>NC_069786.1:109745627-110372085 GCF_027406575.1 Nycticebus coucang
CCAAAATTTCTTTGAAGAGTGGACTAGACACTGGTATCAGTGTGTAACTTCCCAAAGAAAGTACTTCAAGAGTAACTGTATGATATTCAGCAATGGGGTACGTGGCACTTTTGGTCAGATGAGTTCATGGACTTAACTGTCAGAACTTGTATTTTAAAAACAGACAATGTTGTTACAGATGATGCCATACTCTGGTTGCATACCATTTATGTAATATAACCTATTTCTTAATATATGAATCTATTCTTTATACATTAAGGGAAACAGCTGAGGGGATCTTTTGGCTGCTGTCTGGTCCTTGCCCATATATTTAAGGATGAGCAATAGAAGCAGGGAATGTTCTTCTCATGTGATTGTTTGACAGATACCCAGAAGACATTATAAGACACTTCCAAATGCTAAGGAAATGTTTCTAGACTGAGGCCCGTTTCCTTCAGATTAGCAAATGCTAAGGAAATGTTTCTAGACTGAGGCCCGTTTCCTTCAGATTAGCAAAATTCTCGTTGAAGTTGAGCATTTAATATTACATAGTTTTACACTTAATATCCACATTTAAAATATAAGCTAGAAATTATAAACATATGGTAAACAAACAGAATGCAACACAGATTACACACCTCAATGCTAAATATCACATTAATTTCCTGTCATATTTTTCTGTAGGTATTCATAGAGATACATACAAGGTATGTATCAAACCAACACACAGTTTATGTCTATATTATGTTATAGAAAAGGAAGGTCCATTTGTTTTTGATGAAAGTATTAATCTTACTATGTTATGAGGGTCAGTCAACAGACATTAATTTGAGTAGTTACTATATTCTAGGCAATCCAATAGGAGAGCTTGGTAAAAATTAGAGAATGAAAACTATTTTAGGCAAAAAAAGATAAAAGAAGAAAGCAACCTTTTTATCCCAGCCCAGTTGAGGAGAAAACCATGAAAATAAATGTATTAATCAAAGCAATTGTCAAGGACCAGGACAAAGACTTGGTAAATAAATAAGCCACAAATTTTCTGTTGTGAAGTTAGAGAGCAATTCAAAGAAAAAGCTGATATTTGAGCTACCTTTACAAAGGAGTATAAAAAGGATTTCTAGCCATGCCTCATAAAAAATTCATAAACCACTTGTTTAGACCATTTGATTTCAAATAGGATATAGGGATTTAAAATAGCCTCCAATAGAATTGACCAAATTGATAAAAACATGGCCTCATCCTATGAAAAATCTCTTTCTCTTCAGCTAAGACACCCATCATCACATTTTTGATGCAATAAAAATCAAATTACATAGTGATCAGTAATCTGCAGTATATTAAAACAGGCCAGCTCTTTCCTTTCATTAGTTAATAAATTTTAACAGTGTTAAAATTAACACTTGCCTGTGTATCCTCAATAGTGGTTTTTTAAACACCCCAACTGTGCTATCGAAAGAAGTTAAAGTAAAACTAGGGAACACATATTTAAGAAACTTCACCAACTTCAAAAATTATTAACTCTGGTGTCTGAAGTAATGTTCCAATATTTTCCAACATCTAAGTACAGCTGAACTTCAGTCATGTCTTATAGTAAAATACTATACTTCAGGCTTAAGCATACATTCCTTTCATTTCTGTCCAGTTGCTACAGGGCACAGCTATTCATATCTACAAAGCTGCTGGATTTACATGTGACGGGCGACTGGGTTGAAATGAAGGTTGCATCTCCAGGGAAAGCACATAACACAATAGAATAGAACAAGAGAGGATTGTCTGAGGCACCTCTTTCCTACTTTGCAGGGCTTGTGAGTGTCCAGCTCTTTTTCACATATTTATCAGGGGCAGTTACTATCATTCTTTTTGTTGTAGAAAATAAATGGACAGGGGTGGGGAAAGATGTCATGAGTAGGGCACAAAGTTATGTGTGGAATGAAGGGGGAGGATGATGGGAGGGAACAACTTACTAAGGTTCTTTAAACCCTGTGAGCTTAATGACCTTGCATATTTTATTAACGAATACACTTTCTAACCCCCAGAGCGACTTAAAACCTTGTGACAATGTCAGAGTTTTCTGAAAAGACGAAAGCACAATTTCTGTTAAATTTTTAAACAAGTGAAAATAACATTCCACAGTTTTTTGCTACTTTCTAGAGGGAAGGGAAAACCACTTATGTCTATAATTTTGATTGGTTCCAAAATTTAAAACGTTTCACAAACTACTGTATACATACAAGTGTATAAATGAATATGACTTAGAAAACAAGAACAAATTTCACTTTCCTAGCTAATATATAACCCAGTGAAATTTAACAATAATTCAGAACATCCTCATCGGATTACATGAGAAGTTACTTACAAAATTAGTATTTAACTAGAGAGAACAGAATCTGTTATCATTTTAATGCATTCAGACTTACATGTCTAAAAATGATTTTAATATATTTTAACCTACATATAGGTTCATATCAATATGTGTGAAAATAAAGTTTAGAATCAACATTTGAAAGTACATTTTAGAATATAAATTTATAAGTTTCTAATCATTTGACAAATTAATTCCTCTCTGTAGGACCTATCTACATACAGGAAATATTAAAACAAGTGATAAAAAGCTTAAAATTGTTTTTAAAACATGAACACTTTAAGACAAATCACAATTTGTAATCAAGAAAATGTAAAAAGTATAATTAATAATACATTTCTCAAAACTGCATAATTTATAAAAGAAAAAATTATCTACAACTTTTTTTTTAATTGGAACAGACTCTGAAATGACACAAATCTATGTTCAAATGCTCATTCTGACATTTTTTAGTTCTATAACTTGGGGCATCATTTGACGAGTCAGAGTTAATTGTTTTCAAGTGGAAAACAGGGATTATATCTATCTACCCACAGGATCGTTTGGAGATTATGTGGCTGTAAAAATGTTATATGATGACAGCAAGTATCTCTATAGCTGTTAGTTCCTACATCTTCCCCTCACCCTATCCCCATAAAGACTCTAACCCTTTAGTGTTATTTTTTCTCTGCTACACGCTGGAAGAATTGTCTTAGGCCACAGACACACAAACAATAATGAAAACTGATTAGCAAAAAAAAAAAAAGGAAAGAAAAGAAAAAGTCTGTATACACTTTTCATGATACCATGTATCTGACATCACAGATAAACAAAAAAAGTCCTCACAAGATCGACATCACAGATAAACAAAAAAAGTCCTCACAAGATCAGACTGTGGCCTGTGGGCTGCAGGTTGGACACCCCCGCTTTAGTCTATTTTTGAAAAGAATGAGGTATATTAATTTTCCATCTGAGGTCAAGGAGACAAAAAGAAATGTGTGAAGGACTCTGCAAGAAGAACAGACTCCTTCTGCTTTCAGTAATTGAAAGGATGTGCACAGGGTTCCACTGCCAACCACACTCACTGATGGAACAAGCAAGAGAATTCCCACAGCAGATAACTAACGACTAACATCACATTGTTAGGTTCAGTACTTCTTAAAAATATGGTTCTTATTTAAATACGTTTATTACATTACTGTCAACCCAAATGTGATGTTAGCCTAATTTTTCGGGTTTTGTGATATTGGTGGTAAGTACTTTATCACCTCTTTGTACAGAAAACTGGATATGCCTTTTGAGATGTCCATGTGATTATTGTACCAGGGTTTCCTCTGATTGCCGTTGCTATTATTTTAAAATTTAAAAATACTTTTATCTAGTTATCATAGAAATGTATTTAAGCATTGCAAAACGAAATCAATGAATGAGAAGGTAGAAGCCAATTAACCTTATTCACGTGTAGGATATTAAAGCCTAATTTTATCAACCTGTCAGATATCTTTGACACAGAGACAGAATATTAGAAATAGTATTTGCTGCCTTTTTTTCATAATCAGTAAGTGCATGAATGGCAAATCTCCTATATGTCAACAGATACAATACTATATTCCTGAACTCCTATAACTTAACCGTGGTGAGGCACTAGGAATAGGAAGTTAGCGATCTGTCTTCTTTTCCACTGAGAAAACACACTAATTTAAGATGATTTCTCTTTCACACAAACCAAAACATGCTGTCAGGTTGAAAGATTCAATGAATGTTTAGCATGAAAATGTCAATTTGAGAAGCTAGCTATTATCTGAAGGGTTTCCCCCCTACGTTTATATCATACATGGAGGAATATTTATGCATAAACTATAGATATTCTTAGCATCTGTATAAGAATATGAAAACTTTTGTTTGTGAGCTCCTGTAGGAAAGTAAAACTTATTTCTTGAATAAATAACACTTTATCTGTTTCTAAAATAGGTTAATGATTCCATGAGTCTATTATGAGAACTCTTCATTGCTCAAAATTTTCACTTTCAATAGTTTTATTAACAATGTATTAACATGTTTTTCTCCAACACTAATACTAAAAGTAGCAAATAAGAGCAATGTAATCAAGTACTGTGTAGAGTACACTAATGGTATATAATCTTATTTAAATGATATTCACTCTCTGGGTCTATTTCTATGTCATAAAAAGTGAAATATTTGGACTCAATGTGCGTAAAGATCTGTTTTGATTCAATGGTTCCCTGATAGTTTTTCTTCTTTTAAAAGAATGTATGACATCAGGAAAAATGACCATCCTCTCAGAATTCACTTTAGGAAAGAAATCTTTGACATATATTCTAAAACAGAATGCAAAAGTGTCAACATAACAACACTAAGCAGTTGGAATGGTGAGTTTAATCCAAACCAAAGGGTCATGAGGAACTCTTGGCCCATCTGCACGTGGGAGTTAAGCCGCAACTTAACAGACCTTGCTGCTGTATTTTACTGGGAGGACCTCACTTTTTCTACCTTTTTGTACTCGTGAAAACGTTGGGACCTTTGTTTAATGATGCTGTTTTCCCATTCTTCCCTCACTTCTCCTATTATCGATCACCTCTAGGGCTTATTCTTCAACACCTCGTGGCTTCCCATTCAATCACTCTTATGCTCCTTTCTATTTTCTTAGTTTTAATTCATTCATGTTCTGATCACTCCCAAATCTTTACCTAAATTTTCCTTTAAATTATAGACGTGCCTGCCTCCCTGCTTACTCACTAGGGCATCCTCAGGCATTTCACAAGCAGCATAATGAATGTGTACCACCCTCCTCTAATCACACTCTTACTCCTTTTCTCTCAGTGGCAGCAAAGGCAGCAGCTCTGCCCGGAGCCATCCGGGAGAAGGTGCCGCGATGACGAAGATATTCTACTTCTGTCTTCTCCAGGGTGGTAGTCACCAGCCACACGGCTGTCAAGCATGTGAAGTATGGCAAATAAAATACTGATTGAGGAACGGAATATTTAATCTTCGCATTCTAAATTCCTGCACTTAAAAAGATAACGTTTCGCTATGTATTAAGTTCCTACTGATTTCCATTACCATCACCAAAGATGGGAGCCAACAAGGGAGATTATGGATGAAACTTAAATTATAATCATGAGAGAAAACTCTAAATCTCAGATACAAACTCTATTTTTAAAAAATTTTATCATGTAGAAAATAGGAGTAGACAAAAGTGGTAATTTGAAATATCTTAGTTAAAAAACAATAGGTAATACCAGTTTCTGTTTTGTGCTGTAAGAATAAAACAAGCATGAAATCATACATTACTAAAAGTATAACATTTATTTATTTAACAGGCATTTATTGAACAGTTGCTATATGCAAGCTATCATGCTAGGTGGTGGACATACTGTATGAAAATAAGTAGAAACATCCCTGATCTCACAAACTGTTAATATAGTGAGTTGTTCCCCTAAGCCACCTTTCTTTCAGTTTACAATTTCAGGTCTATTTCACATTTGAAGGAGAAGTGACAAAAGAGAACTGGGGTGGGGAAGGAGTGCAAATATTTTACTCCTAGAGAAATAATGGTTTACCAAGTAAACTATTGTATATACTTTCTCTGTAGCATTTTTAAACTAAATCTGATTTTTTTTTTTTGGCTGGGGCTGAGTTTGAACCCACCACCTCCAGCATATGGAGCCAGCGTCCTACTCCTTTGAGCCACAGGCGCCACCCAAAATCTGATATTTTTTATAACCAACTTGTACAATGAAAAAAATGTAACTTTAAAAAACAGCTTCAAAAGAAGTCTTCTAACTTCCTGACATAAAAAGAGATTAATATAAGAATGATGATGAAATATACTTTAAAAAAAAACCTGTACGGGTATATTTTGGTTTCAAAATCACTATAACAAAACTATCACAGTTGTCAGAAAGTTAAACAAATAGAAAATATTTCCGGGGCACAAAAACCAATGGGATAAATAGGGTATAAATTAAATAACAAGAGAAACAGAAATCTGTAAGAGCTGATGAATCATTACAGAATACACTTTCAGCTGATTGTTCTTACGTATAAAAAGACAGATTCTGCTGTTTATAAATACCACAATGCTTCTTTCATTAGTTATGATCTTCTTTTAATAAAAAAAAAAAAGAAGAAGAAGAAGAATACTGGGTTGATTATTCATGAAGGTTAGGAAACAAATATTCTCTTAGGAGTTTTTAAATGTAGACTCAACTGATAATTAAAATAACAATAAAAACATATAGTATCACTAGTATTTAAGGTATACAATTTTTGCAGGGCTTTTAAGGAATTTGTTTTTACCAATTTAAGTCAAAACACATAAAATATATATATTATGTATACATAATATATATCTCCACCAGAAAATTAAAAGACAACCATCGAGAGTGTGTTCTACAATATATTATCAAAATATACTTTTAAAATCTAATTTTCAACTTTGGTAGTCAAATTGATTATAATGGCTTTTATTGTTTCCTCAAGCTAAATACTTCATGTTTTACTGTATATAAGTTTTATTATAATCTTGTCCAAAGTCGGCACAGTTTGTCCAATACAGTATTTATTCTCTATATATGCTCCAAAGAATTTTTTACATAAATGTCAATAACTTTCATTATACCAACTCCAAAATAATAGGTAAAATAATAAGGGTACCTCGAAAATACCCTAGTAATCTTTAATGAGCCACCACAAAATAAATACTTTTAAATATGTGTATAAATAATTTCCAAGTCTATTAGTCATTTTAGGTATTTTTTTTTTCTTTTCCTTTGCTGAAGGAAAAGGAAATTTTCCCTAGCATTTTTTAAAGCCACAAAACAGGAATAATCTAAACAAAATCCTTTAGAATTTTAGAATTCTCCAACTGCATCACATTTCTACCTTCTTCCTTCCCACATGAACGTCTTGTGTTTTAATCTTTCTTTATTCAAACATTTGCACTGTGTTCTAGGTATGCCCAACCGCCCCTTTCCAGACTGTTTCAAGTTTGGTTAAATATTAATTGCCATATCACACAGAGTATCCTCTCATAAAACATTTACCCTTAAGCTTTATTTGAAGGTGATGATGCATTTTATTTCATTTTAGTTGCTTCCTTTCTGATTGTCTTATGACATCTCCAGAATTAATACCATTAAATCACTACTCTCATTCTATTGGCATAATTTGGTTTAATTATCTCTAAATCTACTAGTTTTAAAATGTTAAAATTCATCTAATAATTTTTAAGCAACTAAGACAATTTTCCTCTTGAATTCCCTTTTCTTTTACCAGAAGTATTTGAAATGATGATTGAGATAGCTTCCTAGTGAAGAGTATAGATTAGAATTGGACCCATATTTGAGATCTAAATACAGTATTCTTACTAATTTATACTGATAGCCTGGAATCAAAGTAAAGTTTTGATCTTGAAAATGATGTTAAAAAATGGGATACTGGCAATATCCAATTTTCCATAGATAACTAGTAACCTAGTAACTAGTAATCTAAAAAATAGTATTGTACTATTTTTTAACCAATTGGATGTAATAATGTTGCCTCTGAAATACAAAGATGATGATACAAGTTAATTATCATCTATTTTATAGCATAATCAAATGGGAACTAGTCAGCAATTATTCTCTTGCCTTGCCTCCCAAAGCCATTTTTTTACAAATCAATTCAACACATATGATTGGTCACCTGCTATGTTTCATACACAGTGTCATGTGCTAAACATATAAAGTCAAAAAATTGAGAAAGTAAATGAATATGAGCAGGAAAAAAGATCACAACAAAGAACTGCAATATCTTTTTAAAGAACTATACAAAGGCATATGAGAGAATAATTCATTTTTTTAGCGAAGGAGGATTCAGAAGGCTAACGGCAGGAAGCCTTTTAGGCAGGTTTGAGATGTATGTAGGAATCTATAAGATAAATCTGGTGAGGACTGGTGGCATATGACATTCAAGCAGAAAGAATACATACACATAAGAAAGTATATCGTGTGTTAAAGAAAACTGATGAACCAAGGCAACGATAATAAAGGAAGCAGATTTAGATACAAAGGAAAATGATCCTTAAAAAACAGAATGCAGAGAGGCTGTGAAGGACCTTGTAGGCTTGTGTGGAAGTCAGTTCTGAACTAGAGAGCATCACTCAAGCATAGCATTAGACGGATTCAAGGGAGAGAGGCTGCAGGGACCAATTTGCAGATAATGTCCTAATATTAATATAATAGTTCCAGACAGAGCTGCTAAGGACAAAAAGTAAGGCAGTGGAAGTTAAGAGAAAGAGAAGCAGCTGAATAGAGGAGAAAAAAGTTTAGAAACAAAAATTACTAAATCTTAGAGACATGTTTGAGGAAGATATAAAAAATCAAATATGACTCAAAGCTTCTCAGTTAAAGTAATATGTAACTGGGGTAGGAAAAAGGAAGAGAATAATTTTCATAAGTGTTTTAAAGAGAGGAGACATATCCTGTTCATTCCTGGTCCCACTGTGTAGCACAGACACACTACGGGCATTTAAATGTTTATGAATATATGAATAAATTATACTCATTCTTAAAATCACTCATTTGTTACAAACACCATATTTTATTCACTAATCCACTCTGCTACATAACCAAAGTAGAAACACTTGAAAGTATCTTGTGTATAATCAAGTGTTTGATAGGTACATTTATACAGAGTGAAGTTTGGGACCCTATATCAGAATGCTTTGGGGGTCATATATAAGAACATCTTAACTTTCACATACAGAGACATTATTAGTTTGTGTTGAGTTTCTTTTTACTGTTAGGTACGACTTGTACACAACATTTCCATAATCTCTCTTTTAGTTAGCTCTTCTCTCATACACACACAACTCTAAATTCATGAATGGAAATCAGGGTAGCAAACTTTGTTAACTAAACCATAAACCAATCTATAGATTCAATACAATCCCTATCAGGTTACTGATGACAATCACAGAAATAAAAACAAATGCTAAAATTTGAGTGGAACCCCAAAATATCCTGGATAGCCAAAACAACCCTGAGCAAAAAGAACAAAGCTGTAGGCATCATACTACCTGACTGAAAAATATGCTACAAAGCTACCATAATCAAAACAGTGTGATACTGGCATAGAAGCAGACACTAATAGCAATGGAACAGAGTGAGCACCCAGAAAGAGCCCAGTAGAATTCAGTAGAACCTCTATAAGTTGACTGCCCAAAGACTGTAACAAACTTGTCAACATAGAGACACATTCAATATGAGAGGCTAGGTCCACTGATACATACACATACTTTCTTGCACAGCTTTTATTAGAGAATATCAAAAGAAATCATACAAATTCATATAGGAAAATCATACATACAACGTCATACAAAATCAACACATCTGTTTTCTCATAGTTTGATCATTCTTTCTGAAAAAAGAGTGAATCTTGGCCTGTTTCTTATTCTTATTAAAATGTAAGTGAAGAAAGCACTCTCAACTGTGCTCTCCAAGCATTCTCCACGTAGCATACCTGGACATTTTTCCACTGAAAATGAGTTCAACTTCATTATCAGATGCCTGATATCCTCTTCTTTTGGAGTCTCTGCAATCTCTGTGTCCTCCTCACTTGCTTCTTCTACTTCATCAGCTACTTCATTAACTTTTAGGCTGTTCTGTATGTTGGTCAACATCACTTGGAAAACTGTTTCTGTGTCAGTTTCATCACAGGTTTCCATCTCCTCATCCATTGCAACAAAACCTTCAAAATCAACTCCTTTGAATTTTGTCATGGGAGATAAACTGTGTTATGGGGCCAAAACATTATGCTCTTGGGTTGTGACAAATCCATTTTTCCTGTAAAACTTCACTGTAACTTCTGGCTGAACTTTATTCAAAGAAGAACTGATCCACAGGTCAGCATCTGGAGCTGCAACGGATGCACCAGATGAAGGTGCTTCCACCATAGATTTGTGTCTTGTTGTTGTTGTTTGAGACAGAGTCTCACTCTGTTGCCCTAGGTAGAGTGCTCTGATGTCATCACAGTTTACAGCAATCTCAAACTCTTGGGCTTAATAGCACATTTCAAGGGCAGCGCCTGTGGCTCAGTGAGTACGGCACTGGCCCCATATGCCGAGGGTGGCGGGTTCAAACCCAGCTCCGGCCAAACTGCAACAACAAAAAAAAAATAGCCAGGCATTGTGGCGGGTGCCTGTAGTCCCAGGTGCTCGGGAGGCTGAGGCAAGAGAATAGCGTAAGCCCAAGAATTAGAGGTTGCTGTGAGCCGTGTGACGCCACAGCACTCTACCCGAGGGTGGTACAGTGAAACTCTGTCTCTACAAAAAAAAAGAAAAGAAAAAATAGCACATTTCAAATTTTTTTGAAGGGGTTGGATTTATGAGGTCATGTTTGGAGACAGAAATTTCAGCATCACATTTGTGAGCTGATTCACTAGTGGGTGGCCAGGATAGTTGTCTACTATCAGTAGAATTGTCCATTTCTTCTTCTTTATTTCTCTGTTAATATCCTTTACACTCCTCAAACAGGACACCAATCATCCATGGACATGTTTGATTTTGAAGGGACAGGAAGGTCTTTGGGTTTCAAGTTCTTGAATGCACATGGCTTTGCTGATTTACCAATCACCAGGGGCATTAGTTTCCCTCCAGTTGAGCTAGGGCAAAGCAGAACTTTCTTTGGAAAGTTTCCTGCTCTTACATTTGTCACCCTTCATGATGAAGCTCCTGCCTGGCCTCACCTTAAAAAAGAGTTTGCATTTGTGAGCATTAAACATGTTGTCTTCTTTGATGCCTCTGGAGATGTCCGGGAACTTTTTGATGAACTCTCCCACAACTTCTACTGAAACTTCATTGGATTCACCACACAAGACTTTCTGGGAGATCTCATGTCACAGATTAAATTTTTCAAGCCAACCACATGATACATGGAAATCTGCATGCATCAAAATTCCTGTGCGAATTTTGTAGCAACTTCTTGGATCTTTGGCCTGGAGAAAGAGATGGGGTCTATACAGAGAGCTTGGTTAAAAGATGAAAAATTAAAACTAGATAGGAAAAATAAGTTCTAGTGTCCTATAGCACCTCAGGGTGACTACAGTTAACAATTTTAAATTCCCAAATAGCTAGAAGTGAAGGTTTTGAATATTCCTAAGAAAGATATGATAAATGATTGAGACAGTGGATTTCTTAATTACTCTGATTTAAAAATTATGTTATTTACATGTATTGAAACATGACACTGTACCTCATAAATATGTACAATTATGTGTCAATTTAAAATAATAATTAGAACATATATATGTACGTGTGATATATATATATGTAGATAAACAGTTACACATATATCTCACTGGGTCATATACCAATCTTACTATTGGCATGTTTTTCTGTTTATGCAATAAATTTATTTCATCTGCTATAGAATTTCTGAATTATTTTTCAGTGTTAAACTTTACACATGAATAGACTTGTTAGGAAAAAACCCAAAAGATTTGAGATATTATTCTGCATTAATCTTCTCATATGTAGTAAAATAACATAATACCCCAATACTGACAACCTATGAGGTACAAACTATTTTGTGTGTGACCCCAGCCACTTTCATTCAATTAGCTGCGTGACTTAGTTCAGAAGGTGACTAATTGGCCCCTGTTTTATATCACAGAATTACCATCTCATTTAAGATACAGGAAAAGACATTGAGAAATTTTAAATTTAAGCTTAATCACCTTGTCTAAACATTAAACATAAAGAAATAAGAAGGTGACTGACATGTAAATGATTCCCAAGGCAGAACAATTTCCTACTTGCTCTTACCCAATGGTACACTGCAAACAATACGTGTATATCCACAATCCACACCTGTAGAAGTGGAACACAGAGACTGCTTCCTCTGCTTAACTAGTTGGAGTCATTAGACAAGGATTAGTTTTGCATGAGAGGGTATTAGTAAGTCCATGGGGTTTCAAAATGATGACTCTACCTCTCACTCTGAAATCCCATTATCCTAACTAGGAGTGATTGAAAATGTTTATTACTTTGAAATCAAGTGGGCTACTTGATTCTACTTTTATCACTTCTGTGTTCCATTTATAAGTAAAATGCGTATAACCCTCACCAAAAATGTTGGTGTATTTCTACACACACTGTATATTTGTTTCCTAAAAAAAAATCTTTTTTTCCTTTTTTAAGAGAACCTGAATATGTGCCCATGAAGTTCCATTCCAGTAGAATCAATTTGCAGTCATTGTTTTGTGATTTTTTTTCCTTAGCATTTATTATTGTTGTCATATTATATTGATACATTTATAAATAGGTAACAAGAGGTTTTTTCATAGCAATGATGAAATTAATACTTTAACATTTTAACATGGAGGTACCAGTGTAGGTCCCTGAAAATCAATGAAAGAATTTAATTTCCTGTACTCATTTTCACATTTTCAGACTCATAGTTTTAAAGAAGTTCTAAATATAAAAGCACCAATTTCTGTCAATTAGTAATTCAATCTGACATAGTTAGAAATACAATATATATTTTAAGCAACTATGTCAATTTCCTAGAATAAAATGTTGAGCCTATTTGTCCAGAATAATTTTTGTTACCTACAGAGATCTAAATGTTTCTTTCCAGGTAAAGCAAGTAGTCGTCAAATAATTATGAGTTTTGCACGCAGCAACAATTTTTACCTATAGCAAGCACTCAAGAATATTTTTTAAATTAATCAGTAAAAGTTCACCAAGGTTTTGACATCTATTTAGAAAGGGGAACATATTAAGAAAAAAAAAAACATAGAAAGTAATATTTTAAATAATGCAAATTGAGATTCAGAGACTATTAATAATAATATCAGAATGACAGTCAAACTAGGTTCTTGCCTCTCTCTGCCATCATCTGACTCTATGATATTTTGGAAGCCACACACTTAACAATAGATGAAAAATGAAGCAGTATTACAATGTTAAGGAATGAACACAGGAGCCTGGGAACTAGGATACCTTAGTTAGCCATCCAGCATTTGTGTTAACCTCTCTGGATGTGTTTCCTCATTTTAGAATCAGACTTGAACTAAATAAATGACCCTCCAGTTCTTTCTCATCTCAAGAATGACGGAACTTCATGAAAGGAAAAAAACAACGGCATGATCAAAATTGCTAAAACGAAGCCTTGATAACATCCAAAGTCTCATTTTACTTGAAGTTTGCTGGAGAAGGCAAATGTGCAAAACTAAAGGTACAGCCAGCAGCAATAGCCACGGTACACCTGTTTACTGAATGAATGAGAAAGCAGGCCCAGAATGAAAACAGTAACTTTTATTTTTATATCTATTAATAATTACAAAATGTTTTCCTACAAATCATGCGCATACCCATTTACCCTAAAAATAACCTCTTGAAAAACATAGTAAGTAAACAACTTAGGATACGAAAGCATATAAAGTGTAGACCCAAGTTTCTAAGCCAATGATTAATTTTGGAGTCTATCCTTGCTCTTAACCGTAACCTTGTGACCACACGTTTGTATCTGTTTCTTCGCTGCCTGTTTTCTTGTTGCTCCAGGCTTCACCACCTACCCATCAAAAATCCTCTGTGCTCCTCACCACTTATACCTACATTAGTCTTCCCCCAGCTGCGTGTCTCAAATATTCATGTACATCCATTTTTATCATCCTCCTTTTCCCTCCCAGTCTCTTTTCTAACCTAGTTTGCTACATTGTTTCTTCGATTTGAAATTTCATGTAGAATTAAAAATTAATATTATTGCTAATAAGATCATAAATTTTAAGTGAAATTAGATATAAGAACAAGAGCCACCGATTTTAACAACTTTATTCTCTTTTAGGTAAATATGTTCGACCCTAATATTCAGGAAACTCTCATTCAATTTTAGAAGTTTAAAAACATTATTACAGGGCGGCGCCTGTGGCTCAGTGAGTAAGGTGCCAGCCCCATATGCCGAGGGTGGCGGGTTCAAACCCAGCCCCGGCCAAATTGCAACAAAAAAAAAAATAGCCGGGCGTTGTGGCAGGCGCCTGTAGTCCCAGCTGCTCCGGAGGCTGAGGCAAGAGAATCGCGTAAGCCCAAGAGTTAGAGGTTGCTGTGAGCCGTGTGACGCCACGGCACTCTACCTGAGGGCGGTACAGTGAGACTCTGTCTCTACAAAAAAAAAAAAAAAACATTATTACAACATCAACAATAGTGATTTCTCTTGTTGTTCTTTAACCTGTTTAGTATTTCACCCACATTAAATATTACATTGCAGTTCACTCTTGAAAAACACGACTTTGAATTGCACAGGCCCATTTATACATGGGCCATTTTCCTTTTTCAACCAAACGTAGAATGAAAATATAATATTCCTACGGTGTAAAATGTGCATATAAGGCAGGCCATCTTTTTGTATTATATGTGCTAGTTCTGGGGGGCTTGAGTGTGTGTGGATTTTGGTATCTGCTGGGGTCCTGGAACCAATTGTGGTTAGCAGAAGGACTAGTACACTGTCTTGTGGGCCAGAGAGTGATAAACACAGAATAATTCTAAATCCCATCTAACCCTTTGAACAGGATTCCCATTTCAACATGAACATGGTAACATGAATGCCTGCCATATTATCAATTTTAAAAATTGATTCATTACAGATTATTCCTTCTTAGGAAAAAATAATTTTCTCCCTACATCAGTAGGTCTGTGTTGATTTGTTAACAGTTATTGGTCTTAATCAAACATTACTTTTCTAAAATGTTTATTGTGCTGCAATTTTTTTTTTTTTTTTTTTTGTAGAGACAGAGTCTCACTTTACCGCCCTCGGTAGAGTGCCATGACGTCACAGGACTCACAGCAACCTCTAGCTCTTGGGCTTACGCGATTCTCTTGCCTCAGCCTCCCAAGCAGCTGGGACTACAGGCACCCGCCACAACGCCTGGCTATTCCTTGCTTGCAGTTTGTGCTGCAATTTTTAATTTAAAGAAAGAAAAGGTGACTAAAAGAAACCAAACACCAAAAAGTACATTTTTTTCTTTATATTATTTAACTTACCAAGGAAGTGCTTTGTAAAATCTACATATTATACGGTGATGGTATTTTTCAACTAACAAGCATTCTGTTTACTAAAAACAATATCATCACATTATTTACAGACACAACATAAAATAAACTTTGAATGTGTATGGTCAAAAATGTTTTAAAGTTTTCTCCAAAAGTGAAAACATCATGCAATTGCCACATTTGAATATCTACTTCAAGAACATGATTTCAGAGGCTTAGGCACTTGAAATACTTTGGACAAAATTAAATGGAGTTATATCCCAATAGTATTTGTAAACTTCCTTTCCAGCATGTATTGGTCCTGCTGATATGTCTGCTACATATGTGTTACTGCAACTCTTAATATTATTGCAATTTCAAAGCAATGCAACTTTCATTTGTCAGTTGAAATTCTAAAAAGATATTATGTCTTGAGTTCCAACATCATGCCAAGCACCCCAAGAAACTCTCAGGATTCCTCATTTCCTCAATCACTCCACAGGTCAATTCTCTTGCAGCTATTCATGATACATTAATGGTATCAATGTTTTTAAACTTCTTGATGACTACTACCTCAGATCTGAGACCAATGTCTTGATTTGTACAGTACATGTCTTTTTAAGGATATACACGCATTCTGATTCTCCATGCCTTCAAAAATCTTAGTCTCATCAAACACATTCAAGTTTATCTCTCAACTTTTTCCAAGTCCACAATGGACCAGTCTCCCAAGTCCACAATAGACCATTCTCATGGCTTTTGGCACATGGTATTTGTAATATATTCCCTGTGAATTCTTTTTAGACGGAATGCCGATTTTCTTTATTCCTGCTTATGAATACCGTTTTCTTGCTTCCAGGTTAAGCCAAGCTGAACTTCTCAGCATCTTCAGGAACAGCAGCACATACCAATCCCACCATTCTCTGAAATCTGGTTGCACATACAGTCTGCAATATCACAGAAGTTCACCATTGGTTGTTTTCTTAATTTTATTTTAGATCAATCTATTAAACAACTGCATGAAGCTTAGACTTTCTTGTGACTAGAGGCCAAATCATTAACTCATTATTGGTTGTTATCCATTCCAGATCAAGACATATCTACCTTTAAGCCCTTATCCTGGCTCCAAAGAAAAGAGAGATTATTTTACCTGGGAAGAAGACCAGCCTCTCTGTGCTGCACCCAAACACAGGACCATCATCATCAGCATTATGTCAAGGTTAGAACAATATTTGCCTTATTGTGGGAACCTATTGTCTACTTATTCCAAGTATGGAATTTAAATAAAGCCTATCATACGACCAAGTCCTAAAAATACAGTAATCTATTATAATTAAGAATTTCTTTGAAATGCTCTTGCTATTGCTATTACTACTAGATACAACCAATGAATCAACATTTCTGCAATACTGAAAATTATGTGTAATCTACCTTCATGCCCTTTCTTGTGCATTTCTACAAAGAAACCACATAGCTATTTAAATGGAAAAGAGTTGATAGTTTTTAAAAGCTATTGCTGTAATATGAATGAAACATGTAGCCACCTTCTAAAATAATCTATTGCTCTTCACCTATGTAGTAGTAGCTGTTGCTGTTAATTTTGCCAGGAGAGAAATCATAAAAGGGATTCAAAGTTCTATTTTGCATACATAGGTTCCTTTACTGGCAATTTGTTAATGCTAATAACACTGCTAGAGGATATTTAATAATAGTTTTCTGTTTTGATGATAGCCACAAGCAATCTAGATCACATTCACCCAATTATCCATTCAGTTAACAAGAATAAATGAGAGTTTTTAACACCTGTTATCTGTCATCGCCTTTGACTCAAATTAGAGACAATGGCATAGGCACTTGAGAATCTCCACTATTTTATGTAAGTAAAGTCTATTGCTGTAATGTAAATCAGAAAATGCATTTGTAGGTCAAATATCTACCACTTTGTAACTAGCAGTGATTTGTTAAATACACAGCATACCAATCAAATACATTCAAAATAGATTATTAGTGTCCAAGCTTGCCAATCATAGGTTTGTTTAATAAATACGTATGTCACTTTATGAAAGACATATCCATCAAAGTTTTTTTTAATTTAATTCCCCTACTGAAGGGAAATGATGAGGCATGAGAGAAAGCTAAAATGCACTGAAACCTACAATATACTGGCGTTCCATCCCCTCAATGTAAATGTTACTATCACCTTTTCGCACTTAACAGAGGCTGATAAACTGAAAATAAATTGCCCAGAATTGCACAGTGAGAAAGTGGTATAGCTTATCTGAATCTACATCTACTTGGCCCTAAAGTCTTTCTTTTCTTTTGCACTATTCCTTCCTTAATGCATAGAAACTTATAAACAAGAGGCAGAATATAGAGAAAAGTTACCAAGTAATTTAAAAAGTCTTGAGCTCCATTAAAGAAAACAAAAACTATGTTAAGTAATCTTTAATGAGGGCAAATGCTGGAAGGTAGAAAGTATATAAATGGAAAGAGAAGTACTTCTCAAACTGCCTACAAATAAAGGAATAGGTTGTGTGTTTTCGTTTCAAACTGCCATTCTATGATACTTTTACAATATATAATAAAAATAAATTAATAGAAAAATGTTCATGGGTTTGGATGCCATAGCAATGTTAAACTGGTATAAAAGTTCCTAAATGCTTACTTAAAATTTTTGTGCTAGAAGACTAGAACCTGTCTGTGGCCTTCACTTTGAGTGATATTGAGTTATAGGACAAGTGAGATAAGACAGCAAGTTTAACAATATTAACTTATATATTAGACAATACATCTAGGCACCTATATCTTATTGAAGTAAAAAGGATTCCTATCCTCCAAAACAATTATTATAAAATCTTGTTACTTCATTAAGCTGCTTTTCATATGAAAAAAATAAAAGTTGGCTTAATATTAAGAAAGCTCAATACAGAATAAACTATATATAGTCTTACTGAACCAGAGAGAAAAAACAGGCTTGTCAATTCAGATAACATACATTTTTGTTCTGACTTTAGATATATATTATTACTATTAAGCATCAACATGGCTAATTAATTTTGAATATGGTAATTATTATTCTGTAGTTAAAATTATTTCATCTTTCTGACAGGCTCTGGGGATGTGAATTGTTCTGACTGAATATATTGGTAATCACTGCAATGGGGAAACAAGATGACTAATATTGTGTTTATCCTTTCTGTCAAAGCCAGCACATGAAAACAGGTTTCCACACTCGCCATTTTCCTAAACGTGGCAGCAGTTCATAACAGATCCCTAAATGCATTTTGACAAAGTGAAAATTTGTTTTACGTCATGAGATCTGGGCAATGATTCTAGAAAAATGTGTTAATTAAATTCAGAAAACAAACAAAAATATCCCCACCACCCTCATGAAATAGTTTTTCCCATAGCCTGTAAGTAGCTTAATGTAACAACAATGTTACTCAATTCTCACTTTTCTTTTTCAAATGTTACTAACCAGAAAATATACTCAACAGCAACGGACAGACTACTGACTATTTACTGGTTAGTCTAAACCAGGCATCCTCAAACTTTTTAAACAGGGGGCCAATTCACTGTCCCTCAGACCGTTGGAGGGCCGGACTATAGTTTTAAAAAAAAACTATGAACAAATTCCTATGCACACTGTACATATCTTATTCTGAAGTAAAAAACAAAATGGAAACAAATATAATTCACACCACTTCATGTGGCCCGCAGGCCGCAGTTTGAGGACGCCTGGTCTGAAGAATTATGAGCGTTTTTTTTTTTTTTATATAATTTGGAAATTATACTATCTTATTAACTGGGGCATTTAGATAAAGCTACAACTTAGTGATATTGGAATTATTTTTTATTTAGCATTTGCTCTTTTTTTAGTGTAGGCAAAAACAAGAACTTATGGTAAAGTGTTAAGTAAAGCAACCAGCATCAATTAAGATCTACACAAAGCTGTTATTTTTGTGAAAAAACAAATCTTTCCTGATATCATGAAATTGAACCAACATGTGTTTATTATTTACATTAATCCTGAATAGATAAAAGGTAGTTTTGAAAAGCATTGTATAACACCTAAGAAAAGTTCAATTGTAGAAAATTCTTTAAAATAATACTACAATACTTACGAAACACAATATAAGAAAATTTGAAAATCATAAAATGTAAAAGAAAAATATTTTTTCAATTACTTTGTAAATGGCATGATTTCCACTTAATTGTCCAAAACAGAGAAGATAATAAATTAAAGATGAAATAGAAAGGCCAATTAATAACAAATATGCCTTAAAAATACAAGTAAAATAATGATTTATTAGATTAATTTTGCTAAGTGAGGTCACAAATATGGTACTTACCAAATAGGAGTTGATAGAGTCAAATGGCAGGAACTGCCCACATAGAACTGCCCCACCCAGGAAAAAGCTGGAAAAAGGGAGTGTGCCAACCACTATGCTTCTGACCCTTTTAAAATCCCCATCCACCTTAACCCACCTGCTGATTTCCCTCTGGCCTCAGTTCACCACAGGGGCCAACGTTGCCCACACAGAACCTGGACTCTGTTTCCTTTCGTTCATGTTGAGGAATAATCTTTTATTTTTGACCTATAACCTCTCAGGAGTTCAGTAAATGATTTTTTAATTAAAACATGGATATGAGAGGTGTAAAAGAGTAAGAAATTCAATGTAACTAATTTTCCATTTATTGAAATGAAACTGACTGTAACAGTCTCACATTTTGTATTAACTTCTATTGCGTTAGCAGGGAAAAGCCTTCAATAATGTTGGTATTCCTAGAACAGCCACCAGGGCATGGTACTGATACGGGACAGGTGGTGCGGTGGCGCCCCAGCTAGGTCAGTTGAGCTGAGCTAGAGGACCTGCCGCCTCCGCCTTGGCCGTTTTGGTGCAGCGGCAGCCGGCAGAGGAACCAGCCGGCTGGAGGCTGGGCAGCCTGCATGAGGCTCCAATAGCCAAAGGGGCCCAGCAGCTGCTGGGGAGACACCAGCAACTCGGTGTCTCCTTCCCCTTTGCACTTATGACTGACCTATGCCTAGGTCAATTTCATGTAAGTTTCCTGGGTCTCAATTCCGTGAATGGACTGTGTCCATTCATTCATTCACCTTGCCCCAGCAGAAGGGACTGTGTCTATTCATTAATACATTCATTCACCCTGCCCCAGTGGAAGACACTGTGTCCATCCATTTCCTGGCCTCATATAGAAGGAACCCATGCACCTATATATACCCAGAGAGGGAGAGAGGAAGAAGGACAGAAAGAGCTTTTCTCTCAGACTTGAGTTTTCCTCTCCCTACTGGGAGCTTTAGTGTTTTTGTATTCTTTTCTGTAAATAAATTGTCTTACCAACAATCTGTGGTCTGCGGATTTGTTCTTCAAATCACTGAGACCAAGAACCTGAAACTCCAGTATCACACTCATCTATTTCTGAACATCCTCCAAACCTTCTCCTGCTTTACTCTCTCCCAAGACAGTCAAGTTCTTATATTCAGTGACCTGCTGGGTTGAAATTTCCAACAGAATACTCTACAAACATCTTCAATTAAACTTGCCTAAGCATTGAAACTAACCACATCCCCTAAAACTAACCATTCAGAGCTCTACATAGCCCCTGTTGTTGGTGGCATCAAGGTCTCCTACGCCCTCAAAATAGATGACTTTAAAAACCTCTTCTATCCTTTCTCCTTCACCGTTCCCATCTCCACTTTCCTCAAGCACCTTTATAAACACGCAGCTTGGGCAATCACACAAGGCCTCGTGCTTAGAAGGGCCTCTGACTTTTCCATTGCTCTGCTGTCACCATGTCCAACTCATAAATGATTTGAACAAGGAGATCTGAATTTTCTTGTGCTGAGCTCTGCCAATCACATAGCCAATCCTGCCTGGTGTCCCCTGCTCTTTTTCCTCTGTAAAATCTGTTATAGCTTCTAAACACGCCATGAAATTTCTCACGTTCCTATCTTTGTGATCCTTTTCCCTCTGCTGAGAATAGCATCCATAATTTCAAATATTCGCCAGTACACATTTCTGGTGCCACTTCCTCCAACAAGGCTTCCCTGCCTAATCAAGCTAGGTTAAACAGTTCCATAATAATATAATTTAAACTTAATTCTATTATTTCAATTACAAGAATATATTATTATTACCTGTGTATGTATCTGTTATATTCTATGAGCTCATGGAAAGGGAATTATTTCACAACTAACATAATGACGTGCAAAAACCACATAATCAAATGTTATTGTATGAATGGATAATACAAAAAAAAAACCAATATAATTAGTAATTCTGCTTTTCAGCCTCATGAATTACTGTGTTTTCGGAACAAAAAGCTATTGGATTTTCTTCAAATGAATAAAATTCTGCACCCTAACCTGCTTTTTTTTTTTTTTTTTTTTTTTTCATTTTCTTTTTTTTTTTATTGTTGGGGATTCATTGAGGGTACAATAAGCCAGTTACACTGATTGCAATTGTTAGGTAAAGTCCCTCTTGCAATCATGTCTTGCCCCCATAAAGTGTGACACACACTAAGGCCCCACCCCACTC
Organism: Nycticebus coucang; assembly: GCF_027406575.1. Classification (NCBI taxonomy): domain Eukaryota; kingdom Metazoa; phylum Chordata; class Mammalia; order Primates; family Lorisidae; genus Nycticebus; species Nycticebus coucang. Next base: position 109,767,535 of record NC_069786.1, read on the forward strand.
CCTCCCTCTCTCTTTCTGCTTCCCCCCCCATAACCTTAATTGTCATTAATTGTCCTCATATCAAGATTGAGTACATAGGATTCATGCTTCTCCATTCTTGTGATGCTTTACTAAGAATAATGTCTTCCACTTCCATCCAGGTTAATACGAAGGATGTAAAGTCTCCATTTTTTTTAATGGCTGAATAGTATTCCATGGTATACATATACCACAGCTTGTTAATCCAAATAAGATGAATAGAATACTACCACACTTATCAATTATCTCCATAAATGTTAATGGCTTGAATTCCCTAACCTGCTTTTGTACCTACCCACTCCTCCCTAGATTCCTCACCCCTCTGCCGTACATTCACTTTTATGTACGCCCAGACTGTAATGGGCTCTATGCCTGCCCCTCGTCCATTCCCCATAATGCAGCCTGAGAAATCTTTTGAAATACAAATCAAACTGGGTATCCATAATGCTTATTCTTTACTACAGCCTCTAGATTTCAGCTGACATTTTACTTCCTCCGTGGTGCCTGGAAAAATTACTTGTTCCTACAAATTAAAACAAGTCCCATCAAACACGCACCCACCCCTTTAATATGTCTCATTGAGCTTTTTCTTCTTAACACTAAGTTGACTTTGTAATTTATAATTTTTGTAACTTGTTAATAATTTGTTGTATACATTTATAAATTAGTAAAAGCTTGTCTCCTTCACTAAAGCAAAACCTTTGACTGAGGGACTATGTCACTTTGTTCTCCATTTATCACTAGTATGCCTGACAGACGGTAGACGCCTAAAAAAGAATTAGTGTCAAATTAATGTTGAGCAGCAGTATTTTATAAACATATGGCATAGGAACCTCAAAAAACTCTAAAATGTACATGTCTTGTTAAAACATTATCCTTGTTCGATTATACCGTCTTTAATATGATGTTTTACATTGGTTATCTTGATTCACGGTTCTTTATATGGCATTCCATGAAATTACAAGTATTTTATGTATTTCTAAAGAATCTAAGAAGGATAGCAGAGTGGATTTGTTTAGCTTTTATGGCTGAGTTCTTGCCTGAAGACCCTATCATGCATCTAAGTGCTTGAGGAAAATGACGCAGAAGGACCTGAAACATTATAATGAATAAATACCACACGCCTCACATACACATTAACACAAATTAGCAAGTTTTATAACTGTGCAACTGGGAACCATAAAAATATTTTCCTACCTTAAGCCCACTGGGCTTCAAACATTATTTTAAATATATCCCCTAAAGACTGCCACATACATGCACAATAATTCTGGCATCTTGAAGATGATACCTCTTCAAAAGTCTACGTGGAATTCTGAGGATCCTACTGAACTTTTCCTTTTCTGGTTCAGTCCATGCTTTTAGCATGGCCTCTGTCACATGCACCCTTACATGTTTTAACTCCCTAAGCTTCATTTCCTCATCAACAAAATGGCATAGTATTGGTTCCCTACATGATAGTGTGTTTATAAAGATTAAATTAAATGATTTATATAAAACAAGTAGTATAATACTTGCCAGCTTCTGAGTGTCCAATAAATCTTAGCTAACAATAGTAGCCATTCAAAGCTTTGTTAAATTCTGTAAATCACAAAGATCTGAATGAAAATGACAGCCAAAGCACCAAAAAGGCCTAACTGGAAAGCAAACCCCAAACTGCACGAGTGTCTGTGTGTGTCTGGGGTGCGGTTTGACTGGCTCTCATTAGCAGCTCTACAGCTCTTGTTTTCCTTTCTCTTCTTCTGCTACTCTGATAGCTGTGCAGAATCACACCTCCAATATAATCAGATAAGGAATGTGAGGGAAACCGTGACAATTAATTTGCTTGAGAAGTAGGCACACAAGATAAACAAGCAGCACACCCTCGGGACCACAGACACTCTACATTTATCTCTATTTATCCACACGCCAGTGAATGAACCAACGGGCCATACGTCTTTTAATAAGAAGTAATCATTTTCAACCTAAGTTGCCAAATTCCTATAATTCAAATCTGCATTCTGTGGTGAGTTTTAAATGAAAACAAAACATGTTTCTAAGGCAATGTTCCTTTCTTGAATATTTCCAGTTTATTGCTTTTGAATCGCCCAAGTTCAAATGAGACAATTAAATGCTGTATCTTTTTTTGTTCAGAGGCGAGATGGAGGTAATTTGCTGCTTCATGCATCTGTTTCCTCATCAGCACAGTGAGGACTGGGCTAATTAGGGGATGGAAACAATATGGTCATATGGATAGGCCAGATTGCTTGTCACTCAGTTATTCGATATGTGGGCTCTGTTTTGAGGACAGGAAGCAGATAATGACTCTGGCATGTCTCTTGCAATGAAAGAAAAGGAAGAACTGGGAAGTGTTCAGATGTTTACTTGCTTATTTTTAGCATTCATGCTTAGGAATAATCTTACGGGGCTGTGTCATTCATTTTGTCTTTACAAAAATATTAATAGAAAGCCCCAAACAAAGCTAGAGCTTCCAAAGGGGGTGCAGAGACCCAGTGCACTAACTGGACAAATCATTCAAATTTCATAATTCCGTAATACTATAAGGGCCAGATAGTTTAGTGGGAAAAAACACAGGTAAAGGAGCCCCATTTTCATAAATTCTAATTTAACTATGTTGATTTAGTAAGAAAAAATTAACATCTAAAATATAAGATTAATTGTACGGCTGATACCAGACGTGTTTTCTGGTACTGGTCTGTATATTGTCACTTCTAATAGGTAGAACTCAGAGTCAAGGGGTAGTTTGGAAAGGTGAATTCATACAACTGGCTTCTCTCTTGGGTCATTTGAACTAGCCAATTGCAAAGGAAGGAGTGGAAAAGCACTTAAAAATGTGCATTGAAAGTTTCACAACCCAAGCAACAGTTATGAATAACTACATATAAAAGTGAAAAAAAGCAAGCAAAAGGGAGGAATAATTCCTATTCCCCTCTAGTTCTTATTCTCTCAAATAGTCTAGGTTCTTAGTGCCATAAAAACAGTAAATACAGTTCCGGGGAGCCTGCCCATTCTGCACGCCTTCACCTTGGGTGTCCAGAGATTACTGTCTTCCTCAGTGATAGCGTCATCACCAAGACCTCTAACTGGACAATGGCATTGGGTTTTCAAGAGGTAAGTCAAAACTGCCCGACAGATATTCATCTCAATTGTCGTCAGAAACCCAGAATCTCTCCCCAAACCTCCACAGAGCAATTCGGAAGTAGGAATGGTGACTTGGCTTTCCCACTTCAGCCCTGGCCTTAGGTCCTCACTTCTGCTACATTTTCTTTTTTTTTTTTTTTTTTTTTTTTATTAAATCATAACTGTATACAATGATATTATTATGGGGCATCATACACTGACTTCATAAACCATTTGACACATTTTTATCACAGTGGTTAGCATAGCCTTTCCGGCGTTATCTCAGTTACTGTGCCAAAACATTTACATTCTACATTTACCAAGTTTCGCAAATACCCCTGTAATATGCACCACAGGTGTGATCCCACCGATTCCCCTCCCTCTACCCACCCCCCCCTTTGGGACTCTCACATGAAAGCTATAACCCAGCTACATTTTCTATCTTAAGTTTCCCCTTCAGCTTTGCCGCATTTCTGTTGCATGGTGATTTCGGCACTGGGGACAATCATGTCCCTTCAACTCCCCAAAGTGCTGCACATTCAAGGATGGTTCTTTTTAAATTTGGAACTATTCTTAAAAATCTCTCAGTCTGAGGCGGCACCTGTGGCTGAAATGAGTAGGGCACCGGCCCCATATGCCAGAGGTGGCAGGTTCAAACCCAGCCCTGGCCAAAAACCGCAAAAAAAAAAAAAAAAAACTCTCAGTCTTTCTTACCACAAAGAAACCTCTATTCATCGTCTGCCCCACCCTGTTGCTGACTCTTTTTTCTCCCAAGTGAGATTCCTGATAATCTCCCTGATTCCCTTTTCAATGCCCCCAAATTCTTATTACCCTCACAGGGCTACCTCTGTCCCTCACCGGAGCTACTCAGACTGAGGGAAATGACCAGGAAATCTTACGATCATCATCCATGTAGCAAGCCAATTACACTATGCTTAGAAAGACAGCCCCTTCTCTTCCCAAGGGGGAATGCTGAAGTAGCAATTTAAGAAAGCATTTTTTTTATTAAAAAAAAAAAGCAGCACAAGCTACTTAACAGTCATTAACTCATTATTTTATTTTATCTCCCTTATGTTGAAAGTTCTATTAACATCTCTTTTTTAATGATAAGGAAATCAGAGTCCACTTGCAGCCATGCTGGCTATAACCCACGTTGTACTCTGATGATGGAAAATTCATTTAAAATATATCCAGGATATATGTTCTGTAGAAACCTTGAGCTCTAGAACTGGTAAAAGATTGGAATACAAAGAGTCAGCACACACAGAGGTTCTGAGGGGAATGAATGTCATTTTAAATAAGACTTGGTAATGACTGCTGCCAACCAGTGGGTCACAGGTTCCCATAAAAATCTCCCATATGCATTCCTGCATTTTCAATAGTTCTTTCTTTGTTTTGCTCTCATGTGTACAAGCAAAGAAAACTTCAAAAGACATTCCTGAATATTTGGTCTTCTCAACTAAATAAAAGCACTATTAAATTCTCACGTTTAACTCTTTACTTCTTTACCTAAGAACTTATTTTCAGCTCCGTCTCTAGGCAAGTGGGCAACATCAAAATAAAACATGTTTGTAATCTGTTTTATTCTAACAATGGAGGAAAAAACATGTTTCATTTATTCCATGAAATATGATATTTCATCAAATATCTATGAAAAACAAAGGCTCCTGCTCCCTGTGATATTAGACCTTATTACTATATGCAGTATCAAGTACATTTTACTGGGAAGAAATTGTACGTAATAATTTGCACATTGGAGGAAGCAAAAGAAGAAAAGGGTAGCCAGAGTGCAAGAAAGATAGCAAAGGAAAGGAAAGATAAGAAGGCACCGTATGATAGAAAATGCTTTTTCACCTAATGAGGAAAGTTTTAATTTCAAAGAAAAATAAGAAACCTTTAAGGATAACTAGATAACATTTCCCATGCGTCTTGAAATAAGAACTAAATAGTTACTTTATTCTTCTCCCAAGCATTTAAAGATAGCACCTCACCGTACAAAGTGTGTTGTGAAGGATGTCTGGGAACAGCGTATCTCTGAATTGAATTGTGCTGTACTGATGCTTATGCCAACAGTGGGGAGACACCGCAGAGAGGTAAACAACAGCCATATGTGCTGCTGGCTCTGCTGACACACTGTGCTGCAATGGCATATGTCTTGAGTGTTTTAAAATTAGGTGGTTGGTAGTTTTATTGCTATATTTCATTTTATATTTAAATTTATTTGACAGCTTTGAAAGTGAAATGACTTCACACTACTAATCTTATGATCATGCAGTTAACAACTAATAACAATGCACTATTTTCTGGAAAGAATTTACTTTTGTAGCCATGTTTCCTCAGTTAGCTTTTGAATTTACATAACCATAATTACCCTCTCAATTTTTAGGCTTTAAAATTTTGTATTTCAGTGCAAAATTGAGTATGCTGATGTGAAGGCACTTTAAGTGTCTATTCTAAAACCTTGACTAATTTTGGATTAAGTGTGCACGTGTCATACAACATACAAATGCCTACAATGTACATGCAAGTTATAGGCACGTTAGATGTCCTTCAATATTTATTATATTATGGTATATGAGATCTGATAAGTATGTTTCAAAGTCAGACAAAATGCCACATACCTCATTGCTGAACATCACGACAGTCACTTTCAAAGTCTACCCTTGGGGAGCTAAACACCAACCTCAATCCCCAGTCAACTCTTCAAACAATTCTGGAATGCTGTCACTGGACTGGCCATCACAGCTGTTTTTGTTTTACCGTTAAAGTCCTGAATGTCATCAAAGTGCCTTCCTTTCAATATTTTCTTTATCTTTGGCTAAAGAAAAAGTCACTGGGGACCAGATAAGGTGAATAGGGAGGGTGTTCCAATATAGTTATTTATTTATTAGCTAAAAATTCCCTCACAGACAGTGCCGTGTGAGCTGGTGCATTGTTGTGATGCAAGAGCCACACCTTTCTCATGCTAAGATTTTCAGTTAAGATTCCTCTGCTTCTTTATCAATGTTATTTGGATTGCTATGTGCTTGTCATGGTCAGCTGATGATTGTCACATAATTATACAAATTTTTGCAATGTTTTCATCAGTTCTGCTCATTCTCGCTGCCCTGACACTTCTCTCCACCCAGAAAACAATTTAGTCCATTTGTACACTGGTATTTTCTTCATGGCTTTACCCCCATAAACTTGGATTAACATGGTACTGATTTCACTTCTACTCTTGCCAATTTTAACAAGAAATTTATGCAGGTTTGTTTGTTGCTCTAAGTCAAGTTCCAACATTCTCATGACAGCACAAAAAAGCATACAACAACAATAATGAACGTGATTCAACAAGACACCACCACACATCAACACAAGCACAGCTGTGACACACTGACATACCGAGGTAGTGAACACTGAGTTGTATGTACAGTGCTGCCAACATATGCCCATGGTGGCAAGTTCACAAACTTAATTATCAGACCTCTTATATAAGTTATATCTATAAATTACATATAAAAACGTGTTTATCATGTATAAATTATACATATATATATATTAAGTTGTAGACAGGTGAGATATACTACATATGCACATACCCAAACATGTATATACATAAATACTTTTTAAAACACCTTATCATGCATTAGTATGTTAAACATCTTCCAAAGGTACAAACTGTTCATTGTTCAGTAATGAAAATCACTATATGAAAGTTTTATAGCATACAAATCAGACTCTACCATACAAAAACGAACATGGATACTTTTTAATCTTAGCATAGAGAGGTTCTAATAGAACTTTTCTTTTCTGCCAAAGAGAACAAAAGAAACACTTTAAGTCACTGACCCTTAAATCAAACTCCGGTTTCTCTAAAATCAAGTGTGTCATCAGTGGGAAATTTGCCCTTCTGAGCCCAAATCTTTTCAACTCTAAAATAACAATAGTGTTTGCAAAGCTGCAGTAAGATTAAAAGAGGTAATAGCTGACACCTAGAAGAAGTTCAACAAATACCAGTTTTCTTCCCATCCCGTTTGGAAAATTACTTCAGTAGCATGCTATAAATGAAGGTCTTCACAGCAATCTTTCTCAAAATGAGGCACCCACAGACAATACCTGGAAACGGTTGCAGTTGTGAAGTACTGAAGGAAAGCTGGAAAAATAACATTTTCATCCAAATGTTTCCAGACTGAGATACTGCATATCTAAAACAGTTAGCCATTGGCAAATCATTTACCATATTTGGATATTTACAACTGTATTGGTTTGTAAGTCTTCTCTATAAGATAGCCCTGGTGATGACAAACAACAATGGGGCTTTGTGAATCCAAAATGCAAACCTAAGGTAATGCCATTGCCAATGCCTATGATATATGCCATTATCATATACGCCATATATATATATGATATATGCCACTATCATAGACGCCATATCTACATATATATAGATATATAGATATATGCCATCATATATGATATGCCATTATGGATTCACTTTCAATAAACAGTCTGGAGATTGATTCTTCAATTTAAGTGCAGTTCTTTGAACATTTAGAACACAGTTAATTTCAAGGTCTTTAAACACTGACCACACTGCAAACTTTCAATTCATAAGCACATTGGTAAGATGTGTCTTGTTTGCAAATGGCTGAACACTAGCTAACTTTAACAATCAAAAACAAGGGTGGCGCCTGTGGCTCAAAGGAGTAGGGCGCCAGCCCCCTATGCCAGAGGTGGTGGGTTCAAACTCCCACCAAGGCTCTGACTGAATGTATTAAAGGTCTTCAGAAATCAACCCACACCTGAGTTTTCTCAGAAAAAAGAATACTTCTTCAGCTAGTGGAAGGATATGACAGAAGGCAAATGGTTAGCCATGACTTATTTGGATAGCATTTTAGAATTACAGCATTTTTAAATCTTTCAGTCCAATTTATTCTTACCAGCATCTTGAGATAAATTTTATTATTTTACAAATGAAAAAACTGAGACTCCAAAAGTTTTAGGAACATTTTGGGTATCACACAAAACAAATAAACCTTAAAAGAAATTCAGCAAGACAGGTATAAATAGAAAGATGTCAGAATACTTAACTTGATTTCTTTGTTAATTTTTTGATAAATGAAATATTGGATCAGAACCAGATAGTCTGAATGGGTCAGGTACTAGAATGGATATCTGCTACTTCCCAGGCTAATGTTCCTGCCACTGTAAACTCTGCCTCACTCATAACGGGGTTGAGTGTCCAGAAACCAATCACTGTCCTGCTCTAGGTGAGCTTAAAAGGAGAAGACAGGCACCCACAGAGTGACCACTTAACCCACTCTGTTCTCAGAGCCGAGGTTATGCCATCTGCTGAGCTTCTATCCCCGTCTTCCTACGAAATTATCTGGAACAGATGACTGGCACGATTCTCTCAGTGCTCATATTTTTTGTAAGAAAAAAGATTGAAACGATAATTAAGTGTATTTGGGATTCATAAGGGTTGTTGGCTGCATTTTAAAGGTGAATCCACCTTTAAAGGTGATTACCACCTATCAGAGGTAATCTTCACTGCATTTCTCGTTAGAATGCTTCTTTTCATCCCGAGAAAAGAGTCTTTGGACTGTTTTTTCCTAGTGTCAGACTTTTCTGACATTAAATTTTTAGAAAACTCAGGAGTTCTAAAGACACTTTCTAAATTTTTCATGTACTTAAATCAAGCTCTTTGGGAAAATACATGCAGACCAAGTAGCCCATTCTCTACATATTTCCACAGAAAATTATCTAAAGTTCAGACACTAAATGTTTCTCCTGCCTGTTTACAGACAGTGTCTCAATTTAGACTCTCCTCTTCTTTCCTTGAACTCTTTGAAAAGCCTTATCATTGTCTCTTTCTCTGTCTGCTGTTACAGTATTGCCCCTGGAATCCAAATGCCCCAGAACTTGAACAGCATGGAATCCAAATGAAGAATTCATGCAAATTTTGCCCAAAATCTGAATGCTGCTTTGGAATCCAAATGCCCAGCACGTTGCTGGGGTGTTTGTGTACATATGTTTCCCCAGTGCTCGGGCCGCCCATAACCTGGTTGTTCAGTTCACTGTCAGAAGCTGTAGCAAAACTATCTCATGTGATTTTTTGCAGCAAAATTTATACTTTTGCACGTTTTGTGTTTTTTTTTTTTTTTAATAAAATAACAACTAAGTATATTCACCTTGGGTCCTAAAAATTGTAGTGAGGAGAATAAGAGTAAGAGAAAAGCCACTAGAGCTACAGTTGAAGTTAAGAAACATCTTATTGCTAAACACGAAAGTGGTCCACGCATGGTTGATCTCATTACTATGCTTGGGATGCCTAAATTGAACGTACAATTTTGAAAAATAAGGAAGCTATCAAAGCAGCTGATGTGGTGAACAGGGCTACAACACTGACCTCTAAATCAAAAAGTGTGGAAGAGATGGAAAACTCCTCTTTGTTTGGACTAATGAGAAACAGCTGTCTAGTGAGGTGATTTCTGAGATGGTAATTTGTGAAAAGGCCAAAGTCTTCCACAATGATATAGTGAAGGGCAGGCCTGACACCAGTGCTCAAAGGAGGAGTCTGAAGCCAGGAGCAGGGGTTCAAGAACTTTAAGGAAAGGACTGGGATCCACAGAGTGGTCATGCATGGAGAGCTCAACTACAGCTCTAATTCAGCAGCAAAGTTTGCAAAGGAGTTTAAGGACTTTGTGAACAGTGAGGGGTATGTTTTGAACCAAATGTTCAGTTGTGACAAAACAGGTCTTTATATTTTTAGGTTTCACATTTTTCATTTAATTTATTTATATTTTATTCAAATATTATTTGTTACTATTTTACCTTAACATCCAGTGGATTTACTGTTAAAATCGTGTTTTAAGTGGGATGCAGGAAAGATTGATCCAGTTTCTATCATGTTAAAGGGGAAAAATTTGAAACCTGAACAATTTGGGACTCAAATAGGGTTCTGGAATGGATTAAGTTCGGATTTGCAATTTCAACAAAGCACAGAATCTAATCTTGTCATCATTTTCCTTAAGCACTTTTTAGTTGCTTCTGGAGACATATTAATGGCCTTTTTCTTTACGTAGGTACTATTTACATAGGTGTGCGCAGCTGGCAAAAATGTATAAGGCTGTACACTAATGTTCTGTGCATTTTTCTATACATGTGACTCCTGTTGGATAAAGGGTTTCAGTTTAAGACACAAAATGATAAAAACTATAGAAGAAGAAAGTGTGGGTAAAACTCTTGACAATATCTGCATGAGAAAAGATTTTATGAAGAAGACCTCTTTGGCAATTTCAAGAACAACAAAAATAAATAAATGGGACATGATGAAGCTAAAAAGCTTCTGCACAGCTAAGGGTACAACAACTAAAGCAAACAGCCTTCAGATGGGAGAAGATACTTGCAAGCTATGAATCTGACAAAGGGCTGATAACTAGAATATACAGAGAACTCAAATTAATCAACAAGAGCAAACAATCCCATTGATAAGTGGACGAGAGACAAGAACAGAGTCTTCTCTGAAGAAAGCAGTGAATGGCCAACACACACTGAAAAAATGCTCATCATCCCTAATTGTGAGAGAAATGCAAATCAAATCACCCTGAAATATCACCTAACCCCAATGAGAATGGCCCACATCACAAAATCTCAAAGCTGCAGATGCTGGTGTGGGTGTGGAGAGAAGAGAACACCTTTATACAGCTGATAGGATTGCAAATTAATGCAGCCTCTATGGTAAGAAGCAAGGAGAATCCTCAAAGAGCTAAAAGTGAACCTTCCATTTGTTTCCTCAATCTCATTACCAGGTATCCACCCAGAATAAATAAAATCATTTTTTTCATAAGGACATTGGCACTAGAATAGTCATCACAGCTTAATTTCACAATTGCCAAGCCATGAAATCAATCCAACCCAATCAACCCATGAATGAATTAATAAACTGTGGCATATGTATATCATGGAATACTATGCAGCCATAAACAAGATGGAGGCTTTACATGTTTTGTATTAACCTGGATGGAGTTGAAGAACATTCTTCTTAGTAAAGTATCACAAGAATGGAAAAGCAAGTATACAAGTCCAATACTAACATGAAACCAATAGATAAACAACTATACACCCACATGAGAGAAAAACACAATTAAATTCAAGGGGGGAGGGCAAAGGGGGAAAAGACAGAGGGAAAGAAGGAAGGGGATTAGTAAGCTCTCTTCTAATGGGTACACTGTAAGGGCATACAAAGCACCCCCTGGATGAAGGGTTTAACTACAACTCAAACTTTACCTAACAAATGCTAACAATGTAACCTAATCATCTGTACCCTCATATTAATCTGAAATTTTAAAAAATTAAAATTTAGATTCAAAAAAGGGGGCGAGGGGGAGAAAGCCAAAAATAAAACTCAGTGTTCTAAATCCCATTTGTGACCTCAGGACTGTCACCTAAAATCTTTAATAAATTGATTGTTAGAACTAAGTAGGGTGCAAGAGCAGACTAAAAATGAAAGTTCAGCGTGTGCTACACTCAAAGCAAGACTTGCTTGTGGATTGCAGAGTTACATCTTCTTGCATGATCCATGTTCCTCGTCTTTTTTTCTTCTATTGGTATGAATTATCTACTCACATGTAAAATAGAATCTAGAACGGATACTATATTTGTGGCAAGTTGAATATATAAGATTTTCCAGAAAGCATTAATACTGTAAAGTTATAAATGAAAGACATTTATTTTTTATTGCTATTTTGACTTTTCTTTTTTCTTTTTTTTTTTTTTTTTTTGTAGAGACAGAGTTTCATTTTATCGCCCTTGGTAGAGTGCCGTGGCATCACACAGCTCACAGCAACCTCCAACTCCTGGGCCTAGGCGATTCTCCTGCCTCAGCCTCCTGAGTAGCTGGGACTACAGGCGCCCACCACGACACCCGGCTATTTTTTTGTTGCAGTTTGTCCGGGGCCAGGTTTGAACCCGCCACCCTTGGTATATGGGGCCGGCGCCCTGCTCACTGAGCTACAGGCGCTGCCCGCTATTTTGACTTTTCAAATCAACTTCTCACCTCTTCTGGTTTTGTAGGAAAAGTCATTACATAGGTGTAGGTAAAGAAGTTTTTAGCACACAAGAATAAAATTTATTTGATTGAAAAAACAAACAAAAAAGAAAGCATCACTGTCTCCTTCACCTAGAAGACAAAAGAAAACTGCTTTGACATTGCTTCACAGCCTCTGCAAGATTCGTTCCACCCGCTAACCATTTCCTTTTGTCTCCTTCCCACTCACCCTACCCACATACTCCGTGTATTCTGGTCACACTAAACCATTTGCTATTCCTAAAACTTCTTCTTTTTTTTTTTATTGTTGGGGATTCATTGAGGGTACAATAAGCCAGGTTACACTGATTGCAATTGTTAGGTAAAGTCCCTCTTGCAATCTTGTCTTGCCCCCATAAAGTGTGACACACACCAAGGCCCCACCCCCCTCCCCTCCGTCCCTCTTTCTGCCTAAAACTTCATTTTCACCTGTCCCAGCCTCCATTTCTTTCACATAACTGCCCCACTACCTGTAACGTTGTGGAGGCACCTACCTCCTTCCAGGGCTCCTTCCACCCACAACTCTTAGAACAGCAGTAGGTTGGACCAAATAACCATAATGTCACAGCTCTCTGGCCAAAGGCGGGCAAATCACCGACATGCAGCCATTTAAGGTCCTTTTCTAATATATTTTTCGTGGAAGAAGCATGAAGTCCTAAAATTATGAATTCACTACCAGAAAAACCACAGAGAATAAAGATGAGCCAGAAAGAAATCAAGACATTCCAGTGCTGAAGTTCCAGCAAATTCCATCTTCTATAGCTTTTTCTTCATTTTTATTAGCTCAACATTATCTTCCCTGAGAAGTCCTCTGTCACCATTTCTACCCGCAGTTCTTGGCAGAGGTAAAGGTAGTCCCTCCTGCTCTATACTTAATAACCCCAGGCTAAAGGTATTTGTTTTACTTGCCTGCATTCCCAACTGGAAATATAAACTCTTGGGGAGGCATAAATTTACACTGGGCCTAATGTACCCTTTGTGTTTAACACACAAGAAAAGAATGAATGCCTGGGTGGTGCCTGTGGCTTAGTGGGTAGGGCGTCAGCCCCATATACCAAGGGTGGCAGGTTCGAACCCAGCCCCAGCCAAACTGCAACAAAAAATAGCCGGGCGTTGTGGTGGGCACCTTTAGTTCCAGCTACTCGGGAGGCTGAGGCAAGAGAATTGCGTAAGCCCAGGAGTTGGAGGTTGCTGTGAGCTGTGATGCCATAGTACTGAGGGTACTATGAGGGTGACAAAGTGAGACTCTGTCTCTAAAACAAAGAATGATGCCCACAGAATGAATTATATAAACGAAGTAACCAGAAAGAAAATATAGAAATTGGATGAAAGTAATTGTTCTGAAGGCTGGAGAATTTCAATACCAAGGTGCTGGCAGATTTGAGGTGTGGTGAGGGCACACTTTCTGGTCAACAACAGCTTCTCACTGTGTCCTACATGATGGAAGGCACAGGCGGCTCTTTGGGGCTCCTTTCTTAAGGGCACTAATCCCATTCATACCCACGCCACCTCCCCAAAGGCCCTACCTCCTAATACCACCCCCCTTAGTACTTAGATTTTCAACATATAACCTGGGAAAGGGGAACACAAACGGGGCATAGCATTCGTGATACCAGTAACAGGCCGGGAACCACACCTCTCCAGAAACAAGACGGGAGCTCAAAATTAGACCAGAGACATTTTGGTAGTACCCCCAAAACTTCGTGGAAATGGTTGGAAAATAGAAAAGAATGTACAGAAACAAAAAACGTGCAACCCAAGCAGGGAAAACAATAAGAGTATAGAAGTAAAATTAAAGTAGAAGAAAGTAATTGACTGGCAGACTTGGAAGAATGGGAGATTAAAAAGAAATATAAAGACAAAACCCTAAGACATCTACAATAAAAAGAGGAGAATTTTTATTTAAGACTTATTAAAATTACAATATTTAGATCTACCATGAATATTATGTAGATTACCAAAGAGATTTTAAAATCAGTACCTCATGAAACACGTGGACAGTGTCTAGAATGTTTCAGTAAGAATAATTTTCTAGTGGTTTTCACATTCACGGTAATCTGAAAGATCAGTAAGAACGTCATTACTACAACTCAAACTTAAGTTTGTCCCACACTTCAGGGACTGGACATGTAGCCCCTCTGGCCACCACATAGCACTTTATAGACTGTAATGGGTTAACGAGAAAAGAAAGCTGGGAGATCTAAGATACACATGAATTTAAGCCAAAAGAGAGCTGAATGATGGTGAAGGTGAAGATTATAAAATATGTGTGGTGTTCTGGATAGAGAAAGTGTTGGAAGAGTTGAGTCACCGCAGGGCAGACAGGAACATAAACATGGTGAACCACGAGATTCTGGGCCTGCGGCAGTGACAACCACAATTGCATTGTAGGCAGCAATTTGGTTTCAGAAAAATAAATACTATTGCTTTTAAAGTAATGATGTTATTTTAAATTTTATTAGTTTTATTATTTTGTTTGTATTAATTCAGCTTTTGGCTTTACACTTGGAAAGAGCTACATTATAATGAGTTTATAATTAGCTTTTAAAGTGATATTAAAAATAATTTTCAGAAACACTAGAATTTAAAACATTTGAGAGATGCAATAACTCCCCAACCTTGGCTTTCCCCTTTTTTTTCCTTTTAGAGTTTTTACTGTTATTAATGTTTGCACACAAACCCACAAAAAATCTGCTCTTAAGCATATTTTTGAAACACCATGGAGCTGTAGGCAATTACTAAATTAGATGGCCCCCTGACATGTCTTATGATTTTCTGGTCCTGGAATGGTAAAGATCGTAATGTGCCAGAATACTGGGTTTGCTTTGATTGGGGAGAGGGTGGCAGGGGATTAGAACAGCATTAAACATTCTGTTTAAAGCTGTAATTCAGTAATAAAAAACGTGTTCTAATTATATATTGTAATATTTCTATATGCCAAATATATTTTTCCATTCCTATTCCCCTTAAGTTTAGAATAAATGAAAAATAACTTTTATGTTTTATCTCATAGAAAAATACTTTCAAATCCTTCTAAGAATATCTAATTGACTTCGGCAAACTTTTATTCACCATGAAGGAAACTTAAAATGGGAGATGAGACAAAAAAAATTCATGCTTTAAATGGGGTTTATAAAGGACTGAAACACTTGAGAGAAAAAGAAATTAATATTTGGGCGGCGCCTGTGGCTCAGTCGGTAAGGCGCCGGCCCCATATACCGAGGGTGGCGGGTTCAAACCCGGCCTCGGCTGAACTGCAACCAAAAAATAGCTGGGTGCTGTGGCGGGCGCCTGTAGTCCCAGCTACTCGGGAGGCTGAGGCAAGAGAATCGCTTAAGCCCAGGAGTTGGAGGTTGCTGTGAGCTGTGTGAGGCCACGGCACTCTACCAAGGGCCATAAAGTGAGACTCTGTCTCTACAAAAAAAAAAAAAAAAAGAAATTAATATTTACTACACTCACCAGGTGTGTGGGGGGGGATTATATGTGTATGCGTCTGTGTATATATTTATTAAAATTGAACCATCATGGTGAGAACTTATTTGTGGGATCGATATTCCAATAGTTAGAAATGAATTGTGAATATAATGTATATTACATGCCATCAAAGACACTGGAGTTCAGAGGACAAACTAGAGACATAACAAATGTCAATTTGCTCTGAGGGCATTGAAGAGGGACACCGGGAAAGCACAGTCTGAAATAGCACCGAGCTCAGCCTCCCTCATCACTACCCTCACGGACATCCTGTATTACGGCTAATGGCATTGCAGTTTTACTGCTGAGAAAACTGTATTTGTCTCAGGCCATCACTTTGCTCCACTTACTTTCTCTGTTCCCTTGAATTTTCTGTACTTTGCGTCTGCAAGAGGCCGCCTCTTTACTTTTCACGTTGCTCATTAAAGTCTGTTCTCTTCTCCCCTCTCAGCCAAGCGTATCAGAGAAGTCACCTACCATCACTTTCTTGGGCGTCTCACCTCCGAACCATTCCTCAGCGGGTGGGCCCTAACGCCACTGTTTAAATCTGCACTGCTCTTAGTTCACCCATACCCTCCAAACCACCAACCCCAGGGGTAATTTCTCATTTTGATTCTTCTGACATCTCTGCGTTACTCAACACTTTAAATCATCCATTTCTCAGGAAAAGTTCTTCTCTCTTAGCTTCTAGGATACTACTCTGCTTTGCTCTCCCTTCAACCTGTTTTCACTCTATACTCAATTTCCTCTCTGGAACATATCTCTCTCTCTCTCTCTCTCTCTCATGCTAAAAGATCATCTGCCTTCTCCCTCCTTGCTTCTGAAAGAAACCCTACAGGCTTTGAATTCTTTATTAACCTTCATTGCCTTCTGAGTTCAGTTTTTTCTTTTTTTTTTTTTTTTTAGAGACAGAGTTTCACATTATCACCCTCGGGAAAGTGCCGTGGCGTCACAGCTCACAGCAACCTCCAACTCCTGGGCTTAGGCAATTCTCTGGCCTCAGCCTCCCAAGTAGCTGGGACCACAGGCGCCCACCACAACATCTGGCTATTTTTTTGTTGCAGTTTGGCTAGGGTTGGGTTTGAACCTGCCACCCCAGGCATATGGGGCCAGTGCCCTACCCACTGAGCCACAGGCACTGCATGAGTTCAGTTCTTAATACTCTCCCACCTGAACAATCACAATAGTCTTTTAGTTAAATTTGTTCCTCCATTTTTAACCCTTGTAGTGCTATCAATCACACTGTTGTACATGTAATTTTCTAAATCACAAATCTGATCGGGTCATTTCTTCACTCATGCTCAGAAACAGTTGACAATCTAACGAAAATAATTTCAAATAACCCTAGAAAACTGCACAAACAGGATGTGGACAACAAAAGACAGAAACTGATTCTTGTTAACTTTAGCAAATAAACATTTCTTAGAATGTTATCAGATAAATCATCAAATCAATGGTAAATTTGGAGAATGACACTTGCACAAGAATCAAAGAAAGCAAGGCCCAAGTTCCCACTGCAGAAATCCTCTGCTTATAAACCTTCCAGTGTAACAATGGTCGCTGGGCACAAACTACCTTGTGGGGGATGAGATTAGTGACCCATGTCACCGTGTCTCTAAACTCTTGAAGTCATTGCAAATACCTTGAAAAGTCTCTATTGAATCTTCCCAAGTGTGTTAATACTCCAAATTATGTGTCTCGGCAGAAGTATCTGACTTGCCACCTGCAGGCCAGCAACCATAAGAGGAAATAACCATCTGCTTTGGCCTTCAGACTGGGTGGCTGGATCTTGCCACTTATCTTTCTCAAGATACTCCCCAAAGAACAGTGTCTGTATGCGAGGCAAGTGTTAAATGTCGCTTGCATGCTCCCATATGGCTTGACCAAGTTAAGCTCTATAAAGCTGAAGAAAAAAAAAAAAGAAAGGACATTAAGAAATTTAAAGGAATAATTATGGAGTATAAAATAAGATAGAATTGGCCCAAATAAGTTTTCCCCTTATAGCCTACACATGGATCTGACACTCACAATTAAAGATACTTTCCTGAGGGTAGATGAGATTAGGGACACATGTCACATTAACAAACCATTTTCAGTTGTTTTCTTGACCTCGTAGGTGAAAACGCTGCAGTTGAAGTTAAGACTCTAAATATTAACAAAGAAACAGGGTAATTAGTTACCAACAGACAGCACTGTCCAAGACTCAGCCCCCACCCCTAAAGTCCCTGCCTATCACCCCCTCACCCAAAAAGGTAAAATTAACAATCAACTGGATACTCTTCCTCAAATCTATAAAGTTAGAAAATAGGTATTAGGTAGAGGATGTTTATCTTTCTTTGGCTCATCAATTTATTCTGCTTAGGGAAGATTTTCCAAATGTTAGAAAACACAATATTTGTCTTACCAGATCATGATAGTCGATGAAAATTAATTCTCATTTATTATGCATTTAAATAAGAACAATTATCTGAACTTGAAACACCAGTACAGCTACAACTTCTCTTTTTCAGGATGAAGAGAAAAAAACATATTACTCTATTGAGCAATTATTCACATTGTCCTTACCGGCTGCATCACTTTTAGAAAATTCACAATCCCAAGTTCAGTTAAATATAAACAGAACTGTAAGAAACTCCTCTACAAAGTAAACGTCCTCTGCAACTTAAAACCAAGTGTCCCCATGGCTTACGGGGTCAGGCAGGCCCCTTTGTATGGTCACAAAGGGCTTCCAGCCCACTTTCCAAAGGCTTCTTTTATCGCGTCTCTCATTTTTTCTTCCAACATAGGGCTAAGAACACTGTGTTGTAAAAATATTGAACTACTTATAGTTTCCCAAACCCACTGCACTGTTTTTAGTTTCATCTCTTATAACTTTGTGGAATGATTTTGACTCTCTAACCCTTAGATACTTTGCAAAAACATCGTTGTGACAGCTTCCCTTACTTGTCCCCCCTCCCGAGAGACACAACTAATCAATCATTCTCTCCGTTCTAGCTGTTTTACAAGTGCATTTCTACCAGTTTTATGCCATATTTTGTGATAATAACCGAAGTCTACATCTTCTCCATTGTTATACCCCAGCTCCAAGCCCAGTGCCTTGAACACGGTGAACAGATAGAACAACAAACAGATCAGAAACCAGTTTGACGGTCATCTCCACTGTTTCTCCTTCCCTGTGCTTTTCACGCCTCTTACCAAGTTCACGTTGATGCACTCAAGGCCCCAATGTCTAGGTATTTTTACCTTCTATTCTAACCAGAAAAATTACATCTGAAATTTTACGGCTCTGTCTCCTACTAGTCTAAATATTATTTTTTAACTAGACTGAGTGCTTACTATTCAATGACAGTTTGGAAGCAAATTCAAAATGCATTTTTGAATAAATTATATACTCTATATAATCTGAATAGAATATGAAAAACATTTCCTATAAGTAAGTTTGATCTGCACATTTGATAGTGCTGTAAAACGTAAAAGATACCCTAAAGGTCTTGGAAATACAGTGATGTACAACAGTATTCAGCATCTCTATGTAAAACCCTTTCTTGTATAATTAACTTTGGGCTTCAAATAGCCCTTACATATTTCATTTTAAGAAATGGTCAAAGTAACTTTTGCACTCTTCAGTAATTGATTTTAAGGCTTCCATAAAAGAAATGACCTTCTCCTACATTTTAAAACAATTAGAAATCTTTGATTTCTTCTCGCCCTAGGATCACGGTGAACATGTTTTCCTCTGGTCCTCTTCTTTTCACAGCTGCTATTACACTATCTTTCTCTCTTTAAAAAGTAATGTAATCAGCCTTTAAAGGGCAGTGTTGCAAGGTATTCCAGCATCTAATTGATAACAGTCTCCACAATTCCATTGACGGAATGAATGAGAGCAGAAGGAAGGATGCAAAAGTCTGCATTGTTTCAGCCCTAGAACATGTGGGTTTAAAATATTTGAAAATAAATCAGTTTATTTCTAGAATTTGAATTAATACTGTTAATAGAGAATCTATTATTCATGAAGTAGTATAAAATAATAGATTTTAAAATCTATTATTTATAAAAAGTAATATTAAGGATTCCTTTTGGTTCCTAAATTCATTTTGTTTCATTATATTTAACTTGACAGAATCAAAGTTAGGGACAACACAAGAACTTTATGACTCAGGATGCCAACCATCTTGGGGGCAACAGGTTCCGCTTCCAGGTATAATAACATGTGGGCTTAATTTGTATTTTTTCTCCGGCACCCTGAAAGGAAAGGTACTCATTTCGCAAAGTTAAAAGATTGAGTTTCTTGCTTTAAAGGGGGTGAACTTTGAAAAACACTGCTCTTGGAATAAGACTATCTTGGTAGATAATAATTTCAGTGAAGCATTTAAATTTCTCTAAAGAATATGTGGCAACACAGATTACTGTCTTTCACTGATTCACCATCTAGAATTTTCTCCTTTGGAAATTATAGTCTCGAAGGTTATTTTTATTTCTACTATTTAGAATCTATCATTTTTGGCAACCTCCTACTTCTGTTTCTATGATTTCTTCTAATTCACAAACTTAGATTCAATGCTTTATTTATTTTGTCATCTTAGCAATATGAACATTCAAAACTATTGACATTGCAAAGAACACATGAAATCTGAATTCTATGAATTTCCTGACACTGGTCTCCATTTCACAGTGTTCCTGAATACTCTCCCTGTCGTAAGAACAAATATTCTTTGTTATACACAAATGTTGCATACAAAGCCATTTTCAAGCAGATTCCTGTAGAACTACTTTATAAAAATATCAATTTTGGCATTCTCTTATAAGCAGAGACAAAATAGACATATATTAAAGATTTAGTACCAAGAGCAAAGATAATGTAAATCTTTTGCAATCAAAAAAATAGATCTTATAAAAACAAATATGAACAAATCTGAAAAAATAATAGAATTTATTTGAGTAAAATAAGAAATTGGGTTAGAGGCTGAGAATAGTGTATACAAACATGATTACCTACATCCTCAATGAAATGTGGAAATCTACAAGGACAATATACATATTAGATTTTAAAATAATGGATGTTCAAAGAAATATAGCAGAATATAACATTCAGTATTTGGTTAACCAGAAATAGAGATGAATTTGATTGGAATTTTTTGAAGTTTATACAGCAGTAACTTGGCTGTGGTCATTAAACTATTAATAATTTTAAAAATGTTGAAACTTCATAATATATAATATAATACATCTAGGTTTAATTGCTATTCATGAAAGAAAGAAAATTAATTGCCCATATTTAATATTAGGACTGATTCTATAAGTGTGTGTTGATTTAAATGTAATTGAAAACAGTGTGGGTTATGTCTCTATGTACAAAAATGATAAATTGTGAGCAAAACAAAGGATCCTAAACTAACATATCTTTAGAATGACCACATGATCAGATCTGTTACATTCCAACTGCAAAACTCAAGTATAGGATAAACGCTTTAGGTTTGGAGAAAAAAAAAATCCATACTTCAGTTTTTCCTCTGCACCCATAGTTATAAAAAATTGAATAGATTATTTAATTATTCGGGTTGGAGTCATCCATTTACTAAAACAGAATGCATGTTTCTTTGGCACAAAGAAGCTAAAAGCACTTCGTAGTTTGTATAACACAGAGCAAATATTAGAAAAAAGCTGTTATTAGTGTAGAGATGACAAGTACTTTTTTAAATTCCACACAGTAGTCACTTATTATAAAAGATACTACAAAAGAGCTAATTCTAATAACAATTACCAAAATTCTTTAGTGTTTAGCAGTCTGTTAACTTTTGCCAGTTTTGATTTCTGGTGATAAACTCTTTAGTTATGGTATTTAATATATTCTGTTTCTTGAAATCCAGGTATAACTATACTTGTAAAAAAATGAAATAAAACAAAGTTATTATCTATGTAACTTAGTAACAAAGAGACTACATTTTATGGGTAAAATGACTTTAATTCTTCCTTGGAAGCTGCTTTTATAAACATCCATGTGTACAAAGACAAACACATCCTATGTTCCTTAGTGCTTTTCACTAGCAAAAGGATCTTATGATACATGTTATTAACATTTAATGCAAAGAAATAAACAGCTATAAAAGTATTACGTTATTTAGGGATAATGCACATATCATCAAGTGTTTTTTATTAAAAGCAAACATACCAAGAACATTCAAACACATTTATTATAACGTGGTTAATTTTGTTGACACTAAGTAGGTATAGTTCTCATTAATTTACAAATACCATGTGTACCAATTCTTTTACTTACACTAAAAAAGAGGCTGAATAAGAGACATATTTAGGATAATTACGGATTACTTTTCAGATACATAGTTGAAGTTTCACACAGAAAATTTAATATTAGCATTTTTTAAATTTATGTTCTTTGAAGCTAGGCAAACTTTAGCCTTAGAATTCACTAAAATCTAATCAATACAATTCTGTCTTGGCAGTAGCAAATTGTGTGTTAACACTCATTAAATTAAAATTCCTTTCTGTAATTCTATTCTTTTTAGTTGTCTTATGTAACGTCTCCATTACATAACATGGTTTTAAGAGGTGATTTTAGGTTTTTTGTTAACCAGTTGTCCTCTTCAACAAACATTAATGAAAACAAAAGAATTAGTATTATTAGAACATAATAAATGCACGACTATGAGAAATACAAGGAAAAAGCTTATTAAGAATATATGCGTCACCAAGAACTAAAGGCCAGTAGAACTGACTGATCAGTAACAAAGGCAATCTGTCTACAGGTTGAACCAAGATTTCAAAAAGCTTACTAAAGATAAGAACCAAAAAAAAAAAAAAAAAAAAAAACATATATCTATCAAACACACTGACCAATAAACCCAAGACAACCAGTGCCAATGCTTTCAAGTACTGATTTCATCATTTGTACATGACCTTCTCATTAAATAACTTCTAAACTATAGGCACATTCTCTACTCACTGAGTGTTTATATCCAAAATAAAGTAACTTTGAAATGGACACACAGAGAGGTTCCACATAACTTTCCCATTATTGGGTATGTTTCAAGAAAACAAAAATGCCCTGGGATTAATATCGAAATAACTGAATATATGTTTCTTCTTGCCACAAAGTAAAGTGACCTCAGTTAGAAGAAATTCCTAGAGATTAGTGACCAACTGAGGTTAATGGCCTGAGACTATACTTTAGGCAATTAACTCCACCCAGCCATTCATTAAGCCCCAGGAAATTCCCAGGTCTAGGACTGTTACTGCTTAATTATAACTCAAATGGAACCATGAGAGTCAAGACCAGCAATGAGACTGGCTAATATACAAGAATTAAGTTCTCCATGACTGCCTTATGCATATCAATTAAAATTGCATCACCCCTAAAAAAATCCATACGCCTGTATTTCTTTTCTATTTTCAGTTCATAATAGCAATCATGACTTCAATGCTGGGCATTTTCTGGAAATTAATGGCCAGCAGATGTTAACAGCCCTTGGCTGTACCTTGAGCCATCTACTCCTCCCTGTTAGTCATTAATCCCTACCAAAAGCCCAGCTATTGCTTAATGAACTCTACAATGCAGTTAATGCAGGTATGACACAATAGAAAGATTTTTATTTAAAGGTTCCAAAAAAATCCAAACCTGCTACCCTAAGAAAAAAAACCTTGCAAAACTCCAGTTTCAGATTTCTGAAACTCCCATTGAACATTGAGAATGGAAATGACTGTGGGGGATAATGTATTTCAGACGGCACTTCAGGCGTGACCTCCACTATTTTAGAGGAAGGAGCTTCTAACCATGGTAAAAGATTATCCTACTTCCTTCAATTCCTTCTTCCTATGTTTATTTAACATGGTCATGTTTGTCAAGGCTATTTTTTCCTCATTAAAATGTGGCTAAATAAAAAAGAAATACTACTCCTTCATATGTAATAAGTTAAGAAAATCCCCTTCCTCTCACCTATGTATGTGCTTTTTTCTGGGAGCCCAGGGTTTGCAAACAATTCCATGAGTTGGAATCACTTACTGTGCCAGGGTAGTTTAAACTTGATAAGTTTTAGTACCCAGTCTTCCTCAAGGGAAAAAAAGAAATTGCCTTAAATTGTAAACCTACTCTTTTATTAGCCTATTAAGGGGGCATTCATCAACCCTACTAGCAAATAATTAAAGGAACACAGTGTCTGTCTCAGGCCATCTGCTTCTCTAGATGGTATTGACAAATGTATCTGTTTTCATGCTGCATATAGTTAATCTTTTTCAGTTAATAAATACTTAGGCATGGTAGAAATCTACCTGACAGCACGTGCCATACCTCATCTGACAGCATTTGTGAGAATCCCATTGATGCCTAAAATTAGCCTTGGCACTTAATTATAGCTTTCAGGAAAGATCAGCTACAGAATATATTATCTTTCCTACAAAATCAAGATCCCTTAAATTACACAGATGAATGTCATACAGATACATAAGTTGGAAATTAGGATTCCATTTTTGCCTATTGGATTTGCCTAAGGATTACAAAGATAACAGTACAACATATATTATTATCGATGGTGTTTAATAATTTATTCAGGTCTCTACAATTTCTATTTTGCAGATCCCTCCTTTTAAAATACCCAGAGATTTAATTTCTAATTTTTACAATTATATAAAGTTTTATTTCCCTATATTTTATATTATTTGATATAACATCATATACAGTTACCAAATTTTCAGATTTTTTAGACATCTTTATATTTTGATTGACTAATAATTGCCAACTTGTAGTAATGATCAAATAGTAACCACCCTTAAAAAAGTAGTAATCACTAAATTTTCAAAAAAAATTGCCTTAGAGAGATCTTTATATCTTGGTTAAGAATTATCTATGAAATAGATTAATGTAATTTTAAAACGTTAATGTTCCTATGAATCCAGGTATCTTAGAAGCCTGAGATTCTGATTCTCATTATTGGAATACAGAAAATGTTAAATACTTATGCACAAAATTTATGGATTTGTTAATTGACTTTAAACCTTTTAGGGTCGATAGAATATTTTCAAGCAGAGAACCAATACTAAAGGATTAGTCTAGAAATGGGAAGACAAAGGATACTTGGTTGTTGGTTCACATGTACGTCACTTTATATAAACTCGTGCATTCACACACAATCAATTTTAAGTCATATCTGGATTCTGAATAGATCATACCACTGCTTACAAATGTTATTATTGCTAATTGGTTAAAATACAAAATGACAGACCTGATTTAAAAAAAAAAACTTAATGTTGTTAATCTTAGAAAAAGTGCTACATCCGTCACTGCTGAACTAGTCACCGCTCACTACAGCCACCTTCGAGGTACTCCTCTTGAGAAGCTATGCACCAATGCCAGTCTTAGTTCACCTTCCTTCAAAGCAATTTTCTAACTCTTTTCCTGGAACGGCCATCAGAGCTGTTGTAGGAGGTCTTACAATTAAGTACATGAACTCCCCATAGAAAAAGTGCTACGCATTCATTGCTGAACATCAGTCACTGCAGTCACTAGATGGCCAGTCTTTATAACACATACCAGTCTTCAGAAGTTCTTATAAAAAGATCCATCTCTATACCGACTTCACAAAAATTATTTCAATGAAAAATAATATTTAAATAATCACTAATATTTTTTCCCAGTTTAGTTTCCACCCCGTGTTAGAATCTGCACTCTCACTTGTTCTGTCATAGTAATTCTTTATTTTAAATTCTAAAAGTAATTATATTTAGATACATATGTTTTAATATTACTTTTTCTTTAAATAGTGGTTTTCTTTTGTTTTTCTTCACAGAATGAGACTTACTCTAAACTAAGAATTCGTATATTTAAAAAAAATTCTGTCCTCTCATTAGACACAAACTGCTGAAGATATGACAGTTATAAATATTTCAGTGCACTGATATAAACAATTTAAATATTATGATAGATTAAACACACATAAACTTTTGGCCAAGTACCTTTGACAATGATATAAATATGTGGATGATGGTCTAGAGGGCCAATGACCTTCAGCTTCAATCTGCTTTGGGGACATGCAGGTCCTAGATCCTAGCTCCATTTCCTGAAGTAAATATCACTCTACCTTTCGCAACTTACCTAAAGTATCAATCATTTTTAAAAGAAAAACATTACTACAATATCTTCTAAAGAAAGAAAAAAGATCTTCACTTTTATACAATTCCAAAAATATATAAGAACACTATAGCAGGTTGAAATTGGAATCCAGTGACCAAATTCAGCCAGAAAACATGCTGCTTTTCATGTTCAGGGTATAAAAATCGAATGAGTTGTGGAACTTTTAAAGTTGGGTTTATTATTTCCAAATGTACTTTTAAGAAATTAGTAAGTCTGTGACATGTAATTGGAACTGTGTATGGTACTCCTGTTTAGATAGGCCCTGCCCTCTCCAGTCTCTGAGAATCTATTGCACCCAGTTGATCATTACTTACATTTCCATCATACGGGGAAACACAAGACTTGCTGGTTTATTACTGTGTGCACGTGTGTGTGCACAACCATATGCGCAATGAAATCTATGAGTATAAAGACTTCACAATACTCCTCCCCAGCTTGGTGCATATCCCTTTTTTGAACCCTCTGGCTTTCAAATGAAAATATCCAAGGATCAAAAAGGGTAGAGCTGTACTAAATAAAGATAGGGGTTAATTTTTTTCTTTTGCTTTTTTACATTTAGAGAACGACTTGATGTGTCCCAAGCTGATCAAGTCACCGTTATAGTTAAACTATTTAAGTCCTAAAAAATCTATTAGAATATACTATAGACAATGTAGAATAAAGAAAAATAAATTCCTTTCAATTTCTAAATGAATCTCAAAGAATTTGGGTTTTTTTTCCCATTGCAAAAATGGTTCAAGTATTTTCATTCAACTTCTATTATTTTCACATACATATAATCCAACTAGAGCCTAGCGTTTCATCATGATTAATACCTTAACCTAAGCAAATATGATTAATCATATTATTTCATTATTGGAGTCACACAAAATGTAGTGAAATAATATTTTTATGACAATGAATTAATATTTAGACACTTTTGGAAATCCATCAGGATATCTGAAAATTCTTTAAGAAATGTGTTCTATAATCTTTACAGCCTTACTATTCCATTGACGGTATAAAGCACTTTTCTTTAGCTTGAGAGATCTTAATTGGTGGTATTTAAATTAATAGTGGTATAAGAAAGAAGATGAATATGGGGCAGTAAGTCTCTAAAGTGGCTGAGCCTCAGAATTGCCTGAACCTTTATAAAAATACATGGCTAGGCTCTATCTATGGAGATTCTGATCATGTGGATCTCAGTAAATCAATAAATCAGAATCAGAGCAGAACCTTGGTAATAGTATTTTTTTTAATCCATGTGATTACAATTTTTAGTAGGACTGAGAAACACTGAACTAGGTAAAAGCAATAACACACACCAAAAAGTGCCCCTCCTTAATTATCTGGATTTTGTTAAAAATGAAAAGTGCTTTATTCAACTTACCAGTTACTACTCGGCTATGTTAAAACTGTGGTAAAAGCTGTAACAGTTCCTGAAGAAGTGTTTCCCATCTTTGAGGAATCTCTGATCTAATTGGGGAGTACATGTACTTGTCATGCTTGAAATAACATTAAATTGGAAAGTACAATGGCACCTCTGAGTTAACCACCTCCCTACACTCACCTTCTCAAGTTGACCTAATTTGCGTAGACGAGACACACACCACATATGCACCTCAGTACAGTAGGCCTAGTTCCTTATATTGACCATTTCTGCATGTTGACTGCTTCGTTATGGCCCCTTGGGTGGTTGACTTACAGAGGTTCTACTGAATTGAAATCCATCCATTTCAGTAATTTGTTATTGCCTAGGTATGTTTCACTGTATTCTATCAGGTAGTACCAACTTACTGAAGGCCTTGAAATTGAGGCAGAGTATTTTATGTATTTTACACATGACTTAATAGTCAATGAAATATTTTTTACACACAGAAATCATATACAAACCCAGTGGTTGCTATTTAATGGCTTAGAGAAGTGAGAATATTTGGTCCACGAAGCCTGCTGCAATGGCTTAGCTGTGAGCTGATGAGAGTCTGGATAGGAATGATAGAGCCCAAATGGAGGGAGAGGGATTGGTCTAAGAAATTTTTCAAAGGATGGCTGATAAGAAGAGGAGGATAATAGCACAAAACCAATAACTACAACTATTCAGGTCTGAAGGAAGGTTAAAATGGTAGTTTCTTTGGCAGAGGCGAGAGCGTAGAAATGTAAGAAAGAACCTAGTCTGGGTGGAAAATAGGGTTGGTTTAAAAAAGTTGAAGTTAAAATGATGGGAGACACTTAACTGGAAATATTCAGAGGATAACTGGGAGCTTGAGTAAGAAACCTGAAGACATATAGACAAGAAGAAAATAGCAGGGATTTATTTATGCTATCTTCCTGCCTTCAGGCTCAACTATATTTCCTAGGGTAAAGGTCACTTGCTAAGCATAGTGAGATGATACCATATTAACTATGTTAAATACAAAACACATTGAATGGTGATTGCAAACATATCATCTCTTTCTCTGAACAATTTTTTTTCATACAGAAACAATAATGTCTAGCTCACAAATGGCAACTTCAGCATTTTAAACTCACTTTTTATTGATGGAATGAGTAAAGGAATATGGATTGCCTCAGGTAAATTACCAACCATTTCATTAAAATGGCTTCTTTGCATGGCTTTTCTTTATTTATTTTATAGGTTGGCATAATAAGGATACACACACACACAGTTGAGCTCTCTTTCCTCCGGGCTAGTTACCTAGCTGTCCTAATCACCCAGTAATTAAAATAAAACCCACTCCAGATAATTGGCAGTCTTCTCTAATTGAAAACTGGGTAGACAATCATTTGGCCCAGGGAAATGCCCTAAATTCATACTGTAATATGAATTACCATCTGTCCATTAAATTAGTCATTGTAAAATATTAACATATAAATGACTACTATAGGGCTATTATAAAAGTGGCCCTATCATTTAATTAATTATTTTCTTCGTTTTGTTGACTCACCCATTTCTTTCTAGGGAACAATAAGGAAATGTACTCTAGGGTTGATGGGGAGAAGGGAAGATAACTTTTGTCCCACAACACAGAAATGTTTAGAATGCGGAGAATGTCTAACCTTGCTATACAAACTATTTGCTCTCTAATGAATAACAAACATTGAACCAAGAAGCTAAAACAAATTACACGAAAATATTCTATCCATTTATAAAGCTGAGAGTTCCCACATTCTTCACATAATGTTACACCTTTACAACCAATAGAAGTAAAACAAGAAAAAGAGTTTTCTTAAAAAATGCCAATCATAGAAACTGTCCAGTGATCCAGACAATTCTTGGAATACAATTGACACATACTGAGGAAATATCCTGTGTTCTTCCTGAAAGGGCAATTTTGTTTGAATGAGAAAAGGGGGGAGGAAATCCATAAATATCAAAATACCTGAAAAGAGCATCAGTAGGTATTATCAAGGGGGAAACTGATTTTGCTTCTCTGTAGATAGACTGGTGAGCTATACAACTGTCTTTCCAGACACAGTTATCCACAACAAACAACACTCACACCACTGTCTTCAATTAGAGGAGGCAAAGATACATGGCCACATCTAATGACACCGAGTGGACAAAAGCAACATGGGTACATTTTCCCTTCCCAGTCACAGCGAATCCTCACATGAAAAGAATGCCTCCCCACCCCACCCCCACATTGACTGTATGCTGATGTCTGGGGATGTGTAATTCATTGATTTTCTTGCGTGAAGTGTGCATAAGTGAATGTGAATGTGGCCTGATGATGCTCCAGACAAGGTCAAACCCCGATCCAAGTAAATACTCAACTGATAAGGCAGAAATTATTTATGACACTGGATAAGTCAAACAATAGCTCAATAGCTACCTAACAAATCCAGAGAAAAACAGAACTGCAGTAAAATGGAGGGAAAGTCCCAAACACTTATTTCTTTCACAGTCACAGAAAAGGATTTTGGATTTAGTACGCAAGTATTTGTACAAAGGTATTTATTCTGAAAATCCTATCTGTGTTGAAATATTTACCACAGTCTATAACTATGGAGCAAACTTCTATCACTCACCACTCAGCACAGTGAAAATTTTGAGCTTGGTTTTAATGTTTCTTCACAGGAACTGAAATGAACTGTAGTGTGCTACAGAGAGTTAATGACGACGAGATGTTATGTTTAAATACAAGGAGAAAATCTTTACTAATCATTGTATGAATCAAGATGGAAGAAAGTCATTAAATCTAAAACTATAAATGAATGATCTAAATTCACATGTGACTAAGGACCTGGGGTCTCGGGATCTTAAACAGAAATCTGATTTTTATTCAGTTACAAAAGCATAATTTTATATTTTTATACTTAGTTTTAATACGGATTTTCTCTCTTAGGTTATTTTTTGTACAAAGACAGGTGTCATATAAATCAGGTTATTATTAATAAATCGTAAGTAAATTTTCATGAATTATTTACACTACGAATCCCATGACATTACAGTGTGCACCATATTTTTCTTCTTTATTAATAATATGTGGAATTATATATAAAATGACTCAAATAACCAAGATAGACAAATATTATAAGAGAGATACATTACCATGGAGCAGACTTTAGAGAAATTACAGGGGATCTCTCTTTCTCTCTCTCTCTCTGTATACATATAAATGTGGGTATATATATTCTCTCATGCATATATAGGCATGTACATGAAAATAAATATGCAATATGTATTTTCACATATTTTACATTATGTTATATATATGATGTGCTATCTATTCACACAACATATAGATGCATACATAAACACATATGTAATTTTATTTTACCTTTATACTATTCTAAAAGTCTGTAACTCCTTTCCTCCACAAATTCAGCCAGGAAGCAAATGTATTCAATTAAAACCTTTAAAATTAGCATCTGCTGCCTGAAGAAAAAGTGTATGTTGAGTTGGTGTCCTCTCTGTCCTCAAACTTATGCCTGCTGAATAAATATTTATTTCTTCACTTGCTTTGGACAGCTGCTTAAATGCACAATTTTCTGAACAGTTATGGCTTATAATACATAAAATAATTCCTCTTTTCTAAAGCTGCTTTGGTTTTGAACTAAGCTAGTGTAAAAATTAAATCACATTTATTATGGATCATCATAAAATAAAGTAGTATAATACTTAACGATAAAAATTAAAACTACCATTTTCAAGTGTTTAAAGTTTTGCCCTCCATTATGCTAGCCATTTTTATGCATCACTTAATCTTTATATTAATTCTTGGGGGAGGTGTTATTTTCCTGTTCTATAATTTAGTAGACTATGGAAAATAAAAGATGAATAATTTTCCTAGTCTTCCATGGCTCATAGATGGCTGAGCTATACTTTTACCTTACGACTGCATAACCTCAAATCACAATCTCTCGCCACTGTTAACTGAAAACCTGCTCCACTTGGGTTTCTCATAGCAGAGACCTCTGGCTATTTACCAAACCCACTTTTAAATACATAGCTTAAACATATTTCGCTCAGAGTTGGGTATGTTAATGAACTAAATTCTAGCCAAAAGAATACAGACAAAGATAATATATGTCACCTTCACACGTTCAACTTTTGATTCCCTTTCCCTCATCTGGCTACAGACCTCTGTACACGGAGACCAAGTGAAGATGGTAGACTCCTAGGTAGCACTTCAATCAAAGACACCTGCCCTGGACTGTCATATAAACTCTTACTGGAGTAAGCTACGGTACTATCGCTGGGATTATGGTAACTAATACAAGTTATGTTACCTTAAAGTTACCAAATCAAAATCTGACTGTGATTCTAGGTTTTTAACTAAAATCTCTCAATTAAAAGTTAAAATGCGGGCAGTGCCTGTGGCTCAGTGAGTAGGGCACTAGCCCCATATGCCGAGGGTGGCAGGTCCAACCTAGCCCTGGCCAAACTGCAATAAAAAAATAGCCGGGCGTTGTGGCAGGCACCTATAGTCCCAGCTGCTAGGGAGGCTGAGGCCAGAGAATCACGTAAGAGTTAGAGGTTGCTGTGAGCCATGTGACGTCATGGCACTCTACCCAAGGGCGGTACAGTGAGACTCTGTCTCTACAAAAAAAAATAATAATAATAATTAAAAATAATTAAAAAAATAAAAATAAAGTTAAAATGCATTTCCCTAACCCTCTAAACTTTTCCCTTCAAATCACCCAGTGATAATGACCTCTTCTCCTACTGGCAAACACAAATATAAGTAAAAATGGTAAATTGAAGACAAAATAAAAAAATCCAAATGAGCTGCATTTTTATTGCCTCAAAAGCAAATAGCATACAAATGCAGTTTTGAAGTGATGTTTTAATATATTTTTCTTTCAAACGTAGGTGTCAGGGATAATCAATGAATCATTTATTTGACTATATAATACTTCTGAAAAAGAATCAGTGTAAGCCCCTATTTTTCCCCCTAAGGGAAGAAAGCAACAGCATATTGAGAAGAATTTCATCATCTGAAGTTGATACAACAATGCTGACAAGCAGCACAGATAACTACTTTGTTCTGTCATGCTGTGTCACGTTGTAGAAAACACAAAGCACTATGTGACCTTTACAGGAACAGACAAAAGCAGCTTGCTGTGTGGTGTTTACAACGGGTGTTTTTGAATTTTTGAAGGTCCTGTCTTTTGCCAGTTGTGGCCAGTTACATCTTGAAGGCTCTTCATGAGAAAAGAATGATGACGCATTAAACAAGTTTAAGAACAAGGGGAAGTACTAGGAAAAAAATTCACTCGATGGAAAACTAGTTGTTAGGCACCTACGTGTATGTAGACTCCTGTGCCCATACAAATCATCCAGTCCCCAAACTAGCCTGGAAAGATATATATTGGCCATTCTTGGCCTCTGACAGAGAATACATCCTAGTTCATTCATTACTTTTTTTACTCTTTTTTTCCAAGTACTGACTAATTTCATGCACTTCCCTTACTGAGCAGAAATCACAACTGCAACTACCCTAAATTCCTGTCCCATCAAACTTCAGCATAATGCAGAGTCCCCAGGGACCAGAAAGTGGTACATGTATGTTGTGCTTTTATTAGCCATGTCTTCTGCTAGGGTGAATTCCTTAATGCAAAGGAATAACTAATAGAGAGTGATTTTCAATTATCTAGGTATTTTTAAAGAACACTTACAAATAATCTGCACTGGAGTAAATTGAAAATATATATCTTAATCTGTGGAGTCGTAACTAAAAAATAATACACAAAGGTATACTGAAAAAAGCTTTAGAAGAGATACAAAAAATAATAACTTTTTCATTAATCTCTAAAAATGAATAAAAAATAAAGAAATAAGGGAAGTATGAGACAAACAGAAAAGGAAAGGACTATATCAAACCATTTCAACATGCATAAAATGTAAGTGAACCTGACTTCCTAACAAAATTATGGATACACAGCCTGAACAAAACCTATGGAATGGAATCTCTTTCTGTGGCTGATGCTAGGAAGTTAAAATTCTAACAAATGTATCAGATGATTTCTTAGGCACAATTAACCTGGATCATGATTTGCTAATGCCTCACGGCTGCCTCATAGGGCTGCCTCATAGCATAACCCTCTTCCCAAACCATTTCAATGGGTATTAAAGGAAGAACCAATGAACTTAATACCTAAATTCAAGTAAAGTACATGCCAATAGTAGTCAGGTATGGTTGTATTTGAATTAAAAACACTGAAATCAAGTTATGGTTGGTTGCATTACGGGTTTTTCTTTTTTCAATTACAATTAAAATAATAGTAATGTTGACTTGTTTTTAGAAACGTTCTTAAAAACATTTATTCCAGGATAATTCTATTTAACAAATTTACAGCTGTTTGTTTCTTACACTTTAAGAAAGGAAGTGAATATTAAACACCAAGCAAAAATATAATTAGGTTATATATGCACTAATTCCTTACAAGTAGAAAAATGTTATAAAATCAATGAGTACGATTGATTGAGTGAAAATGTCTTCCAAGGAGTCGTTTATGTACCTACACATCTTGCTGACTGTACTAAGAATGCAAGTCTCCTTTACCTAAGCTATTTCTGAGTTGTATTTGCAGTGATTAAAGTAATGTTTCCTTCAGGGATAAAGATCAAGCTTGTCTGCTAGCAGTGGGTACCCCAAAGTCAATTTTTTCTACTATTACATAGCCTCCTACCCATGCAGCTGTCAGCTAGGAACTTTACATCATTTTATGAAACTTGAGGGCAAGAAGAATAAATGCAAGGATGCTGATGCTTATCCTGATTGCTTTTGGCATAAGTAATAAAGTCGTTTGTTTCTGAATGAAGAGTCTTGTACCATCTATGACAGAG
Organism: Nycticebus coucang; assembly: GCF_027406575.1. Taxonomy (NCBI): domain Eukaryota; kingdom Metazoa; phylum Chordata; class Mammalia; order Primates; family Lorisidae; genus Nycticebus; species Nycticebus coucang. The sequence continues at coordinate 109,801,630 of NC_069786.1, forward strand.
TATAACAGTACAAGGCTACATGTTACCAGGTTACAAGGGCAAAAACAAAACCTCAGACCAAAAACAGAGGCATTGCTCACTGTACTGCTTTTGGATGCATTGCGCTTAACAATACAGCATTTTTGATAAATTGAATGTTGTGCCAATACTATAGTAAGCAAGTCTCCTGGTGCCATTTTTCAATAGAATGTGTTCACTTTGCATTTCTGTGTCATGTTTTGGTAATTTTCACAATATTTCAAATTTCATTATCATTATATCTATTACGGTAATCTGCAATCATTGGTCTTTAGTGTTACTATTGTAATTGTTTGCAGTACAAACCATGCCCATATAAGACAGCAAATTTACTCAATAAATGTTGTGTGCCAGCTTAATTTTATCAGACGTACAAAGAAGACTGGTACCAATCCTACTAAAACTGTTGTTAAAAAAAAAAAAAAATCAAGGAGGAAGGAATCCTTCCTAACTCCTTCTATGAAGCCAGTATTACCATGATCCCAAAGCCAGGCTAGGATGGCTGAAAAAGAAAACTATAGGCCAAAATTGCTGATGAACATAGATGCAACTATGCACCTATGTTGAGGAAAATCCTCAAGAAAAAGGCAGCAAACCAAACCACACGTGGAAAAGGTAATACACCACAGTCCAGTGGGTTTTGCCGCCTGGATGAAAACATGGATCCACAAATGTGAATCAATAAATGTAATTCACCATGTAAACAAAATTAAAATAAAAAACATAATCATCACAATACATACAGAAAAAGCATTTGGAAAAAATAAGCATTCTCTCATGATAAAAAAATCCTTAACAAACTAAGTCTAGAAGGAACATAATTCAATATAATAAAAGCCATAGATGAAAAACTCATAGTCATCAGAATGAAGGGGGAAAAGTTGAAAGCATTTTTCCATTTTCCCAAGAAATGCCCACTATTATTGCTTCTTTTTTTTTTTTTTTTTTTTGAGACAGAGTCTGACTCCATTGCCCAGGCTAGAGTGCTGCGGATTCAACCTAACTCACAGCAACCTCAAACGCCTGGCTTCAGAAAATCATCCTGCCTCAGCCTCCCTAGTAGCTGGGACTGTAGGTGTCAGACACAATACCCAACTAATTTTTTATATTTTAAATATTTTTTTTGGAAAACCTGTGTCTTGCTCTGCTCAGGCTGGGCTCAAACTCCTGAGCTAAAGGGATCCACCCCCTTCCCTTGGCCTCCCAGAGTGCTAGGATGACAGACTGAGCCCCCAGGCCCTGCTGCCACTCCTGTTTAATGTACTATTGGGCATCCTAGCCACACAATTAGGCAAGAGATAGAAATAAAGGGCATCCAAATTGGAAAAGAGGAAGTTAAATTATCTCTGTTTGATGGTGATACAATCTTAGAAAACTCTATAGACTCCTCCAAAAGACTCCTAAATTTGATAAAATGAATTCAGTTAAGTCTCAGGTAAGAAAAGTCAATGTACACAAATCAGTAGTGTTGCTAAATGCCGATCTTGTCCAAGTTGAAAACAAATCAAGAACTCAATCCTCTTTACAATAGGTGCCAAAAAAAAAACTTACGAATATACTTCTCTAACAAGGTGAAGAAACTGTACAAGGTAAACTACAAAACACCAATGAAACCATTCCTAGACTGCACAAGTAGAAAGTCCTAGACTCTATATCCCATGTTCATGGATTGGAAAAATCAATACTGGTAAAATGACCATATTGCCCAAAGCAACCTGCAGATTCAATTCCTATCAAAACACCAACATTTTCCACTGATTAGAACCAACAATCCTAAAATTCATATGGAGTCAAAAAACATGCGAGTAGTCAAAGCAAAGCATCCCTAAGCAAAAAGAACAAAGCTGGAATCACTACATTAACTAATTTCAAATCATACTGTAAGGCTATAGTAAAGAAGATGACATGGTACTGGTTTAAAAGTAAACACATAGATAATATAACAGAATAGAGAATGCAGAAATAAAGCCATGTGTCCACAACCAACTGATTTTTGACAAAGTAGACAAAAACATACACTAGGAAAAGGATATCCTATTCAATAAATGGTGCTTAGAAAACTGGAGAGCCATATGCAGAAGAATAAAACTGGACACATATCTCTTGGCCCACATACAAAAATTACTTCAAGATGGACTAAAGACTTACAATGTTAAGACCCAAAACTATAAAAGTTATAGAAGAAAACCTAGGAAAACTCTTCTGGACATTGACATAGGCAAAGAATTTATCACTAAGGACCGAAAAGCAAATGTGACAAAAATAAAAATAAAGAAATGGAAGTTAATTAAACATAAAAGCTTCTGCAGAAGGAAAGAAATAATCTAAAGAGTAAAGATACAACTTAAAGAATGGGATAAAATATTTTCAGACTATGGCTCTGACAATGGACTAATACCCAGAAGCTACCAGGAACTCAAACAATTAAACAAGAACAAATAATCTCATAAAAAGTGGGTAAACAACACAGAGATTTTTCAAAAGTGACATACAAATAGCCAACAAACATATGCAATGCTCAACATCACTCATTATCAGAGAAATGCAAATTAAACTACAATGTGATACCATCTTACACCAGTGAGCATGGCTGTTACTAGAAAGTCAAACAAAAACAATAGTTGTTGGCAAGGATATGTGGAAAAGGGAATGCTTACACGCTGTTGGTGAGCATACAAATTAGTACAACCTCTAAGGAAAGCACTGTAGGTATTCCTCAAAGAACTAAAAATGAAACTCCATTCAATCTAGCAAAACCACTACTGGGTATCTACCCAAAGAAGACGAAATCATTCTCTCAAAAACATACCTGCACTCACAATAGCAAAGACACCCTGTGTGCCCATCAGTGGATGCCTGGATAAAAAAATGTAATATGTGCATATAAATATGTTGTATACACACATGTCATATATATAAAATACTATGCAGTCATAGAAAAGAATGAAAACATGTATTTTTGGGCAACATGCATGAAACTGGAGGCTGTTATTTTAAGTGAAATAACTCAGAAACAAAAAGTCAACTACCACACGTTCTTACTTGTAAGTGGAAGGAAGTATTGATCTGGTAACAAAGGATTTAAAATAATGTGCACATATAGACACAGGGAGTAACAAGACACTGGAGACTCACGAGGATCGGAGGGGGAGAGGAGTCGGGAATGACACATTACTTAGTGGGTACAATGAACGCTATTTGGGTCATGGCTACACTGAAAGCCCAGACTTCACCACTACACGATATGTCCATGAAACAGAACTTCACTTGTACCTCCTAAATCTATAAAAATAAAACTCCGTACTCAGCTGGGAAATGAAAATAAAGAACATTGGTGATTTACGGAGCAAGTCAAAATATCAACATTCACAGACATTTGGCAAAAGGTTAATTCCAACATTGAGGTGTTCGAGACTTCTGTGGAGGAAGTAACTACAGATAGGGTGGAAACGGCGAGAAAACTAAATTGGAAGTGAAGCCCAAAGATGTGACAGAATTTTTGCAAGTTCACAACGAAACCCAAATATATGAGGAGCTGCTTCTATGGTTGAGCAAAGAAAACTGTTTTCTTAGAATGGAATCTACACCTCGTGGAGATGCTATGAACATTATTGAACTGGTAACAAAGGATTTAGAATATTACATAAACTTAGTTAGAAAAACAAAGCAGGTTTTGAGGGCTGACCCAAATTTTGAAAAAAGTTCTACTATGGGAAAAATGCTACCAAACTGCACTGGATGATACAGAAAAAATGAATCATGACGAGAACTAATTGATATGGTGAGATTCATTGTTGTCTTATATTAATAAATGTCCACAGTCACCCAGCCTTTAGCTCCAAGAACCTGATCACCCTGCAACCATCAATACCGAAGCAAGACTTTTCTACCACCTTACAACTCCATGAAAGTTTAGGTGATCGTGACCACTCCAATAAAGTATTTTTCAGTTAAGGTAGGCATGCTGTAGTTTTCCAGACATAATACTGAATACTTAACAGGCTAAAGTATAGAATAAACATGTTTTATATGCACTTAGAATCCAAAAAATTATGTGATTGCTCTACTGACTGCAATGTTTGCTTTGTTGTGGTGGTTTATAACTGAACCAGCGTATCTCCAAGATATGCCCATGTATGATTAGTAGACAGAAGTCAAGCTGGATTAACTTTAATGCCAGAAAACTGACACAAGGACAAACTAATAAGCACAAATTACTTACGAGCTTATGTGCTGTGGTGTAATTTAGGGGTCATTCTTTATTATGCTATAGACAATTTTTTAATTTCTGATTTCTTGGCCAAATTTCTAAAAAAGAAGCGAAATTCATATGTGAAGGTATAAAGTTCTTTATACACTTAACAAATAAAAACTCTAATCGTATGATAGCTGAAATTCTAATGAAGGTCCCAAGGCCACCTTAAATTTAACATCTCAAATGGTACATGGAACGCAGGAGGATCTAAATATACATATGATCGGAGTATAAATAGCATAGTGGGTAATTATCCTAATTTCAGCATTCTAGAACATTTTCTTTGGTAGTATTTCTAAAAGACTCTTAATATTCACAATAGCAATTATGCAATCTTCCTTTAAGCATTTCTCTCTTGAGCTTTAAAAAATTAGTATATTTTTGACATCTTTCCAGTATTGCTTTCATTACACCTCTAAATTTCTTTGTCATCATCATCTGCCAATTCTAATAATCTACTTGTATACTTTGAGTCTGCCAAGAACCTCTGAAAAAACTGTAAGGCTTTGAATTAATGTGATAATTTTTTTTTATTTTCTAATGTCCTTAGGCCTTGCACCATTTCTTGTAATACCTTTTGATATATGCTAAACTTTTATTTCATTCTACTTAAAGTTTCTCTTTCCAGAATATTCCTCTAAAAGTAGAAGCTGGGAGCATGAAGTACTCCTTATAATGTTTTGCCAATCCATTTGGAAATGTTGCTGTATAGGTAATTAATACCTCTATTACCCAAGCTTGATAAGTCCAAAGCAAACAATTCAAAATTTAACAAGTCTTTAAGTGAAAATATATGGGTATATACGGGGTTTAGAAGTTTACTAAACCATTTTATGATGTAAAATTTCCCTTTTATTGTGACTCTTGCATCCGTTTGGTATGCGTTTTTACAAGATTACCTTCTTTCGTAAATGATAGTAAGGCCTTAACTAATACCACTGGGGTCAAATTCTATTAATGTTATTACTAAACAACATCAAATTTCCTCAGTATGGCATTACAAGAGATTAATAATTTTAACACTTTTACTTAATTTTATATAAAATTAGTATGCATAGTATTCTGTGATCCTTCATCATGAATTATTACTATTAGAATAATAATTTAATTTAAATATGTTTATATTCCACATCAGTAGTGAAGAATATGAAAATGTGATGAACTATCCCTAGCTTTGAAATCAGGCAAACATAAATTTAAATTCTGACCCCAGCAGACTGTTGTTTGGTGTTCAGATCCAAATGAAATCTTGTGAATAAAGCATCTGTCACAGAGCTTGGAATAGTATGTACTGTGGAAACAGCCATGAAAGCAACTGCTGGGCAGTGCCTGTGGGTCAGTGGGTAGGGCGCCAGCCCCATATACCAAGGATGGCAGGTTCAAACCCAGCCCGGCCAAACTGCAACAAAAAATAGCTGGGTGGTGGCAGGCACCTGTAGTACAAGCTACTCAAGAGGCTGAGGCAAGAGAATTGCCTAAGCCCAAGAGCTGGAGGTTGTTGTGAGCTGTGATGCCATGGCACTCTACAGAGGGCAGCAAAGTGAGACTGTCTCCAAAAAAGGAAAAAACAACTGCTGTCACGAATACCACTCATTGATTAAACTATTAGGTGTGTGTGTGGCTTCTATGTCCTATGAGTCCTTCTATGAGTTTAATTTTCTATGAGGCCTTCTATGTCCTTCTATGAGTTTAATTTTCATCAGTGCTCATCCAATTATCATGAAATAGTTCCTTACATTTGGAGTCTTTAGACTACTTTCAATGCTTAACAGTTAACAATGAGATATACTTAGATTGAAGGGAACATTTTTGCACTACTGGTGGGACTGCAAACTTATACAACCTCTATGGGAAGAAGTATGGCGAATTCTCAAAGAACTAAAAGTCAACCTTCCATTTGATCCTACAGTCCCATAACTAGGTATATACCTAGAAGAACAAAAATCATTTTATCACAGGACATTTGCACCAAAATGTTTATTTCAACTGGGATCACAACTGCAAGACATGGAATCAACCCAAAAGCCCATCGAGCCATGAATGGATTAACAAGCTATGGCATATGTATACCACAGAATATTATTCAGCCATGAGAAAAGATGGAGATTATACATCTTCTGCGTTTACTTGGATGGAGTTGAAATACATTCTTCTTAGTAAAGTATCTCAAGAATGACAGGGGAAGTATCCAATGTACTGCATACTAATATGAAACCAATATACAAACAACTACACACCTACATGACAGAAAAAACAGAAATACAGTCTAGCAGGGGGAAAGAGCGACAAAGAAGAGGGGAGGGAGGAGAAAGGTGAGTGACTAGTAGGATCTCAGCTAATGTGCACCATGTGAGAGTGTTCAACATGCCCCCGGGGGAAGGGCTCAACTATAACTTGAACTTTACCTCTGAATTGAAAACAGTGTTATCTAAACATTTATACCCTCACATTAATCTGAAATAAAGAAAAACTTTATGAAAAAAGAACTATTAAATATTATACAGCTATTAAAAATAAAGAACTAAGTCATTAAAAAAAAGAAAAAAGGAATATTCCTAGATTTTGTTACAAAATATTAGCATGTGACATGTGCCGATCAATTAAAAACATTTTAAACCTGAAAAGACATCCTACAACTATTTCAGTTCATTTTGTAGTCAAATGTATATACTTACAGATATAGTTACTTACAGAACACTTAAATACTAGATATAATGTAAAAAGATACTTATTTAGCTATAAGTAACATGATTATATAATTCCTTTATCTAATGGATTATTCAACAATAAATTTGGGTAATTTCCAATATGACTATTATGCAATATAAATAAAATTATAGCGTCCATAAGTCTACATGGATGTATAAACTGTGAATGTAATAAACTGGCTTAACAGACTACAGAAAAAAGGAAAACAAAATCTGTAACTCAAACATTTTAAAACTTTTGCAGAATAAGATCTTACTGACCTTGCCTCCTCACATTTTACTGTCCTGTTTTAAACAGGATTTTGTTGAAGAGTTTTCCACAATCCAATGATACTATTTTAGAAGACATTACAAAATTTATAGGATAATTTGTAAGGAAGTCCAAGCTGCAGTTGGGTCCTTCACCCGGGAAGAGTGCCATATACCCCTACATTGTACTTAGGTGGGAACTCACTGAATCCCCCTCAACTGCCCGCTTCTTGAATTTATCTTTTTCTCTCATGTGGGCCTTGCTGATCTACTAGTTTCAACATAGTATTGAGTACATGAGATGCTTGCTTTTCCATCTTGCAAACAATATAACCCAATCAAATATACCTTTTTATTAATCAGAAATAGCATAAAATATACTTTGTATGCCTGTAACACGACAATACATGTACCCAATAAAAATGTACAAACATTAGGTAGTCATAACAATTAAAAATAAAAATAATGGTACAGGAAAATAATTAAACTTTAAGTAAAACTATATGTGGTAGAACAAAATGAATTATGAGGCTCTGAAATCCATTAACTAATAGGAGACCACATAATTGCCAATAGATAGAATTACATGGCACTTCATAATCTGTACCTTATACATATCTGATTGAAAAGCCTAAAATCATGCCAGCCTTCAACATTTTAAGTGAAACATTTGCTAACATGGCATAATACTTCATTTATACTCCACCAATAAACTATCTATCTGCAACAGAGTAATAGTCATTTTGTAGTTCAAACGTTCTTAAAAAATAGAAAATTGAAGAAAAATTATGTTCAAAGTACACATGGAATCAACAGGAGATGGGAGTGTCAAACATTATTATTTTAATGACTGATTTATAGACAATAGAAACATAATTAAGAAGATACTTAGAAGAAAAATATAATACAATAACATATTAAATAATAGGGTAGTTTCTTGTATATGGCAAGGGCACCAAAACTAAATAGAGAGAAAAAGTTAATATTCTTTCTGTAAACTATCAAACTCTGAGTACAAAGAAAAGGGAAGCTGAATTGCGTTTGGATATGTGTACATAAGCCTCAGAGCTTTGATTCCACACTAAACACAAGTTTCTTTCAAGTGAAGAGCATTCACTGAAGCAAAAAAACATTTTCATTATCAATTCATAAATACTCAGTGCTGATAAATATTAGATATATTTTCAGTTCAATAAATTATTAAATTGTCATGAAAGAAGATTAAAGGTTGTTAAAAATGTTTAATCCTCACCTAACTGGTTTATAGTCCACAAGCTAATTGAATACTCACACAATTTAGGAGGAAAAGGGAAAAAGAAAATCTTTTATATTTCCTTCTCGATGTTGAATTTTAAAAAGATATTCTAAACCAAGGAAATATTAACACATATGTCTTAAGAGAATCTCAGAATTAATGTTATCATATATAACAATAATATAAAATGGCTTAGAATTTAATGTAATTCAAAAGAACAAATTTTAGTTACATAATTCTTAAAAAAACTGCCAGGAAATAACATTTATATTTTATATATCTCTATATGAAGATTAAAAATTAAAGAGCTTCACTAGTAAATTAGCATTCAAACTAGTATTAATATTATACTCAAGAAAATTTAAATTTTAAAAAATTAAAAAGAATTTTTTTTGAGACAGAGTCTTACTTTGTCACCCTCAATAGAGGGCCATGGCATCTCACAGCAACCTCAAACTCTTGGGCTCAAGAAATTCTCTTTCCTCAGCCTACCAAGTAGCTGGGACTACAGGCGCCCGCCACAGTGCCCAGCTATTTTTTTAGAGATGAAACTCTCACTCTGTCTCAGGATGGTCTCAAACTCTTGCGCTCAGGTGATCACCCACCTCGGCCTCCCAGAGTGCTAGGATTACAGGCATGAGCCACTAGAGCTGGCCCTAAAAATATTGGAAAAGGAATACATTTTTAAGTGGCTGGTAGTACAGTATATTTGCATAAAATTTCTTAAAGGCAACAAACAAATCAAAAGATAAATTTTTCAAAAATTTTGACCCTGAAAAAATTGGTTCTAAGAAAATAATCACGAATATATGTAAATATTGATTAAAGAAAGTTTGCACAGCTTTTTAAACATAAGAGAACAATTAAGAATGAAACAAAAAAAATGCTAAAATATAAAAGCCGACATAAGGGAATTGAGTAAATTGCTTCAAATTAAGAAAAAATACATATACACTACTGAATATGCTGGTATGAATAAGAATTTGAAATGAAAATATATTTAGGGTATAAAATAAATGCAAAACCTCGTTATGAAACAGAACAGAAAGCATGATACCATTTTTTAAAAATTACTATGTAGACACACACGCAAACACACAAAGTCAGACTCACACAAAGAAGCTATTTACCAACATGGAAAATGTTATTGCTACAAAGCGTAGGCACTGGTTATGTGTATCTAAGTGGGGGGATAACAAATGTCTTTTCCTCATTTCTGCATAAATTTCATGTACATAGTTCATAATTTTATGAAATTCATTATTTTAGTCAATAATATAAAAACTACCTATAAAATGTACAAAGTGAACGCAGTGATATTGACTTCTCTTAATCTATTCCTCCTCCATGTGTCTGGACTCACTGAAGGAGCAACAGAAAAGTGTCAGACAACAGGAGTTCCAGTCTGTGCCACTAACCGGCAACCTATTCTTAGCCAAATAACTTCTCTGAGTCTTCAATTTGTTTTCTATAAATTAAATAAATAGAAAAGATAATCATTTTAAGAACTCTTCCAACAAGTAATCCCATGTCTCATTTTATTAGAAACAGAGAATCTGCAGCCTCATCAGGGTGTGTGGAATTTATATGCTTTTAAAGTTACCCACAGATTCTGAATGCTTGAAGTATTGTTGCTGATGTTCTTCTGTAAATGGCAAATATATTAAATCCTATAGTCTTGACTCCCTATATAGACTGAAATAATCTAATTCCAGAGCCAGGGACAATTGTTCTTGGTGTTTATACATGAGGCTGTGTGACCTCACTGCTGTGCAAAGCTTGTCGTGTGTTGGACAAATGAATGGCTAATCAGAATGTGTAAAGGCATGCAACGTACTGAGTCCCACCAAAGTGTTTCTTCTGCACGACTTTCACAAATCTGCGTGTGAGATAAGCCTGGCTAATCAGAACGTGTAAAGGCGTGCAACGTACTGAGGCGCATTCTGCATGACTTTCACAAATCTGCATGTGAGATAAGCCTAAGTAAAGGTCTTAATTTCAGACCACTAGTCACTGCAAACATTTTCTATGTTCTCTCCACGACATCCTACGAAAGTTCTAGGCTAAAGTTTGTGAATCACAGTTGACAAATATGTTTAAGCTTTCATAGAGAAACAATTTAAAGGCTTTACCTTTATTTTGTTCTGTATCATTTGGATTACTTTCCTTTTTATACTAAACATGTCAATGTTTACAATGATTGGCATGTGGGAGGGAGAGCAGAGGGTATTGTGAAAATGACATCGCCTTATTTTGGATTAAAGATGTGTAAACACATGTTGCTGTCTTTGTCCAAAAACTGTATTTGTAATGACTGCACATTATCGTCAAGCAGTAAAAAAATGTTCAGTACAATATTTGGCTAATTGATGAAAGGTTAACAGAAAAATATATGGAATCCAGAAAAATGAAAAAGATGGTTTACTATATTCCCACTACCTCAGTATTATCAATGACTACCCTAATGGTCAGAATGGTGTTGAATGGTAAATTCAATGTAGTAAAAATAGTGTACAGTTGTCCATGTTAGCGTAGCGTGACCACAATCCAATGTCGGCTGATTCTTTTCTTTTCTTCTCTTCTTTCTTCTTCTCCCTCCAGCCACAGGAATGAAGCTCAGTGATTTCTGTACGGATACGAGGGCAATGTGGTAGCTGCTGCTCCTTGCAGTCCTATATATTACCCTGTTTCACTGAAAATAAGACATCCTCCGAAAATAAGATCTACTTACAGGAAAGATAAGACGTCCCCTGAAAATAAGACCTAGCACATCTTTGGGAGCACACCTTAAAATAAGACACTGTCTTATTTTCGAGGGAAACAGGGTATATGTCACTGACATAATACACTGATCTTTTTAATGAAAAAAATGTATATAGCTTTATCTCACTTACTGAGGTATTTGAAAGGAATGTATGGTATGTTATTTATTTATACAGAAATCTGCCAACTGAGAGGCATCATTTTGCAATGAGGGGCTTAAAGGTGACAAAACAAGCAATCTTGTCATAAGAACTAAAATGCCATTCGTTGTATAAAAGAAAACATAACACAATTCTGCACAGTGGAGCTTTGTTAATTTTCAACCTATAAAAAATATTATTCTAATATAGACACAACTTAGAAAAAAATTTCAAAAAGGCATTATTCATTGGGGCTATCACTGTTCTCAACTATAAGAATCAAAGAAATACGTCTTTGATTCTTAGTTTCTGGATATCACGAGCCCACTTAATGTGACTAAAATCCAGTCTAAAACACCAATTACTTAATTGACAAGGAACTGATTTTCTAGATAAGCACAGATTAGCTTGCAGTTCTAACGGGACAGAGCAAGTCTGTGCATAGAAAAATAATCTTATAAACATGATTATAATCATTGTCTCAAATTTCATACATAGGAGAGCAATTGGTTCTTCCCCCATAATGCCCTCATTGAAAATTAAATTTAAGAATGAATGCTATTTCTCAGTTACAAATTACATAATTTGATCTCAGAATTTCCCAAGATCCATGAAAAAAATCTTGAGCATACTGTCTAATAAACTGGACATTTAATAGCATCAGGGTTATTACATATACTCCAACATTTGCATACTTGTAAAAACTAAACATAACAAAATGTGCAAAGTCACTGAGAGATTTTCCACGATGCATGAAACCACTAATAATCAAAATATTTGTATAACAAAACCATTTATGGTATTATAAGGCCCTGCTAGGAACAATTTTGATCTTTTTTTAATGACGAAAAACTTTGGCAATCTACTTATGCTTAATAATTTCCAAATAGTTTAGAAAATAGACAACCCAAGTTGTTAAATGTATTTGTTCAGAGATGAAATCTAGGAAGAAGAGGGAGAACTGGCAAGTGGAATAAACACCACACTGAGGTAGGATCTGCTGGCACAGCCTCTCCATCCCACAGAAGGTGAGTCCGAGAAGGAATAGCGGGTAAATGTGTGGTTTTAGGACATGTATAGCTGCACGTCAGGCATTAATCCTGCAGAAGATTTCTTTAACAAGTTCTGGGACTACTCCAAACAGGGATCATAGTCAAAGGGGACAGCTGTTCAATCATCTCCCCCAGAAAAAAAAAAAAAAAGTTATCTGTGACTACTGCTGCTGATACACTACGCATCCTCCGAACCATACGCAGTGGCATTCCTAATCAACTTTTCTTTTTTTTTTTTCGTAGAGACAGAGTCTCACTTTATGGCCCTCGGTAGAGTGCCGTGGCCTCACACAGCTCACAGCAACCTCCAACTCCTGGGCTTAAGCGATTCTCTTGCCTCAGCCTCCCGAGTAGCCGGGACTACAGGCGCCCACCACAAAGCCCGGCTATTCCTAATCAACTTTTCTAATTGTGAGGAATGAAAAACTTCTAAAACCTGAACTGCTTTTCAGAACTCTTTTTTTCTAAGTGCAAACAAATCCGGAGAAGCTTACTAGCCTTGTATTGTAGAAATACAATATAGATCATTCATTTCTGATTTTTTTAAGTATAACAAACTCTATTTAATTAGAATAATTTAAAAATCTTATCACTATTAAAAAGTAAGAAATGTGATTTAATCTATGGGATATAAGTTTATGTTATATACTGGTAAATATGCTAAAATGTAATCACATAATGTATATAACGTCTCAGCTCCCTTTTTTGGAAAAATTCCAAATCATCATGTTCATTGTCAAAAACATGTTGATGCCAATGATAGTATTGATAATATTAAAGCTACTGCATGAAATGGTCAAAGGTAAATCAAATGGCTATTAGAAATAGCCTCACTAAAATCTGAGGAAAAGCTATGACTTACTTTAGAGATCAATTAATTTTCCACGTTTAGCTCCAATGATTTCAAGCAGCTATTTCCACAGACAATTCACTTTTGTATATTTGCAAAAGCTAAATAAAGGTACAAAAATCCAATTCTAGAAGAATATTTATGCAAGTTTAGGGATGTTATAAGCAGCAAATTCCTCCAACAAATGAAACTCGGAATACAATGTTTTCTGTTGAGGGTGCCAGTCCTCTTCAAACTAATGACAATTAAAACGAAATTCAGTCAGCAAAAGTACAGAGACCTTTCTCTTTTGTCTTTCAGATGTGAATGTTAGATTACACAACTGAAACTCCCTGCTTTTGTTTCCCATGTTGTGAAGGATATGCCCAAACTACTTTCAAATGTTTAACAGAATCCTTTCCTGATAGGAAACAAAAACTAAAAATCCAAAATGCTACACAGTAATAAGAATACATACTGAATCTTACCAAAGGAAATGAGTGACACAATTAGAATCATGGCAAACTCCTTTAAATGTACCAACAGAAAATAGGAAAACTGTTCTGATATTAGATGGAATGGGCTGGAGCAGGGTATTAATTCATAAACACTCGAAGCCCTAACAAATACCGTAGTACTTTAAAGTTACACTAATGTGTTTTAAATTAAGAAGTATACATTGGTAACAAAGCTGATAGAGATTGCCTTTTCTAATGGAAAGAAATGCCTTCCTAGACAGGTTTTGAAGCAGAATTTTTACTGGCAATGAAAGATTAAGACTGCTTTGCAAGAGCAGAATGAGTGATTGGTTCCTGATTCATAAATACGATTGGAACCACTCAAAGGCAGGGGACAGGAGAATCTACAACACAAGCCAGCCTGGAGCGAAACAAAGGAAGGAAAGACCACCTGAAGGTTACATGGGGCGGACTTCATCCCCAGCAGTCTAGTGTAGGCTGTTCAATATCCCTGCTGTTCTCATCATCTCCTTTAAATTCATACCTAGCGTGTAAATTGCTCTCCTTTCCATTACCCCACTACTGTCATCGCAGAATAGGACTAATCTGAAACTATACCAACAAATACCTGGTGAAGGTTAGCACTGGACCAGCTGTTGTCATTTATGGGATGCATTCATGGAGTCCAGCTGACCCATAATATCTTCATTTAAATTGTATCAGGGAACCAAAATTAGAACTATCACATGATCGAGCAATCCCCCAACTAGATACTCATCCAAAGGAAAGGAAATCAGTATGCTGAAGAGGTAACTGTACCCCGTATTTATTGCAGTGATATTAACAATAGCCATGATATGGAATCAACAAGTGTCAATCAATAGACTAATGAGAGAAGAAAATGTGGTATATGTACACAATGGAATACTATTTAGCCATTAAAAAGAATGAATTCTCATCATTTAAGCCAACAAAGATGTACCCCGAGAATACTACGTTAAGTAAAATGTTAGGCACAGAAAGATACATAGTCACATGTGGGAGATTAAAAACTACTACAGAGTTCATAGCAGTAGAGAGTAGATTGATGGTAATTAGGGGCTTGGAAGGGGAGTAAGAGAAAGGAGAATGGTTAATGAATACAAAATTACAGCTAGGTAGGAGGAATAAGTCCCATGTTCTACAGAACTATAACATAAATATGACTAAATATACTTTATATTTACTTATAGGTAGAAGAGAGGATTTTGAATGTTCACAATATAAGGAAGTGATTAAAGGTTTGATATGATAGATACGTTAATTACCCTGATTTGATCCTTATACATTGTCTTTATGTACCAAAATGTCACTTATTATCTCATAATTATGTACAGTTATTACATGTCAACTAACAATAAAATAAAAGGAAAAAAATAAGGACTATCCTAATTGGATAAATGTATTTTTAAATGTCTTTGTCTTGACATACATCATTAATGCTTTTGTCTATTAAATTTATGATCACACACTGGTTAAGAAATGTCAAAACAGGCTCGGCCCCGGTAGCACAGTGGTTATGGTACTGGCCACATGCTGTGAGGTTGGCAGGTTCAAACCTGGCTCAGGCCAGCTAAAACAACAATGACAACTGTGGGTGCCTGTAGTTCCAGCTACTTTGGAGGCCGAGGCAAGAGAATCGCTTAAATCCAAGAGTTTGAGGTTGCTGTGAGCTGTGACGCCAACAGCACTCTGTTGAGGGCGACATAATGAGACTCTGTCTCAAAAAAAAAAAAAATGAAAAATGATAAAATTAATGGAGGAAAGTAAGTGGTTATTGAATCACATTACAGTTTAATGTTTGAATTTATGTGATTGCTCATAAGCTAAAGTGTACTTGAAGCAACATGAAATCCTGATCCCAGTGAAGGTCAATGCCTGCATCTAAACCACATTTAAAATTTAAGAAGGTATTTGCGGGCGGCGCCTGTGGCTCAGTGAGCAGGGCGCCGGCCCCATATGCCGAGGGTGGCGGGTTCAAACCCAGCCCCGGCCAAACTGCAACAAAAAAATAGCCGGGCGTTGTGGCAGGTGCCTGTAGTCCCAGCTACTTGGGAGGCTGAGGCAGGAGAATTGCCTAAGCCCAGGAGTTGGAGGTTGCTGTGAGCTGTGTGATGCCACGGCACTCTACCGAGGGCTATAAAGTGAAACTCTGTCTCTACAAAAAAAAAAAAAAAGAAAAAGAAGGTATTTGCATGTGACAATTATTTTATTGAGTTTCTATCTTCACATCTAAAACATTTAGTAATTCAACTGCTACTTTAAAAGGTTTATTATGCGAGTATAGTTGATAATTTGTCCCAGAAACTGATAAAAATCACATATCCCCACTTTCCATATAGTTCTGGAGCACCACCTGTCAGCTGAGTAAGATAATGACACGTGGCATTGATTAGGCAAAACATTTTTACCTACCCCTCAATCTAAAGTATCCTTGAAATTTTCCACATTGCTAAGTAGGAAAAATAACTTTTTAGAAGAGTTTAGAATTGTCCTTCCCATTTGTAATACTTTTTCTCTGTGCACAAGATTTTGAGGTATGTCAATGTTAATCAGCAAGTGGACACTATTGGCATATCTCTATTTGTGAAAATGATGCCATGTACAGATTTTACCTGATTCCTTAACTATCTAAATAAATATATAAAAACCATGATACAGGGAAAGCATTTGATAATCACAACTTACTATCTTCTAGGTGACAAATTCTGTTTGATATTTGTGTATAGATCTTGAAGATTCTGATCTAGAATGCAGAAATTTTTCCAAAAATACATTCAGTCATACATTATATTACTTGTGTCCTATGTTGAAAAGTTAAAATGCCTATAAAGTGAAACATAAAAAGTTATATCATGAATTTGATTAAAAACCATTTTCTCTTCAAGGCACTTTAAAAAACAATAAGGATGAAAAGGACAGAGGATTTGAGTTTGCCAGGTAAACATAAATCTTTGGAACAAAAATGTCTCTCTCAGCTCTTTTATTTAATACCAAAACTATAAAAATGGAATATGAAGGAAAAATGATTTGAGAAAACTATCCCTATGAGAGAGCCCAATTGTTCCCAAATCGTCTACTTACAGTGCTGATGCCAGTCTATGTATGTAAGGATTCTGCAAACCGTTATAGTATGGCCTGTATATGTATGTAGGACACACTACACTCAAGTTCAAATTCTGAGAAAGACCAGGGTCTGTTCATATTTAATACTGAGTACCTGCCTGATACTGTTTTGCACGCATTATCTCATTTAATACTTGTAACTATGGCATTGACCTTACTTAGTACATGTATTAATTTCCCCTTTTATGTGTGAAAATTGAAGCATAAAATGATTAATTTACCCGTAGTCACATGATTAAGATTCAAATCTACACTGTTCAATTCTCAAGTCCCTTTATTTTTACCTCTACTTTATTCTTTGCAATATTTTGCTTGACATTAAAAAAAAATGACCAGAATGGTTAACTCTATTTAAAGTATCATAAATGTACTAAAACTTTAATGGGAAAATAGAAAAGTGCATATATTCTTAATATACTTGATCCTGTTTCCAAGTTTGGTACATCTTCAAATACTGTACATATATCTGGTTATTAATAATTATTATGAACAAAGAAAATATAATTATTGGTGGCCTAAAATAGTTAAATTTGCCTATGCCATCAGCATACTACTTAGGGGTTTTACTTTACTTTCATATGTAAAATGCTGATATTTGGACCATGTGATATTCATAGTTAGGATCTTGGGCTCTGCCAATCAGCCACCTGCACAGGTGTATTCCAGTCAGCAGGTTATTGAATTCCTCTTAGCTTCTGTCTCCTTGTCTGGAAAATGAGGACAACAGTTTCCGTGTTGTTAAGATCAGGTTATCCTATCAAAAGTGCTTAGCGTGTTTCTTGACATAGCAAGACTTTAATAAATATTAGATATTGTGACTTCTGGGCTTTTGCTGATGAAGAGTTAATGCATTGTTTATAGCAGTTTGTGCCAATTAAAATAATAAAAGCACATTAAATTGTGAAAAGAGGTGAGGATGATGTTGAATAGCTAGAGTTGGCTACACGGTGGCACATCCTGGTGGAGATACCCACCAGGCAACAGATACAGCAAGGATGAGAGCTCTGTGAAAGGGAAAGAGCTCCAGATAATACACAGAGGACAGACAAAGGTGGGCCTCTAGAACTAAGACATAGAGGTCATGAAGACAACCAAGGCCAGGCAGACTCTTGGGACAGACTTATTTTTTGTTGAGTGGGCTATCTTCACTCATTGCCTCTTTAAAGACAATGAAAATCTAACTGTAATGTACACCCAGTAACAGCCTAGTGGATTGTTACAATAGTGTCTCTGTTGAGAAGTGGCTGTGTGACGTGGCCCATTATGGAATTCTGAGTCTCAGTTTCCTCACTTTTGAGAGGGTGTTTATGCCACCTACTGTGCAGGTTTTAGGAGGCACAGTCACAGAGGCTGTCACAGAAGAGGCATTGAATATACACTGCAGATGGGGAAGAGAGATGCTGGATCAGAAAGACTAAGGCAGAAGGTGCTATGTTAAGAAATCCAGTCCCCATACAGGGGAACTTAAAATTAAGTTAAAAGAATGGCCACAAAAGAAAAAAAAAAGCAAAACATTTTATTTAGAGTATATTACAACACAGATTCAAAAGCTGTAGTAAACGATATTGAAACATCAAAGGCTCTCAAGTAAAATATTTCCAATGCTAATAAAAGGCTACTTTATCAGTAATTAAGTCAGACATGCATGTGTAACTTTTTCTTTTTATCTCCTTTTGATTTCCAGTTCCCTTAGGAAAGTATTCTTCTTTTCCTATTGTATCATATGTCTCAACACTTTCCCATCCATCCACGGCTATAGGCCCAGTTTTTGAACTTCTGCTGCACCTATGTCGCCACCTTGTATATTTTTTTCCCCAGTTTAGTCAGATCCAGTCTTCTAAAAACCTGCTAGCAGAAACCCAGGAGCAAAATAAAGTATAATACATTTTAAACTCATAAGCTTATGTTTTGTTTTTACTTTTCTCTTTATCCTCAAGTGTCTATATATACGTGTGTATATATATGTGTGTGTGTATATGTGTGTGTGTGTGTATATATATATATATAGAATTTTTTAAGAGATGAGATCTACTCAGTCACCCAGGCGGGAGTGCAGTAGAGTGGGCAGTGCTCAATGCAACCTTGAATTTCTGGCTCAAGCAATCCTCTTGCCTTAGTCTCCCAAATATCTGGGACTACAGGCGTGTACCACCATGCCCAGCTAAATTTTTTTAGATATGGGGTCTTGCTACATTGCCCAGGCCTCAACCCTCAACTCTCAAGCCCCTAGCCTCAACCACTTCTCCCACCTCAGCTTCTCAAGTCACTGTGATTACAAATATGAACCATTGTGCCCCTATTGTTTTAATCAAGAATGATTAATTAGTGATAGGATTTGGATCAGAATAGTGAACATCAAACATCCAAAATGTATGAAGAATGTTGAGAAAAATGAGAGCAACATATTTGATATTTAAGAAAGGCAATCTTTTAAAAATCCTTCATAAATCTACCAATCTCGGAGTTGCAGGTGAGATAGAGGCCAAAGGGCAAGAATCCCAGCCACAGAGATTTGAAGTTTGGATTTCACCTCCCCTATTTGTTGGGAGCTGGGAAAGGACATTTGGGCACATAGTCCTTGAGACAGATACTCAGAAGTCACTGAGCCCAATCCCCACCCCCAACATGCTGACCAGTTGTCCCTCAGCTGCCTCATTCATTCCTTATCATCACAGAAGAGGTGAGATCAGAGCTTCCCACCCCACTTATGAAGGAACTCACTACCCCCTGGAAAGACCAGTCCAACTTTGGGAAGCTCTATGAGAAACTCCTTGATGGTGTTTAACTGAAATCTGATACTCTGCAATCTCAAACAGCTGTTAATGTTTCTGTTCTCCAAGGCTACACAGAACAGTGCTAATCCCTCTTCTATGTAACAGCACTCCAGCTATTGAAGACAGTTATTATATCCCCTTCCCAAGACCTCTTTTTTCCATTCCTGGCATCTCCTTATGTCTTTAGTCATACACTTCAAATGAAATAGTATGCCAATATTTTGTTGTATGAAATTTTTTAAACACACATTCAAAGCTAAGTAACCAAAAGTATCATAATTAAGCAGATATTCACAATTTATACCACAGTATATTTTAACTTTGTAAAAAAAAGTTTTAAGTTGAACTTTTAAGAACTTCTTAAGTTCTCCTTACAAGCCATAATTTAAAAGACTAGGTGTCGTGACCTCAAGGGATAGTCCCACATGTAGTACACACACCTGTAATAGCTAATACCTTGCCAGGTCTATTCCCTCTGATTAATAACATGAGCCTGTAATAGAGTTATTCCACACAGATGATGGCCATCACAAATTCAAATGGTTGCAAGTATTTAGCAGCCCAAATTATACACACAAAAGACAAATCAGCACCTATACTTAACTCTCAGGAAAATCCATACATCTGCTCTATTTGGATCCTTCAGCCCGCCTGACTCAAGTGATTTGCTCCTAGGCTAATTCAGTCTGTTGACCAGCAACATTCTGTATATCACGTTTAAGTCATTTCTTTTTTAACATCATCATATAAAATAGGCCTTTATGCGGTGATACACTTACCTGAGAAATATGCATTCCTCAGACTAGCTAATGCTTAATTGTGGCAAAGGTACTTTAACCCTATTCATATTCATGTATCTAGTATTTTAAAATGCAGAGAAATTTTCATATGTAGGGAATATTCAAAATATTTAAAGACTGTAAAGGCATAAGCACATCAGAACAGATCATAGCATATGCCAGAGGAGCGATCTGAAGGTCTGTTGTGTCAGGTATTAACTCTTTAGTTGTCTGATTGGGATCAAAGGAAGGACCTCCAGGGAAGGAACCTGGGAAACCCAGTAAGATAAGAATGTACTTCACTATTTTAACAATTAGTGAAATTGTAAGGAACACACTGGTTGAATATTAATCCTTGTAACGGAATACACTTTGTTCATTGTATCCTACAAAAAAGTTTAGGGATTTTAAAAATACAAAACAAGTTTCCACATTTTCCGTAAAAATCAAAAGTAAACTGAAGGTTTGTTTTTTTTTCCAGATACTTGAGTAGAAAGCATTAGAAAGCCCTTGATGATGACTTGTTATAAAATCAAAGATGTCCTCAAGTTTAAAGTCTTCATGTGCTATATCAGCACATACACAATTACTACGTCCCTTAATCAACAGAGAAGCTATCTGAAGAGAATTAACCTTGAAATAACCACTGGAAATATGATGAGATAAACAATTCATGAATATGAGAATTATTCTCTGCACTGAGCTTGATTATGGGGAAGGTAGTCTTGAGCCATAACAAAGCTCTAGCAGATACAGAAATAACATTACAACTTTTTGGATATCCTACGATTCATGGTGCTGGAAAAGACTGTTAGGAATGCGTCCTGAGATATTTCCAAATATGGAAATTATCGTACAGATCCCTGGCTTTCTCCACAATCAACATTTCCATGAAGTGTTCCATGTTTTGTTTCCATTTTCTCACAGAAGTTAGCCTCATTAAGAAATTTCACTGATGTTTACTTTGTTTGAAGACAGCACTTTTTCACAGAGGCCCAGGCTTGAGGCTTTGTTTGTTTGTTTTGTTTTCTTTTAAGCCACTTGCTGGTGCTTACAGTGGATTCTGTTCTGTTGGTACATATGGCAGACAGTGACTGGCTCCAAAATATAACATGAGTCTAACCATCTACCAGATTCCAGTCCCAAAATTATCATAAAATAATGGCATTTCTGACTCATTCGCATGTAGTAAAAATTTCTGAATATCAAAAGCCCACCACATGTGTCCTTGAACAAAGATATTTTGGATATTTTGACATGCAGGTGTTTTATTTTCTGCAGACCTGGAACAATTGAAATGTTTTTGGTTTTCCTTTTTCTTTTTTCTCATTAATAAATCAGCCTTCACAGTGCTCATCCTGCCAGTAAGAAATATGGCACTTACAGAAATTTATTTTTATATAGCCTATAAATATTGAGTGAAAGCTGTTAAACTGTGGGAGACAAACTTCATCTGTACCTTTCAAAGAGTGGCTGAGTCAGTTTGCAGGAGTGAAATAGGATGTTATCAGATCTAAATTTGCTAAACAAAATTAGCTGCCTACCATTCTGTTTGTCTTATCTTTTTCTCTGGCTCATGGTGTGCTAATTCTGGCCACCAGTAATATAGTAAGCCCAGAAAAAATAATGAATGCCCCTTTCACCAACAACTGCATAAAACGTTTTGTCTATTTCAATTTATCTTAAAGCTTTTTATACTTTCAATTTCCCTCCTGTACTTAAAAGAAAGAAAAGAAAAATGCCACTAAAGAATTGTATCTGAATACCAATGACTTCAGTTCCCATTAATTCCGAGTACATTTTTAGAGGTTTCGATATACCACCAGGGACAATGGGCTGCTACATTTCAAGTTAGCAACTGGGAAATATTATTAACTGTTCAGCTTATATTTTTACATAGTAAAAATGTGACTTGAAATACTGATCCTTTTATTGTTTCTTAAATGTGTTAACATATTAGTTAAAAATATTATCAAAGATCTGCACCCTCTAACTATTGATTTTAATTTAGACGCACTGTTCATTCATTGCTGGTAATAATGTCTATTATAGTTGAAATGGTGACATTTAACCTCGCCTGAGGGTCAGAGTCAAAGACAGACCTTTATCCATGATAAGTAACAAATGACTAAACATCCAGTGAGCTATATTTCAAGGGATAGGACCTTAATGTAGCTTTTATATACCAAAACTGGCACAATTCTTTTAAAATATATCCTACCATTATAAACTACATTTGTGTAAGAGACAATTACATGACCCATTTTACAAATATGATGTCAAGAAAAAAAATATATACACACAGGCACCTGGATTATGCATGCTCATACTTAGAGAGAAAATATTCTGAAAGTTATCTCTGTATAAGTACCTTATTCCAGCCAAACATCTACTGAAGTGCTTTACAATATGATTTTACACCATATAAAATTTTTCTTCTTGAAGTAATACATTCTCCCATATTAATAATAAATACACACTAACTACATGCACTAACAAAACAAAACAAAACAAAAAAACAAGGAATTGTGTAATGACACCCAAAATTCACAGGTAAAAGAGGGGTCTGTTACTTCCTAACATGCATAAATTTCAAATACAGGCAGATTTATCACAAAGTTTTGAAAAAGCCTTCAGCTTCAGAACCCCTTTGTTGCCCTGGTGCTTCCCAGGCCCTCTACTTAATTTGTATTTCTATTTTTATATTGTTTTTACACACACAGTTTTTCAAACTGCATAAATTCAGGTCCCCAAATCTCACCTATGCCCCAGATTTGAAGTTTTCTCAAGAAGATAAAAGCTTGGATGATGGTTTCCTCAACATACAACAAAGAAAGAAATCTGGAAAGTAGAATAAAGGAGGGAAACCGCACAGTGACCTAAAGCAGGGCTCCTTAACATGAATTTACCAGGCAAGTTTCTTCATGTGGCTATAAGGAAAGCAAAAGGAGATGCTGACGTGAAGGGAGAAGGATCTGGAGTGCTAAGCATCCCTTTCTGGCTCCATAGGCAGATAGAGTGGAGGGTCCAGGCCTTTGAGAGGCAGCACTGGCTTCTGCTGCTGTGAGGAAGCTGTGCAAGAGGCTGAGAGGCAGAAGGCACAGAGCAACTGGCCCTCAGGACCAGGCAGACATGTAGCTGCCTCAGACTAACACATCAGCCAAACTTCACCTTGCATACTACGTTATATTTCTATTTCCTCTACAATGCTGGAACAATAATCCTTAACTCAAACTTTCTTCTCTTAAAGTAAAAAGATGAGGAAAGTTCTCAAAAAAATCTTCAGACGGAGTTTCTAATGTCTCCATCCCCAAATCTCTCATTAATAGATTGCTCTGCAGACCGGTGATTTTGAAAGTAGCATTAACTCTTCTAGGGAATTATAAATTAAGGTACAATTAGTGCACCCTAGTGGCCTAGAAAGGTTGATGATTTCTTTGAATCCAGTAACCAGAGAAGAAATGTCGAGAAGAGCATTTTCCCTGGTAGACTCTGACTCTGTAAATACTATAATCATTTCGCCAATTTTGAGAATGCGGAGTGAATCATTTAAAAGAGCAGCTTAGAGAATCCCCGTCACCTCTCAGTTCAGTTATACTGCAAGTGCTTCCTTTATAGGATCCCTTTAAAATGCTAAGCATATGTCTACTTGTCTATTTTAAGACGCTGAGAAATCTTGACTATAACAAAGTTGTATTATCATGTATATCTAAGAATAGAAAATGCCAGATTCTGTCTGAAACCCTTTTTCATGAAATACTTATTAGCATTTCTCCGGAGGCAAATATTCCTCCCAAGAGTTTGCAAAATCACTTAAAAACATATTTTCTATATTGTGTTTTATTGGCCTTGTCTATCCTTCTTTAAAGGAAGGGAAAAGTTGTCATCTTGAGCTTTTTATATCTCCTCCTCAGTTTCTAATATGGTTCTGAAATACACTGGTGGGCTATCGCAAGCTTATTGCTTAAATTGATTAAAAATTTTAAATAAGAGATAAGTAAGAAATAGAAATACAATAGCCATAACACATAAAAATAATGCACCATGAAATATTTACATGCTTAAGAATGGTATTCACATATATTTAACTTGCCAAAAATAAAACCAAAAGAAATATTTTGCACCCTATTATGGGAAGAATCTAAAAATGAGCATGAGGATAAATGGTAGTCTTAGAAACACCCCATTTGGAGAAACACCCTAGGACGTTCAAGAATACACCAAAGGAACTGCCAGGGTAAGCATGTCTAATATCTATTATTAAGAATTCTATAATTATGTTTTTAGAACAACTTAGTTTGTGCTCTATGGTTTAATTACAAATAATAACCAGCCATGAATACACTTAAAATTGCTCCAGCAAATTTATGTCATTCTTTTATTGTAAAAAAATGTATTTTTAAAGAGCGCACCATATATGAGGCACCATATTAGTCTCTGCAGGGGATAAAAATTCTCTCACTTAAAAAATTAAAACCATTGGTTAGTTTAGATTAAATGCCAGATAAGTAATATTGATAAGGACTACAGGCTAAGGTGGTCAGTGAAGGAAGATGAAATGGAATGGTATAATTGAAAGTAAAACTTAAATGATTTGAAAGTTTGGTCAGGCAGAGGCAGCCAGTAAGCCATGAGTTGTAGGGAAAACAGTCAAAAGTAAAAACAGTGAGCTCAGCGTAAGCATGGCGCACTGACTAGGGCAGCCTGGTTTTTAGATATAATACAGCTTCGGAAACTCTAAGACAGGAATTATAAAGAAACTGAAGACTATTTCAGCAGGCTCTGAGCGTTACAATGTGCATCCAGTGTAGGCTTCAGAATAACAACCAAGATAATAAAAGAGTAACATTGGAAATGGTCACCTGATAGCGACAGGAAGATGGTCTTGGAAGCACAGTGACAAGAGACAAGGAAACCCAGAAAGGGCACCTGGCAATAGCCCAGCTCTGAGGTTTTTAAGGACCAGAGGATGTTTATAAAGATCTTGGGGAGTAGATTTAATATGGAGTCAACTTGACTTAAAAACTTCAAAATGACCAGAGAAAAGGAACCCCTGAAAATGAAAGTATGTATTTAAAAGAAATATTATTCTGTTTTATTTTTGATTTCCATGAGTCTCTATAAAAAAAAAAATTCATATTCTCATATTCTCTACACCTACAGGAGAAAAACAGGAAATAATAACAAAGAAAGGTTTTAGTAAAACAAGAGTTTGTCTATAGCAAAATAGTCACTGCCATCCAGGACCCCTGTTAGGCGTCCTCTTGCTACTGATGGGGACGTATCCTGAAACATTACTGCTCATTCCATAACTATGCTGAATAAAGTAACAGAACCTGGAGAATCTGTTGGAAAATTATTTTTCAGTCCTGACCAACCAAGAGACAACCACAGGAGAGAATAAAAGACTAACAGATGCATTTTTTGAAAGCAGGTTTACAATCCCTACTTGTACCCAAAGGCTTAACACTTGGTTATCCGCCTATACCAGATGCATGGGACCAGGTGTTAAGCAAGAGTCAGCACAGTAGCAAAGACTTAGTGGTGAAACTGTTTACAAGCCTGATCTTTTCAAAAAATAAAAAAGTACTTCAGCACTATGTATTTTCTTCTCTTTAAATATCTTTAAACTATGTTGCGAAGGAAATGTCAATCTTCCTCCAATTTTGATTCCTTTTACTTTAGGTCCCTGGATTCAGAAACCAAGTCTTATATATTCTTATTGGTGTTCAGTATACCTTGGTAACTCGGCCATAATGAAAGATAGTTAAGGTTAGATTAACAACAAGGCAAGGTCACAAGGCCCAGAGGCAGCATTTTACAGAAGCCAACTAGAAGGGGGCAAATGTACCATAGAAATAAATTTATGAAGTCTTAGTATTTAAAGCTTTGCAGATGTACTTGTTCAAAGAATACAACTATGTCTTAGAAGGAGCTTGATGAAAGATGAGAGCCCAAAAAAGGTAGTAGAAATGATAAAGAACCTTAAATCCAGGTGTAGGCCTGAAGCTATCTGAAGCATTCCCATGAATTTGCTGGTTAAAGGTTTCCACCAATTAATTGGTGATGAATAACCCACTGCTTATCATTTATAATCCATTTCATTTAAGCATGCATATTACATATTACAGTATGTGAAAAGTACCATTCTTTATTTATTGGGCATTTTCATAAAGTCCCAGATAAAAAACACTCCAAGTGCCATTTTATATATATATATACATATATATATATATGTATATATATATATATATATGAATGTGGAATCTTCCTATGCAGCTGTAAGGGTCAAAATCCTATGTCCCCATAGGCATAACTAGGTAAACAGGTCCTCTTACAGAGCTGACCTAAGAAAGTTGCTTTATTTCCTTAATCTTCACATGCATTAAGGTATAAATGCAATCAAAGATTACTTCCAAATATAAATAAGGATGATGATGATCCCACAGTCTTTCCCTAAAAAAGAGCTGTATAGTGTGAGAAGTAGACCTGTAGATCCAATTACTTGTCCTCATTTCAAGTTTGTGATTCTCTTTTAAAACTGTAATCTTTTATTTGTTCACTCTTTTTAAGAGCCTATGATTTTTAACATACTTCTATGTATGGTATATAAAATGGCACTGGGGTCGGGAACTATCACGAACATATAACCTAACATCCCTGTGCTCTCAGTTTCTTCACTTAAAAAATGGGGGGACTGGACTAGATCAGTGGTTTCTAAACAGAGCTAGACTTCAGTGAATCCGAGCAGAACAACAGAAAGAAAGTATGGGAGTATCAAAGTCAGGGGGCACCAGGCTGCCTTCTCACTGCAGCATGGGCACAAGCAGCTCTCCACTTGCCCTGTTACTACATAGTATAATAACAAAGAAAGGTTACACATACGAATTTACCAGAAAAAAAAAAGAGCCCCACATACAGAAATAATTGAAAACCAATAGATTTGTTTTGCAAAAAAGTCTAAACAGCCTTTATCTAACTGAGTCATTAAAAACATTCTAGGTGTTAATAGTTTAGGAATGACTTTTAGCTACACTAACAATGGTTGGAGGAGGTAAGGACTAACCCAAGATCACAACATAACCCATGATTGCACCAGCAGAAACAGCACCTCCTAACTTTTATTTTCGTGCTTTATTCTCAGCATCACACAACAGCAGGGAGGCTGCTGCCCTACCCACAGCTCAGGCAGGCTCCGTGCCTATTAAAGTCTATGTGGCTACTGCCCCCTGCAGTTGTGCAAAATGATAGACCTGCAGAGCCATCACTTATTCAAAATAAAAATAACTATAAAACAATTACTATACACTACATAACCTCTTTAGAATTAAACCCCCAAACATCGACATATTTCAACTCTAAATCATACAAGTGAGACAGCTCTATTCTCTCCTGAAAATTTTGTGTAATAGAGAGCACTAATTTAAGTATCAAATGCAAAAAAAAGAAAGAGCTTTAAGGCTTTAATTAAATTCACTGGAAAATAGGTATATTTATGTAGTAAACATTTCATAATTACCAACAATTCAGGAAAAAACATATACAGTGAAATCTAAAGAGACAATAAAGCAATTCAGAAAAGTAAAATTTGGAGGAAACAGCAGTCAAATACAAATGCCTCAGCGTGAGCACCTCTTTATTTCTTTAGCTAGGTGTTCTTTCCACAGAGATGGTCTGCTAGAAAGTTTACATTATGTTTATTAACATATGTGTACATGTTTCAAATTACATGTACAAAAACAATTAACTTGCCACTAGAATATATTTCATTATCACAGAAGACCTTATTTTTTAGAAAAGTGCTGTAAAGAGGAGAAATAAAGAGTATGTTCTATGCATTTCCACCCGCTAGGCAGAGAAGCCAAGTCACAAAGAGATGGAGTGAGTTTCTTGAGGTATTAGGAAGAGACTGGAGGAACTGTCCCTAAGAAACAGAAATCCTGACCGTATGTTCCATAACATAGGCAGCAAAAGTCTCCTTCAAATTATTACAAATACAAGACACACAGTGTCAGGAAACATTGACCTAGAATCTTCCTATTAAAAGAAAAAAGAAAATCAAGGGATTATTTTTCATTATAGGCTGGAAAATCCAGTCAATAGCTGTATTAGAAATCATGAAAAGTAAGGTTTTACTTTAACTTACAAATATTTGTAATACCTCAGAAAATGAATAGTAGATAAAAGACGCACTTTGGTTCCATATGGTGAAATGTAACTTGATGGAAGATTTCTAACATGATATAACCTAGAGAGAAGTTGGCACTGTGATTAAATTCTGCCCTGCATAGCATGCGCAGATCACTATAAAAGGTAACAGTGGGACAGGCACAACAATTAATGTTTATAAAACAGCTGTAGGCTTGAACCTGTATAAGCTGGTTTCGATGTAAATATTAATATCTCTATAAAGCAGTATCTCTCCAAAGGGTGAAATTAAACACAGTAAGTATCACGAAGTTTTCAGGTAACAAAAGAATCCTCTTTGATGATTTGCTTTATTGACACATCATACATGGATATCCAAACAGCAGCAGAACACTCAAATAAAGCCAACACTCACTCACGGCTATTTTAGAAATACATGTTAAGTTTTCTTAATAACTTGCTCGACATAATACAAAAATGACACTTTACAGCATTACAATGTTTAATGTATCCTAATTCTTATTGTTTAAAATGTGAACCGCACTCAGCCATTAATCTCAGGTGGCTCTCATTACCAAGCTTCAGAAAATGCTTTAGCAGTAACACAGTTCCTTGCATCACTAGCATTTTTTAAATGGCAATGGTCCATGGTCTTCCTTCCTTGGTCAAAATGGGAAAAGAGGGACAGGAAAAGGGTAAGAGGGACTTCTCCGTGAAAAGCTTTGGCCTTGGAGTCAAGGCTTTTGAGATATGCTAGTGATCTTGGATCGATGCCTTTTTATTTTCTTTCAGGAATAAATCTGAGCAATGGAAAGGCTTGTGATTGTCCAACCAATCAGCCATATCAGATTTATCAGAAAGAAAGAATAAAACTGGCTCAGAGGACTCCTGCAGTGGCTGAGTGGCAGGCTGCTGGGCAAGACACAAAAATAGAATATACTTAGTGAAGAAGGGAAAATATATACTCACATGTATAAACTCAATCAATAATAAGATGTAAAGAAAGAGTCTACAGAAATGGAAAGAGTGAATGCCTAAGACAGATGATAAATATTACTTCTATTTAAGAACGAAGGGAATGAAGGCTCATGAATGCTAAATATCTGAATCTACTTTGGGGAGGAAATATGATTTCCCATCAAATGAATGCAAGCTCTAAATCAGCCAATGCAAACTTACTGTGTTCAGGTTAGAGCAAAAAATACATAAATCTTCCATGAAGTGAATGCCCCTGGTAAATATTCTAATGTAACTTCTTAATTAAGATATATTTTCAAATGACTAAATGAAAATATATATATACATATAAAATGGTAAGTGCCTTGAGTTTCAACAAAATTTGACTTTCTATGTATGCACAATTAAAATAAATAATGACAGCTGCATTTAAGAGAAGACAAAAAGAATAATGGCATAACCGAATCATTCCAATTCATCATAACAGTGCACAGTTACATTATTTTCAAGTAATTTTCAGTTATAGTAATAGGTATTAATTTACTTGGAAGTATTCTGAAGAAAAAAATGATACTTTTCTAAAAATCCTTCCTTTACATATATGTAAGAATTTCAAAATTCAAGGAAAAAAGGAACCAATGTAGTCATGGATATGCTCACAGTAAACACTTGTTAAGAAAAGGATTGGTGCTTTTTTGGAAATACATTTCACGACTCCATCATATTTTATTAATATTGTCTTCTCAACCCTCCCCTAAATTTGAGAATACCTCCTAAATATGCAGGAAAGATACACTTTTATATAATAGAATGAAAAGCAGGACTCAGTCACTTGCACATAAATGGAAACTGAACTTGTTCATCACTGATCTACGAAGGATTAGAGTGCCATCTCTGTACCACTACGTATTTTATTCAATGTAAAGGGAGTATTGATAACTTTCCATTATGTGAGGAAGATGGAAATTTTGGAACCATTCATTTGGGTGGCAAAGGCTTGGTAACTGCCATATAAAGGGACGTTGGCTATAATATTTCTAGATAAAATGAATCATTGAAAATGAGACAAAGTCCTTCAGACTTTCTAAAAAACCATCTTCTCAACAGCTGACTTTTTTCAAGCAAAGAAAGAAAAAAATAAAAACAGGTTATCTTTCCTTAAAATTATTTTAAGAAATATCTTAAAGATCTATACAACCGAATCCCCACCCTATATTTTTATTCTGCTCACATAGAGCAGTAAATAAGGTGCATTCCTTCTGCTTCTTAAGAAATTAGCATTTCAAAAATATGCCACTTTCCCCTGAACTCCAAGCGTGTCTAATAATGCGAGAAGCAGATTGTCTTCCCTCGTTTCCTTAATTTGTTTCATCTAAAAGCAATTCACTCAACATCTTGTCGCCCTCTGGCAGCTTAGTTTACTTATCCGCACTTAATTTCTCATTTGGACCAAAACAAACTCCTCCAAACTGCTACTGACTGCTAACCGCGAGAGGGGAGACGCGCAGTATGTATTTACTTGGGAATTCACAGCCACACACATACACAGCCACAAACACACAGACGCTCGCTCACACGCCAGACAGCAACTTGTTTTTTATACTAGCACTACATTAAAAGCAGTTGAACTTTCCCTGCCAGGTGCAGCGGGGTGGAGGTGGGGGAGGATGAAAAAAGAAGTCCCCAGGGGCATTGACAGTTTCCAATGGATCACCTTAGTATGCGTGTTGCAACTATACCCGGGATGCACCCGAGAGCTTTCCTTTGTGCGGCCCTTTCATCTGGATCACTTTGTGTTTTGAACAAGTGAGGCTCGCCTTTGTGCCCCCAGAATTTCAAGTACAGAGTCACACACGGAACAACAATGGCACGCTAATCCCGGCGCTCTAAATGGGCTCACTTGTGGGTCTGACAACTCGCCCAGGGAAACCTGAAGAGAGGAGCGAGGGCGCGAGCTGGTGTCGCCTGAGACCAGGAAGAGGACAGCTGCAGAACTAATTTGGATTACATTCCTTGCAGAAATTCTGAAAAGGGCTTTTCGGCATAGCTCAACCCAGAGCCGCATAGTTAATACCAAATTGCTGCGGACTCTGCGCGGGTTCCCCCAGGGGCAGGGGCTGAGCCAGACGTCCCCCAGTAGGTCGCCTTGTAGAAATTCCTCCCGGCTAAGCCTGCATGTCGGCTGCAACTGCTTTTGAATGGGTCAATGTGCATAATCAACCCATTGAGAGGAAATATGAAGGGCCTTGGAATAGGGAGGGAGATAAAAAGAGATGTATCCAAGAGGCCGCTTGGAATGTCAAGTCCGCGTTGGTGATTCCAGAGGTGGCTGCAGCGTGGGTCCCGGTATGCCTGAGGAATTTTGGACTAATTGGGAGGGTGCAAACGGCCAGCCCAAACGGGGCACACGTGCAATTCGAAGGTCATTTTGAAAGGCTAGATGATTGTAACTTGTTATTTACTAGGCGAGGAGGAGTAGGCGGGGGCAACGCGGGCGGAGCGGGAAAACTACAGCGCGCTGTTTTCTTGGTTGGTGAGGTCAGAAGGACACCCCTCCAGAGGCCTAAAGCTGTCCCTGGCGCCACTCCTGGGGGCTTTATCACCTCAAGCTTCCTCCCACGCTCCAGGCACCAGCCCTGGAAGGCTAGGAAATCTCCCTAGCTCTCCAAAAGGGCCCTTTTGGCCGCAGCTGACATCACTTGCCCTCGGTCCTTCCCTGTCCCGCTTTCATCCCCAGGAAACTTAAGTGTCAGAAACTTTGAGCCCTCGCACTGCAGGCGCTGTCATTAGCCCTGCAAGCCGCGAAGCGCCAGCCCCACTGCGCGGCCTCTCCGGGTTAACTAGCCCTTTGCCTGTCCAGGTACCCGCGGCTCAAGTACTCCAGCAAAGAGTGGCCGTGCAGCCGGCGCAGCCGCCGCGCCCGCCCAGGGTTCAATCTATTCCGGCGGCAGCAGGCACAGCAGCCCGGCCGGGCAGTAAACAGAGAAGTTGGAGGGACTCCGGCCAATTAGCAAGTTGAACTACAGGAAGAACTCCTCCCGGAGCCAAATACCGCAATCGAAAGGAAGGTTGGCCTTCTGGCTCCTGTGTGCCAAGCAATTTTTTTATTTAAAGAAGTCAGGCGGCCGAACGAGCGCCCCTCAAGTCACTGGGGCGAGGGCTCCGGGACGCCGGCCGAGAAGGCCCAGAGTACCGGGCCCCGGGCCGAGGCGCGCCCTCCCGCCGCGCTCGGGCTGCCCTGGCTTGGCTCGGGTGGCATCTGACCCCACCAGGCTCGGGCGACTTCGGGCGCCGCGGCCGCGGGCAGCACGCACAGGTGCAGAGCGCCCCTCCGCTCCGGAGCGCCACTCACCACGAATCTCAGGCTCAAAAGGAGGCCCAGCCGGCACCGCCCGGGACGCCAGCCCCCGGGCGC
Source organism: Nycticebus coucang (assembly GCF_027406575.1). NCBI lineage: Eukaryota > Metazoa > Chordata > Mammalia > Primates > Lorisidae > Nycticebus > Nycticebus coucang. Next base: position 109,834,595 of record NC_069786.1, read on the forward strand.
GCTTCTGAGGCTTCTCGAACCCTCCAGGGCCCAGACAGGGAGAGAAAAAAATTTTTTTCATTAACTAGGGGGTTGGGTCTCGCGTGTCCCAAACAGGCGCAACCAGAAGGGATCCCGCTTAGGCTCCCAGAAAACGTTCGAGAAAGGAAACCAGGGGGTTAAGTAGAGAGAAAAGAGATAGGGGCTCAGAGTGGCTTTTCCTGATAAACACACGCACACGCACAGGGTGAGTTTAGAATGGAAAGACCGGCGAACGGGAGCCCGATGAAGAGACTCCGGGCGAGCGGTCCCTCCACGCTACTCGGGACGGGCTAGGAGGGCCCGGGAGCCGCGGGCAGCAGCAGGTCCAGCAACTGGAGCGCGCGCGAAGGAACCCACCTGACTGAGAAGCGCCGGGCTGGACGGTCCCCGCCGCCACGAGAAGGCTCACCCAGACCCAGAGTCCTGTTGCCAGCTTCATTTTTTGGAAGTCTCGGATCCCTTGCTGACAATTACATGTCCAAATGGCATATCCCCCTTCGGGCACGCAGAGAAGATACCCTTGCCAGGCGCGCGTCAGGGCGCTGGGGGGCGGCGCGGCGCTCCGACTCCCGGGGCGGGCGACCGAGTCCGCGGCCCGACCGCGGGTCCAGGGCCGGGCCCGGGGGGCGAGAGTGCGCGCGAGTGTGAGCGCTTGTGCGCGCGTGGGGGTGCGCGAGCGTGTGCGCGGAGTGCTCCGCGCCGGACTGGGGAGCTGTTTCCGCGTGTGAGCCTTAGCTGCCTCGCTCCCTTCTCACTTTCTCTCTCACTGGTTGGTCAACAATAAAGGAAGAGGGGGGAAAGGTTTCCAAAAAAAAGTTGATTGCAAAGCGGGGGTAGGTTTCCGGCCTCTCCCCGCCGCCGGGCTATGTTCGGCTCCTTCTTCAATTCCTTGCACCTCCAGGGGGCGGGGGAGCCGCTCGCTTCTCCCCGGATCCCGTCCTTCTTTTCCCTGTCAGCTTTCCTCACACTTGTCCGGCGGCTGCGGTAATTAAAGCTCCGAGCGTCATTTCCAACGCTCCGCGGTCTCCAGCTGCAGCCCCACAGAGAAATTAATAACACTCCGGAAAAAAAAAAAAAGGCAGGGGGTGGGGGGGTGATGGGAATAAAACAACCCTCCCGGCAACCAGGCAGCCTCTGCTCAGCGGCGCAAACCCCGCCCTGCTCTGACCCAACTAGCCACGCCCTCCCCCCAAAGAAAAATCCTATTGGTTCCGCCACTCCCCAAAATCCTAGGCCTGGGGAGTTGGGAAAACACCTGTCAGGGAAAGCGAGCGGCGTGGTGGGGGCGGGGGAAGCTGCATTTAAAGGGCTCCCTCGAGGCCAGGAGCCAAAATGCTCCTCTTCTCGCCCGGGCAGAAGCACGGGGCAGCTGGTCGGCGGAGTGGACAGACCACCTGAGGGATGCTTAGAGAAATGATTATTTGGGGGGAGGGGGAGGGTTGTTTAACAAGAAAGCATTTACTCTACTGTCTCTCAGTGCCGCTCTACAGACAGGACTTTCCCTAGAAATAGAAGAAAAGTCAACTTTGGTTCTGGCAAACCTCCCCTGCTCCCTCCCCCAACACACACGCGCGCGTGCACTCACACACACTCACCCAGCTACACACACGCGCGCGCCGCTACACACAGAAAGTACTTTCACGGTATGCACAATACCTTCTCCTATTTTGCCGTCTCTCCCATTTCTATCGCACTCCCAGCTGAGCCAAATTAAAAATTCACAATTGTAGAGCCACACACTTTAATTTTTTTATATTTTATGAGGCTTTCCCCCTTTTCCTATAGACTCTAGGGCATTTGATTTGGGGTTCATTCTCAAGCAGACTCTATTACCAAGATACTTACTTAGTCTTAAATGGCAAGAAATTGTCTAATGCCTGGAAGAATTTAAGGAGGCCCTGTCAGAACCTCCTTCAATAACTAATCTTAATGATTAGGCTTATTCTAGAGCAGGCTTTAGGCCCCTTCCTTCTTCTCACTGTGCAAGTTCACACACCCCAATCCCAAGGTCATTGCTAGCTATGTGAGTCTCCGACCTTTTCTGAATCTAAAATATTTTGGATCTAGGTCACATCAATGTACATATCCCTTCCCTTTTACCGCTCTGAAACCGTACCCTGGCAGGGGCCAGAATCTCCTGGGGGTAGTAGTAACTGGTTTGCTATTTGCACAGGCATTCTATGTATGAATTATCTTCCATTTTTGGTTTCTCTAGAAGCAGCAAATATATAAATAAAATGTATCACAGGAGCTTAAAAATCAAACCATTCTGCCTCCTCAAGGATGATCTGAGACCTTCCCCTTCCTCTCCCACTCTTTTAACTAGAGCTCTGTCTCTTAAGAATTTCCATGGAGCTGAGAACAGATAAGAACAGTAGAAGCCTGAAGCCTTCCCTCTGATAGACTCACAGCAAGTAACAGCCCCAGTAAAGAGGCGGAAAGAAGCTGAGCGTGCTATTTCACCAGCATCAGCCTAGGGCAGAGAGAAGCTACCCCGGAGCAGAGGATGGCAACTTGACCATTGTGGTACCGATTGCAGCAGAACTGTGCAGACTGCTCTGTGGGATTATCTTTGTTTTCTATTTTCAATCCCAACCTTTCTATTTTCTTTTCTTTCATTTAATCTCTTCTCATTTCCCCCTCCTAAATCCTTTTCAGATTCTTAGGATGACTCCCAGTTATTTCTCCTCCATAAAAGCTATTTATTTTCAAACTTCTATTCTGTCCCTAGAATAGCAATTTAAGTGCCAAACACAAAGTTCTTGCTTTTGGAAAAGTTTAAGTATCTTTATTTTTTAAAAGTCTTGTTTCTGATGCCAATTATGTTGTAAGAAGTGAATCAATGAATTGTGTATTTTGCTTTAAATTGCAGGTCAATGATTTGGATGTTTTTGATTTTTTTCTAGTTTTGTATGTTGTCATAGTTTTAATCTCCCAATTTTATAGCTCACCTATGATAATGGATCTCCTACATTTCCCCGGTATATCTTCTAGAATAATTCTTGGCAAAAGAGGGCTTTCAATTAATGTCCACTTACTTAAAACACGGTCTGTATTTTTGTGGTTACTGGACCCACATAAAGGTCCATCAATTAAATTACCCAATAGTCCATGATTTCATTCTCATTCTCATTTCATTCTGCTTGACTCCTCTTGTCCTGGTCCTAACATTGAAGCAACGACCTGTAGCTGGACAAAGATGGGTATCTGACCAGCAGTCTATGAAATGAATTGACCTTGAAGTCCTAACCCACAGAAGCATCCTACATTGATGTAACTGGTTCTACTCAATCAGATTCTAGCTCAAATTCTTTGATTATAAAACCTAGAGGTGTAGACAGGAAGGTGGCATCCTGTGTGGTCGGCCAGAGGACGGGAAAGTAAACGCCATGAGCGAGAGTCAAGACTTAGCCCTTTCCATGGTGTCTACTTTCAGTTGCTTCCCTTCTCAACTCAGTCACTATAGGAGATGAATACCAGAGTTAGGGATCTTTATTACCTGAGGTGGAATGTGCATGCTGACTAGATTGCTAAAAGCCAAGACATGTCTATTTCTTCACTTTCCCTTATACCTTAATAATAAATCCCTCTTCATTGAGTTGTGTTGCTATTACTTGCAACCTAAAAAAAAAAAAAAAATTCTGAATAATCCAGCATGATTCTTAGCAAACCATAGATGAACACCTAGACTACTAAGTTTCCCTTTTTAGAAACTGTCCTTCCCTCAGTTCTACATTTTAATGGGTATCTACTTCCCTGTCATAAAAATCCACTACTCCCTGGCTCTAAATTGGACCAATTGAAATGCTTTGGTAGCTGTTAATTGGGTGGCAGATACTCACTCCATCTAAGTCCTTTATCTGGGATTTTTACACTATGAAATATAGATTTTACATTCAGTCTTCCACTGGTAGCTTTTGGGATCTAAAACGCGAGAGCCGGACTATCTGGGTTTCCTTCCGTTTAGGCTCGATCAGGCTGCAGTGAGAAAGGATAAAGTCGCAATTTGAAAGAAGCAAAAGCCCAGATGGGTCTGGAGACTAAGTAAGCTCTCCTGGTGGCTCAGTTGTTCACATCCCCTTTTTCCTGAAGCTAGCAAAATTTTCATTTTTGTTATCTGAAACCAGAAGAGTGATAAATGGAGAACTTGCCAAACTGGAGTGAGAATGTAGACCATCATCCCCCTTGAGAAAAATACCTTGCCATGGCCCATACTCTTTAGTTTCCCTTCCCAGTTCTCAGGATTTCCTTTGGCTGAAGCCATAACCCAACATAGAGATGGCTTTGTCCTGTGCATTTTCCCATAGGCCCTTCTCCACTTCACTTCTTCCATAAGTCATAAAATTCAAAGACATAATGACTGACAAAATGCAACTTAGGGGAAAAAGAACACACTGAAGTTGAAGTTCAGTGTTGCATTAAATCCCTAACTTGTAATTCCCTCCACTCTTTACCTTGTCTCTCATAGTTCCCTAAAGGTCATAATAGAGCTCGCTGCTTTAAATATTTTGCTATTGACCATAAATAGAAACTTGGGACATATATCAACTAAGAAAAGGAAATGAGACTCTATCATAAATCAATTGTCATCTCCCAAATATTTAAAAATAAATACAAGAGTTCTAATTGTATCGCTTCTCCATCCTTCTCCTGCTCTTCATCTAAGTTACACTGTGCCCACTTCCCATCTGTAAGGTAGGATTTGTGGCATCCCCAGAGTAAGCCTTTATGAGTCTATGATTTACCCTTCATCTACCAAGTGCAAGTCATAACTTTCACATACTTAATTTTCTCCTGTTTTCCATCTTCTTTACTTGCATCAAACCCATACACATCTGGGTCCCCAATCAGACATATCTTAAAATACTGATCTTAGTCATCTCATGCTGCTACCATAGACTGGGTACTTTAAACAACATGCACAGCCTTCACAGTTCTGCAGGCTGAGAAGTCAGACCAAGATGAAGTTGTGGGTGACTCACTTCATGGTGAGGGCCCTCTTCTGGTTTGCAGATGGACTCCTTGCTGTACTTTACATGGCAGAGAGAAAGATCATCTCTCCCCTGTCTCTTTAATTTACAGTCATTAATCCCATTCGTGAAGGCACTTCCTTCGTGACGTAGTTGCCAAAAAACCTATCTCTAAATAAATTGAGATGAGGGTTTCAGCATATGAAAATAAGGGCACACAAACATTCAGTCCATAGCACTGCCTTAGAGAAATATCCATACTACCTATAAGCTTACTACTATATTACTGTAAAGTGGTCAACACTTTGGACTTTACTCTGCTTTCAGGCAAAAGGAATTATAGAAAATACTAATCAGGTTCAGTATTAATAAGAACAAGCAGATGACAGACAATGTTGGTGGGTTTTATTGATGCGTTTGTTGTTTAACTTAGCAATTTAACAGCACTTTTCCTCTTAACCCTCTGAGTTCTGGAATTCTCTATTTCAAGGCCAAATTTTAAAAGAACTTGAAAGACTCAATCTTTTTTTTTTAAAAAAATGCATAAATAAACATTAACTTAAAAAAATTGTTTTTGTTACCTAAGCTGAGTTAATATTCAAGGAGGACCTTTCCAAGAATATTTCACTTCTGGTTAGCAAGTGTTGTTTTCTTTTATGTGCATGATTAAACCCTAATTTTTTTTAAGTGCTAAGGAGGAGTGACTGAACATAAATCAATTCAATCTGTTTTGCTTTTATTGTCATTCATTGTTGTTTACCTTAGTTCTTATAGACAATTTTGATTTGTAATTCAAAATGGAAAATAATCTCAATCCTGTGGATAGAGTAGTATTTTTCAAAAAAAAACGCAAAAGTTATTTTTTTCTAGTAAATCCTTTCCCTGTTGTGTATGTTTTTATACATTTTCTTAAACCAAGGTTTTTAGATTCTGTGTAGCTTTTATATACTGCTTTGTAAAGTTGAAGACAAAGTAAACCTTCAATAGCATTGCCAGTTAAAAAGATAAAAAGGAAAGGGACATTTCTCTTTTTGTATGTCTATATATTTTATATTTAGGTGATTTATTGATCATTTGTTGAGGCTCCAAGGATAGAGGTTGCTTATTGAGGCCTGGCCTGACATCTGTATCAAGATAAAGAGTATTAGTTTTGTTTTGTTTTAAGTAGCAACTTTGGCTCTAGTTTGTTCCTTCTGTGTTTTTAATTCTGCAAAGAAAATAATCACAATGTAGTTAATAAATACATTTCTCAAAAGAAGCTGAAATTCCATTCTCCATGTACCCCAAAAATGGATGTTAATTTGAGCAGGGTCACAAGGAGTTCTTAGAATTGTTCTTGAAGTCCTGCCAAATAGTCAACTAAGGTAATCATTTAGAAACCATGTATTTTCATCCCAGGTTTATACCGGGATGGAAGAATCTTAAAAGCTTTAAGAAAGGGAATCTAAAAGTTCAAAAAGAACCCTAAACTTGTTGAGTGCTCTTCTTTCAACATTTTAATAGTCTGTTTCCTCTTTGCCTGATCAATTACTCCTTGATATAATCCAGTTTCCTTTCCTTTTCTGTAGTTCTCTAATTCTCTTGGCACCTTATCCTTACCAAGCCTCTCCTTGCCTCTAAAAAAGCTGTCATCAGGCCCAAGACATTTGGCAAGTTCTCCTTTTGGTCCTGGCCTCAAGTGAATCAAAAGTTTCTGCATTTACAGGTTGTGCATTTCAGAGAATTGCCCATGTTCTTAAACATTTAATACCGCAATTCACCCACGGAGAGGGTCTAAGAGAGAAGCTGCCAGGATTATTAAATATCACACAGTCGTATAAAAAAATTAAGGCAAAAGTTAAAAGTTAGCATGTTTGATAATAAAAGAGAAAGCACTCATAAAAGAATGTGTGGTGATATTTATGTATTTTATTCAGAAGGATGGTTTTTAGTCTGATAAACTGATAAATGTTTTCCCTTTTGATTTGCCATAAGGTCCATAAAATTTTAGAGAAACAAATACTACTTGGCATATCTTTGCTTTGATGTCTTAGATAATCATTTAAGAAATACAACCGTGAATACAGTTTGATTTGCATCCAGCCTGGAATATTTAAATTGCTAATACAACAAACATTTTAATAATGTGCTAGTGTATCAAAGAAATACGGCAAAAAAGAAAAAAAAGATATTTCAACAGCTGATAATACTGAACACAGTGCCAAAAATAAGAGCATCCAATTTAATTTTATTACAAATGGAAAATATTGCCCAAGCTGGACAATATTTTGAATATAAGGGAAAAATATCTACATTTATAAAAATAATTTGCATAAGGAAAAAATCTCAAGCTATATAAAATTAGACATATTTTTGCTCAGTGGATCTAGCTTTCATTGGGGCCATTTACTTAAATAATTGTTAAGCAATACTTTATCAGTCCATTTAAAATCATTGTACTAATAGTACGTAGTTTCATATACTAATCATTTCTGATCTTCCATGATGAGCCTAACTTCGTAATGAAATCCATTTATAAACAATTGATATTTCTCTGTGCAAATTATGAAATGAGGAAATTTTTCACTAGATCCTTCTTTGTAGTATTTGTCTACGCTTTATAAAATATAATAAGCTTTGCAGTTTATGTATATTTTATTGTTGTCTATTAGAATGAGAGGGTAGGAGAGCTCTGCTTTATACAGCTTAATGTGACTTTGCTAAATGAATACTTTTAGACATGGAATTACTACTTGTCTTTCTGCATTAACTTATCACTCCATTTAGAAACTCTTCAGTACACTAGAGATGGAATGCATTATACTGAAAATACTGCAATAACTGTAGATGTTTTCTGTCTCTTTAGTACTCTTTTCAGAATATTATTCTGAATACGATCATCATTGTTGTTTGTAACATAACTCTCACAGAATATTATTTAAAGAAGAGGAATCGGTGATAGTATTTACCACAAACTACAAAAGTCATTTTGGTTATGTCTTCACATGATTACATGGAATCAAACCTTATTCTCTAGTATTTCCTGTGAAAAGAATATATGTTGGCTACTAACATACACAGGGTGGCCGTAAAGTTCAAACACACACACACACGTGATGTGTCTGTGTGTATACATATACATATATATAGAAAAATATATATATATAATACACATGTGTGTGTATGTATAGAAAAAATATGTAAAATACATATTTAATCTCATTGAAATTTTTGCTATAAAATGGAAAAAATACTTTCTATTTCTTTGAATTAATTAGTGTCCTACCTCCATTTTCCAGTCTAGTGTGACACTGACGTTTCTAAAAATCCCGAAGTAAATATTTCAGAGGTTATGGGTCCTCTTCCCTTTACTTTTCATGCATTTATCCCCCAAGCTTGTTTATGTTTTTGAAATAAAATAACTAATTACCTTTTATAGGAGGAAGGAAGAAATTAAGAGTAAGTACTTTTAAGTAAGTGTTTAAAATGAGAATTTTTTAAAAAAAGAATTGCATATAGAATTTCACTGCCCTATGTGAGACCAACACATATCAATAGTTCCAAAGTGTTAATTATAAAGCCAGTCAAGATAGAGTCTATAAAGGCATTATATTTTGAAACAACACAAAAAAAGTAGATGTTTTAGGTAATTGAAACCTTCCATGCATGTATGCAGAGGTATTATACATTCAAATTTATGACTTGGAAAGAGTCATCCTGATAAAACTCACCTGCCTGTTCTCTAAATATGGTTGAAATGAAGAATAACAATCCTCTACTCATATAAAATTCACACTTTTATTTTTAAGCACATAAATAAAAACAACATAGCTGGCAAGATAAAAATAATAATTTCAAATATTAAAATAGGAACTGTGATGCTATCTGCTTTTCAGTAAACAGTGACTAATTGTACTAGCTAAATCTATACCTCCAAGATTGGAAGGCACGGATCCTGCAAAGATACTGAGGTTGGCTCTCATTCCAGCGGCCTCCACTGTACATTAATCAGAAGTGTTTCCTATGCAAATTTTGTCATACAAAGCAGTTATGGTTGTTCCTAAACTGACTTCATGTTTATTTATCACTTTAGCATTTTTCTCCCAAACCTTATCTGATCTTTTCAAACACACACAATTTTTATGTTACTTTTTAAAGGCACACAATACAGCTGTTTTTACTTTATTTGTGCCTGTAATAAATGGAGAAGCTGTGTAAGTCTTTCAATCTGCAATGCAGTCAGTGCTTAGTGAGTCTGAATTCACCCCAGGGTCTTTGTTAGGATGAAGAGGCCCTTCTAATAGCTTCAGGCCATGACGCCTCGCTTGGTCTTACTCTGCAACATTAGCTGATAACTAAAGGATACCGTCAGCTACAGTACACTAAGCAGGAAAAAAAAATTATTTTTATTGCAGGGTAATTAAAAGTAAAATATACCCCAAAATTCACTGCAAACCTTGTACATATTTTCTCCTGCCCTCAGCAAGTGCAACTCATCTAGAGGAATTGCATTCATCAGGAGAAATAGTTTGATAGCGTAAATCCACACCAATAATAGCACTGATGCTCTTTAATTGGCCAGTATTATATTGCCACAAGAATTCCCATTTTTTGATTTCTGGTTGAACAACAGTGGCATCCAGTGGTCAGATAATAGTTTTCATGACTAAAGTGTCACCAGAAGTTTGGACTAACAATACTAAATGCTTCACATGTATTTAGCCTCAAAAAAAGCAATTTATTTAGAAAAGTGAATCAAATTCTCCTGTTTCCAAAGCAACCCTGAACTAAACCTAATTCAGAGATTTGACTCTGAAGACTACTAAATACTGGCCTTCTCTCCAACACCCCTTAATAACTTCAATTTAGCATTCCTATCAACTGTCTACTGAGTATGTTCACCTTGACTCCATTAACTATCCTTGATATACCTGAAAATTTTCCTACATGGAACTGGACACCACTTCTATGACAAATAGCCCACAAAATAAAAAGATGTAAAACAATAACTGATAGCATATGTTGAAGCTCATTTGATGTGAAAGTGTACTTGTGTCCCCCTCTGTTAAATACGGCTCCTACTAGTTACAAGTAATCCATGGGTGACATTTGGAAGGAGGTTGGTGTGGTGATATAAACAATACTAGATTCAAATGCTTTTTCCCTAGCACTTTCCCTTCATGGGAAGCCCAATAAATCCTCTGAACGTGTTAATATCTACCCCCCGGGGTTTATGAGGCTTAGATGTGATAAATAAAAAGCTTCCCATTATAATCCTTCACCCTGAGTAGGTATTCAATAGTGAAGTGACAAGGAACACAGGTGTGTAGCCTGACTTCCCAGTTCAGGTCCTAGCTCTGGCACTTATAAGCTGTGTGACATGGGCTAATTTATTTTCACAATCTGCACTCCAGTTTTCTCATATATAAATAGAGGATAATAATAGTACCTGCCTCCTGTGATGATAATTTTTAAATAAAATAGTATATTCAACAATTTGGAACAGTGCTTGTCATGTAGAAAACACTCAATAAATATTAACCTCTGTTCAAAGTCTTTATACACAAAGAAGAGTTTATTAATAGCAATGGTTAAAAATCCTCTGTAATGTTTTCCCTGGCTCTGATTATACTTTTCGCTGAACTATTCCTTGGCCATGTCATCTATATCATTAATGACATATATTTTTCAAGTGGGAAAACCAAGATGAGAAATATAGTGTGTAGAGATGGAACCTGACCAAAGAGAATCAGGACCATCTGAGCAGAGCCTTGAGAAGGGGGGAGGACTCTGACTCAGGAATGACGGGTGGAAAGCATAATCTTCATTCTGGGAGGGGGAAAGAGATAGGCGAACTCTGAAATTTAATAGATAGGAAAGCTTATACTGATTTTCTCAAAATGCATTTTGTACTCGACATTGTGAAGACAAACTTGAGCACTCCCCGTACCTTCTGCCTTTGTTTTAGGTGGTTTTATCAGATATGGAATCACACCAATTTAGAATTGATAGAAGTGGGATTTGGAAGCATTTCATAAAGTATGATGAATGATTAGGTCATTATTTTTCAGTTAAAATAACTGAATTTTTTTTTTCCCAGAAACAAAAAGTAGACAGTCAAAACCCAGGCAAGCTTAAGCAAGAAGTATGTTTGGCTACAATAAAAGTTGCTGACTGGGAGTCTGGAGGAGCTGGGCGAGTATTCATCCCTAGAATAAAGTATAAGAACTGACAAAGTAGAAAATGGTCCAGGAGCAGGTGGATACAGCTCAGTGGACCAAGGCACAGAGTCCAAAAAGCTGAGCCAATTTTAATGAGGAGCCATTGGCACAGTGGGACTCAGTCTAGAAAACAGAACAGTAATCCTCCAAGCTCTCCTGCTCATAAATCAAGCAAGGGGCCACTTTGGCCATGTTCAGTAGGGTATCTAGTAAGAACAGAGAGTATATCTTGGTAGAAACTAGAGTAAGGGAGGAATGCTTCTCAGCACGGCCAGAAAGCTCCCTTTCCCTTCAAAATAAATACCCCACTCTGGAATGGTCCACTGCTGGAAATTCCACCGTTAAGACATTCTTTGTGTTACTCATTTCTTCATTCTTTCTCTATTAAAATGTAAATATCATGGATAAATGAAAACATTAAATCAATAATTCCTTCATTTAAAACATTAAATCAATAATTCCTTTATTTCTTCACATGCTTTTCAATATATCAATAAAAAGGAGGGACCAGTGACATACAAAAACAGCTGGGAGTTGCTGAAAATAAGAAAAACATGAAATTAGGGATCGCTTCCAGAAAACACAATTTCAAAAGTTTTCAAAACTATTAAACTAAACGCATAATCAGGAAACTGCCTGAGAACGCCTTAAACTCTCAGCTAACATTTTATTTCCTGAAAGCTAGACTCAGGGTTTTTTTGTTGTTATTGTTCTGGGGGGGGGGTTGTTTGTTTGTTTGTTTTTGTCTGTCTGTTTTTTAAAAAATGCTCTAGTATAGGTTCATTAGGTACTGATTCTACACTGCTCATGCTGTGAGGCAATAAAACAATAAACAGTTCCCGGCATAGTAGAGTTTGCAACTGAAGAAATCTGTGTCATGTGTCCATGTCACCTGTAAAGAAAACAGTCACCAACAGTGGTACTTTTAACCTAAAACAGAATAGCAGTATAGAAACCTTCTAAAATGTTTGCTCTTGCCTCCTTTTTCTTTTTCTTTTTTTTTTTTTTTTTGAGACAGAGTCTCAAGCTGTGGCCCTGGATAGAGTGCCGTGTTGTCACAGACCACAGCACCTTCAAACTCTCAGGTTTAAGCGATTCTCTTGCCTCAGCCTCCCAAGTAGCTGGGACTACAGGCGCCCGCCACAACGCCCGGCTATTTTTGTTGTACTTGTTGTTATTTGGCAGGCCCGGGCTGTATTCGAACCTGCCAGCTCTGGCGTATGTGGCTGGAGTCCTAGCCACTGAGCTACAGGTGCCGAGCCCTTCTTTACTTTTCATTTCACCTTCAGTTTTAGGAAGTAATATAAGCTTCAGGCATAATATAACAGGCTACAAAGCAAAAAAAAAAAAAAAATTAAGAAAAAAATAGAGAATTGCTCCATGGCACTAAGTGTTTAAAAACACTGCACAAATTGCACAGATCATTCGGGATGGGGGTTCTACTTCTGGGTCTTTCCTCCACAATGGGACCCTATGCCAGGCAACAAAGAACTGAGTGATCAGCTAAATAAACAGGCATTTCCCTTGTCGTCTCTCTTGAAGGGAAAGTGGTTGTTATTAAGTATGCACTGTGTTGAATAGGGCAATTCAATTGGAGAGAGCTTTATGGTAAAGAAAAAAAATTAAAAGTTTCTTGACTGTTTAGAAACAGACCATATTTTCAAGAGTGTCTTGATAACAGGTTGCATGTGGGCTGTCAGCTTGCTTTGTCATAGTAAAGCAATCGTGATTCAACATTCTTGGAAGAAAAACCGAGATGTAAAAATCCTCAATAAATATTTTCAAAACATGAAAAACACATTTGTTACACAGGAACATATTCTGCTGTCTTTTTGTGAAAGAGCTCGGGGGAAAAGAGACTATGCTTAAAATTATGGGTCTAGATGTTCCTTTTTTGTTCTCATCCAAACAGCACAGCCAAAGGCCTTGATGTATAATTTGTTTCCCTGCACTCTCCAGTCACGACAGAGGATCTACAATGGATGCAGTGTTATCAGATTTATTCTCAAGATTAAGAGATGATGTCAGAACAAGTGGCAGAGCCACATAGAGCAGCCCAGCGGGTTGTGCAGTCAGCTTAGTCTCATGGCACCTATTGTCACTTTGTTTACAAAACAATGGGTTGCCTATGTCAGAAACAAGAGTGTGTGCTTGCGTGCTTGTTATTTTGTTAGTGTAGGAAATATTTCCAAACATAATAGGAGAGTTTCTAAGCTAAGGATGAATTAATACACATCATATGAAAACACATGAGTATGTACACTACAGTATTCTTTAGAACTCTTCTAAATTGCTACATCATCATTCGTTTAAAAATGAACCTGATAAATAATACAGGGATGGGCCCTGGTATTAAGGGAGATATCTCAAAAGTTTAGTGGTATAAACTGATATTCCTTGACAGTATCTTTTTCAGAGGTAATTTTTGTTATTAAGTGGAAAAGTAAAGGGGTTGCTGATTGAATGGTGTTGTCATCAGCAAAGGGATATTGAATAATATTCCAAAACTGGCATATACTAATAAAAGGGATCTTAGATTTAAGATAGTGCCCTGATGCAGCTGAAAACCATATTGTCAAGGAGTTTGCTTATGCCTGAAATTGACATTCAATATTAAACATTAGAGAAGTCTATTACTGGGTGTATGCCACATACACGCGCGCACACGCGTGCACACACACACAAAAATGGATGGATAGATAGACCGACAGACTGATAGACAGTGTCTGAGCCCATTCAGGTTGCTATAATAATATCCATTAACTGGGTAGCTGATAAACAGAAATTAATGTTTCATAGGTCTGGATGCTGAGAAGTCCAAGATTAAGTCCAAGTGCCAGTAGATTCAGTGTCTGGTGAGGAACCACTTTCTGATTCATTCATGGCACCTTTCTACTGTGACCTCACATGACGGAGGGCAAAGCAGCCTTCTGGGGGCTCTTTTATACAGGCACTAATTTCTTTCATGAAAGCCTGATGACCTAATCCCTTTGCAAAGACCCTCTCTCCTAATACACGTACCATCACTTTGGTAATTAGATTTCAACATACGGATTTTGGGGGAATGCAAACATTCAGACCATTGTAGGTAGATAGACAGATAGATAGATAGTCTCTGTGGGCACATCTTGACACCAAAAATTAGAGGGCTGAGAAAAACTTCTCTTCTGAAACATAAATTAGGCACTTTACAATCACCCCATAGATTATTATCCTTTTAGATACGAAGAAACCAAAAATAGGCGTGCTTCAGTGACCTTCAGAGATGGCAGTGAGGAAGGATTGACTTGAACCCAAGTCTTTAGATAACAATATCAATGTTCTTTCTACAGAGGCTTGCTCTTCTGTGTTCAATTTCATGACACTTTTCCCTCGTTTTATATTATTAGTCCTTAGATGTGTACCTAGGTAACAAAAGCAAAACAAGCATCCTAAAGTAGGGATGAGGGAGGAATTGAATTGTCCTGCCAAATTAAACTACAAAAGATGTAAGGACTCTTATCTACAGACACAGGACACAACCATCAAGAGACAGAGGTGAGATCATTTATTCAGCTTTCAAAACCCTACAGGAAGTGAGTTGCCCAGATGTACACACACCGGGCACCATATCTATAGCCAGTGTATCAGTACCTTCAAAACATGTCTATGTGGGTAGAAAATACAGTCAGAATATGGCTTGTCCTGGTCCATATCCTAATTGGAATGGACTTGACACTCTGTTTTTTTTAGATTTTGCAGAGTCTTCAAAGCCCAAACAATTGTTTTCAGACATTAAACTATTACCTATATCAATCAACATAATCTCTGTACTTGTTTTTAAAAGAAATAATCACGTTTTTTAATGAAAACATATTGCCAAATTTTATGACCTTGGAACTTATAATTAATTGCTACTACACAGTGATCATTCATCTTGGGCAGCTGCTATGCTAGGCACTTTATTAAACTGCCCCATAGGACACAGGCATGATAGGGTTAACATGGGGAGCATTGCGCAATCATGCACCACTATCAGTGCCAAGGGATTACTATTTATGACATGGAAATGCTGGGTTATGCTTGATTAACTCAGTTGGCTAATGTAAGGGTTTCATAAAATCAAGACTACGATTCTGCCAAATACAAATTATTGAAGGCTTACGTGCAACAAGTACCACAATCGTTAAGATCGGTTCGCTTACTTTCTTATTAAACAAACAAACAAAAAACAAACAACAAAAAGAACACAACCCTGGGCAGTGCCTGTGGCTCAAAGGAGTAGGGCGCTGGCCCCGTATGCCGGAGGTGGCAGGTTCAAACCCAGCCCCAGCCAAAAACTGAAAAAAAAAAAAAAAAAAAAAGAACACAACCCTTCCTTGTGGACAGACATCCTCCAAATGAAAGAGGCTGTCCCCAAGAAAAAGATGTAAGAACTGGCTTAAGAAGTGCTGTCTCTATCCTGATGTGAAACGACAGTTGAAAGAGAAGATTTGCGGGGGAGCTTCCCTTTAGGTATCAAGTACATCAAAATTACTTACTTTCAGAACATGCAAATACATTCATTGCTTGATTTCTTGGTTGAAAACATAGTAAGCTAAATTCATAATGTTAGCAGTGTTTCTGTATATAAACAGCTTAAGTCTAAAATGACTTTGCATAACTGAACACTTTATATAACAGCTCTTTGCAGTTGCCTAGCTAAAGGAGAAGCAGCCAGATGAATGTTCTTGGGGTTCCAGGTGCTGCTGTCTTCCTAAATACAGTAGAACCTCTATACATTGACCACCCAAGAGACAGTAACAAACTGGTCGACATACAGAGGTGGTCAACATAGGGAACTAGGCCTGCTGTGCTAATACGTACATGTGGTGCATGTATGATCTATGAAAATTAGGTCAACTTCAGGAGGTGCTCAGTGTAGGAAGGTGATCAACTATGGAGGTTTTACTGTGGTATCAATAGATAGAGCCTGTGGCCATTTTGCCCCATAAGAGCTGGTAGGTAGTAAGTCTGGAGAGGCAGAGAGGAAGAGAGGAAGTTTGCACACTCAGCAAGCACACACCCAGAAAAGGGTGTCTGACCTTATGTTTTGCATAATGTAAATTATAAAGGCTGCCTTTATTTTGGCTATTTCACAACTACAAGCCATCTAAAAATGCTCAAATAATATCATTGTATACAGTTATGATTTAATAAAAAAATAAATAAAAAAATAAAAATGCTCAAATAGAACAATTTCTTTAATGTCTCCTAATAACCACTCGATTAAAGAAAAAATAATGTTATTCAAGTTGTGAGATGTGAGAATGACCAGTGGATCAACTATTGACATTTTCAAGCACCTTATTTTATGCTTTTATACCTTACTTTACAAATTGAAGGAGTTTATTATCATTTAAAGATGCAATGTATTTAGTTCATTACTATTAATAGAACATTTTATGTCTTACATGAAGTTATCCTGGAACAAAGGTCTCACTTATTCCACTAAAAGTGATCATAACAGACTTCTCAAACCTCTGCTACAAAGTTAGCCCAACCCACATCATGCCCTCAAATCAACCAAACAACCCACTCAACATCCTCCACACAATAGAAAGCTGTCTCAACTCACATTATGTGGTCCAAACCAACCAATGAATCCACCCAATATCCACACGCGTGAAACACAGCTGCCAAACGCACAACTAACCAACCAACCAACCCTTCTCCACTCCCCAACGCACCTAAAATACTGTCTGGAATGAACAAAACAAAAAAACAAACTATTTCCCAAGAGTAAAAGTGAATCAAGATGTGAAAATGACCAGTTGATGAGCTATCTTATATTTAGCATAAGACACGCAACAGAAAGAACTGATCACAAAGTCTAAGTGTATACCTAATAGAATTTGTTATCAATCATCTTCATTTAGTTTGAGTCTATCACACACAGTCATTAATGAGAAATTTATCTTAATTTCATAATAATTACTTGGTAAGAAATCTGAAATATTCATTACATTTGATTTATTATTGATCCACAAAAGCCATTGGGAAGCTTCAAGATTTCCTGCACATCAGTTTACAGAATCTGTAAAATCCAGATAAGCTCAAAATGAATAAATTAGCATGTATTAGTCCTTGTTTAATAAGCTTTCTTTTCAATGTATCTCCCATTGTCATTACTAACACATGTTTGAAATAGATCCCCCCAAAATTAGCCATAATAGAGAATTGAATCTATGTTCTTTCCCATTTAACCACCATACAAAAGTACTGTAGTTCCTCATCCAAACCAAGTAAATCATCTTGAAAATCTAAAATCCAACACATTTGTTATGCAAAGCAAGAGCTATATTCACTAAACTTCGTGGGTAATTAGTTGTTACCCTAGCCAACATGTGACAAGTGAAATTAATGAATGAAATGTTTTCTTTTTTTTAATTTTTTTTTCCATCTGAAGCCCCCTTTTAAAAATACACATGCCATTGCATGTGTTCTCACATTTCACAAGGTCAGCACTGCTAGAAGCTTGGGCCATATCTGCTTAAAACAAAACATTTATGAGAAAATCCTCTGGGAATGGTCACTGAAGTGTTTCCACTTCGCCAGACACAAGCCAAGATACCTTTTTAAAAACTCAACAATTATTTACTTTGTTAGCCATAAACCTGTTATATTTTATTCTTTTCTCTTTTCCTCTTTATTTGTTCCTTCTTTTATTAAAAAGCAGACCAATAACAACAACAACAACAAACTTACCTGTGTCATCGCACAACCACATATTTAAACACTGGTAGACTCCCACGATGCTTCTAAAAAGAACATGGGGTGATGAAAGATTCACCAGCGGCAATAATAAGACCCTGGTCATTTTCTGTTTTCTTTAAGACTTTTACCTTAGATGTTGAATCCCTCCATAATTTCTGATAGTTTTAGAGGTGGGAATGATAGCATATCAAGGAGAAATTAAATTTCATCATTTTGGCTTTAAAATGTACACTATAAATGTAACAGTTTGCTGCACTGTAGCTGACAGTTCCCATTAGCTAGAAGCAGAGTCAGTCCAAACACAGAGTCACAGCCTCTGGCTACAGGAGGGTCCCCTTCATACCAAGATTCTCACACACCCCTACGGGAGTGAGTGGAAGCTATAAATACTTTCTACTAGTTCCCTCCTCAAAGCTATATAATGAATATTTACACACTGGGATCCTTTATCTATTCTTGGAAAAACACGTCCAGTGACACATTGCATTGGTCTGAGCAGGTAAGAAGCTGACCTTCTGTCCCTTCACAGTAAGGAACAGCATAGTAAGGCTTAAGCTTCAGTTCTTGAATCACTGGTAAAACAGTGGATAAAAGGGCAGGAAACTTGTTTTGAACATCTTTGTCTTTATTTATTTTTAAGAACTGATGATAAAGGAAGAAAGTACCAAGAAAAAAATCAAGAACCAAAACGTGAAAAATCCAAAATGCTAGGGAGTGGATGTAGCTTAAGGAATATTTTGAATGAGATTTCTAAAACAAAATAAATGCTAACTTGACTTGCCAGAAATTTGAGGCCCAGGAGTCTGTGGAAAGAAACACAAATCCACTTTCTGAACATGGTTGTGTTTAATTAACAAGGGTTTTGAGTCGTAGTTGTTGGCCACAAGTGCAGGGAGCTTATGTGGATATGTGTGTGGGGATGGGGGAGGCAGATGGAACAAAGAACTTGTCACTGTTTACAAAGTGCTCTCATTGTAGTTGAGGAAACTTGCAAGTCAAGTTTCCCAGAAAAGGTCACCAAACATAGAGATTAAGAACCGAGGCATGAGAGCCAGTCTGCCTCGGGCTAGTCTGTGCACTGCCGTTCACCACGCACACAACCTTGACCTTGACGGAGTCAGCATCTCTTTACCTCAGTTTCCTCTTCTGCAAAGTAAGGAAAATAATAGTCCCTTGTTGTGTTTGAGAACTAAACAAATTGATATTTTTTAAATGCTTAAAATAGTACAAATAGTGAAATAATAACATATTTAATAATGTTTTGGGAAACATACATGGATATAATGATAAGTACAAGTATAGCCTCTGCCCTGGTGGAGCTCATTGCCAATGTAGGAGGATGCAGATTAGTAATGCTAAAAATTCCCCAAATTTGGGTAATTACCATGTCTAGCCCGTGCATAAGGTATCCTAGGAAAATAAAGGAGAGATGTATACAATTAGAATAAACTGAGGGAGGTGGGGGTGAACAAAACAGCTTCACACAGAAGGTAAAGCTTAGTAACAGATTAGAAGCATGAATATGAATTCTTAGACTACAACAGGATAATCATTGAGACAGGGCAAATCATTGGAGCATTTAAAGCAGAGAGACAAACATGTGCCACAGCCATGTGTACAATACTTGGCATATTGGTGTCTTGAAAGGCAGTTGATATGAATGGGGTATAAGGTTGCCCGCCAGCGTGTAAGAAAAGGCCAATTGGAACCACGTCATTACCAGCCCACAGATGAAGAAGTTTGTACTTGACCATGTAGGAGGAGGGTGAACTTAAAGTTTTATAAGCCAGGGATGTTGTAGCAATATTTACAGTTTTAAAAGGATTACAGGAGCAGCAGAATGGAGAATGGATTTGAGGGACATGAGAATAGAGATCTTGAGATTGGTTGGTTATTATCGTAGTCACAGGTAATAGCATCATCAAGGGAAGGATTCAAAAATAATTAAAGAGAATTGGCAGAACCAACTGGAAGGTTAGAATGGGGGTAGAGTTAAGATTGAATATTCATGTTGTAGCTTGGGGGACTGAACTGATGAAATGTCTTTCTCTAAAACGGAGATTATAGGGAAAAGCAAGAGTTCCACAGAAATATGAATTTGACTTCCATTTGTGGTTAATGCCCAGATTATATGTGTACATTTGGAGTCAGAGAGAAAAAAAAATTCTAGTCTGAAATTTGTGTTCAAGACCCAATCCCCAGTGTAGGCATCATCCTCTTCAGGATTCTGCCTAAAAAATCCCAGATTGGTTTAAATGTTCACTTTCTGGGAAGGATTTCTAGCACCTTTAACGGTTCTCATTTGCCAGGTTATATTGCAATTTTATGTCTATGTATTTATCTTTTCACTCACTCTCCTGGCTTATTTATTCATTTAACAAATACTATAAAAGACATATTCCATGCTACACATAGGCCACATGCTGGGAATGCCCAGTGAACTGTATCATTATGATCCTTGCCCTCTGGAACATTCACTCCAGCAAGCAAAAAAATAGATCTCAATAAATGCTTGTGAAATTGAATGAGATAGGTTTAGGGATCATCAGTACAGGTGTTGCTGAAATTATGAACACAGATAAAATCTTTCTAGTAAGTGAAAGGTAAAAATAAACTGACGCTGAGTGAGGAAGGGAAACTCCAGGATTTAGCATGTGAACAAACTCAGGGAGGGGAGAGGGTAAAGAACAGTAAGAAAGTAAAGCGAGATTCAGTAGGAAAAGCAAGATAAAATGACATTCTCTCTTTTACCGCCAAATATGATTTGCCCAATTTTATTACCCAGTAATCATATTTTCAACCATTCTGAAAACCTGCATTTAAAGTATCCCATTCATTGTTGGTTTTAGTCTTAGTAGTGTTAAAGCTTATACATGATTTCACTTGTATAAGGTATATAAAATAGTGAAATCCATAAAAGCAGAGAGGAGCGCGGTGGGTGTCAGGGGCTGTAAGGAAGGACCAGTGGGGAGTTATCAATTAACAGACGTAAAGTCTCAGTCACACCAGATGAGTTAGTTCAAAAGCATCTGCTGTACAACATTGCATCAACAGTCAACAACACTGCAATACATACACTTAAAAATCTGTCAAGAGGATAGAGTTTATGGTAAGTACCGCTGAAATAAAATTAAATAAGATGATTTTTTAATCCACGGAAGCAGAGCTTCAACGAGTGAATAATTTAGTGTCAAATGCGCAGGGTGTCAGTGTAGAGGAATGTGGTCCTCACAACCTTCACTCCCTGGTGCTATTCCCACGAATTTGTTAGGGGATCTAAGGGATATAATAAGGTTACTCATTGGGCGGCACCTGTGGCTCAAAGAGTAGGGCACCGGTCCCATATGCCGGAGGTGGCGGGTTCAAACCCAGCCCCGGCCAAAAACCACAAAAAAAAAAAAAAAAAAAGAAAGAAAGAAAAAAAAATAAGGTTAGTCATGAAATGACCTTACAAGAGGGATACTATCCTGGATTATTTCAGTGGGCCTAATCTAATCATACTACCCCTGAAAAGTAGAGATCTTGCTTCAACTGGTAGCAGAAAGAGCAGCAGAAATTGCAAGAGGGACTTTGCCTAACAATTGCAATCAGTGTAACCTGGCTTATTGTACCCTCAATGAATCCCCAACAATAAAAAAATAAATAAATAAATGAAGAAATCTGATGACCAATAAAAAAAAAAAAAAAAAAGAAATTCCAAGCAAAGGATTCCAAGTACTGTACTATTGTTAGCTTGAGATGAAAGGACACTCCTGTCAAAAAAACCAGGACTTTGGTCCTACATCCACAAGGGACTGAATTCTTTCAACAACCTGAATGAGCATGGAAATAGAATCTTCTCCAGAACTCCCAGATAAGAGCCCAGCCCTGCTAACTCCCTGATTTCAGCAGAGGACTCAGCTGAGCTGTGCTGGGCCTAGACTCTAGAACCACAAAACTGTGAGATAATAAACTTGTGTTATTTTAAGCCATTAAGATTGTGGCAATTTGTTCGGACTCCATAGAAAACTAATATACCTGGCAACAGTGAGTCAACAGGGGAATAAGGCTGAGAGTAACTTCAACAGTGCACTGAGGCCCAGAAGCCAGCTGGGGTTAATGGGGCATGGGAGATGTGGAGGCAGAAAAGCCTTTCCCTTTTACAAGTCTTTTTCTGCACACTTGTCTTCATTGTGCCCATATAACTTCTGTGAGAAATGATTTATAAGAGCATTTTTCGAATCTTTCTCCTTCCCCCTCCTAAAATAAGTAATACAGCCTAACTCTATTAGCTTAAAACCATTTCTATATTTGATATGTATTTCCCTACTTTCTCTCTAGATAACGAATAAAAGAATGATTCAAATAGGTCAGGTGCAAGTCCAGCCTTCATGGCTCAAGATAAAGTTAAAAATTTATTGTATTTATTGTATACTTGCTAAATATCAAAAGCTTTCAAGAGATCTCTTCAGAGTCCCTTTCCACACCCAATAGAGAAAAACAGGTGATTGGAAGGAGACTTGAAATGGATCTCATGAAATGGATCTCATTTTGCTTGAATTCACAGCATCTCCTTTTCTAAAATTATATTTACATGTACCCTTGTAAGATGCACCGCAGGTATAATCCCACCTATCACCCTCCCTCCGCCCATCCTCCCCCCTCCCTCCACTCCCTCTCCCCATTCCCCAAATTCTTAGGTTATAACTGGGCTATAGTTTTCATATGAAAGCCAAAAATTAGTTTCATAGTAGGGCTGAGTACATTGGATACTTTTTCTTCCATTCTTGAGATACTTTACTAAGAAGAATATGTTCCAGCTCCATCCATGTAAACATGAACGAGGTAAAGTGCATCTTACAAGGGTACATGTGAAACTTAGTAAATGTAGACTATAACTGTCTTAACACAATAACCAAGAAAATGCCAGGAAGGCTATATTAACCAGTGTGATGAAAATGTGTCACACTGTTTATAAAACCAATGTATGGTGCCTCATGATCACATCAATGTACACAGCTATGATTTAAAATTAATAAAAAAAGAAAAAAAGAAATTTTGCAATAAAATGTTGATCTACAAAATAAAAAAATAAAATAAATCAAGGAAAAAAATAAAATTATATTTAAATGAATAAAAATTATACTGGCAATTTGTATGAAATAAACTATATAATGAATTTTAATCAATGTTGCAAACTAACAATTAACTCCACAAATTGGAAGAATGACACTAATCCTGAACCATGTTTTCATGTTTACATATACACACCCATACCTATAAAAGGATGTGTGTGTATAGTTAGGGTAGTATGTTTGCATGTAATTCTATGTTAAAAATATGAAAATCAGGGGGAGAGGTGATGAGGGGGTTTGGGGGTGTACCCATTTAACGAGCACAATACAGGATGTCTGGGACACCTTTAGGGTGTGGGACACAACTACAAGAGGGACTGTATATGACACCTTCAGATACTGTAACCTGGCAGTTTGTACCCTCATGTTAACATGAAATAAAAAATAAAAATGAAAATCATAGTGCAAAAATGAAAATCATAGTGCAGAACGTGTTTTTGATCTGTATTCAGAGGATGTGGTAAAATGCCGGTTTAATAGACATTTATTTAATTACTACTATTTGTGACACTGTTTCTACTAGGCACTTGGGTTGATATAAAAATAAATAAAAGATAATTCTTGTATCTTTCAAATCCATATTTCAGATAAAATCAAAACAGTTTTTCTTAATATATGCACAGGAACCTCAGATGCAATTAACGAAACTCACTAAATTCATCCCACATTTGTTGAGATGACCCCAAAAGAAACGGGCATTCCCAGCTCTTCCCTTACAGAGGGGTGATGCATTTCTGTGTCTTGTGACTTACCAATTATTGCATATGCTGCTGTTGTGAGTTCAGATGAGTCCAACCAATCTGCTGTAGACTAGGTGGGTATTGTGTTCTGCCCTCCAGTTTAAAAGATTCCTAAGACAAGGGCTTGATCTTTGTTTTTATTTATTTATTTATTTATTTATTTATATATTTATTTATTTTGAGACAGAGTCTCACTTTGTTGCCCTAGGTAGAGTGCTGTGGCGTCACAGCTCACAGCAACCTCAAACTCTTGGGTTTAAGCAATTCTCTTCCCTCAGCCTCCCAAGTAGCTGGGATTACAGGCGCCCGACACAACGCCCAGATATTTTTGTTGTTGTTGCAGTTGTCATAGTTGTTTAGCTGGCCCAGGCTGGGTTTGAACCCACTGGCCTGGGTGTATGTGGCTGGCGCCCTAACTACTGAGCAATGGGTGCTTCCCAAGGGCTTGCTCTTAAGCTGAGTATCAAACATAAATTTCACTACAGGCCAGTCTTATAAACTAAGGATTACTTGGGCATTAGTGTGAGATCTTTATGTGTTTTGCTTTTTGCATTTTCTGTTTTTCTCATAATTTTATTCTGACAACTATGTCCACATGGTATATAACTTGAAAGATTTTTCTCATCATTATATCAATTTAGTACATAAAGTGCACTTTAAAATGTAATGTTTTATAAAGTAAGAATTCATGCTTATGTTCAAATATGTGCCTACTTCAATAATTTAGAAATATATAAGGGTTATTGTTATGATGTATTCAAAAGTGTGATATTGTGATATTAAAAATACTTGAGTTCTGAAACTGGCATATAATTTATACCTATTCAATGTATTTTATGAAGTCTTTGTCTCATAGGTGTTATTATGTAATTTAATCCAATTTAAAGCAATTTATAAATAATTTCCAAAAACAAATGTGCTAAACTGATATGCAGAAGCCATAAGATATTTTCATCTACACATATATAGCTCCAGACAAATCATGTTTCATTTGTTCTTAATAGCTTATCGCTATGCTTTGTAAACACGCAACTTATTTATGACTATAAAAAAAACTCTAAGTTCAAAGAACATCTGGCAGTCTTAAAAAATAATCGAGGTTATTGCCTTGTGCCATATACTTGATAAAGTTGATAATTTAAATATTATTGTCAATCTTTAAAACACAAAAGCTACAATTCCTTCTTTTTAACATTACTTGCAAAAATTTCAATAAGGGGCTTAAAATAAACCAGAAGAAAAGACGAAAGCTGTTTGGATACTCTGAGCTGGTAGATTGATGGAAACGACTTTGTGGTGAAGCTGGTTTGATAATAACTCACTCTTTCATTCTTTGCTATAAATGAATTATTGTAGAGAGTCTATGGAAAGTATAATGTCTTCAGTATTCAACTTAAAGATATATTTTTGTCCCGGAAGGAAAATAGGAAAAATGATATAACATATGAAAGAAACACCATACGTCTCTTTAAACCAAACATAATTTTGAAAGACAAAATCTGCCTGAACTCTTGCCTTTGCATCCATTTGACTAACTCCTTCCTTGGTTCTGTTCCTTTTCATTCAAAATATCTAATATAAAATGAAAGATGAATTTATAATATCAATAAGAATGACCGCTGCTACTATTTACAAAATATGTAAATCTCAACACTTTTGTTCCTACCTCATCTATGACATTTAACACATCAGTATTCCACCACACAGGGAAAACCCTGCAGTCAACACCGAGATGAGTAACGGTCAGCTTGTATTTTTTTATCGCGTATGTCTGTAAGTCAGAAATAGTCCTCTTTAACTAGAAGTTCATCAACATCACAAATCTGGTCTCATCCTCCTACTAAGAATGAAAAGAAACCCTAGCCAACTCATTTGCATCATAATCTAATTTCAAAATTACTTTATCAGTGCAATAACACATTCAGTACAGCTTTTGTCTTATTGATGAAAAGGGAATCCACTTGGTTAGGGAGTACATAACATTTTTTAATTAAATTTGTGTTATTATTGTCCTTACACTCAAAGGGCCAGGTGATGGCAATGTTCTGTGGAGGAAAATAATATTGCTATAATAACAGTGATAGCCATGAAAATTTAATAACATTTCACTGAGACATGATGACATAATAAGAAACATGTAATCATTATTTAGGCACCTTGTAGGGAAGAGTTAAAGTAATCCATATGAATATTTACCACATCAATGATATTGTTCTAGAACCTGGGGATACAGAAATGACATAAATCTCTTTCATTCCTATAAGGTTGTTGCAGAGATGGATCTTATGTGCACAAAGATACATGATAACAAGGTCGCCAGTGACAAGATGTTTGTGAGTCAAGCTATGGAGCAACTAATTCAAGAGAAAAGAAGGGAAATGGGACAGAGATTGTGAGCAGGAGAGGATGAGAAGATGCAGCTTTGGAAATGTACTTGACACATGAAGATGACGGCAAGTGGACCAGAGAAGTGGTGTAAACAGTTCAAATAGAAAGTCGAGGTGAGCCAGACCGTGGAGGGTGTTGACTGTTCAACCAAGAAGGAAGGAACATGTCTAAGAATTGGATATGAGCACATGGCGATTTCAACGGGAATGAATATGGACTGAAGAAGACCAAGCTCATTTTTCAAGGAAGAATTTAGACAATTTAGTGACTGAAGGCTAGAATAAGAGAGTTAAGAATGACATTAATGTTTTAAGTGTGAGTGACTTGGGAAAATGAAACCATCACTTCTCTGTTAAAAAAATAAATTACCACTATTTGCTCCAAGCTAGCATAATTTTTCCAGAGAAAAACTCATTGAAAATTCAGTGTAAAAATTACTCCAGTCACACCTGAAATGGTGTGAAAATCACCATTGTTCATTTATAAATGTTGATAAGGACAGACATCAGAACCGTATGACAGGGTATATGAACTGCATTTCTGAGGATGCATTTACATAGCCACCCTCCTCCAGCTAAATTTAGGATTTCTACATGTAAGACCAAACATGCCTACTTACAGTGCATTTTAAAAAGTGCCTTAAAGTATTTACAAGAAAACTATGCATTTCTGAGAGTTTGCCTAATTACACAATTGTGAGTACTTTTGAGCACTTAATCAAAGATTTGAAAGTTTATAAAGAATAAGGAAGGTTGAACTATAATTAAAAACTTTGAATCATCTAAAAGAAAATGCTTATTAAACATTAAAGGGGAAATACAATAACTTTAGGACAGTGATCAAGAAAAACAGTAAAGAAAAGAAAGAACAAATAGAAATTTAAGGAGTGAAATACCCTAAAAGCAATCAAATGGCAATTCCAGGTATGAACAATCAGTAAGCTCAAACAAACTGAAAGGGCAGAGCTCAGAAATCAGTGTGAAATCCAGGAACGCTGCAAGATAAGGTATCGGACGAGATTTAATCACATCAAGTAAAGGCAGTCAGATTTAATTAACAAGTATTGATAAGATATTCTAGAAAAACATATGTTTCTTCAGTTACATAATTCAGAGTAACCATTTAAACTTTGTCAGGCCATCCAACCCTGAATAAAGAACAAAATTACTTTTCTTTGGGTATAATTTGAAAGATAATACAAGATAAATTACCATGAGCATTTCATGTAAATATGGTCTAAGAATTTTATACTCTACTTTTTTGTGAGGAGCAAGTCCAATATAATTAAAACTCTCTTGTATTGGACTTTCTCAAGGCCCAAGTTTACAGTGGCTTTAGCTACAAAAGACATGATGTGTTGTCTACATACAGCTTAAACACAAAAGTAAATGCCCTGCAATGTTCTAAAATCTCCAAACGTACATAACAAACCTGCATTATACTGTGAAATAACTTGTTGGTTAATGTGAGTAAAATATATGCAAAATGACTAGGCATCATTCACCTGGGGGTAATGTAAATGACCTCAGTTCAGACAGACTTAAAAGTGGGCAAAGCTGGCTTTCTTTTCACTGTTTGGGGTTGATTGAGGGTACAAAGAATTAGGTTACACTGATTGCATTTGTTAGGTAAAGTCCCTCTTATAATTGTGTCCCACCCCCAAGAAGAGTGCCATACCTGGTGACCCCCAACGCCCTCCCTGCTGCCCTCTGTCCACTCTCTCCCCTACCCCAACTGGGAGTTGATCTGAGTTTTTCTCCCAGGAACGTATGTATTAGCTTGTCCACTGGCTTCATATTAGAATTGAGTATGTTAGAGTCTTGCTTCTCCATTCTTGTGATACTTTAGTAAGAAAAATGTGTTCCTAGGTAGAGTGCCATGGCGTTACAGCTCACAGCAACCTCGAACTCAAACAATTCTCTTGCCTCAGCCTCCCCAGTAGCTGGGACTCCAAGCGCCTGCCACAGTGCCCAGCTATTTTTAGAGATGAGGTCTCTCTCTGGCTCCAGCTGATCTTAAATCTGTTTGCTCAGGCAATCCACCCACCTGGGCCTCCCAGAGCACTAGGATTACAGGTGTGAACCACTGCTCCCAGCAAGGCTGGCTTTTTGATGAGCTTTATATTACTCAGTATTTCTGCTCCTGAATGTTTATGTGAAACTGGGATTTACGGAAGTAGGGAAGATGTTTATAATCTTTAAAACTAAAGAAGAAAAATACATAAGAAATATTAACTGTTGATTCAGAATAGACTGCATTTTCCTGAAGGGGCTAAAAACTTGTGAAGCCTTTGTAAGAATCATATGGAAATAAAATTTATCCTCCTTTCTTTTCATTGACATATTTGAATGTGAAAAGCTATGGTAAGTGAGCCTCATAATGTCATTTCCATCCACACATCCTTAGGTCAGCTAATTTTTCTTATGCCAACTGCTGTTAGGCTCTTGTGTTAAATCTCTACAACTAAAAGCTGTCTTGTACTTTATTTTATTATTTTCCTTAAAACACTTCAGCTTTCCAGATAGCCAAGAATTGAAAACTCAGTTTCATTCTCTCTATTCTTTTAGCTTTGTAAGTATGATGGATAAATTCCTCTTTTACATACTTCATTTTGCTACATATTCATTTATCCTGTTACTAATTGGAACATGTTTTAACTTCAGAGAAGAGATGAGAATTCTAGATATCTCTTTGGAGACATAGAAAATTGAAAGTGTTTTTTTTTTTTTTTTTGTAGAGACAGAGTCTCACTGTACCGCCCTCGGGTAGAGTGCTGTGGCGTCACACGGCTCACAGCAACCTCTAACTCTTGGGCTTATGTGATTCTCTTGCCTCAGCCTCCCGAGCAGCTGGGACTACAGGCGTCCGCCACAACACCCGGCTATTTTTTTTTGTTGTTGTTGTTGCACTTTGGCCGGGGCTGGGCTTGAACCCGCCACCCTTGGCACATGGGGCCGGCGCCCTACTCACTGAGCCACAGGTGCCGCCCAAAAATTGAAAGTGTTTTAAAAGTGAACATATGCATGCAACACTAGGTAGCAAGAGGCAGACATCCCCCTGGTTCACGACCCGTCTCACGATAGACCCTTATGGAAGTAGAAAATTTACCATGAGAATGCCATACCCTCCAAGCAGGGGTTCTCAAGCTGTGGCCCGCAGGCCACATGAGGTGCTGTGATTGTATTTGTTCCGGTTTTGTTTTTTTACTTCAAAATAAGATATGTGCAGTGTGCATAGGAATTTGTTCATAGTTTTTTGTTCGTTCGTTTGTTTTTTTAACTATAGTCCGGCCCTTCAACGGTCTGAGGGACAGTGAACTGGCCCCCTGTTTAAAAAGTTTAAGGGCCTCTGTTCCAAAGTATGTCAGTGTTATATAATTAAATACATTTTATTGATCAAATCAACTGAAGGTAATTTTAAATTATATGTTTGAATCTTTCTTGGCTATAATTAGAAGGTCAAGGCAAGAAGAAAAACAGAGCCACGCCATGGCAGAAGGGCAGTGATAAACTTTCTGTTTCAACACCAGCATATGGTACTGATTTCTAGCATTGCAATCATTTGAACACTTATATGTCAATCCTATTTTCAATTTATTTGAAGCAGCATTAGTGTATAAAGATCTACGAAAGTATTTTTACTGGAAGTTTACCATATGGAAGTACTACAGAATTGAATCTACAATAACTACTGCCTACTTCAAGGTTAGTTCTAACAACCACCACAAAAAAAGAAAAGCTTGCATTTCATCTAAGGGAAAAAACGAAGGTAGTGTCAGCCCCATTGATTAGGGTGGATACTGGTATTCCTAAAATATCCACTCAAGAAGTTATTGTTTTAAATTAACTAAAATTGTGTTTTTAGACATGTTATTTAAAATCGTACTATAAATTTTCATGACCAAAAAGTTAAAATCAATTATAAAATAATTGTGCATATGTTTCTTTCACGAATACTCAAGTACAATTAAGATGTAAAAATAACACATGTAAAGGAAGAGTAACACAAACAAATTATATGCCAATTACTGGGGAAAGACTTGAATAGGAAATGAAGACAGGATATATTTTCACTTTTTATGACATAAAATATTTTTGAAACTTTGTGTTAAGCTGACCAGCCAAACCACAAATACATGTAGCAGCACATTTTAGGAAAATAAAAGTGCTTATAGAATTTACCAAATTAATTTCCTGCTTAGATGCATGCATAATTATTAAGACTAATTAAGGCCACTGCAAAAGAGAGCCAGGCCTTATACTTATTGTCTACAGAGCAGATTTCTAGTTGTTTCTTGTTTTTACTTTATAAATAAGTCTTGAAATATTTTTAGGGACATAGAGTTAAGACAATTCAGACTTGAAATTAAATGTATAGTGTGGCACAAGATTCAGAGCAACTCCTTCATTAGGCAATTGTTGTGTTTTGATGTAGCCTTTCTATTAAGGGCGATTAAAAACAGTTGATACATCTTTTTTTGTAAACATGGCCTTTGAAATGATATACAGTCTCATTTTCTTTTATCTTAAAGGGCTCTATTTTTTGTCTTCTCATTTCCAAACTAGAAAAAGCTATTCCTTTTTCACCAGTTCCCAGCATCTAACGTGAAAGCTCTGGGCTTGCTGAAACTAACGCCTTTCGAAGAAAGGGCTGCATTGCCCCCTAGTGCCTAGATAATGTTAAAATAATTGCACACACACAAAAGAAATACTGGCGCGATTCAATAGAAGTTTTAAAGTATTCATGCGTTTGTTTTCAGACTACTGGATGCCATCCAGTTTTCAAATAGTACTGGTCTTCACATGACATCGGCATTCTGCCATGATTTAGTAAAACAAATGAAATCAAAGAGCCAATGGAGTTATTTCAACTTCAGTTCAGATATAAAATATTACACGGCTGTTGCCATTGTGGTCAGCACCGGAAAAGTCACTCAGATTCCCCTAGGCCCTGTGACTATTAGGTAAATGTAAGCTCGAATGCTTTACGATAATTATTTAAATGTAAGGTCAAATATCCAATCGCCCACACCCCACTAGATCACATATCCTTCCTGTATGTTCTTCTAGCAACACTCCTTTTCCTTCATAGCTTTTGTCACGGGTGATAATTTGCTTAATATCTGTACCACCCACTAAATGTGTGAGGGCAGAAACTACCTCTTAAGGTACCTACTATATCCTTAGAACTTAACACCTTATGTGGTACAAGAAAGGGACAATGAGTATAATGGATGAATTATGATATATACCACAGGAGCCATTTTCCAAAAATAGAGGTGGAATTGTGATACTCTAATAGCTTCATGCTAAAAGATGCTCCTATAGCCGTCTAATAAGGAAGCGCAGAAGCCTTGGCAGCCCTCTCTTGATCTACCCCTTCATGTGGACAATCTGCTTCTCCCTGACATTCTTAGTACCCTTTTTCTTCAACATGACATTGTCGTTTAGCTTTTGATTTTTCTGACTTTTTCAGGCCTTGAAGCCTAGCTTTGTTGGAGGAGGCCTCTCAGGACAGGTGGCTTGAATTCCTAAGTTATGTTCTACTCATTTTAGAGGAGGTACATTCCCAATTCCCTGCCACTGTGACTTCCATGCAGAAGATCATGCCAAAAGCTTAGTTGTTCCCTTCCATGAAATATGCTTAGCCCTTAATGACTGCCTCCCAGTCATGAGTTATTGTCAATAACAGTAATTTAACAATAGCGTGGGACTCTTAGATAACTTTAACTTTCCGTATGACTCCAAGCTGGCTTTGCATTAAACATAAGTTCTGCAACACAATTTACTTTTTGGCAATATAACTAGAGAAACAGCTCAAATGCAGTTAGTAAGTGGGGGAGATTTTCCACATGTATAGCACAGAAATCCCCTTGATTTTACTTACCTTCCCCAGCCTGTTAATTAATAATAACTCAACACAAAATAGGCAATATAGTTGAATATATAAAGCAGTGCTAATGAAAAGTATTTTAGGCATGCTGTTTCATACATAATCCTCCGTGGTTCAGTTGGGCCACACGCTGCGTGACTAACTGGGAGTGTTTATTACGTGGTTTTCCTTGGCTTTTGTACATTTTGCTTTGCCTTCATAACTCAGTGACTTGGCTCATTCCTCACACCACCTTCCCCCAAAGTAAGTATTTCCCTATCTTGATTTTTAAACTCTTATATTCAACATAATGTGTATTTATTAAAAATTCAATGTCATTTAAAGTTTTTTTTAATTTCTATATTCTGATCACCAAATTACATAGGTTTTGAACATGAAGTTCTTTTTTTTTTTTTTTGTAGAGACAGAGTCTCACTTTATGGCCCTTGGTAGAGTGCCGTGGCCTCACACAGCTCACAGCAACCTCCAACTCCTAGGCTTAAGCGATTCTCTTGCCTCAGCCTCCCGAGTAGCTGGGACTACAGGCGCCTGCCACAATGCCCAGCTATTTTTTTGGTTGCAGTTCAGCCGAGGCTGGGTTTGAACCCGCCACCCTTGGTATATGGGGCCGGTGCCTTACCGACTGAGCCACAGGTGCCACCCGAAGATGAAGTTCTTTAAGAATGCTATCTTGTACAATAAACTGTGGTAGGCAGAATAATGGCTTCCCAATGATGTCCACGTGCTAAACCCTGTAACCAGTGACTATGTTCACTCATGTGGCAAAAAAGAATTCAGGCTACAGATATAATTAATGTTGCTAATCAACTGACCTGAGATAGGAGATTATTCTGAATTATCTGAGTGAGTCCAATCCAGTTATTGAATCCGTAAAAGGAGAAGAAAGGTCAGGAAGAGAGCGTGATCTACAATTGCTGGCTTGCAGGAAGGACAGCAGAAGCCAAGAAATGTAGGCAAATTCCAGAGGTGTAAGTGGCAAGAAAACAGATTCTCCCCTACAGCCTCAAAAAGGAGCACATCCCCACCAAAGCTTGATTTCAGCCTAAAGAGACCTAAGTCAGATTCCTGACCTACAGGCTTGTATTGTTTGAGCACTGTGCTTGTGATAATTTGTTAAGTAGCAATAGAAAATTAAAATATAGACATCTTTAATTTACTGCTTTTATGCTACTATTAACAAAACATCTAATATTGCACAATTGCATCCGAAAAGAACTTAAGTTAGAATTGCTTTAATTATTTTTGCAGAAAACAGATACTTTTAAATCTTCTTTATGGGTATATATTGATTCAGGGGTTACCAATAACAATTAGATCTAGAATGTCATTAATTCAATACTAACTCTCTTTTAAAGTAACCAGTACAACTTTAAGAGAAACGATTGTACATATTCATTAAGAGCCATACACATGTGTGCATGTACACACACACACACACACATTTGGAGATAAATCATGGCTCCCTCAATAGAAAGGAAAGTGTCAGACCTATGGCCTTAGCAGTGGTATCATAACCTGTACCCTGAGTTCTGAACAGAGGTCCCCACATCATTTCCCACCTGAACTTCCTCGTAGGACATCATCTCTTGTGTAAAACTACTCTCTGTCTATACCTATCTCTCTTTTTTTTTTTTTTATTAAATCATGGCTGTGTACATTGATATGATCATGGGGCATCATTCACTAGCTTCACAGTATACCTGTCTCTCTTGATAAACTTCCCTGTCCTCTATTCCCTTTCCTCCTGCTCTTGGTGACCAATTATATTTAATGGTTTAATTGGAAATTATAAATTTCCCTTAGATTAAATAATATAGATTTAACTACATCTTTGGGGGGATAGTACTTAACCCTTGACTGTAATTGACATGACTTTAAAAAAATAGATATTGAGTAGGTGAGAATTTTCATCTTTCAAATCACACGTGCTCAACCTTAACTGTAAGGCCGGGTCCTGTGCTTATATTGAACTCACTGTTTAATCCCAGCTAATTAGCATTTTTTTTCTGCCTTTAAAAGTGGATTATTAGTGTGATGACTGGTAAAGCTTGTTGTAACTATAGGATACAAATACCACAGTTTTTTTTTGTTTTGTTGGATGATAAAAGACTTAAAGATATGTTTATCTATAATCTCCTTAACTATAGCTACTTTACGTGTAAAAAGATTTTGAGGGTGCATGTTATATATTTTGGATGGACTCTATGATAGATACATATGCTTTTGATAAAAGACATATTAGGCTTTTTGTTTAGCAGGGAAAGACTGAGACATGATCCAAGAAAGGGAAGCAAATCTATGTTCAATATAATGAAATTTCTAAAATACACTGGTATTAAAAATGGCTCTGATTTTGTTAGAAGGCACGATGTTCTTATAGTTGAGGTGTTTAATTCATATGTCAATTTTATAGGAATAACTATTGTAGAACTTATTTCTGTTTTTGGTGGACTTCATGAGTAGAGTCCATAGAACTCTATTAAGGGGCTCAAAAAACTTCATACGGACTCAATTTCTTTCCATTTCCTCACTTTCCTTTCCAACTATGTGTTGGCTTTATTCAGGTAAACTCTCTTAAACCTAGGTTAGCAAGATTGGCACCAGTAGCATGAGACTAATGCCCAAATCTTTGTATCTACTCCAGTTGAGATAGAGTTTCATTTTCCCAATAATTTCAGCCCTGAAATTTAATTTGCTTGCCTTGGTATAATCATATGATCAGGAGAAATAATCTGATTAACTAGCCCTAGGTTATCTAGCGAAGCAAGGGGTTGAAAGTATGTTCACCACAATCGCACGGACGGAGAATGAGGAACAGGAAAGTTCCCAAGAAAACCAGAATATTACTAGCAAAAGAATAAAAATGGAGGTTGGGCAGTAAAAACAACAGAGATTCTTTATAATAGGACTTTGATTTCTAAAGTTCCTCTCAGCTCATAATTCTATGATTTATAAATTTCTCCTTTTAAAATGTAATTGAGATAAACTAATATTACCTAAGGACTTAGGATTATTTTTGTTTTTGAAAAAAAAATCAATGTTCTTGGTTCAGAAGTGATTTTTAGTTGACTTGAGAATATTTCTTAAGCACACAATATTAGTAAAGATAAGAATTTTTGTGGGTAATCTTCAAAAAGGAGTTCCTGTAGGTAATATTATTCTTTCTATCCTAGTAAACAATATTGTACTACATCTATTTTGCCTCTAGTGGAAATTATTCATGATATTTTCCCCAAATTAGTATTTGTGTTTCTTTCATAGAAGGTTATGGATACTGTCAAAAAAAAAAAAAAAAAAAAGAAAGTGATAATTGTGGGGAATTCTAGTTGTCAAAATAAAATCCCCTGGGGGGCATCCATTAGTGATGATTTGAAAATCTTATCACGGGCAGTGTCTATGGCTCAATGGAGTAGGCCCCATATGCCGGAGGTGGCAGATTCAAACCCAGCCCCAGCCAAAAAAAACTGCAAAAAAGAAAAAGAAAAAAGAAAAGAAAAGAAAAAGGCAAATCTTATCACAAGGTTAATTTGGAACGATGTGACACAGTATGTTTAACTAGATTCATAAATGGCCTTCATGAAGTCTCAGGATGCCATATTGCTTATTCAAAGACCTTTGCCAGTGAGAGAAAACAATTATTCTGATAAAGTCAAAGCCTTCTATAACCTTCTCTGATACCACCTACAAATAATTGTTGTAAACAAGTTTGTGTTTTATCACTAGAAAGTTGTTAATGGACCTGTAAATATTGCTATAGATTTTAAAAGACACTGCATTCATTTTAGGCTAATATTCCATAAAGGTAGCTTAATGCAGGGTTGAAGAGCACAGATTCTGGTACCAACTCTGAAGGTTCAGGTCACAACTTTACTACCTACCGCCTGGCTGAGGATGATAATGGTTGCTGCTTAAAAAGACTATTATGAAGATCGAGAAAATTTATAATAATGTACTATCACATATGTGCACTTAAAATGTTTATTTTCTCTTTCCTATTTGACCTCTGTGGTTTCCAGAGAAATAGAATGCATTCTTTAGATCAGCAGTGAGCTCAAACCCATTTAACAAATTAGATCAGCAGTGAGCTCAAACCCATTTAACAAATGATTACTTAATGTTGGAGGTGGTGTGTACATAACAATGCACCTTTCTCTGGGGATTAAATGGTATAATTTGGTATATGACATACGTCAGGAAAAGACTATAGATCTCTCGAGTTTTTGTATTTCTTTTGCTTTATTGTTTCTTCAAATAGATCTCTTTTGCAGATTAGATTATTCACTGAATATGTTATACTCTATTTTTTTTTTTTTTTTGTAGAGACAGTCTCACTTTATCACCCTTAGTAGAGTGCCATGGCATCACACAGCTCACAGCAACCTCCAACTCCTGGGCTTAGGCGATTCTCTTGCCTCAGCCTCCGGAAGCTGGGACTACAGGAACCTGCCACAATGCCCGGCTATTTTTGTGGTGCAAGTTGGCCGGGGCTGGGTTTGAACTTGCTACCCTCGGTATATGGGGCCGGTGCCCTAACCACTGAGCCACAGGCGCCGCCCTATACTGGATGTTTTAAAGTAGGAAGCAAAATAATTGACTATATCCATCTTGCTATTTGTTTATTAACTCTAGTTTTAGAAATAAGAATATGTCTCTAAAGAATGGAAAACTCAACAAATGCAATTCACAGCAAGAAAACATGTTCTTTTAATTAGATGCCACTATTAAATGAAGTTTACAGAAAAATTATTAGCTGATAAAATCTAGAAAAAAAACTACGTTTGATATGCAGTAGCTTTGTCTATTCTCACATAGATAAAACAAAATTAGGAGTTATCAATTGTTTTTCTTCTTTACACTTATCTTGACTCTCATCATTCTAATTGCATGTCAATAATTGGTCAGGTTTACTAATTTGGAGGTAAAATGGGCATACCTCGTGAGGAGGCGAAGTGTGGATTCACGTGATGAGCTCTGAAGTTAGTTGGATTCACACTGTTTTATCAATGTACATAACAGAATTATTTTATAGAATCCTGGCTATTTGTTATTCTTTAAAGCTGGTAATGCCAATTAATCTTAAAACACAAGTTGTATTTCCCACTCAATTTTAGCAAATAAACTAAGAGAGTAGCCAATGCTTTCTATTTGTCTGGTTTATAGTTTGATTTATACTGGTTAGCCACGTGGATTTTTTTCACGTCTTTAGCATCCACTTCTAATGCTAGTTCTTTTGCTATTTGCAAAGTATCTATAGTTCATTCCTTCACTGAAGTCTTGAACCCGTCCATCTTCCATGAGGTTTGGAAACAATTTCTTCCAAACTTCTAAATTGTTTATATTTAGAACTTCTTTACTGAATCACAAATGATCTTAATGGCATCTAGAATCGTGAATCCTTTCCAGAAGACTTTCAATTTACTTTGCCCAGATTCATCAGAGGAATTAATATTTAGGGCACCTCGGGCCTTGTAAAATGTATTTCTTAAAAAATAATTACAACTTGAAAATTGTAATTATTCCTTGATCCATGTGTTACAGAATGGATTTTGTGTTATCAGGCAGGAAAACATTATTTTTCTATAATCTCCATCAGAGGTCTTGGGTGAGCAGTAGGTCGCTAAATGGGGCTTAAAATACAGGTGAGCTGCTATCCAGGCTTTGTTGTTTCATTTATAGAGCACAGGCAGATTAGATTTTGCGTAATTCTTAAAGGCCATAGGATTGTCAGAATAATAAATGAGCAGTGGCTTCACCTTAAAGATATCATCTGCATTAGCCCCTAAGAAGAGAGCCAGCTTGCCCTTTACAGGAGGCACTAACTTCCTCTCTAGCTATGAACCCCCCTAGATGGAATCTTCTTATAGTAGAAGGTTGTTTTGTTTACACTGAAAATCTGTTGTTTAGCCTAGCCACCTTTGTCAATAACCAGAGCCAGATCTTCTGGGCAACTCATTTTAGCTTCTACACAAGCCCTTGTTACTTCACTTTGTATTTAAATATTATAGAGATGGCACCTTTTCATCAGCCTCATGAACCAACCTGTGTTAGATTCCAACTTTCCTTCTGCAGCTTCCTCACCTCTCTCAAACTTCATATGATTGGAAAGATTTAGGACATTGCTCTGGATTAGGCTTTGTCCTAAGGGAATGTTGTGGCTCACTTGATCTTCTAACCCAGGCGTCCTCAAACTGTGGCCCACGGGCCACATGAAGCGGTGTGAATTGTATTTGTTCCCATTTTTTACTTCAAAATAAGATATGTGCAGTGTGCATAGGAATTTGTTCATATATGTATTTTTTTAAACTATAGTCCGGCCCTCCAACGGTCTGAGGGACAGTGAATTGGCCCCCTGTTTAAAAAGTTTGAGGATGCCTGTTCTAACCAGACCACTAAAACTTCCTGCATATCAGGAATATGGTAATTATCACATTCTTATTATTCACATGTCCACTGAGTAGTTCTTTAATTTCCTTCAAGAACTTTTTCTCAGTCTGAGCATGGTAGCTCAAGCCCATCATCATAGCATTCAGGGAAGCCAAGGTAGGTGGATCCCTTGAGCTCAAGGGAGCTTCCAAACCAGCCTGAGCAAGAGGGAGACCCCGTCTCTGCTAAAAATAGAAAAGTTAGCCAGTGTGGTGGAGGGCGCCTACAGTCCCAGCCACTTAGGAGGCTGAGGCCAGAAGATCACTTGAGTCCAGGAGTTTGAGGTTGCTGTGAGCTATGACACCATGGCACTCTACCCAGGGAGAAAGAGTGAGACTATCTTAAAAAAAAAGAACTCTCTAGTTCCGCATTTACAGCTTGGCTAACTGTTCCAAGAGTCCCAGCTTTTGGCTCCTCTTGGCTTTTGACACACTTTCCTTAATAAACTTAATCATTTCTAGCTTTTGATTGAGAGTGAGAGACATGCCACTCTTCCTTTCCCTTGAACGCCTAGAGCCACTTAACGGCCCAATCTTAATATTTTTGTGTCTCAGGGGATAGGGAGGCTGAAGGAGAGGGATCGAGAGGGGGAAATAGCTGGGTGGTGAAGCATTCAGAACACACGTACTATTAAGTTCTTCATCTTACATGAGTGTGGTCTGTGGTGCACCAAAACCATTACAATCATAAAATCAGGGATCACTGATTACAGATCACCCTCACACATCTGATAATAATGGAGAAATTTGAAACTTCATGAGAAATACCTAAAAGTGACACAGAGGGCTATGTGAACACATGTTGTCAGAAAAACGGCACTAGTAGACTGCGTGACAAGTGGTACCAGTCAAGTCAGGGGTTGTCACGAGCCTTCAGTTTGTAAAAAGCATCGTGTCTTTGAAGCACAATAACAAGAGTCACGTCTGTACTATGCAATTATCTCAAACACCCCTCTGCATTCTTAGTTTCTGCCAAGAGTAGAGCAACTGCTCAGAAAAAAATGAGCACAGCTTAATAGTCAAGAATTCAGATGCATAAAATACTGCATTTCCTGCCTTGTGATCCAACCAATTTAGTGTATGTATTTTGGAATGTAATTTCTTCTTTTGAAAAATGAGCTTTTTTTCAAAAATCATTTAACATCTTCCAACACACCATAAAATAAGCTAAATTTTGAAAGAGAGATGAAAAGATTTTGTCTCAGCTGGCCACCAGTAGTCAGGAAGCAAGGTCTTCAGGGAAAAAAATTCAACTGACATTTTCATACTGTTGTTAGATGAAAGAAAAATGATTTTGATTGGGATAATATGTAGTTTAGAAAAGAAGGATTACAGAATAATATGCTTAACTTAGAAATCATTATTTCTTGTGTTATTTATATCTAAGCTTTCTCTTCCCAACTGGGTTGCAAGACAGCAAAGACAAACCCACCTTATTGGCAGCTTTATTTATACAATTAATAACTGCTTGTGAGAATGGCCTTGGTGATGATATTCATTCTGTCGATTTTTTCACATTAATTGTGCATAACATCTATTTGTATTTTTACACTTTCATACAGTTTTCTAATAAATTTCATCATCATTAGAAAAAAAAATCTTCCCCTTACTTGCTTTTTAAAGAGGGTGGATGGGCATAAGCATTGCATAGCATCACTTCTAATTTAGACTTCAGTGTGATGAGAAAATATTGATTTGCATTTCCACACCCAAAGTATGATCTCCTTTGTTTTTCCTCACCTATGTTTGATATTTTAGATTTATTGAGAAACCAGAAGTAGCAGTAGTAAGAGAGAAGAAAATAAATTAAGTATTCTACACGCAGATAGTTTAAATTAATGGGAAATGGAAAATGCTACTCTACTTTTTTATAAATTGAAATTTCATTTCTAGAAAAAGTTGTTACATGAAGTCAATTTAGCTTTATAAATAAATCACTTTGATAGCTTAGAAAAAGGCTATCCTGATACTTTTTTGTATCTTGGAACCCAATATATCTTTCTGAATATTGAATCTCCAAATTGACAGCAGCATTTTTTTTATAGTTTGTATAGAAAATATGCTTTATGGTAAATAGTGAAGTAACTCTTATCTGGATCATTGTCAAGGAAAGTTATGCATGGAGAGCAAAGGGAAGCCTTCAGTAAGGATTACTATTTGATCTATAAAAACAATTCTCTAATAATAGTCTAAATGATGTATGCTGAGAAAAATTGTGCATCAGAAAATCATAACAATCTGTTGGTAAAACAATCTGTTATATAGATTTAACAATTTTGCTTCTTCTCAATTATTGATGCCAGCACTGGAATGAGAAAAGGCAGTTGAAATAAGACTCTTGTTTAGAGAACAATTATTCAGTGAATCCAACCATCTTCATCTATAACATGAAAGGATGATCTCTAAAATCCTTTATGGATCTTTAAAAACTATAATTCTTATCCTTGAGCAACTGTTATATGCTCTTCACTCTTGGGTATACCAGGAAATCTACTTTTATTGAGTCTTCCTGATGACTTGGGCTTACAAACATAAATCTAGCTGGAATGAGTAACACATATGAACTATTATTGAATAAAATGTCACGGAATTCCGCCTGTAAATATCCATACACTCATGGGATAATGAGCCAAATTCTTAACTGGATTACTGTTCATCAGGCATTCCTAAAGCTAAATGAGTGTGGATTTGTAGAAATATATACTTGAACAGGAAAAAGTAGATTGGGAAATGTGTATCTATTATAATTGTGAGAAGGCCCCTCAGCACAGTTCCCTCCAGCAAATATTTAATACAAGACTCTAAAAAATCAAACAAGACTTTAAAAATCGAATAGGATTTTGTGTTAAGATTTTGTGTTTCATTTTTAACCCCAAAAGAACTACGAGCAGTGATGCTTCTAACACCTGGCCATAGGCAGACCTAGACGTGTGTTCACATGATTGTGTTTACTTTTGTTCACTAATGAGGATGGGACTGAAGAGTTAGACTTCCAAGCTCTTATTGCTTCAATCTTATACCACATGAACTACAAGAAAGGTAGGAGAATGTTGTACAGCTACTGGTTACAAAGAAAAAATAGATATTGCATCTTTTAAATTTTTTTATTTAATTTTCAATCAACAAATAATTGTATATATTAATGACAGAAAATGTTTCGATACATGTATACATTATGCCATGATCAAATTGGGCTAGTTAACATATCCATCACCTCACACACTTCTCGTTTCATTATGGTGAGAACATTGAAACGTCATTCTTTTTAGCAATTTTGAAATCTACAACACGTTATTAACTATAATCCTCATGCTGTGTAACAGATTATCAGAATTTACTCCTCCTAACTGACTATTTGTAACCTTTGAGCAACATCTCCTCCTTACTCATCCACTCCCTTTCCCTCAGCTTCCCATCATTCTATTCTGTACTTTTTTAGATTGCATACACTCATGTAAGTGAGAAACGCGGTATTTTTCTTTCTGTGTCTGGCTTATTTCATTTGGCATAAGGTACTCTAGCTTCATCCACATTTTAACAAGAGACAAAATTTCCTTCTTTTCCAAGGATGAATGGTGTTCCACTGTGTGTCCAGATTTTAACGTTCCTGTTCACTCCTTGGCAGGTGCTCCTGCTGTTTGCACATCCTAGCTATTGTGAATAATGCTGCAGTGGAAGAGATCCAGCAGTTGGTGGGGTCTTTACACCCCCCAAAGAAAAATATGCCAACCTTAAGATTCTTTCTGGAGAACTTTATATGCTTGTGAATGGGAGAGCAAACTATTAGTTTTTTGATTGATTGTTTATTTGTTTGTTTGTTTTGAGACAGAGTCTCACTATGTCACCCTTGGCAGAATGCTGTGGCGTCACAGCTCACAGCAACCTCAAACTCTTGGGCTTAAATGATTCTCTTGCCTCAGCCTCACAAACAGCTAGGACTACAGGCACCTGCCACAACGCCTGGCTATTTGTTGTTGTTGTTGTTATTGTAGTTGTTATTGTTGGTTAGCAGACCCAGGCCAGGTTCGAACCCACCAGCCCTGGTATATGTGGCTGGCACCCTACCCAATGAGCTACGGCCCCGAGCCTATTTTAATTTAGGACTTTAAAAAAATCAATGAAAGAGCCTTATGAACCAATAAGAAAATCTAATAAGATATCCAGAATTAATCAATCAACAAATACATCTACATATATGCAGGTATTTGCATGTGTATGTTTTCTAAAATCAGTAACCACAAGTTAAAAAGGATGGTGAACAAAGCTGACATTCATAGCAGCAATAAATGAAAGATTATATATAAAGAACACTTTAGAGCTTTGTTAAAAATGATAAAGAACACTTTAGAGCTTTGTTAAAAATGATAAGATGACATGAATAAATTATAACACTGAGATTTATGATAATTGACCTAATATAGAATATTAAAATTATAGTCTTTAAAAGTAGCAGTAGTATCCAGGGTTACAGGGTTGGTCCAACATATGCAAACCTATAAATATAATACATCACATCAATAAAATAAAAAACAAAGACCATATGACTCTCTCAGTTGATGCAGAAAAAGCCTTTGATAATATCCAGCATGCTTTCATGATCAGAAAACTTAAGAAAATAGGCATAGAAGGGACATTTGTTAAACTGATGGAGCTCATCTACAGCAAATCCACAACCAATATCATATTGAATGGTATAAAATTGAAAACATTTCCACTCAGATCAGGAATGAGGCAAGGATGTCCACTGTCTCCACTGCTATTCAACATAGTAATGGAAGTCTTAGCCACAGCAATCAGGCAAGAAAAGGTGATTGAGGGTATCCAAATAGGGTCAGAGGAGATCAAACTCTCACTCTTCATTGATAATACAATCCTATACCTGGAAAATCCCAAAGACTCAACTTCAAAACTCTTAGAAGTGATCAAGGAATATAGCAGCATCTCAGAATACAAAATCAGTATTTATAAATCAGTAGCTTTTATATATGCCAACAATAGTCAAAGTGAAAATATAGTCAAGGACTCTATTCCTTGTACAGTACTGCCAAAGAAGATGAAATAATTCTTTGGTTATTCTTTGTTAGGGAATTTACCTAACAAAAGATGTGAAAGATCTCTATAAAGAGAATTATGAAACTCTGAGAAAAGACATAGCTGAAGATGTTAACAAATGGAAAAACATACCAGGCTCATGGCTGAACATTGTTAAAATGTCTGTACTACCTAAAGCAATCTACAGATTTAATGCAATCCCTATTAAAGCACTATTGGCACACTTTAAAGAACTTGAAAATATAGTACTTCATTTTATATGGAATCAGAAAAAACCTCGAATAGCAAATACATTACTCAGAAATAAGAACAAATCAGGAGCTATCATGTTATCAGACTTCCAGCTATACTATAAATCTACAGTGATCAGAACAGCATGGTACTGGCACAAAAACAGGGAGGTAGATTTATGGAACAGAATAGAGAACCAAAAGATGAACCCTGCTACTTATCGTCATTTGATCTTCAATAAGCCTATCAAAAATATTCAGTGGGGGAAAGACTCCTAATTTATCAAATAGTACTGGCTGTACAGCCTGTAGAAGACTGAAACTGGACCCACACCTTTCACCATTAACAAAAATTGATTCTCACTGGATAAAAGATTTAAACTTAAGACACAAAACTATAAAAATACTAGAAGAGAGTTCAGAGAAAGCACTTGAAGAAATTGGCCTGGGAGAGTATTTTATAGGAGGACGCCCCGGGCAATTGAAGCAACACCAAAAATACATTATTGGGATCTGATCAAACTAAAAAAGCTTTTGCACAGCCAAGAGCACAGTTAAGTAAAGCAAACAGACAACCTTCAGAATGGGAGAAGATTTTTGCAGGTTATGAATCAGACAAAGGTCTGAAAACTAGAATCTATAGAGAACTCAAACTAATCAATAAGAAAAGAACAAATAACCCCAAATCTATGTAGGCAAGAAACTTGAACAGAAGCTTCTCTGATGAAGACAGGTGCATGACCTACAAACATGAAAAAATGCTCATCATCCTTAATCATCAGGGAAATGCAAATCAAAACCACTTTGAGATATCATCTCACTCCAGTAAGATTGGCCCACATCACAAAATCCCCAAACTACAGATGTTGGGGGATCTGGACAGAAGGGAATGCTTCTATACTGTGGAAGAGAATGCAAGCTAATACGACCTTTTTGGAAATAAGTTTGGAGAACATTCAAGGAACTAAAAGTAGACCTACTGCTCAATCCT
The DNA here is from genome assembly GCF_027406575.1 of Nycticebus coucang. Taxonomy (NCBI): domain Eukaryota; kingdom Metazoa; phylum Chordata; class Mammalia; order Primates; family Lorisidae; genus Nycticebus; species Nycticebus coucang. Next base: position 109,879,350 of record NC_069786.1, read on the forward strand.
GCAATTCCTCTACTAGGTATATACCCAGATGATCAAAAATTATTTTAAAACCAAGTCATTTTCACCAGAATGTTTATTGCAGCCCAATTCATAATAGCCAAGACATGGAAACAGCCCATCGACCCATGAATGGATTAACAAATTGTGGTATATGTACACCATGGAATACTATGTAGCCATAAAAAGATGGAGACTTCACATCTTTTATGTTTACCTGAATGGAGCTAGAACATATTTTATGTTTACCTGAATGGAGCTGGAACATATTCTTACTGAACTATCTCAAGAATGAAAAAAAAAGTATCCAATGTTCTCAATGCTACTATGAAATCCATATATATTCACCTACACATTCATATGAATGGCAAAACATAACTATAGTCCAGAAAGTAGATGGGAAGAGGAGAGAGAGGATAGGGAGGAAGGGTATTTGGGGGAACCTCACCTAATGTGCATGATGCAATGGTACATTTCAAAACTATTAAGAAATGAGTATAATTGTGATGGATGTGTTACTTAGTTCAATGTAAGCATTTCACATTGTATATCAAAGCAGTAAATGCATTAATGTACAAAGTTATGATTTAATAAAAAATAATTAAAAATAAATAAAAGGAGCAATAGTAGAAGAACATAAAATATGTCAATGAAACATAGTAAAGATTCAAAAATAGTCTGATAAATGTATCATTTCAGATCACAGAGACAGGAAACATTATTGACTATTGTATATAATATCAGGACATGGAATGTTCCTAAGAAAAAGAGATTATCCAAAGCCCTACTTTTCAATATACATAAAAATAAATTACAGAAAGATTAAGAGGGAGAAAGTAATAAATCTATAAAACAATAGAATAAAACATAGATTATTTTTCCATTTTAGGAATGAAAAAATTTTTTCTAATCATGACACTAGAGCAGAAATCACAAAGTAGAGATGTGACGAATTTGAAAAATAAAGCTCCGTAAGACTTTTATATAATAAAAGAGCCATGTGTGAAGTAAGAAAGCCAATATTAAACTGGGAGAGATGAAGTTTATTGGAGTCGAACATTAAGCCTTTCAAATATAAATTCTCCTTCCAAATAAATAAGGTTTATTTTGTTGAATAGGATATTTTATATACTTTAAAACATTTTAATATTTTATAAAAGTAAATTCCTTCAGATCTGGGGATTTTTGTGAGGACTAGTTGTTGAATGGAAGAAAATGTATCAACAGGATAGAAAACAATGAATTAGACTCTGCTTTTGTGGTGTTATCTCATCCCCCCCTTTTCTTTTGGCTGAGCAGTACTCCACAGGGTACATATACCACATTTGATTAATCCATTCACGTGTAGATGGGTACTTGAGTTATTTCCACATCTTTGTCGTTGTGAATTGTGTTGTTATAAACATTCCATGGCAAGTTTTCTTTTGATAAAACGTCCTTTTTTTCCTTTCAGCAAATACTTAGTAGTGAGATTGCTAGATCAAGAGGTAGGTCTACTTTTAGTTCTTGAGGTATCCCCATACTACTTTCCATAGGTTTGTACTAGTTTGTAGTCCCACAACAGTGAATGAGGGTTCTCGGCAACCACACCACTATCTGTTGCTTTGGGACCTTTCGATGTGAACCACTCTCACTAGTGTCAGGTGACATCTCACTGTAGTTTTTGATTTGCATTTCCCTGATGATTAGAGATGGTGACCATTTTTTCAAGTATTCTTTGGCCATTAGACAATCTTCGTATGATAAATTTCTGTTCTTGTCTTTTGTCCACTTTTTAATGGGGTTGTTTGATTTTTTTTCTTACTGATTTGCTTATGTTCTTTGTAGACTTTGATTGGCAGCCATTTATCAGTGGCAGAGCATGCTAATACATATTCCCACTCAGTTAAGTTGTCTATTTACTGATTATGTCCTTGGCTGTGCAGAAATTTTTATGAATATCAGCCTACAGAATGAATTTATGATGTCCTCAACATGAATCATAGCAAAAACAAAAATAAATAAATGGAACCTGATCAAAATTTTATGTCTTTTTTAAATCCATCTAATTTAACAAGAATTTTTGAGCTTCTGCAACAACACACTGTTAAAAGAATTAAGTAACTTAAGACAATTTCCTTTCCTTCAAAGAGTTTAATTACTATTATTTTAATATGCATGTAATCATCATGAAATCCTGACGTGATAAACACAATTATCATTGGTATGAGAGATGCTTCGTTTCCTAAAGCTTACAAATTCTAAAGCTTATCTGGATAAGTTTCTAGCCAGAGCAGATAATGAAGGATACAATGGTGATGGGACCCTAACTTGCAACAAAAAATAAAAAGTGTTTACAACCACAGATTACTTTGTTCTGTGATTAAAAGCAATATTTGGTGTCTTTAAAAATATGTAATGTTATGGGTGGCACCTGTAGCTCAAAGGAGTAGGGCACCGGCCCCATATTCCAGAGGTGGCAGGTTCAAACCCAGCCCTGACCAAAAACTGCAACAACAACAACAACAACAACATGTTATTATGTAGAGTCAAGGGATGCTCAATCAAAAAAGAGTAAGCAGCATTCTAAGTATTTTAATTATTCTAAAATGCTTGTTTTGACAAATATATTAAGTGCTAGTTGTAAAAGATACAGAAAATATGGATTTATAGGGAAAAATCAATAAAGTAGCTCTAATTTTATCACCCAAACATGACATCTATACAAGTAGGTTTGGCCTAACTGATATAATTTATTTAAGTGGGCTTATATTTCACGAACACTGTTTTAACTTATCCCCTAAATATATAGTTTTCTATGTTATTGAATAATCCTTAAAGTATTATTTTCAACATAATTCCATTATATGGATAATTATAATATCTTATAACCATGATGCCCCAGATCCTCAGACATTAATGATGTGTACCAGACACTTGTTTTGTGGCTTCCCATTATCAACTCTGTTTTCTTTTGGTAACAACTCCTATATTGTCTTCTTTAAGATTTCCATTCTTCCAATCAACTTTTGTAAGGAAGCACCTTGCCCTTACAAGGTGTGACTGCAACTAAGTCAAGAGAACAAGTAAAGAATTCTGCCCATTCAACATCCAAATCAGGGAACTTTTCTTCTTTCTTCTTCTCCTTCTTCTTCATCTCCTTCTCTTCCTTCTCTTCCTCCTCCTTCTCCTCTTTCTCCTTCTTTTTCTTTCTGTGTTTTTTTTTTTTTTTTTTTGGCTGGGGCTGGGTTTGAACCCACCACCTCCGGCATACGGGGCCAGCACCCTACTCCTGTGAGACACAGGCACCACCGCCACCACTACTACTACTACTACCAATTCTTCTTCTTCTTCTTCCTTCTTCCTTCTTCCTCTTCCTCTTCCTCTTCTTCTCCTTCTCTTCTCCTCCTCCTTCTCCTCCTTCTTCTCCTTCTTTAATTTTTTTTTTTTTTTTTTGTAGAGACAGAGTCTCACTTTACCACCTTCAGTAGAGTGCCATGATGTCACAGGACTCACAGCAACCTCCAGCTCTTGGGCTTCCGCGATTCTCCTGCCTCAGCCTCCCGAGCAGCTGGGACTACAGGTGCCCGCCACAACGCCCGGCTATTTTTTGGTTGCAGTTCAGCTGGGGCTGGGCTTGAACCCGCCACCCTCGGTATATGGGGCCGGCGCCCTACTCACTGAGCCACAGGCGCCACCCCTTCTTACATTTTGAGTATCACAATAAGAAAACAAAATAAATAATCTTACCATCATGCATTCATTCTCACAGCTGTGAGGGCTTGATTAAACTAAATTATTTTTGCTACTCATTCCCCAGTGATACATCTTTCTGTGCCCATTTCACTAGCCTTCCCATCAATGTTGTAAGCTTCTCAATATCTTTAAATATATTTCTTTCCTGCCTAATGTAGTCAAAATTAGTTTGTTTGGTGTACAACCAGTTTGAACTAATGGGGGATAATACTATCAATAGTGTTGGGATAAGGGTTCTTGTAATGAAATCTTTTACAATTATTTTGCTACAATACATTCCTAGAAGTGGAGTTGCTAATTCAAACACATGCCTATTTGAAAGCATTGTCATATGATTTGCTAACTTGTTTTTTGGACATGGATATTAAATTGCACTTACCAATTGGACTTCCATACCTGGAAGAATTCATTTCTTCTCCTCTCTTATCTATGCTATATATTAACATTTTTTAATTATCTTTTTCAATTTTATATGAATCATTTTCTTATTTTCAATGTGGTTACTCATAAAGTTGGATTATTTAAAAATGTTCTTATTGGCATTTTTTAAAATTCCCTTTTAACATCGTTTTACATTTTTTGATGTTTTCCCTTTATTTGTTTCTCATATATATTGTAAACATTTTCTCAATTTATCTTTTAAATTACACACACAACAAACACACATATAGACCACACAACTTAAAATCTACACATTTGACTCCACCAACTTCATTTTCCTTTATGGACTCTGTCATACTTGGAAAGACTGCCTTCAAACCAAATTTGAGTTAATGTTAATCACTTTCGTTTTACAAGTACCACACATTATAATTTTGAGAAAAACTTGATGTTAACCTTTTGCCAAGACAGAGGTGAATTCTTGCACTTGTGTTTATGTCTTGGGCCATATGACTTGACAATACTTTCTGGCAGTAAGTCTACAGACAGTTTGTTAAATGATCATTATATTTAAGATATGATATATCTTATGAATCATGTGTTATTACTGATTGTTGTAGTTCAAAAGAGTTCAGGTAGCAAGTGACAGAGTTAGCATGAGAATCTTATATTTTGACCATAATTTCAGTGTAAGGCATTATTTCATAAATTTGAAATATTCTGCAAATTATTTAGCCTCCCTAATCTTCTCACCTGAAATTTGGAGTAATAATTACAACCTACATCAGTCAAGTCCTATAAGAGACAGGAAGACAACATAGTGGTTAAAAGCAAGGTCTCTTTAGCTTGATTGCTGAGGGGAAAATCCTATTTCTGGTATATATTACTTGTGTGAATTTGGCAATTTTCTTAACCCCTCTATGCCTTATATATGCCTTTCTTCATATATAAGATATGGACATCATAGAGTTGCCATGAGGTTTGTAAATGAGTTATTGTTTTGATACACATAGACATAGAAGAATGTCCAACACAGGGAATGAACAAGGTAAGTGTGGTCTCAGTCAACCCATGTCAAGTACTGAGAACATTATCTGACATTTAATAAGCACTCGACAAATATAAACAATGACACCTCAAATGTTTTCCTACAACAAAGCCACTACCCTTTCAAGAACGGCACACTAAAAATCCTATATATAATGTAAGGTTGAATTAACACACTTGGTCATTTTCTTTAGGAATTCTCTTTTCCTTGTAGTTTATTTAGGAATAAATAAGGAAGGGAAGGAGATGGAGGGAGAAAGAAAGTGAGGAAGGAAGGAAAAGAGGAATGAAGTAGAGGAGGAAGGCAGAGAGGGTAGCAGGATTCACTGATTAAAGGAACAAAGGTACAAAAGTCATTAACTAACTTAGTTTCACAGTCATGCCTTGTAAGGGCAAGGTGCTTCCTGATCTGTTTCTATTCCTATCTCTTGCCTGTACATATCTGCACATTGCTGGTTACCTCCCATTTTCTCACCTAAATAGATTTAAGTTTCATGAGCAGAGAGCAAGTGTAGGGTAGTATTTTCTTGTAATAGTATGCCTCTTAAAATAATAAATAGCTTCTTATCCACTTCAAAACCCCAGTGTGAATATTTCATTTTAATATCTCCAAATTTCATTAAATAAAAAAGGCTTTAGTATTCTTCCCAAGAACCTAAATCTATTTTTAATATCCAGCTACTACCTTTTATATAATTTTATATATTTTAAATGGTTATTGTATTTGTCAAACAAAACACTAGGTACTGACAAACCCCATGTGTTTCATATTTGTCTCATGACGTTCCTTCCTATAAATACGTTTTTTCTCCCTAAACCTTCTTAAAATTCCTTATAAAAATGTTTATTTTTATTACCACATTGGACCATAATGGTATCAGAAATAATCCACCATGTAGGTGGCACCTTCTGAATCATTTTTTTTTTTTGAGGCACAGAGAAAGTAGGACAACCACTAGAATAATTTATCTCTTGTTCTGAAGTTCACAATCTGTGATACCACACTGCAAAGTGAATGAGTAGTTCAGAAGTTCTGGAGTTTGGATGAATGTGGGACATGGAATGAGATTAAATAGTCAACAGTTGCAAACATAGTCTGCTGGGTAGCCCAAGAAACAGTAGTATTCAATAAATACATGTAAAGTACTTTTATGAATATTACAGGGTATTCATTATGCTACAAGGGAAATGTTGAGAAATATAACATATCCTGTTCCCTAAAATAGTTTACAATCGTATAGTAAACAAGTGACCAAAACTAGACCATGATAAATACTATAATGAAGAAACTAATAAGTCAATTAAGGATTCAACAGAGAAAACGAGCACATTTGATACAGGCAAAAAAGAGCAGGATTAATCAACAGCATGCACCTTGGATGATCTTGGCTCCAGACTTACATCATCTAATTTTACATAAGGGATAGAAGGCAGGATTTTTAAGTGGAATATCCACCGACAAGGTTGGAAATCTGTCTTCAAAAATAAACACATAGTCAAACAAATATATAGGCCCAATTTGGAGCTATTATATCAGGAAGGACCACATCCAGGAGCACAGGATCCAGGGTCAGACTGTGGAAAGTTTGCTACATTCAGGATACCCTTAATAGAAAAGGAAATGGTGAAAGTTGAAGGGTCATTAATAGAGGCACGAAATGAAATAACTAAAACTTAGGGAAGTTAGATTTCACAGGGGAATGCATATTGGATTGGAAGGCTGAATTGAAAGATGTCGATTTGGAGGCTGTTTCCATAAACCAAAGAGATGTGACCCAAGACGGCAGAAGCAACTAGGGAGAGAAGGGATAGGACCGGGGCTGAGACATAGTAATACATGCAAAGTTCCTAACATTCTCTTTCTGTTAACCCTGTCCTCCTAACGTAATATAATTTTATGGGAAAACTCATGTTTTGAAGGTCAGTCTAGTCTTGAGAGTTTATATGTTAAAAAATCTTGAGGTTGCTGTCAACATTCTAATCTTGACACCCATCCTAAATTATATGTGAAACTTTTAGATATTAATGGAAACTCTCTCCCCACTTCCTACCTTCTGTCTTTGACATAAAATAGGCATTATGATAAGTGCTCAACTATTTAAAACAATGCTAACCACCGAAGTAGATAATGACTTTTTATCTCTCTCCACCAACTTCATTTACCAATCCTATTTACCTCTCTCCTCCAAATTGTTCTATCAAAATGTAAGACAGTACCACATGTTTGCAACATGTAAGAGACATATTTCCAAGAAAGAGAGACTTTCCATCAAGCCCCTAGTGAGAAGTACTGTTCTTCATTGCCCTTGGAACTATTTGTTTGTAGCTAACGTTTAGCCACACTATAGGCCAAGAGAAATATAGATATATTTGTACATAACAGAGTATAAATATATTATAGATAAATATGGTTATTGCTCTAAATTTTAAGTTCCTTTTTTAATTTCATTAATTCAATACTACCAAGCACAGTGTGTATCTTAATCATTGCTTAATATTCATTATATCAAAATAATTTTTTTATATTCTAAGCTCCTTTCCAGGATATTTGGGAAAAGAGACTTGACTCAGAAATCTGGGGGAGAGAGGGACAAGGAAGCTTTATCTTCTCACCTATTATCTTTTTGATCTGAGATCTCTAACTGCCGCCTCCTTTTTGGTACCCTGAACCCAAGACTAAACCTTCCTGGCTGTTTGCCATGTAACTATTTCCTATATAGGGATTTATAATTCAAAATGTTCAATCTGAGATAGGAAGAGTCTACTTGATTTTTTGTGTAATTTAAAATTGCATTTATTTGGTTTTTATCTACATCCAGCAACACAGGCAAACAAAGGAGCAAATCAGGCCCATGAAGATGGCAGTGGACCATAAAGAAGCCAATTAGAGAAAATTTTAAGGACAGAGATTAAGTGTTACAATTGGCAGTTTTAGTCATAAAGAATTATAGTTACAATCGGTCTTTTGAACTGGGTCAAGGGCATAAAATAACTGCAAGAAGTAGGTTAAAGTTGATGAAATAACTAACTTGTTGCCCTTTCCACAGAGATTTTACTTCTGATTTCTACATGAAAGTGAGATGCCTGCCAAAAAGCACTTTTGCTTTGACATAGTTGCTGTTGATTTGCTTGAACAGAAACCAGCCAATAAACCAAACAGCAAATTCAGTTGCTTACTCAGCCAATCCTGTGAAACTTGATTCATCTTGGCATTGATATCTGTACTGCCCTTTATCTTCTAACGTGCTATGTGAACCTTGAAGGTTCTATCTTTACACTGAATCAGACATTCTCTTCACATCTCCACGAGTTCAATTTGCTACTTTGCCTTAGAAAATTCACATTTTATAATTCTACTCTAACAAGAATGCTTGGCCTAGAAAAAAGTCTTCCCATTTTAATTATGGAAAAGATTTTTTCATTGTATAACCCATTAATTATCTTTCTATGAAGTTACCAGACCTGTGAAATCACAAATCTTTTAAGTAAATGGCAGCATTTTAACATTTATATTACAAGAAAACTTAGGGGTCAAAAATTATTACAATTGTTACATGGAAGTAGGTGGTTCCTTTTGGAATCAAACACCAACATTTTTAAAGCTATCAACATTTACTCAAAACCATTTTCAAAAATTATAGAAGAACTAAATGCCAAGAGATTTATAAAAATTTTTTATCAGTCATTGACTGACACACTTAACAATTTTCAAAGCATGTTTAGAGGTGTAGGAATTCCCTAGACTCAAGGAATTCACAATCTAATTGATAAAACCAAGCCACGCTACGAGAGACAACAGCAATACAATATTCAGACTATAACTAAACTATCAGGAGCTGTAAAGACTCTAAATGCCATAAAAATTCAGCTAAGAAGTCATTTAGAAAAAACATTATTAAGAGTGCAAAACCTGAAAGATAAATTTGACAAATGACAGTAAGAACTTTACTGCAAAGGGAATATAAACCAAGATGTAGAAGCAGAGATAATCTGATTTGCTTTGAAAGTGAAGACATCGTATCTGACAAGAACTAAGTACGTGTTTTGGGGAAATAACAGGAAATAGAAATGATGGAAAGAAGGGGACAATAGGATATAATAATTCCTGGTAGAATTTCAAACAGAGGAATAATATGTTGTCTATGGTGAGGCCAGGTTAGGAAGAATAGCTAGGAAGGAGTTGCAGTTACTAATGTGGCCCCCAGGGGAATAGAAAAGTAAAAAGGACCATTCTCTGCAGCTATCACTCATAAAGGATCCCTTATTCATTTTCAATCATCCTGAAGGCGTGTGTATTCGTACCTACTTTCAGATGCAGTGACATGAGTTTTGGGCACTAGATGTCACTGTTCAACTTAAGCAAAATTAAATCTAGTCTTTGGAGTCGTAATTGCATCCACCTAATTATATCTACCTGTACATAGATCTGAGCCTGCTTTCCTTGGTTCAGATAATTTCAAACAGAGTACTAGGGTTGTCCACCCACTGCAATCTAAAGAAAACCAGCTCTGTAGTTTTCTTTGATATTTTCTAAGTCTTTTTGTGAAGAATGAGTAAACTAAAAAAAAGTTTAGTTCTTCAGAAAAAGAGAAGAAGCAAAACTAAAATCACTTCTTCAGAAAGTGTCCATAGCTATTCATTTTAGACCACCTAAAGAGAATGATAAATAATTTTACTTTGATCTGTCCCCTATCCCCTAGCTGGCCCTTTGACCTCCTCACCTGATCTCTTTCAGCCTGCTGAGTTAAGTTTGCTCAATTGTACACTCACTGGGATTCTGAATCTTGAGTGGGTGGTACAAGGACGTGAGACTGCTGGAGGTGCTTTTCCAGGAGCAATAGGAACGTCGTGCTGACGCCAGCTACACTCACTGTTCTTGCTAAGGGACTCTGGCTGCACTTCTTGTGGCCAATTGCTCTAAAGTCCCATGTGATTCCCAGGCATTTCCAAACCTGGTCCTCTAACTTTTTATTGAATGCATAAGCCTCCAACCCCAGTGCCACCACAACTCCAGTGCGCGCACGCGCGCACACACACACGCACACAGAATGGCCTTACAATAAATTTCCTTTTCCTCATGATAACCAGGGTCAGTTTCTGTAGCTTGTAAACACACACACACACCCAAACCTTAACTCCACAGTCAACAAAACAATACAAATACTTTGCTGGTATCAGCTTTGTTCTTTGTCATGTTCACTCTTGCTGAACCTGTAGGTTGGGAGAAATACAAAGAAAATAAACTTCTCAGGAAAGAAACATTGGTGTACCTTGTCATTAAAGACCTTGATTCTAAACAGCCCTTTTTCAGAGGCAGCTATCAGAGCATCTGCAGATACTGGAGGGGTGAAGCCTGGAATTTTAGAAGAACTGACACGGAAGCCCTTCTAGCTGCTTAGAAAACTGACTTGGGCACAGTTTCCTGCCAGAGTCCTCGCTTTTATGATTTCTCCTTGAGAGGTCATATGGTGAGTAGAATGTTCAGGAATTTAAACTACAGACACCCAGGTTCTATTCTCCAACTCAGCCAGTTTTTATTCAGATTTATTTAAACAATTTACTAATTCTCTGATCTTCCATTTTCTTCTCTTCAAAACCACACCACTTCTTAGGGTGGTGGTGAGGTAGACTCCTTGCAATTCCTTGAAAGAAGTACACAGAAATGCAACTTTGTGTGTTCTGTTCTGTCCCCTGACTCCCCTTCTCTCACCCCAAGGAACCTGGTCTGGCAGCCTCAGATCTCAGATCAAGGTATCCAAAACAGGTAACCAATAGTAATGCACCAAGAAAAAGAATCACACATGCAGCACTCCAGAGCAGCCACAAAACTACAGTACTAACTTCAAGAGCTTGAAAGACGCTAATTGATCTAAGACATTTGATGAAGAAACCAATGCAGAGAACTGCAGAATCTTCACCACATCCACAGCTAAATAATAGCTAGAAATACTCATTTAACAAGTGCCTTATTTCATACAATTTTCCAGTCAATGTTTTTATATTAATAAAAAACATGATCTGAAAAAGTGACCCATTAAAAAGATATCTGTGGCATAATGACTCCTTTTGCAGAGAAAATGCATTTCAAAACACTGAGGGGGAACCAATATGGAATACTGTTTGGGTAGTGGGTATTTTTATTTTTGCACAGGGGCCATTCCTAGCTTCCCTCAAATAACATAATGCAGGTATTACTACTGGGGTCTGCAAGGACAGAAGTGTCTGAAGGCTCCTTCCTTTTCTACATTGTTCTAATGTAAAAAATTAGAAAGGACAGAAATGTGTAAAGAAGAAAATAAGTCTTTTCTAATTTAACCAACTAGAAATAACAGCTATTAAATTAGGGTTTTCTTTTGGCTTCATGCTCTCTCTTTTCTGTTCTCTGTCTCTTGCTTTCTCTTTCTATATGAATATTTCACAAAAATATATCATACAATGCACATGTTTAATAACCTTTCTCACTTAGGCCAGATTCAGGCAGGCTTACTTGAAGTGAATAATAGGCAATCTACAGTATTTCATAATTTATAAAGTGCTTCCTTATCTATTATGCCATGTATAGTCTTTAATAATAGGTTAAAGACTATCCTTTGAGAATAGGTCTGCTCAGATTACGTTTTCTTTTAAAGCATAGTTTACATCAATAAGCATAGATCCTTCCTTCTACCCAAAAGTATCATTATGGAGAAGAAAATATTAGCACAATGCAATTAATGACTGCAGTTTATAAGAAAAAGATGCTCCTGACAATACATATTGAGTCCTAAAGGAAAAAAAAACCCTATGATATATGGCAGATAAAATATTATAAGTATCTAAGTATCAAAGCATTATTTGTAATGCCACACAGTTCTGATATCCCACTATGCTGCATGAATGTGTTATTAAATCTATAAAGTAAATTAATATTTTTGAAGGTAATTTTTTTTTATTATTTGGGTAAATAATAAAAAAAATTAGATTACACTAATTGCGTTTGTTAGGTAAAGTCCCTCTTACAATTCTATCCCGCCCCCAAGAAGTGTACCATACACCATGACCCCCATCCCCCTCTCTCCTTCCCTCTCCACGAACCTTCATTCCCCTACTCCATGCCTTGGATTAGATCATCTATTGCCTTCATATTAAAATTGAGTACAGCAGATTCTTGCTTCTCCATTCTTGTGATGCTTTACAAATAAGAATGTGTTCCACCTCTGTCCAGGCTAATGCAAAAGATGTAAAGTTTCTATCCTTTTTAGTGACTGAATAGTAATCCATGGTATACATATACCCCAGCTTGTTAATCCATTCCTGGGTAGGCGGGCACTTAGGTTGTTTCCACATTTTAAAGATTACAAATTGAGCTGTGATAAACAGTCTAGTGCAAAATGTCCTTATGATAAAACAATTTTTTTTCTTTTGGATAGATGCCTAGCAATGACATTGCAGGATCAAATGGGAGGTCTAATTTGAGTTCTTTGAGGATTCTCCATACTTCCTCCCAAAAATGTTGTATTAGTTTGCAGTCCCACAGCAGTGTAAAAGTGTTACCTTCTCTCCACGTCTACGCCAGCATCTGCAGCTTTGAGACTTTGTGATATGATCTATTCTCATTGGGGTTAGGTGATATCACAGGGTGGTTTTGATTTGCATTTCTCTGATGATCAAGAGCAATGAGCATTTTTTCAAGTGTTTGTTAGTCATCTGTCTGTCCTTGTCAGAGAAGCTTCTGTCATATCTCTTGCCCAGAGATAGATGGGATTATTACTTTTTTCTCTTGATTAATTTGAGTTCTCTATAGATTCTAATTATCAACCCTTTGTCAGATTACTATCCCGAAAATATCTTTTCCCATTCTGAAGGTTGTCTTTTTGCTTTACTTATTGTGTCCTTAGTTGTGCAGAAGCTTTTCACCTTAAGTCCCATTTATTAATTTTTGGTGTTGAGATGGCCACTGAAGTCTTTGTCACAAAATCTTTCCCCAGTCCAATATTATCAAGAGTTTTCCCCTACATTTTCTTCTAAGATTTTTATCATTTTGTGCCTTAGATTTAAGTCTCTAATCCATCTTGAGTCAATTTTTGTAAGTGCTGAAAGGTATGGGTTGAGTTTCAGTCTTTTACATGTGGCAATCCAGTTCTCCCAGAACCATTTGTTGAATAGAGATTCTTTTCCCCACAGTATGCTTTTGTTTGGTTTATCAAAGATCAGATGGCAAATAGAGATTGGTTTTATTTCTTGGTTTTCTCTTCTGTTCCATATTCTATAGCTCTATTTTTATTCCAATACCATACTGTTTTGAGTACTGTGGACTTGTAATATAGCCTGAAGTCTGGTAGGGTGATGCCTCCAACTTTGTTTTTATTACTAAGAATAACCTTACTGATATGTTTTGTTTGTTTTTTCTGGTTCCATACAAAATGAAGTACTATTTTTTCCAGTTCTTCAAAATATGATGTTAGTATTTTAATGGGGATTGCATTGAAACTGTAGATTGCTTTGTTTAGAATAGATATTTTGACAATATTGATTCTTCACAGCCAAGAGCATGGTATGTTCTTCCATTTGTTAGTGTCTTTTGCAATTTCTTTTCCTAGGGTTTCATAATTCTCTTTGAAAAGATCTTTCACGTCTTTTGTGAAAGGAATTGTGTCCTTGATTTGCTTCTCAACCCGCCTGTTATTGGCATATACAAAGGCTACTGATTGGTGGACATTGATTTTCTACCCTGACACATTACTATATTTCCTGAAGACTTCCAGGAGTTTTGTGGTTGAGGCTCTGGAGTTTTCTAAGTATAAGATCATATCATCAACAAAGAGGGAGAGTTTGGTGGCACCTCCTGTGCCACCATTTGGATGCCCCTTATATCCTTCTCTTGCCTGATTGCATTGGCTAGAACTTCTAGAACTATGTTGAATAAGAGTGGCAATAGTGGACATCCTTGTCTGGTCCAGTTCTAAGTGGAAAAGCTTTCAGTTTTATGCCATTCAGTATGATGCTAGCTGTGGGTTTACCATAGATGGCTTCTTCACAAATGTGCCGCCTATGCCTATTTTCTTATGTGTTCTTGTTAGAAAAGAATGTTGAATTTTGTGAAATGTTTTTCCTGCCTGCATCTATTGAAAAGATCATATGGTCTTTGTTTTTGCTTCTATTGATGTGGCGTATTACATTCCCTTGGATGAAGCTTACTTGATTGTGATATATAATTTTTTTTTAATGAGTAGCAGCAATCTATTAGCTAAGATTTTTTTTTGAGTATTTTTGCTTCTATATTCATAAGCACAGTTGGTCTGTAGTTCTCCTTTTTAGTTAGGTCCTTTCCTGGTTTTGGCATCCAGGTGATGTTTGCTTCATAGAATGTGTTGGGGAAGCTTCCTTCCTTCTCAATGTTTTGGAATAGGTGCTGCAGTATAGGTACAGGTTTATCTTTGAAGGTGTGATAGAATTCTGATGTGAAGCCATCTGGTCCTGGGCTTTTTTCTGTTGGAAGTTTTTTTGTTGTTTCTGCAATCTCAATGCTTGTTATTGCTCTGTTTAAGAGATCTAGTTCTTTCTGGTTAAGTCTAGAAAGATGGTGTGATTCCAGGTATTGGTCCACTTCCTCCACATTGTCAAATTTCTGAGCATAAAGTTTTTGGTAGTAGTCAGAAATAATCACTTGTATCTCTGTGGAGTCAGTTGTTATTTTCCCCTTTTCATCTCTGATTGAGGTTATTAAAGATATTACTTTTCTATTTCTGGTTAATCTGGCCAATGGCTTATCAATTTTATTTAGCTTTTAAAAAAAACTTTTTTATCATTAATTTTCTGAGTGATTGTTTTATTTCTATTTCATTTATTTCTGATTTAATTTTGGTTATTTCTATTCATTGGCTTGGTTTGGGATTGGATTGCTCTTCCTTTTCTATTTCTTTAAGATGATTAATTGGGTTCTTGATGTGTTCTCTTTCTGTTTTTTGTATGTAGGCATCCAATGCAATAAATTTCCCTCTCAGGACTGCTTTTGCAGTGTCCCACAGGTTTTAGTAGTTTGTGTCTTCATTGTTGTTATGCTCAAGGAAGTTAATGACTTCCTTTTTTTATCTCTTCCTTGACCCAACTGTCATTCAGCATAAGGTTGTTTAATTTCCACACCTTTGTGTGGGGATGACAATTTTTGTAGGAGTTGAGTTCCACCTTTATTGCCTTGTGGTCTGAGAAGATACAAGGTAAAATTTCAATTCTGTTTATGTTGTTGAGGTTTGATTTGTGTCCTAGGATATGATTTTGGAGAATGTTCCATGGACTGATGAGAAGAATGTATATTCTTCAGCTTTGGGATGAAGTGTTATATATATATATCTATCAAACACAGTTATTCTAGGGTCACATGTAAGTCCCTTGTATCTTTATTTTCTATTTAGAGGATCTATCCAGCTATGTAAGAGGAGTGTTAAAGTCCCCTAATATTATGGTGTTATGGGATGTCATATTGCTCATACTAATTAAGGTCTATTTCAAGAATCTGGGAGCATTTAAGTTAGGTACATTTTAATATTTAGAATTGAAATGTCCTTCTTGTTGTATTATTCCCTTAACCAATATGAAGTTCCCATCTTTGTCTTTTTTTTACTGTAGTTGCTTTAAAACCCTTTATATCTGAAAAGAACAATACCTCTTTTCTTCTAAATTCCATTTGCCTGAAAAATTATCTTCTATCCCTTAACCCTGAGTTTTACTTTGTCCCTTGAGGCTAGGTTTGTTTCCTGCAGACAGAAAATGAATGGCTTGTGCTTTTTCATCCAATCAGCCAGCCTACACCTCTTCAGTAGGGAATTCAAGCCATTAACATTTATTGAGATAATTGATATGGGTGGTAGAGTTCTACTCATCTTTTTTGTGAAAGTCCATTGCTTAGTTTTAACTTTTGCATCCTTGTGGAAGCTAGGTTTTGTCCTTTAGTTTGCGGGTGTTTATTTTACTGGTGGTCCATTATGATGGTCAGTGTATAGAATAGGTCTAAGTATTTCCTGTAGGACTGGTCTTGTCATGGCAAAATTCCTTAATGTTTACATATCAGCAAATAATTTGATTTCTCTGTCAATTTTAAAGCTTAGCTTAGCAGGATATAGAATCCTGGACTAAAAATTGTGTGTGTGTGTGTTTAAGTAGATTAAAGGTAGATGACCATTGTCTTCTAGCTTGAAAAGTTTCATTTCAGAAGTCCACAGTCATGGATGGATTTGTCCTTATAGGTCAATTGGCACTTACTCCTGGCAGCTTGCAGAATCTTTTCTTTTGTCTTGACTTTGGACAGGTTCATAACAATGTGCCTTGGAGAAACTCTATTTGGATTTTGACAACCTGACATCTCATATTCCTCTGAAAGGAGTGTGTCAGAATGTTTGGTGATATGTGGCATTCAGCATGACACCACAACACATCAACATGAACACAATTGTAAGACACAGATATACCAAAGTTATGGAACTGTCTCATGAGTTGTTTGTATGATCCTGCCAATGTAAGAGCATGGTGGCAAGTTCATAAACTTAACTGTCAGACTTTGTATCTCTAATCCCTAGTATCTCAGAGTATCTCTAGTATCTAGGTCATTCCTGCATAAAGGAACTGCTTAATAAAGATCTGCTTAATAAATATATTCAGCACTTCATATCTTCACCAGATCAGAAAAATAGAAGTAACTAAGAAACTCAAACAGTCCATTTTCCAAAAATAACATCTTTAGGACTTTTAAATTAATTTTCATTTATTTTAATTATGTATCAAGTATTGCATATAAAATTACAATATTTATTAACAAATCTATTATCTATAATATATTATGGTATGTGCAAAGGAAAAACAGACACTGTTTCTACCTTCATAGAGATGATTCTTTAAGTAGTTTATCTGACATGCTGAGAAACACAGATTTGAAAGTATATAATGAAGACTCAGCTTATAACATTTAGCAAGCAAATTTCTCATTTTGCTTCTTATTAATGGGCCATTGTCTGATCTTAACTTCATGTTTGGATTTCAGGACTGTGTTTTTAGGTTGCTTATTGTGTAATATCTCTAAATTTATGTTTAGGAGATGAATCCAGGATTCTGAGGGAATCTGGTTGAACTATGTATGTTAAATAGGCCTCCAAATCCAGGAGAAGGAAGTAGATTAAAAAAAAATGGGCTCCATGGGATGGAGATACTCAAGAGTGTGGGAAGTACAAAAACAGAAGACCAAAGGTTATAAAACACTTACTTACCTGGTAATTTAACCTCTGATTTTCCCTACTAATCAATGTGGGTTGACTGACAATGAAGTAAAATAAACTACCCAGGTTTCTCATGCAATGCCTAACAGGAAAAATCTTAAGAAGATTTTTTTTTATTTCTGTGTTATGTCATATAAACTTGTTGAAACAATTTTTAAAGGCTGTGGCCAGAAATCATTTTGAAATGATCTTTAAGTCTATACTATTTCCCACATTTCATTCAATAAAATTTCTTCTTTTCTGTTTGATATGTCCTCACTGTTTATTACACTATGCTGGAGAACAAACAGAATATCTAGCCTTTTTAAATTAATGGTAAAGGGCCTAACAGCTACATAAAGAAAATCTTTTATTAATTGCTGCAAATAGCAAGCTAAGTATGGATTTTCAGGTACAGAAGTTTGCACTAACTCTGCCCACAAGGAAGATAAAGCCTTGGAGGGAAGTTGATGGAACATTTGCAGAAAAAAACGATCAATGTTAACACTGTTATGGCATTGCTCAGCACACAGGTGGCACAAAGGTCATATAGATTCTCATTCAAGACAAAACATTATAAAACTTTCCTAAAAGAACAAGGCCGATGCTTATTTTAAAATTAAAGTAACACTGAAGACTTCTATATGTTTTGCCAGTGGGTATATTTGTGTGTCTGTCTAAAGATGAATATAGCTTAATAATTGGTTCTATTTTCTCAGATGCCTTGTTTAAGCTATTTTGTTTTAATTTCCTTTGAGTAATAGACAGAATATTTTAAAATCCAATTTCCTGCTTAACCTAAAAACTCTTGATATTTGTCTATGATCAATTTATTGCAAAGAATAGAGGTTTATAACTGTACTTTTCATGAATAAAACTAAAATCATTAGAAAAGGATTGAATGAAAGAAGCCCCCCAAATCTATTAGAAAATAGATTTTGGCTTTGGACTATATAGGGGATAAAGAATATAATTCTTTTTCTCTTGCACAATCTACATTTAGAATTAACATTTAAAAGTTTCTAATGAAAATTAAAAATACAATGATTAGTCACCTGTATTGATTGTGGTGAGAGGAAGGAATAAAAATGTGTATGCCTCTTTTTGGCATTACATCATATACATTTTCTCATGTAGGGTTACAGCCTTTAGTTCCTCAATCATTATTCTATCTCCATGTTTCAGTCAATGCTATCAAACGCAGCAACACTGATTTTTTGTAATGGGTTGATTGTACTGACTCTTCACATGTCCCAGACTGTTTCAGTTCAACACTGGAATTATAGATATTCTATTATGGGTCCAGACACTTGGTTATCAGTTTATTCCATCTTTTTTTTTTTTTTTTTTTTTTTTAGAGACAGAGTCTCACTGTACTGCCCTCGGGTAGAGTGCCGTGGCGTCACACGGCTCACAGCAACCTCTAACTCTTGGGCTTACGCGATTCTCTTGCCTCAGCCTCCCGAGCAGCTGGGACCACAGGCGCCTGCCACAACGCCCGGCTATTTTTTTTTTTTTTGTTGCAGTTTGGCCGGGGCCGGGTTTGAACCCACCACCCTCGGCATATGGGGCCGGCGCCCCACTCACTGAGCCACAGGCGCCGCCCTCAGTTTATTCCATCTTAAGGGCCAGAGAAGAATAGCCAGAAACACAGCAGGGGAGGAGTTAATAACAAATAACAAAACAAAACAAAATAAAATCAAAACAAGCTGAGTCCTTGAGAATATACTCACTTCATTTTTTATAGGACTCTATTCTTCCTACCCTGTGTAAAATTCTTTAGCTCTAACTGTGTATAAATTAATCCACATTGGCAACCCCCTGAAAGAACCAGTAAGATTATCTGGTTGGAAAACGTGTAAAAAATATAACTGATTTTAACTCAATGAGACAGACTTAATATTTATGGATGTGCAGCTTCAAATTTTTTAAATGGGTTGTGAAATGAATGAAAGAAGAAACAGAAACAATTGGCATTTCCTTCCTATAATCTAACTGCTTAATTTACACAGGCACCCACATCCTAACCTATTGCATAAATTTGGCCTGCAAAATTGTTCAATATATGTACTTACATAAATGGTTTCATGTTTCATAAATATGTTGAACACATCACACATTCAAACAAATGCAGGAAATCTTAGAGTTTTAGTACCATATTGAGATTTTTCTGACATAAATAAATATTGTTTATGAACAGTTGGTGAATGGGTTATTATGAGCCTTGGCAAAAGAAATACATGGCAGGAATAAGCATTGTCTTTATCCTTTTTCCAGAACAATCTTAAGGTACATATTCTACCATTTGAACATATCAGTTAATTTATTTTTATAAAAAGATTCATTTATTCTTTGTCAGAGTGTACAGAATAAGCAGAAAATTGCCCCAGCACTTTAAGTAGTTCTTATTAAGATTATGATATGTGGAGGTGGAGCATGATGGCAGACAGGATGGATGTGTAGCCCACCTCTCCCAAGCCATCAGGTGAGAGGAAAAGAGGTCCAGACCTTTCCCGTGTGTGGATTATTGGTGTGGACAGACAGCTGGAGATGCTCAGCAAATTGGCAGATTGCTGTATATGAGGGGTAATTTAAAACCACAGACTCTTGTTACAGAGATTTTTCCCTGTTTGGCCATGCTGGCAGGCAGGCCCCTCTCTTATGGAGGACAGCAGCTTGCAAATGCTGACAAAACCCAATTAACAAATATTTATTCCTGAACCGAGGGTGGCATCTGAATGGAGAGCCACTCAAAACCATGGGGAGCTGGGCAACCCAATGGAAAATTGAAGGGAGGGGATCCCGCCTGGGAAATAGACATTTTGAACTATCCAAAATTGCAGGCACCATCCCCCAAACAACAGGAGTGATTGAATAGACCGGAGCATTCCTGGAGGGGAATGTCGGAGGGGGTTGGAAGTTCAGGCTGCATGGTGAACTGGCGGGTCCTGATTCAAAAGGGAAACTCTGAACCATAAAACTCAGAATAAGGTCCCCGAGTGCTCCAGCCTCGGAACCGCCAGCAATCATGCAAGCTGGCAGCATCACCCTCCCCCACAACCAATCGCAGTTGCCAGTTTGCAGGAGAACATGGGAGCAGAGTGAAAAGATTTGTGAAGCATGGACTTCTGCACTGAGTGGGGAGGTCAGACGGAAGTGCTGTCTGGAGTAGAACAGCTGAGGTTGCACAATAGTTAGGTGACAAACTTTTACAAAAACTCCAAAATGGTGATGGGCCAGGGAGGGTGGTTACCATGGTAATAGTATAAACTGTGAATCAGGTATAAGCCTGGGAACCACTCACAGCGCCACCTGGTGTCTAGAAAGTCTATTCCATTATAAATATATTCCTAAGTATAAGATCATGTCATCAGCAAAGAGGGAGAGTTTGACCTCCTCTGCTCCCATTTGGATTCCCTTTATTTCCTTGTCTTGCCTAATTGTATTGGCTAGAACTTCCAGCACTATGTTGAATAGTAAAGGTGACAGAGGACAACCTTGTCTGGTTCCAGTTCTAAGAGGAAAAGCTTTCAGTTTTACTCCATTCAGTAAAATATTGGCTGTGGGTTTGTCATAGATAGTTTCAATCAGTTTTAGAAATGTGCCACCTATGCCTATACTCTTCAGAGTTCTAATTAGAAAAGGATGCTGGATTTTATCAAATGCTTTTTCTGCATCTATTGAGAGGATCATGTGATGTTTATTTTTGCCTCTGTTAATATGGTGGATAACGTTTATAGACTTGCGTATGTTAAACCAGCCTTGCATCCCTGGGATGAAGCCTACTTGATCATGATGAATGACTTTTTTGATGATAAGCTGTAATCTATTGGCTAGGATTTTGTTGAGAATTTTTCCATCTATATTCATGGGTGAGATTGGTCTGAAATTCTCCTTTTTGTTTGGGTCTTTTCCTGGTTTTGGTATCAGGGTGATGTTTGCTTCATAGAATGTGTTGGGGAAGATTCCTTCTTCCTCAGTTTTTTGGAATAATTTCTGCAGTACAGGAATAAGCTCTTCCTTGAAGGTTTGATAGAATTCTGGAGTGAAGCCATCTGGACCAGGGCATTTTTTGGTTGGAAGCTTTTTTATTGTTTCTTTGATCTCAGTGCTTGAAATTGGTCTGTTCAGGAGCTCTATTTCTTCCTGGCTGAGTCTAGGGAGAGGGTGTGATTCCAAATATTGATCCATTTCCTTCACATTGTCAAATTTCTGGGCATAGAGTTTCTGGTAGTATTCGGAGATGATCTCTTGTATCTCTGTGGGATCAGTTGTTATTTCCCCTTCATCGTTTCTGATTGAGGTTACTAGAGATTTTACTTTTCTATTTCTAGTTAGTCTGGCCAATGGTTTATCTATTTTATTTATTTTTTCAAAAAACCAACTCCTTGTTTCATTAATTTTCTGAATGATTCTTTTGTTTTCAATTTCATTGATCTCTGATTTGATTTTGGATATTTCTTTTCTTCTACTGAGTTTAGGCTTAGATTGTTCTTCTTTTTCCAATTCCATAAGATCTCTTCTGAGATTGTTGATGTGCTCTCTTTCTGTTTTTCGAATGTAGGCATCTAAAGCGATGAATTTTCCTCTCAAAACTGCTTTTGCAGTATCCCAGAGGTTTTGGTAGCTTGTGTCTTCATTGTTGTTATGCTCAAGGAAGTTAATGATTTCCTGTTTTATTTCTTCCTTCACCCATCTGTTATTCAACAGAAGATTGTTTAATTTCCATGCCTTTGGGTGGGGTTGAGCATTTTTGTTAGAGTTGAGTTCCACCTTTAGTGCCTTATGGTCTGAGAAGATACAAGGTAGAATTTCAATTCTTTTGATTCTGTTGATATTTAAGGCAGTTCTTAGTAACAAAAATAAAGCTGGGGGCATCAGCATACCAGATTTTAGTCTGTACCACAAAGCCATAGTGGTCAAGACAGCATGGTACTGGCACAAAAACAGAGACATAGACACTTGGAATCGAATTGAAAACCAAGAAATGAAACTAACATCTTGGGTGGCGCCTGTGGCTCAAGGAGTAGGGCGCTTGTCCCATATGCCGGAGGTGGTGGATTCAAACCCAGCCCCGGCCAAAAAAAAAAAAAAAAAAGAAACTAACATCTTACAACCACCTAATCTTCGATAAACCAAACAAGAATTTACCTTGAGGGAAAGAATCCCTATTCAATAAATGGTGTTGGGAGAACTGGATGTCTACATGTAAAAGACTGAAACTGAACCCACACCTTTCCCCACTCACAAAAATTGATTCAAGATGGATAAAGGACATAAATTTAAGGCATGAAACAATAAAACTCCTCAAAGAAAGCATAGGAAAAACACTGGAAGATATTGGCCTGGGGGAAGACTTCATGAAGAAGACTGCCATGGCAATTGCAACAACAACAAAAATAAACAAATGGGACTTCATTAAACTGAAAAGCTTCTGTACAGCTAAGGAGACAATAACCAAAGCAAAGAGACAACCTACACAATGGGAAAGGATATTTGCATATTTTCAATCAGACAAAAGCTTGATAACTAAGATCTATAGAGAACTCAAATTAATCCACATGAAAAAAGCCAACAATCCCATCTATCAATGGGCAAGAGACATGAATAGAACTTTCTCTAAAGATGACAGATGAATGGCTAACAAACACATGAAAAAATGTTCATCATCTCTATATATTAGAGAAATGCAAATCAAAACAACCCTGAGATATCATCTAACCCCAGTGAGAATGGCCCACATCACAAAATCTCAAAACTGCAGATGCTGGCGTGGATGTGGAGAGAAGGGAACACTTTTACACTGCTGGTGGGACTGCAAACTAGTACAACCTTTCTGGAAGGAAGTATGGAGAAACCTCAAAGCACTCAAGCTAGACCTCCCATTTGATCCTGCAATCCCATTACTGGGCATCTACCCAGAAGGAAAAAAATCCTTTTATCACAAGGACACTTGTACTAGACTGTTTATTGCAGCTCAATTTACAATCGCCAAAATGTGGAAACAGCCTAAATGCCCACCAACCCAGGAATGGATTAACAAGCTGTGGTATATGTATACCATGGAATACTATTCAGCCATTAAAAAAAATGGAGACTTTACATCCTTCGTATTAACCTGGATGGAAGTGGAAGACATTATTCTTAGTAAAGCATCACAAGAATGGAGAAGCATGAATCCTATGTACTCAATCTTGATATGAGGACAATTAATGACAATTAAGGTTATGGGGGGGAGCAGAAAGAGGGATGGAGGGAGGGGGGTGGGGCCTTAGTGTGTGTCACGCTTTATGGGGGCAAGACATGATTGCAAGAGGGACTTTAGCTAACAATTGCAATCAGTGTAACTGGCTTATTGTACCCGCAATGAATCCCCAACAATAAAAAATAAATTAATTAATTAAAAATAAATAAATAAATAAATATATTCCTAAAAAAGTTGATCCCTACATCATACATATAGATGTATATTTCTACATATATACAAGAATAATATTTTTGTGGTTGGTAGCTTTTTTTTCCTTTTCTTTCTTTCTTTCTTTCTTTCTTTTTTTTTTTTGTTCTGTTTTTTCCTCACAATTTTCTTGGAGGAGCTATTGTTTATTTTTCATTTTTTTATAGATATATTTTTTATTTCTATTTTTAATTTCTCCTTTCTTTTCTTTTAACTTTTCTATGAACACCACTTTTTTCTTTTTTTTTTTTGAAATTATTTTAGGATTATCACTATTTTTATTGTAGTTGTTTTTTGTTGTTGTCGTTGGTGTTGTCTGTATGTCTATGTGTCTCTGTCTGTTTGTGCATCTATGGGCTCGTGTGTCTGGTAGCCTTTGTATCTGTTTATTTGTTCATTTGGTCTCAGTGAACTTGGTATTATGACCTGCAATTCTGAGCTCCCAGCACTCCGCTCCACTCTCACTCTGAGGTCTGGATGCCTGTCCCCCAGGAGTCCAGATTCTTGGGTGATTTCTTGAGAGCTGTAGACAGGACCTGGACTGCAGTTGGACAATGCTGATTCTGCAGCATGTGAGTGAGGAGACAACAATCGGCTGAGAGGGAATCACGCCGGAGCGTCAGTACCCCGAGGTGCAGAACAGTAGCAGTCATTCGCAATAACAAGGTCCACCCCTGGATATCCTGAAGCCACTTCCCCTGTCTCCCTGGGCAACCAGAGGAGGCTGGGCATCTTCTCAGATGACAACCACCATGGAACAGACCTGGGACTGAAACACAGGCCCTGTGAGTAAAGGGTTTTCCTGAGATGGTACTGGCCTGTGTGGAATGCAGGGACTAGAAAATGCATGAGCAGAGCTAGGGAACTCCCAAGGCACGGCTGACACAGAGGACAGCTTTACTGAGCCTAAGACACACCCGGCCCTCAGGGGATCATCAGCCTTTAGACAAAGGAGGACAGGAGGCTAGAGCTGACAACTAACTGTGCTGCGAATACAAACCTGCAGGAGTAAAGACAGGGCCTGAGGCACAGGTTCTGAAAACTCAAAGCAGCCCCTCTTCTGCAGAGGAATTTAGCAGGGGCAAAAACAAACTCCACAAGGTTGTTCTGTTCTGCCAGTAACATCAATCAAGGGTGGGGCTGGAACTGAGTGAACACCCCCCAGCCTCTCAAGTGCCCAAGGTAGACAGGCCTCACCACCCCCTGCTGGATAGAGGCAGAGAGCAGTGGCCTGGATGAGCAGATACAGACTTCCTTGTGATTTAGGCAGGTGCAAACCACTGGAGTATCTGCTCACTGGAGACACCGGACTGGGTCACAGCCCTGTGGGGCTAGCAGTGACTGGGTGTGACAGAGCTGCAACGTAGGGAAGGAGGCATCAATCTTCCCAGACTAATCTATTTGCTGGGTGGGTCCTCCGGACTTCACGGAGCACTGGAGTAAATCATATTTGAGTTGTCACCAGACCCCTGCGTTCCAGTTGCTGGAGACCTTTTAAACTCTCCCACCTGAGACAGGTTCTGACTGAGACAATTGATTTGGACCTTTCAAACTGAGCCAATTGTCTAAGGACTATTCAAGTGGTGCCCTGGGTGTGTGGTTGTAGGAAGGTTTGATTTTCCTTTTCAAATTGTTGTCTGTGGGGGGCAGGTTGACTTAATTCCTGGTATTTCTCCACAGCTGATACTTCAACCCAGAGTAACTGTTTCATTAGGGGTGAACAGAGACCATCTGAAAACAAGATGGAACCACTTAGCCCCACCACATCAAATAGGTCCCAAACAACTCAGGCCATAGCATTGCACGGGTACTCAACAAGGCTCCAGGGGAAAAATCGAATTGTTTAAAGTAATTATGGGGCACAATCAGCAGAAAAACTCTGGTAACATGAATAACCAGAATAGATGAACCCCCCCCCAAGGAAAAATATGGCAGATGTAACTGAAGATCCCATTTTAAATAACTGGCCGAGATGTCAGAAATCGAATTCAGAATTTGGATTACAAACAAGATTAACAGAATGGAGGAAAATTTGGAATTAGAAATTCGAAGAGCAATTCAAAAGTCAGAATTAGAATTTGAGGAGAAATTCAAAAACTGTCTCAAGAATTTAACGAATTTAAAGACAAAACCACCAAAGATTTTGATGCACTGAAACAAGAATTTGCAGCTCTCAAAAATCTGAAAAACACAATAGAATCCCCCAGTAACAGAGTGGAGCAGGCAGAAGAAAGGATTTCTGACATTGAAGACAAGGCATTTGAACATCCCCAAACTCTTAAAGAAGAAGAGAAATGGAGAGCAAAAATGGATCATTCTCTCAGAGAGCTATGGGACAATTCGAAGAAGGCTAATATCTGCCCCATTGGAAACTCTGAAGTGATGAAGTGGCCTCGCAAGGCACAGAGGCTCTTCTCCATGAAATTATGAAAGAAAATTTTACAGATATATCAAGAGATTCTGAAATCCAAACAGCAGACAGTTTCAGAACCCCAGCACAAATCAATCTGAATAAGACATCCCCAGGCATATCATAATTAACTTCAC
This sequence comes from Nycticebus coucang, assembly GCF_027406575.1. Lineage (NCBI taxonomy): Eukaryota > Metazoa > Chordata > Mammalia > Primates > Lorisidae > Nycticebus > Nycticebus coucang. The sequence goes on from NC_069786.1 coordinate 109,905,735, forward strand.
CAGTGTCAATATGAAGGAGAAACTTTTGAAAGCAGCTAGACGCAAGAAATCTATTACCTACAAAGGGAAGAATATTAGAATGACTGCAGATCTCTCTGCTGAAACCTTTCAAGCCAGAAGAGGGTGGTCATCAACTTTAATCTCCTAAAGCAAAATAACTTTCAACTCCGGATCTTGTATCCAGCTAAACTGAGTTTCATTTATGATGGAGAAATTAAATACTTTAATGACATTCATATGTTGAAGAAATTTCCCATAACCAAACCAGTTCTCCAGGATATTCTCAGACCTATCCTCCATAATGACCACCCCGATCCTCTACCACAAAAATCAACTCACTCAGAAACTTTTGATCAAACTCCAACTTCCATCATGGCGAAAGGATTAAAATTGTCCAATGGACTTTTGAAAAACCCGATACCCAAAATTTTACCAGATCTATCAATATTTGCCATTAATGTGAATGGCTTAAACTGTCCTCTAAAGAGGCACAGGTTAGCTGACTGGATACAAAAATTCAGGCCAGATACCTGCTGCATACAAGAATCACATCTTACCTTAAAAGATAAATATAGACTCAGGGTGAAAGGATGGTCGTCTATATTTCAGGCAAATGGTACTCAGAAAAAAGCAGGTGTTGCAATTCTATTTGCTGACACAATAGGCTTTAAACCAACAAAAGTAAAGAAAGATAAGAATGATCACTACACATTTGTTAAGGGTAATACTCAATATGATGAAATTTCAATTATGAATATTTATGCACACAACTAGAATGCGCCTCAATTTATAAGAGAAACTCTAACAGACATGAGCAACTTGATTTCCTCCAGCTCCATAATAGTCAGAGATTTCAACACTCCTCTGGCAGCGTTGGATAGACCCTCCAATAAGAAGCTGAGCAAAGAAATTTTATATTTAATCCTAACCATCCGACATTTGGATTTAGCAGACATCTACAGAACACTTCATCCTAACAACACTGAATACACATACTTCTCCTCAGCCCATGGAACATACTACAAAATCGACCACATCTTAGGTCATAAGTCTAACCTCAGTAAATTAAAAGGAATAGAAATTATTCCATGCATCCTCTCGGACCACCATGGAATAAAAGTTAAACTCAGTAACAACAGGAATCTGCACACTCATACAAAAACATGGAAGTTAAATAACCTTATGCTGAATGATAGCTGGGTCAGAGATGAGATTGAGAAGGAAACTGCCAAATTTTTGGAACAAAATGACAATAAGGACACGAATTATCAGAACCTCTGGGATACTGCAAAGGCAGTCCTAAGAGGGAAATTTATAGCACTAAAAGCCTTCCTCAAGAGAATGCAAAGAGAGGAAGTTAATAACTTAATGGGACATCAAGCAACTGGAAAAGGAAGAACATTCCAACCCCAAATCCAGTAGAAGAAAAGAAATAACCAAAATCCGAGCAGAATTAAATGAAATTGAATTATACAACAGATCAATAAATCAAAGAGTTGGTTTTTTGAAAAGGTCAATAAAATAGATAAACCTTTGGCTAACCTCACCAGGAAAAAAAGAGTAAAATCTCTAATCTCATCAATCAGAAACGACAAAGACGAAATAACAACAGACTCCTCAGAAATTCAAAAAATCCTTAATGAATATTACAAGAAACTGTATTCTCAGAAATATGAAAATCTGAAGGAAATTGACCAATACTTGGAAGAATGTCACCTTCCAAGACTTAGCCAGAATCAAGTGGAAATGTTGAACATGACAATATCAAGTTCTGAAATAGCATCAACCATACGAGATCTCCCTAAAAAGAAAAGCCTGGGACCAGATGGCTTCATGTCAGAATTCTACCAAACCTTTAAAGAGGAACTAATACCTATGTTATTCAAATTGTTCCAAAATGTAGAAAACAAAGGAAGACTACCCAACACGTTCTATGAAGCAAACATCACCCTGATCCCCAAACCAGGAAAAGACCCAACAAGAAAAGAAAATTATAGAGCAATATCGCTAATGAATATAGATGCAAAAATATTCAACAAGATCTTAACAAACAGAATCCAGCAATATATCAAACAAATTATACATCATGACCAAGTCGGTTTTATCCCAGGGTCTCAAGACTGGTTTAATATACGTAAATCCATAAGTATAATTCAGCACATAAACAAATTAAAAAACAAAGACCATATGATTCTCTCAATTGATGAAGAAAATTGGTATAGAAGGGACATTTCATAAACTGATAGAGTCCATCTACAGCAAACCCACAGCCAATATCGTATTGAATGGAGTTAAACTGAAATCATTTCCACTCAGATCAGGAACCAGGCAAGGCTGCCCATTGTCTCCATTGCTCTTTAACATTGTGATGGAAGTTTTAGCCATCGCAATTAGGGAAGAAAAGGCGATCAAGGGTATCCATACAGGGTCAGAAGAGATCAAACTTTCGTTCTTCACAGATGATATGATTGTATAACTGGAAAACACCAAGGATTCTACTACGAAACTTTTAGAAGTGATCAAGGAATACAGCAGCATCTCAGGTTACAAAATCAACATTCATAAATTGGTAGCCTTTATATATACCAACAATAGTCAAACTGAAAAAACAGTTAAGGACTCTATTCTGTTCACAATAGTGCCAAAGAAGATGAAATATTTGAGAGTATATCTAACAAAAGATGTGAAAGATCTCTATAAAGAGAACTATGAAACTCTAAGAAAAGAAATAGCTGAAAATGTCAACAAATGGAAAAACATACCATGCTCATGGCTGGGAAGAATCAACATTGTTAAAACGTCCATACTACCCAAAGCAATATACAATTTTAATGCAATCCCTATTAAATCCCCCACTGTCACACTTTAACGATCTTGAAAAAATAATACTTAGTTTTATATGGAATAAAAAAAAAACCTCGAATAGCCAAGACATTACTCAGAAATAAAAACAAAGCAGGAGGAATTATGCTACCAGACTTCAGACTATATTATAAATCAATAGTGATCAAAACAGCATGGTACTGGCATGAAAACAGAGAAGTAGATGTCTGGAACAGAATAGAGAACCAAGAGATGAATCCAGCTACTTACCGTTATGTGATCTTTGACAAGCCAATTAAAAACATTCAGTGGGGAAAAGATTCCCTATTTAACAAATGGTGCTGGGTGAACTGGCTGGCAACCTGTAGAAGACTGAAACTGGACCCACACCTTTCATGATTAACTAAGATAGACTCTCACTGGGTTAAAGATTCAAACTTAAGACATGAGACTATAAAAATATTAGAAGAGAGTGCAGGGAAACCCCTTGAAGAAATCGATCTGGGCGAGTATTTTATGAGGAGGACCCCCAGGCAATTGAAGCAGCTTCAAAAATACACTACTGGGAGCTGATCAAACTAAAAAGCTTCTGCACAGCCATGAACACAGTAAGTAAAGCAATCAGACAGCCCTTAGAATGGGAGATTTTGCAGGTTATGTCTCCGACAAAGGTTTAATAACCAGAATCCACAGAGAACTCAAACGTATAAGCAAGAGAAGAACAAGTGATCCCATTGCAGGCTGGGCAAGGGACTTGAAGAGAAACTTCTCTGAAGAATACAGGTGCATGGCCTACAGACATATGAAAAAATGCTCATCATCCTTAATCATCAGAGAAATGCAAATCAAAACTACCTTGAGATACCATCTAACTCCAATAAGATTAGCCCATATCACAAAATCATAAGACCAGAGATGTTGGCATGGATGTGGAGAAAAGGGAACACTTCTGCACTACTGGTGGGAATTCAAATTAATACATTCCTTTTGGAAAGATGTTTGGAGAACACTTAGAGATCTAAAAATAGACCTGCCATTCAATCCTATAATTCCTCTACTAGGTATATACCCAGAAGACCAAAAATCACATTACAACAAAGATATTTGCACCAGAATGTTTATTGCAGCCCAATTCACAATTACTAAGTCATGGAAAAAGCCCAAGTACCCATCGATCCACAAATGGATTAATAAACTGTAGTATATGTACACCATGGAATATTATGCAGCCTTAAAGAAAGATGGAGACTTTACTCATTCATGTTTACATGGATGGAACTGGAACATACTCTTTTTAGTAAAGTATCTCAAGAATGGAAGAAAAAGTATCCAATGTACTCAGCCCTACTATGAAACTAATTTTTGGCTTTCATATGAAAGCTGTAACCCAGTTATAACCTAAGAATTTGGGGAATGGGGAGAGGGAAGGGAGCATGGGCAGAGGGAGGGTGATAGGTGGGATTACACCTGCGGTGCTTCTTTCAAGGGTACATGTCAAACTTAGTAAATGTAGAATATAACTGTCTTAACAGTTAAGAAAATGCCAGGAAGGCTATATTAACCAATGTGATGAAAATGTGTCAAACTGTTTATAAAACCAATGTATGGTGTCCCATAATCGCATTATGTACACAGCTATGATTTAAAATTAATAAAAAAAGATTATGATATGTACCAATTAGTGAATACCTATGTTTTAGAAAGTGCTGATCACTTTATATATATATTTGTTCTTTTCTCATGATAATTCTTACCCTACCACCATTTAAGGAGTTAGGATGAAATGCTTAATTTAACTTCCAGTTTTTAGTGAATGCTTAATCTAGCTTTCAGTTTCAGGTTTAATTTCTAAGAGAAATTTTAAAAATTGACAATATTGCCATACCAATTGCTAACTAGTGTCATTTCAGGAATGCCCATGTAGATATTATGTACCACAGGGAACTAATAAAATAGGCTATTGAAACCTCAAAATGCCTTGAGATCAATCCCAACCAGGGGTCTTCAAACCATGGCCTGCAGGCCATGTGCGGCAGTGTGATTGTATTTGTTCCCGTTTAGTTTTTTTACTTCAAAATAAGATATGTGCGGTATGCATAGGAATTTGTTTATAGGTTTTTTTGTTTTAAACTATAGTCTGGCTCTCCAACGGTCTGAGGGACAGTGAACTGGCCCCCTGTTTAAAAAGTTTGAGGACCCCTGAATCAGACATTTTCCTTTTGCAGATCTGGAGACCAAAGTCCAAAGAATGGGTTTGATTTGCCCAAGTTAGACAGCGAGTTAATAGTATGAATAAGCTTACTCATTATGGTTCATGAATTTGTTCTGAAACATGGATTATTTTTTATGTTATTTTTTTTCCTTCAGGCTATGAATTATTCAATTTATTTCAAAAAATCATTCAAGTCTTCAGAAGTGATATTTTGATGTCTACTTACTGTGTGTGTTTATGTGTCACTAAAGATCAAAAGTGTCACCAAAATATCAGAAGAATACATTAGAAAAAATTATCATTTCAGTTTTACCTACACTTTAAGTTAAAATCTCTTTAAATTCTCCTTGGAAATCTACATGCATCAGTCCATGTGCCAGAGACAAATGATGTACTCTTTCTAGCCTACAACATACTAAGTTCAACAGCCATAAAGGAAAGAGAAGTATGGTTTGTTGCCTCTATAGCCAAATGGATAATGTTAAGGCTTATTAAAATCATAATTTCAATTTAATCAGCTGAATGAGAATGATGGCAGTTTCCCCAGCTGGTTTCTTTCAGTGTCATATTTGTTACCACAAAAGTGTTATTAATTATCATCTGCTGAAGTTTTCATCATGATGATGATAGTGAAGGAATAACATTTTTTTCAGAGAAAACAAGCATGAATTTGGCCAACTGACTAAAATATAATCAAGAAAATAGAATAATATTTATTCATATTATAAATAATTAAATGGAAATTACATGATTGATAATCTAAATATTTTGCTGATATTCTCCGAGTAATTAAACAGTAAAATATAAACATCAAATTATTATTTTTTTATTATTGTTTGATATTTATTGAGAGTACAAAGAATTAGGTTATACTTATTGTATTTGTTATATAGAATCCCTCTTATAATTGTGTCCTGCCCCCAAGAAGTACACCATACAACATGACCCCCCAACCCCTCTAAAAATCAAACTATTATTACAAGTATTTTCCTTAGAGCTAATCGTAGAAGAGAATACAGATATTGAGTTTAAGACTTTCTTTTCAATGTAATTAAATTATGTTTTCGGTAATATAATGGTAAACTCTAGTGCTGAATTAACTAAAATAGTACCCAGGTCCCACTGTTACTTACTATGCAACCTGAGATGAGTTACCTGACCTTTTCATGCTTCAGTTTCAGGATAAAAGCATAATATATTTCATTGATTTGGAGTGTGGATTAAATGCAGCATACTTGGTATTGTGATTGGCAAACAGAAAGCACTCACTCAATAAATGCTAGCTGTAATTATTATCAACAGAATATATTCATTGGTGCCTACACTAATATAATCAAGGCTTGTGTAAATGACTTTACATAGATTATAATAATGAATGATCCACAGCCTAATGATGTTTGCTTTTACTGCAATTCATACTCAATAAACAAATAAAAGCTTGACTAAGTAGAAATCAGTAAATAATCCAATTTGGCTCATCTGTGACTATAGCTTGTGCTAATGACAAGGAGGAAGTTTTTACCTTTTGACCTGGACAGAAGTCCCCAACACAAACGATCTTGATTGCCTGTCTTGTCCTTAAAGTAATCTTGTCATACTACTAGAGCAAATGGGACCACAGTGCCAACTAGAATGGAATTACTGTTCCCTTTCTCTAGACTAGATAACCAGTGGCAGCTCTCAAATGCTAAGAGAACACTGAAAAATAGATTTTCATCTTACATTTTATCTTTCTAATAAGAAGTTTCTTTTTTCATTTATTTAATAAAAATCACAATTTATTGCTGTCCAAGCTTCTGTGGTTAACAGAGAGGAAAAGACATGGTTTGCTGCCTGAAAAGAGCCATATATGGTCTGAAAAATTTTTAAATCCAAACAACAAATAAAAGTAGAGAATTAGGGTTAAAATAAGATAGTTTCACCTGTCAAATTAACAAATATTATTGAATGCATGAATTTGATACCATTGGTCTGATTAAAGCGGTACCTTCAACCCTACTAGAAAGACCAAATTGCTCCATCTTTTCAAAAAGGAAGTCTGGAAACATTGAAAACGTGTAGGAGGATATGACCTTTTCACCTAGTAATTTTACTTCCAGGAATCTACTGTAGGAGAATAATAACACATCTACACAATTTTTACTTACAGATATTTATATTCATCCCTATTATACAAATAATAACAAAATACAACTAAAATCTCAGAATCCAATAATATAGAAAATACCTAAATAAATAAAAAATAACTACTTGTTAGAATAAAATGTAGTTACCAAAAGAGGTATTTTGCAAATATTTAATTAGAAGATGCCCCCCAACATATGTTTAAAAGAACAGAGAAAAAAATAGATACTTTATCTCAAATTTTCATAAAAAATATATTTTATTTTAAAAATATTAGATTAAGGACAACCTTGTCTGGTTCCAGTTCTAAGAGGAAAAGCTTTCAGTTTTACTCCATTCAGTAAAATATTGGCTGTGGGTTTGTCATAGATAGCTTCAATCAGTTTTAGAAATGTGCCACCTATGCCTATACTCTTCAGTGTTCTAATTAGAAAAGGATGCTGGATTTTATCAAATGCTTTTTCTGCATCTATTGAGAGGATCATGTGATGTTTATTTTTGCCTCTGTTAATATGGTGGATAACGTTTATAGACTTGCGTATGTTAAACCAGCCTTGCATCCCTGGGATGAAGCCTACTTGATCATGATGAATGACTTTTTTGATGATAAGCTGTAATCTATTGGCTAGGATTTTGTTGAGAATTTTCCCATCTATATTCATGGGTGAGATTGGTCTGAAATTCTCCTTTTTGTTTGGGTCTCTTCCTGGTTTTGGTATCAGGGTGATGTTTGCTTCATAGAATGTGTTGGGAAAGATTCCTTCTTCCTCAATTTTTTGGAATAATTTCTACAGTACAGGAATAAGCTCTTCCTTGAAGGTTTGATAGAATTCTGGAGTGAAGCCATCTGGACTAGGGCATTTTTTGGTTGGAAGATTTTTTATCTTCCAACCAGACAAGGTTGTCCTCTGTCACCTTTACTATTCAACGTAGTGCTGGAAGTTCTAGCCAATACAATTAGGCAAGACAAGGAAATAAAGGGAATCCAAATGGGAGCAGAGCAGGTCAAACTCTCCCTCTTTGCTGACGACATGATCTTATACTTAGAGAACCCCAAAGACTCAACCACAAGACTCCTAGAAGTCATCAAAAAATACAGTAATGTTTCAGGATATAAAATCAGTGTCCACAAGTCAGTAGCCTTTGTGTACACCAATAACAGTCAAGATGAGAAGCTAATTAAGGACACAACTCCCTTCACCATAATTTCAAAGAAAATGAAATACCTAGGAGTATACCTAATGAAGGAGGTGAAGGACCTCTATAAAGAAAACTATGAAATCCTCAGAAAGGAAATAGCAGAGGATATTAACAAATGGAAGAACATACCATGCTCATAGATGGGAAGAATCAACATTGTTAAAATGTCTATACTTCCCAAAGCAATCTACCTATTCAATGCCATTCCTATCAAAATACCAACATCGTACTTTCAAGATTTGGAAAAAATGATTCTGCATTTTGTATGGAACTGGAAAAAACCCCGTATAGCTAAGGTAGTTCTCTGTAACAAAAATAAAGCTGGGGGCATCAGCATACCAGATTTTAGTCTGTACTACAAAGCCATAGTGCTCAAGACAGCATGGTACTGGCATAGACACTTGGAATCGAATCGAAAACCAAGAAATGAAACTAACATTTTACAACCACCTGATCTTTGATAAACCAACAAGAACATACCTTGGGGGAAAGACTCCCTATTCAATAAATGGTGTTGGGAGAACTGGATGTCTACATGTAAAAGACTGAAACTGGACCCACACCTTTCCCCACTCACAAAAATTGATTCAAGATGGATAAAGGACTTAAATTTAAGGCGTGAAACAATAAAAATCCTCAAAGAAAGCATAGGAAAAACACTGGAAGATATTGGCCTGGGGAAAGACTTCATGAAGAAGACTGCCATGGCAATTGCAACAACAACAAAAATAAACAAATGGGACTTCATTAAACTGAAAATCTTCTGTACAGCTAAGGAGACAATAACCAAAGCAAAGAGACAACCTACACAATGGGAAAGGATATTTGCATATTTTCAATCAGACAAAAGCTTGATAACTAGGATCTATAGAGAACTCAAATTAATCCACATGAAAAAAGCCAACAATCCCATATATCAATGGGCAAGAGACATGAATAGAACTTTCTCTAAAGACGACAGACGAATGGCTAACAAACACATGAAAAAATGTTCATCGTCTCTATATATTAGAGAAATGCAAATCAAAACAACACTGAGATATCATCTAATCCCAGTGAGGATGGCCCACATCACAAAATCTCAAAACTGCAGATGCTGGCGTGGATGTGGAGAGAAGGGAACACTTTTACACTGCTGGTGGGACTGCAAACTAGTACAACCTTTCTGGAAGGAAGTATGGAGAAACCTCAAAGCACTCAAGCTAGACCTCCCATTTGATCCTGCAGTCCCATTACTGGGCATCTACCCAGAAGGAAAAAAATCCTTTTATCATAAGGACACTTGTACTAGACTGTTTATTGCAGCTCAATTTACAATCGCCAAAATGTGGAAACAGCCTAAATGCCCACCAACCCAGGAATGGATTAACAAGCTGTGGTATATGTATACCATGGAATACTATTCAGCCATTAAAAAAAATGGAGACTTTACATCCTTCCTATTAACCTGGATGGACGTGGAAGACATTATTCTTAGTAAAGCATCACAAGAATGGAGAAGCATGAATCCTATGTACTCAATTTTGATATGAGGACAATTAATGACAATTATGGTTATGGGGGGGAGCAGAAAGAGGGAAGGAGGGAGGTGGGTGGGGCCTTGGTGTGTGTTACACTTTATGGGGGCAAGACATGATTGCAAGAGGGACTTTACCTAACAATTGCAATCAGTGTAACCTGGCTTATTCTACCCTCAATGAATCCCCAACAATAAAAAAAAAAAAAATTAGATTAAAATATATAAAATATAACAGTAGAAATCTGTAGGTTTTAGAATCTTAGATGCCTTTTTTTCTCTGTGTACATTGCCATAGTTCCCAAATTCTCTGCAATGAGCACTTATAAAATTTATAGTCAAAATTAAAAAAAAAATGTTTTAAAGGCAATTAGGCATCTTTTGTCCTATAGCGTTAACTAGATTGAAAATGTCCAAGTTGGAATAAAAAGAAACGGAACCTTGCCAATTCTATATTTATTAATATTTGACCTTAGAGATATTTGCCCACTTTCTCTTTGGTAATACTTTGTCCCTGAAAATGTTACAGAAGCTATTTTCTTTAACATGTAAATGAGTAGATCCTTTTCTTTTCATTTCTCTCCCTTTAATGTATGGATTCTCATTGTGAACAAATCAATACTGAAGTTTTGAACATTTGTAGTGTGTTAGTCTCTGCAAAAGATATGAAATCCTGGATAAGAACCCCATTCCCTATCCCAGATTACTCTTACTGATGTTAGGAAGCTAGGATTTACAATTTAGAAAATAATTTGGTATAACATATGGTAGGTTTCAAATGAGTATTACTTTACAACTTTCACTTCATTCCCAAATTATGTGCTTTAGTATAATCCAATTAACTTATATGCCTTCTTAAATTAGCCTTGGAACACGTTCTTACTTACCTTGTGAAGCACTTCTGGAGGAAAATTTTTGTCAGATCCAAATATCAAGAATATTTATCCATTCTGTCAATGATTGGTGGGGTTTTATCTCAAAATTATTTTAAACTGCACAATTGATAACAATTTTCCCTTTTTTAGTTGACCCTGTGGCTCACCTCAGTGAGTATGTCAAACATACATGTTTTTTGGGGGCCTGATCTTTTGTTTTACTCCTTGGTTGCCATCTATTTTCATTAATTTGCCTGAGTTTTAATGTGACTTCTGTTGGGGTCCTACCCCGAGAGCAGGGGTAGGTCCATTGAGACCTGTGTGGAAACTGGTGGCAATCGACTGAAGAAATATAGTTAGAAGCAACGGTAAAGAAAGACAAGAGACATAGGGTAGAATTAAAAGCGGGAGCCAGGGGTCCATTGCCTGTGGTGGCAGAGTTTTTCCTCTCCTCTACTTTTATTAGAGTCTATTTGCCCAGAGGGTAAGATGAGGGAAGGAAAAAAGACATCAGCAGTTTCTCAGATTGATCATATCAGCTCCTATTGTTAGTATTATTAACCTTAAGGGTAGCCTTCAGTAATCTGAAATCTGAGCCTTGGATTGGGAGAGCCTGCTTGAGGTCATACACACAGATTTCTAGGGAGGTGTTAAACTCCGCTAGTTCTCTGTGGAGTAAAACACCATCAGCATTAATCTCCTCTGAGGGATCTGTGGGAGGGAGGCATTTTCCTCCCATTACCACCACAGAGGATTTTCCTCTGCTGTAAGGGATATAAGCTCTTCTGCCCATATCTCAGGGCTTGAGCTATTCCCTTGGTCTTTGCCCCAGGCAAATGCAAATCTCCACAATGGGTATCTGCTTTGCCTGTTTAATGGGCAGGAAATGCCCTAGAAGATGTATCTTTTTCTAGGACTTGCCATAGACTCTTTTATGGCCATTACTCTCCTCAGAGTGCTCACAGACCCAGCAGGGGTTTGTTGTATCCCCAACAGGCTAGAATTTCAGAAAAGGCAAGACGCTTGCTAGTAACAGCTAGCTTAAACATAAACTAGCTGACTTTTCTTTGTTCCAACTCACTTAGCTTACTTTTTAGTTTTACTCTTTTTCTGAGGGTGCTTTCCTGGCCAGAAATGGGGTCTTCAGTCCCCATTCTCTCCCAGCAGACTTTTTTATTTTTTTTCTGTATCTTTATAAAACATGTTAAATCCTGCTTTCAGAAAATAATACTAAGAAAAATATAAATAAACGGGAGTAATGTAAGGCAGCAGTCCCCAACCTTTTTGGCACCAAGGACCAGTTTCATGGAAGGCAGGTTTTCCACAGAATGGAGGGTGCTGGTTTCATGACAATTCAAGCACATTACATCTCCATCTCAGACCATCACAGGCCTTAGATTCTCATAAGGAGAACACAGTCTAGATCCCTCACAGGTGCAGCTTCCTCTGTGAGAATCTAATACCGCTGCTGATCTGACAAGAGGTGGAGCTCAGGGGGTGATGATGAGTGATCAGGATTGGCAGTAAACACAGATGAAGCTTTGCTCACTCACCCACTGTTCACCTTCTGCTGTGCTGCCCAGCGCAGCTCCTAACAGGCCACCAGTCTGCAGCCTGGGGGGTGGGCACTGCAGATGTAAGAGATTGGAGGAACATATCAGACAATATATGCTAAATTATGCTCTTTACTCTTAACAAACTACTTCAGTTGTTCAATGGCTCACAAATGAAAAAGTCATTATTCACACGTACCATATTCACCAGGGTGAGCTTCACAGAGGTTCAATGGGACTCAAGCTGAAACTGTAGTCCAGACATAGTACACTGAAGGCTTCATGAAAGACAGAAAAAAATGATGGCTTTTAAGCTTCTGCTCAGAACTTGTACCAGTCACTTTTTACTTGCAATTCATTAGCCATAGCCAGTCATTTGCCAACCCTAATGTCAACGTGGAAGATGTGTTTACTCCTTACACAGGGAGACACCACAAACATTTGAAGGGTAGTATAATTTATCCCATGGAAGAAGCAGCAAGTGTGCTTTGAGGTTTTCGAAGAAGTCTACAACCAGAGAACAGAATATATGATGCAAAGTGCTAAGTGCCATTCACTGGCTTTCGTACATGCAAAATGGGGGTGACTGTTTTGAAGAGGTAATGAAAATTAAATATATAACCACTCAATAAATATTGGTTCTTATTACTTTATTTTGTAGACCCCCGGAAAGCCAACTGAAGAAGCAGATAAGTAACCATCTTGAACTGAACTCTTGACTTTTGCTTCTAAACTTCCATCTTTAGTCTCCCATCTTGGTGGATAACAATTTCATTCTTCTAGCTGCTCAAGCTAAATCCTTGCAATCACCATTAACTCCCACAAAAAATCTTTTAGTAAATTTCTTTACCTGTAATTTTGAAACTTATTCAGGATCCAATAGTTTCTTAACACCTCCACTGCTACCTCCCTAGCCTGCTACAAATATCCTTTCTTCGTTTCTTTTATCCCTCCACATACTATTCCAATATCTCAGTCAATTTCTCTGTAAAACATCTAAATCAGTTCATATCACTCCTTGCTCAAAGCTCTTTAATAACTCTCCACTGCACACAGAGGAAATGCCCAAATCCTTTAATTGGCCTCCAAGTGCCCATATAATCTTATACCCTTTTATCCCTTCAGCCTCACTTCCCTCACTCCTCCCACTTTGTTTACCCTTTAAGCCCTCCTACCCTGCAGCCATTCTTGCTGCTGAATGTGAAAAGCACACTCCCAACTTTAGGTCACTGCAGAGGCTAGTCCATGTGCCTGGAATGCACTATCCAGAGATGCCTAACACCCTGGTGTCCTTCACATCTTTCTCAAATGCCATCATCTCCTGTGATCACCCAATATCTCAGGAAAATCTCCCTTGCTTTGTTCTACTTTGTCATTTTTCATGGCACTTTTCACCTTTCAAAATATCGAGTAATACAATTACTTGTTATGTCTGTTCATTGTCTCTATCTGAGAAATTCTTGTTCCATGACAGCAGAGATCTGTGTTTCATTCATGGATATTTCCCTAGTATCTGGAAGAAAGAGTCATCGCTCATTAAGAATTTGGTTAAGAAAGGTAATAATGTGAAAATGATGTCTGTAAGACTTTGCTGAGTGACTGGATATAGTGGACTGGGGTAGTGTTCATGGCAGGAAGGAGAGGAAAATGGATAATGGTTAGGATTTTAGGCTGAACTTTCAGCCCTCTTTTCTTATGAAAACAGTCCTTGGTTTAGAAATCTACTAAAAAGTGACCCATTCAAGTTTGAATATTACGACTCAATAGTCAAGTTTATACCTAATAGAAAACTATTCAATAAACTAGAATTTTATAATTAAACCAGTTATGTGTACATATAGAAAAGACTGATAAATTCATTCCAAGGTGCTGAACAAAACCTTGGATGAGATTTTCATAAAAATCCATGTAGGTTCTGGGAGCAGTGACTCAGTCCGGGAAGCCCAGCCCTTTAGAAGGCAGAGATAGAAGGACTGCTTGAGCCCAGGAGTTCAAGACCAGCCTGAACAACACATTGAGACCTGTTTCTAAAAAATAAAACTGAAAAATTAGCCAAGTGTGGTTGCATATGCCTATGGTCCTAGCTCCCTCAGCAGACTGAGACAGGAGGATCACTTGAGCCTGAGAGTTGGAGGTTACAGTGAGTTATAATCCTGCTAGTGCATAACAGAAAGACCCTGTCTCAAAGAAAACAAGAAAAAACAAAAACTCATGCAAAAATAATATTTAACACTTATTTTTCTTTATCAGTTTATGTCCACTCAGCCTTAAAGGAGGTGGAAGAATGGCACAGAAAGAGTTAATATTTAAATAATATCATATTAGTTCCCCCACTCAGACTCTGTCTCTTCCAGAATGGACATATTACTTCAATATTATACTTGGAAAGAAAAGAGAGATTAGCAGGAGGAGCAAGATGATGGCTGAGTAATAGCTTCCTGCAACTGGGCACAGTGAGTCTGGGGAGACAAGACTCCAGGCATTTCTGGCTGGTAGTATCTGCCCATAAACATCCCTTTGAGGACACAGGAAGTCAGTGAGAGACTTTTGAACTTCAGGAGGAGGGCAAAAGCAGTGGAAAACTGGCAAGTGGTTGTGTGTGTTCATTTGGTCTAATCCCGCTGGCAGCTGTAAGTACAGCAGCAGTGAGATTACAAACTGGAAAGGCCTTACCTGTGAGCTGCTTTGTGTTTTTTGGACTGAGCACTCAGTTGAACTACCTTGAGAGAACTTTGGCAAGATTGTGGAGGACTTTAAGCCTTGTCTAGAGCCCCAGACTGAGCTACTGAGGCAGACAGAGCTAATAGTGTTCAGCTGAAGGCCATGCTGAGCCATTGTGGGAGAAATGCCCCAGCAAGTTCCGCCCTCAGGGTCTCAGCAGAAGGATCAGGTGGGAGCTAGTAATCTAGTGACTGAGCAGCCTAAAGGCGTGGACCAAGACGTCTTGCAGCTTAGCCCTCAGGGGCACAAGTGAGATCGGTTTTGGCACACTGGTTAAGTGGATAGCCACTTCAGAAGTGATCCCAGTGACAAGCACGTTCCTGGGAAAGCTTCTGCTTAGCCAAGTTTAGCAGTTTAAAGTGCCTTTTACATGGGCTGAGGAGAGATTTAGGGTCTCAACTTTAGGCTCTCCACCCTGCAGGGTTTGGGAAATCAGCAGAGGCCTCCAGTTTCGATCTCATATAGGCATATAAGCATTGTGATTAACATCTCAGACCCCAGAAGATCACCTGTTTCCCAGACAATATTCAGCAAGAGATATATACTGCTTTGTTTTTTGTTTTGTTTTGTTTTTTTGGTTGTTGTTGTTGTTTTGTTTTCAATTTCAACATTTTCCCTACAGATTTTTCTTTTCTTTTTTTCTTTCTTCATTTTTCTAGTTGAAATATAATTTCCCATTGTTGCCTTTTTCAACAATTAGAACATCATTTTTGCTAGTGCAAGGAAACAGATAAAAGAAATCACTCATGAAGAAGAATCAGCAAAAAACTCCTGGCAACATGAAGAACCAGTCCAGAGCAACCCCTACAAAGGACCATGAGGTAGTTACCACAGAGGATTCCACCTATAAAGAAATGTTAGAAATGACAGAAAGGGAATTTAGAATACACATGATGAAAACAATGAAGGAAATGATGGAAACAATGAAGAAAACTGCTGATAAAGTGGAAAATAACCAAAAGGAAATCCAAAAACAGAATCAAATAAGAGATGAATGATATGAAGAATATAGAAAGGATATAGCAGAGCTGAAGGAACTGAAGCAGTCAATTAGGGAACTTAAAGATGCAATAGAAAGCATCAGCAACAGGTGACACCATACAGAAGAAATAAATTTGGAGATAGAGGACAAAGTTCTTGAGACAACTCAGATAGTAAAAGAGGCAGAAAAGAAGAGAGAGAAAGCATAATGTTCACTGACAGAATTATGGGATTTCATGAAGCATTCAAACATATGAGTTAGAGGAATCCCAGAGGTGGAAGAAGAATGCCCCAGGGGAATGGAAGCCATACTAGAGAATATTATAAATGAAAATTTCCCAAATATCACCAAAGATTCTGACACACTCCTTTCAGAAGGATATCAGACCCCAGGTCACCTCAACTCTCACCGCGCTTCTCCAAGACACGTTGTGATGAACCTGTCCAAAGTCAAGATAAAAGAAAAGATTCTTCAAGCTACCAGGAGTAAGTGCCAGTTGACCTACAGAGGCAAATCCATCAGGGTAACTACAGAGTCTCTAATGAAACTTTCCAAGCAAGAAGATAGTGGTCATCCACCTTCAATCTACTTAAACAGAACAATTTCTAGCCTAGAATTCTATATCCTGCTAAGCTAAGCTTTAAAATTGACAGAGAAATCAAATCATTCACTGATATACAAACATTAAGGAAATATGCCACAACAAGACCAGCTCTATAGGAAATACTTCAACCTGTTCTATACATTGACCATCACAATGGATCAACAGCAAAGTAAGAACTCAGAAATTAAAGGACAGAACCTAGCTTCCACACTGATGCAAAAGATAAAACTAAGCAATGGATTCTCATAAAATAAGATGAATAGAACACTTCATAGATACCATATTATCAATTATCTCAATAAATGTTAATGGCTTGAATCCCCCACTGAAGAGGCATAGATTGGCTGACTTGATTAAAAACACAAGCCATCCATTTGCTGTCTGCAGGAAACACAACTGGATTCAAAAGACAAATTATAATTCTGAGTTAAGGGTTGGCAGACAATTTTTCAGGCAAAGGGAATTCAGAAGAAAAGAAGAATTACAATCTTATTTTCAGATACATGTGGATTTAAAGCAACTAAAGTCAAAAAAGACAAAGATGGTCACTTTATATTAGTCAAAGGAAAAATACAACAAGAAGACATTTCAATTCTAAATATTTATGCACCCAATTTAAAATGCTTCCAGATTTTTGAAACAGACCTTACTCAGTCTGAGCAATATGATATCCTATAATACCATCATAACAGGGGACTTTAACACTCCTCTTACAGAGCTGGACAGATCCTCTAAACAGAAATTAAACAAAGATATAAGGGACTTAAATGAGACCCTAGAACAACTGTGCTTGATAGATGTGTATAGAACACTCCATCCCAAAGATAAAGAATATGCATTCTTCTCATTGCCCCATGGAACATTCTCCAAAATTGATCACATCCTAGGACACAAAACAAACCTCAACAGAATCAAAATAATTGAATTTTTACCTTATATCTTCTCAGACCACAAGGCACTAAAGGCGGAACTCAACTCCAAGAAAAACATTCAACCCCACACAAAGGCATGGAAATTTAACAACCTTCTGTTGAATGACAGTTGGGTTCAGAAGAAATAAAACAGGAAACCACTAACTTCCTTGAACATAACAACAATGATGAAACAAGCTACCAAAACCTGTGGGATACTGCAAAAGCAGTTTTATGAGGAAAATTTATCACTTTAGATGCCTACATTTGAAAAACAGAAAGAGAGCACATCAACAAACTCACAAACCATCTTATGGAATTGGAAAAAGAACAATCTAAGCCTAAACCCAGTAGAAGAAAAGAAATCTCCAAAATTAAATCAGAGATCAATGAAATTGAAAACAAAAGAATCATTCAGAAAATTAATGAAATAAGGTGGTGGTTTTTTTTAAAAAATAAATAAAATAGATAAACCTTTGGCCAGACTAACTAGAAATAGAAACCTTAATCAGAAATTTTAAAGGGGAAATAACAATTGATGCCACAGATATACAAAAGATCATCTCTGAATACTACCAGAAATTTGACAATGCGAAAGTAATGGATCAATATTTGGAATCACACCCTCTCCCTAGACTTAGCCAGGAAGAAATAGAGCTTCTGAACAGATCAATTTCATGCACTGAGATTAAAGAAATAATAAAAAATGCCCTGGTCCAGATGGCTTCACACCAGAATTCTATCAAACCTTCAAGGAAGAGCTTATTCCTGTACTGTAGAAATTATTCCAAAAAATTGAGGAGGAAGGAATCTTCCCAAACACGTTCTATGAAGCAAACATCACCCTGATACAAAACCAGGAAAAGATCCAACTAAAAAGGAGAATTTCAGACCAATTTCATTGATGAATATAGAAGCAAAAATTCTCAACAAAATCCTAGCCAATAGATTACAGCTTATCATCAAAAAAGTCATACATCATGATCAAGTAGGTTTCATCCCAGGGATGCAAGGCTGGTTTAACATACGCAAGTCCATAAACATTATCCATCATATTAACAGAAGCAAAAAATAAAGACCATATGATCCTTTCAATAGATGCAGAAAAAGCATTTGATAAAATCCAGCATCCTTTTCTAATTAGAACACTGAAGAGTATAGGCACAGGTGGCACATTTCTGAAACTGATTGAAGCTATCTATGACAAACCCACAGCTAATATTTTATTGAATGGAGTAAAACTGAAAGTTTTTCCTCTTAGAACTGGAACCAGATAAGGTTGTCTTCTGTCACCAATACTTTTCAACATAGTGCTGAAAGTTCTAGCCAATACAATTAGGCAAGACAAGGAAATAAAGGGAATCCAAATAGAAGCAGAGGAGGTCAAATTCTCCCTTTTTGCTGATGACATGATCTTACACTTAGAGAACTCCAAAGTCTCAACCACAAGACTCCTGGAAGTCATCAAAATGTACAGTAATGTCTCAGGATATAAAATCAACATCCACAAATCAGTTGCCTTTATATATGCCAATAACAGTCAAGATGAAAGTCTAATTAAGGACACAACTCCCTTTACCACAGCTTCAATGAAAATGAAATACCTTGGAATATACCTAACAAAGGAGGTGAAGGACCTCTATAAAGAAAACTATGAAATCCTCAGAAAGGAAATAGCAGAGGCTATTAACAAATGGAAGAACATACCATGCTCATGGCTGGGAAGAGTCAACATTGTTAAATGTCTATACTTCCCAAATCAATCATCATCCCTATTTATTAGAGAAATGCAAGTCAAAACCACCCTGAGATACCATCTAATCTCAGTGAGAATGGCCCTTATCACAAAATCTCAAATCTGCAGATGCTGGTGTGGATGTGGAGAGAAGGGAACACTTTTACACTGCTGGTGGGACTGCAAACTAGTACAACCTTTCTGGAAGGAAGTATGAAGAACCAGAGAGAACTCAAACTAGACCTCCCATTTGATCCTGCAATCCCATTACTGGACATCTACCCAGAAGGAAAAAAATCCTTTTCTCATAAGAACACTTGCACTAGACTGTTTATTGCAGCTCAATTTATAATCACCAAAATGTGGAAACAGCCTAAATGCCCACCAACCCAGGAATGGATTAACAAGCTGTGGTATATGTATACCATGGAATACTATTCAGCCATTAAAAAAATGGAGACTTTACATCCTTCGTATTAACCTGGATGGAAGTGGAAGACATTCTTCTTAGTAAAGCTTCACAAGAATAGAGAAGCATGAATCCTATGTACTCAATTTTGATATGAGGACAATTAAGGACACAGTGCATGTGGGCACAAAAACAGAGACATAGACATTTGGAATTGAATAGAATTTCTCCCTTTGCCCTCCCTAATGGGAGAGCAGAGAGAGAAAGGAGGAGGGAGGGGTGGGGAAAGGAAGAGCAGAGAGAGGGAAGGAGGGAAGGGGTTGGGCCTTGGTGTGTGCCACACCTTTTGGGGGCAAGACACGATTGTAAGAGGGACTTTACCTAACAAATGCAATCAGTGTAACCTGGTTTCTTATACCCTCAATGATCCCCAACAATAAAAAAAAAGAAAAGAGGGATTAATGTGCTAATCTAATGACTCATTTACTATAAAGGAAAAATGTAAATGAGTTTTATTCTATAATTACATCATTTTATTATTTATAATAAGATATATTATTCAATTGTTACATCACATTTCAGGAGTATACATAGTGTGGGTCATTATACCAGTGACAGATGAGGATTAAAACCAAAAGTCTAGAAGACCAGGAGACAGAGCACCTTAAAGGCGATAGCCATGCCTCTGAGCTGTGCTATAGTCCTATCAGCATCAAACACAAGACAGTGTACATAGTAAGAGATTACAAGATTACAGAAGACATGAATTAACTGAATTTTAAATACTAGTTACATTGCAGACTTGGCTTCAAGGCCAGATGTACTCACAGAGACTAGTACATCACAAATCCAGAAAACGGTTGAAGTCCAGTTTTACTAGCATAGATATCTTTTGTACTAGTCAAAGCAATTCTTTTCATAACATAGCTTGCAAAGGGCATTCTATTAATCACAGCCCTAGAAGTTAACACATATGAAAACCTACTAATGGAAGAGAGGTTACCAAAAAGGACTAAGTATGAAGATGTGACAGGGCTTATAGAAGAGAAACGGCAAGAGTCCGTGAGTTCCCCCAGGGTCACCCATGGTGGAGAGCTGTTACCAGCCCTGAGCCTGCAGGAGCTGGGCAGTTACTGAAACATGGAGAAAACAGCTCCACACAGAGGCTGCTTTCTGTGAAGGAGCTGGGGCGAATTGCCTAGAGAAATCAATGCCCTAACGTTGTTCACACATCCCCTCCCCTACCACCACTGCTTCCCATTGGCTAAATTCAACTGTAAGCCATGGGCAAAAACAATTCACCTTCTAAGGCACAAAACAGGCAGTACAGGATGAAGGGTAAACGGAATAGGTCAGTGAAAAACTCTAGCACAAGTAAGAATCACTTGTTCCACTACAGATGGTAAGAAGCTGTGTTATAATTCCTAGACCTTTGAAATAAACAAATTTAAATAATTTGTCATGTGCAAATGAACATTGCCTTCAGTAGGAACTGTGTATGTGGACTTCCTAGAAAACTTTTATATACACATAGCTTACATTAAAATTTTCTTAAAATGATAAAAAGAATATAGAAATAGGTCAAAAATGATCAATAGAAGGCAAACAAATGAATCTTTAAAAATATTTCATGCTGGAAATAGATCATAAAAACCTTGTTCCATTAATTTCTTATCTCTTTGCATTTTTATAAAGTCCCATTTCCCATTACTATCATATGAACATTTTAGGGCTATTTTCACAACTTTAGTTCCACTAATATGTTGCTTATAATGCTTTCTACCAGCAGAACCTATTTTTGTGAAATATATTAACCCATTTTAATGTTACTTTGTACAACATAAAACCTTTTTATGTCTTCATAATCATCAGAATTTTATCTATTTTATTTGTCAACTTGTTAAGTATTACTTAACTTGTTGATGGTTTTAATTACTCTTCAAATCAGTTTATTCCATTCATTTTATCACTGCAGATCCTCATATTTAAAAGTATGTTGATAAAAATATAACGAGTGCACATACACTTAAAAATAAAACTACTGTTTAAATTGTCTTTGGTGTCTTATACTTTTTTCCATCTATGGAAACATATTTTTTCTGTATTGCAAGAGCTAAAAAAAATTGGAACTGAATTTCCAAGAAACCTTGTCATTGGAATCCCTCATTGAGAGATTCTTGCATGGGATTTGGAGGGAAAACAGAAGTAAAAGGATAATTATTGCTTCTGTAGTGCTACTTTAAAGAGACAGGGATTTTGGCAGAAGAGAGTTTTTTAGAAGTGTTCTCTAAGAAATTAGCTACCTTGGCTCTGGAGGCAGCGGTGGACATCATTGGTGTTTCCAATGGTTTGAGAAAATTCTGGACTCCTTAAAAATAGAAGTGAACCCAAGATTTGGAAGTTGACTTTATGACTGTCCTGTCTAAGGACATGTAAGCATTGAAATTATCGTGTTAAATGTTGTCCTATCAATATCCTTTCCTGCTTGAACACAAAAGTTGTTTCTGTTTTCCCAGCCTGACCTGAACCCATACAAAATTTGGTTTTAAAAGGGCAGGAGGTATACTGCCAAACAAAAACTTAAGTACCTGACACTATTTAATGGTTAGATAATGGGATGTGATGAAATTGTTAAGAGAGGGGCTGCAAACACGGGCAAGCAATAGAAAAGCCTTTGGTGAAACTGTCGTATATGATAACTCGGAAGGGATACCTACTGTGCACCCCCAGAGTAGAACATGAGTCTCAGAGAACAGTAGTGTATAAAAAACGTTCACAGAGCGGCTGAGACTGCTGTCCAGAGCAGATCCTGTCTGCAGTGTCAGCCCTCAGCTGGTATCTGGGAACAGATCTCAGGTGGGTGGGTTCTCATCATTCCCTCATCGGATGGCTCACTGTTCCTAAAACATTATTAAAAAACAATATGGTTCACGGCAAACACCTGCTTTCCTTCTGGAAGACTGAAATTTTGGTATGTTCCAGACAGAGGGTGCCCATATGACCAGCCCCTAGTAACAACCCTGCCATTTAGTCCCTGAAGAGCTTCCCTGCTAGATGACATTTCACATGTGTTGCCACAACTTGCTGTGGGAGATGATGCACATCCTGTGTAAATCCACTCAGAGAGGATTCTTGGAAGCTTGCACCTGGCCGCCAGACTGCCCCGTGTGACTTATTTATTCACCAATTTTGCTAGGCATCCTCTCAGTGTAATAGATCGTAAGTGTGAGGATAACTGTATCTGGAGTGCTGTGAGTCAGTTCTCTTAGCAAATCTTCTAAGCAGGGGTATCACTGTCACAGTTGGGCAATCTAGTTTCTCCCATATTGTCAAATTTGGGTCTAATTAAATCATTTTGTCCACTCCTATAATAGAAAGTCTTTATGCATCCTGCCCAGCTGAGTCTGAACACCCTTCCCTGGTTATGAACCAGCGATTGCTGTCTATCTCCCATTCTTCTCTTTTCTGAGTGGGAGATTCTATTGCACCAGCTGGACCACTGAACACTCTGTCAGCTTCTCCATCAGTTTCCAACCCACCCTTCTACACTCTGCTTCGGGATGTGGTCACTGAGACTGTGCAGATTACCTTTCTGCTTTGCCGATTGATTATCTGTTAAACTATGTCAACAGTGAATACTTTCAGGAGACCAAAAGCTTGTTTCTTGTTTCTGCCTGAGCTGCTCCAGCTTCACTTCTTTACCCTGGAACCGCAGTCCACTCCACTAGCAGTAGTTGAACCCAACTTGCAGGTTTCCCAATACTCACAGAATCAGCTTCACTGCAATTCCTCAAAATCAACACTACTGAGCAACGTCCCTTCCTTGGAAGTTTGCATCTAGCCCTACAAAGTTTCTTCCTTCAAATTTACAGCTACTAGCATCAGCTTCCCAGCATTTCTTGTTTAAAATGATGAATTTCAGCATCGCAGAGCCTTTCTTCAAATCTTCTAACTCTGAATACTTCAATCTTTTCTCTTGCCATTCTCGGCCCCAGTGGTCATAGCTGCTTCCTGTAGTTGCTATGTTTGTGACACCTGAAGAGTTTTCTTTTGTGACCCCTCAGTTCTTCAAATACTAGTTATTACAACTTTAAATTCTCTTTTAAAATGGCTGATGTGATCTGCCTCCTGGTGGGATCTTGACTGTGTAAAAATGGTGAGAGCAAAAAGTGAGGCAGTAACAATTTGTGTCAGAGTTCACATGACATGGTAAGCCCCTTTCAGACTTAATCAAGAGAAATCGTCTCCTGGAGACCCTGGCATATCTGCCTGCTGCAGTGATTGGAAGCAACTTGCTCTCATCCCTGCTGGAGAGTGCATGAGGTTGTTCCATTTGGGAGAAAGGGTGAATTTAGAAGGGCTATGGAAGTGATGTTCACCAAAATTGTTTCCCCTTCCTCCTGGGTAAATAGCTAGATTACAGCCTCCAGATCCCACACTCTTAGGTGTAGCCACACCACAGTTCTGGCTGCATTAATTTGCTAGGGCTTCCTTAACAGAGTACTAGGTACCATGTGGCTTAAACAACAGAAAATTATTGCTTCATAATTCTAGAGAACTAGAAATCAGAGATAAAGGTGTTAACATGGTTGATTCCTTCTGAGGGATGTAAGGGAAATATGTTCTATGCCTCTGTCCTAGCACCTGGTAGTTGCTGGTAACTTTGCCATTCCTTGGTTTGTACATGTCAATGCATCACCTTGGTCTCTGAATCTACCTATACAAGACAGTCTCCTCATGCACACGTCTCTCTCCAAACATTTCCTGTATATAAGGGCACCTCACCATGGATTAAGGGTCCACCTTACTCCAGTGTGACTTCATCTTAACTAATTACATCTGCAATGAGCCTGTTTCCAAATACGGAGGAACTAGAATCCAAATTCTGAGGTCCTAGGAGTCAGAAACTCATGAAATTTTTGGAGAAACACAATTCAACCAATAACACTGGCCAAATAATGAAATAGCCTACGCCACTTCCAGATATGGACCATAAAAAACACTCATGTTATCAAAGGCTCTTTTTCTCTGTCTTCCTGTTGGATGTCGAACCCAAAAGACCTCAAAATTTGAATTTTCAAGAAGTCTGATGCTCTATCAGGCGTCCTCAAACTTTTTAAACAGGGGTCCAATTCACTGTCCCTCAGACCATTGGAGGGCTGGACTATAGTTTAAAAAAAAAATATGAACAAATTCCTATGCACACTGCACATATCTTATTTTTGAAGTGAAAAAACAAAACAGGAACAAATACAATCTCACTGCCTCATGTGGCCCATGGGCTGCAGTTTGAGGACCCCTGCCTAAATGATGTAAGGAACAGAATTCCAAATGCCACCCCAGACTTTGTACTGTTTGTGAGTAAAACAAAAACATTTATTGTGTTAAGACACTGAGATTTCTGCATTTATTTTTCATAACAGTTAGCATTACCTTAAGGAATATGCTTACTTGGTTGAAAATAATGATCACACACTTTAAAAGGGTATCACAATTCCACTTACAATGATCTCAGTTGTATATATCTAATCCACATTTAAACAAAGATGGCAAGATTTATAACTTCATTGCTTATCTTTATATTTATGCTATACTTTCTAGCACAGTGTAAACATATAAAACTATTTATTCAATTGAATAAAGATAAATAGTGGTGAAAGCAAATAGGAAAACAATATTAGAGTCTGTATACATGGATTCATTGTGACTATCTGCTAAAATTAACCAACCAAAATAATTTCCTTTAAACTAAATCCATCAATTATAATTAAAATTTCCACTCGAAAGAGTAAAAACGATTCCTGTATAAAATATGAAAGGAGCCAACATGTATATGAAAAGGTGCTCAATGTCACTAACCATTAGTAAAATGCAAATCTAAACTACAAGGAGATATCACCTTGAACTTGTTACAGTGACTATTACGAGAAAGACAAGAAAAACAAAAGGTAACAAATGTTGGCAAAGGGAATTGGGTTATACAATGTTAGTGGTGATGTAAATTGATACAGTCATTATGGAAAATGGTATAGATTTTTCACATAAATTAAAAACAGAATTATTTTACAATCCACAATCTCACTCCTGGGTATAAATCAGGATCTCAAAGAGGTATCTGCACTCCTCTCCTCACTGCAACATTATTCACAATAGTCAAGATACAGAAACAACCAATGCTTTTGTTAGATAAATAAAGAGAATATAGTGTAATACAATGTATGTATCAAATTTTCTTTCCATAAGAGAATATTATTCAGTCTTAACAAAGAAGGAAATCCTGTCATTTGCCACAACACAGATGAAAGAAACTTATACCAAGTGAAGTAAGCTAGACAGAGAAAAACAAATATACACCAGCTTACTTATGTGTGCAATCTCCAAGGGTCAAACTCCAAGAAGCAGAGAGTACAACAGTGGTTACCAGGAACGGCGGGAGCAGGAAAAGAGATGTAGGTTCAGGGGTGCAAATTTTCAGATATGCGAGATGAATTAGTTCTGGAGTTCTAATGTACAGCAATCTGACAATAATTAACAATACCTTATTGTATACTTGAAATGTACATAATTAAGAGCTTAAATGTTCTTACCACACACACACCCCCACCAATAAAGAAAAAGAAACAAAAAGAAAAGAAAGCAGAAAAAAAGGAATAGAAGAAAGAGATTGGTGGTAGCTACCTGAAGTTACAGATATGTTAGTGGTTATTATCTCACAATGTATAGGTACTACATATATCAAATCATCGAATTGTATACTTTAGGCTGAGCATGGTAATCCTAACACTTTGGGAAGCTGATGTAGGTGGACAGGCTGAACTCAGGAGTTCAAGAGCAGTGTGAGCAAGAGTGAGACCCCATCTCTACTAAAAATAGAAAAACCACTGGATGCTGTGGCAGGCACCTACAGTCCCAGCTACTCAGGAGGCTGAGGCAATAGGATCACTTGAGCCCAAAAGTTTGAGGTTACTGTGAGCTATGATGCCATGCCACTCTACCCAGGGTGATTGAATGAGACTCTGCCCCCGACAAATGATACAATTTGATACAATTTCTAAGTATCAAATGTATGTCAATGAAATGTTTAAAATGGAAACATGAAGAAAACTGCTTTAAAGACTTTCATCTGGTCACCATGCCACTCAACTCTTGAGCAATGGCCAATACTTCATACTGAAGGGTATTCAGAAACGTGTACAGAACTAAAACTTAAAGAACTTAGGTCAAGGCATTAAAGGATAAAAGTCTAAAGCAGTGGTTCTCCACCTTCCTAATGCCGCGACCCTTTAATACAGTCCCTCATGTAGTGGTGACCCCCAACCATAAAATTATTTTCATTGTTACTTTATAACTGTAATTTTGCTGCTGTTATGAATTGTAACGTAAATATCTGATACGCAGGAGACCCCCAAAGGGGTTGCAACCACAGGTTGAGAACTGCTGGTCTAAAGCAAATTTAAAAGAAAAGAAAGGTGCTAAAATGAACATTTGGACATCTATAGGAAAGCACTGGTATAATTTCCTGAACGAAGAGTAATATCTAAAGTGGAGGCATCCAACCTTTTGGCTTCTCTGGGCCACACTAGGAGAAGAGTTTTCTTGGACCACACAGTAAATGCACAAACATTAATGAAAGCTGACGAGGAAAGAAAAGGAGGAACGAAGAAAGGAAGGAAGGAAAGAAGGAAGAAGGAAGGAAGGAAGGAAGGAAGGAGGGAAAGAAGCGAAGAAGGAAAGAAGGAAGGAAGGAAAGAAAAGAAAAGAAAAGAAAAAGAAAGAAAAAAGAAAAGAAAAGAGAGTCTAGGCATAATTTACATTATATCCAGCACCACAGATAAGCAAAAGTCCTCACATAATCAATCCCAATTACACAGCAGCCCATTCAGAATCTTTTAAAATTATTGAGCAGATCCCAAGTTTGGGATCACTAATATACATAGTGGAAAGTGTACATCTCTAAGTAATAAAATGTCTTTGGGTTTTTAAAATATTTTATATTATAAAAGTAAAAGAAAAGTGGGCAACATAAAACTAGTGGGATACATGACACTGTATTTGAGAAACTAATGCATCAATATCTGGTTTGGTGGAAGTAGTTGTGATTCTCAGTAAGTTCTCAAAGTGCTCATCAGATATTTTGGTTCTAATTTTAGTCTTAATGTGCTTTGTTCATGAAAATAGTTGCTCACAATGTAATATAATAGTGCTGCCCAATGTGATGACATGAATAAGTCATGACTGTGAACAGAGGGATACTGTCTCTGGGAAGATGGGAGCTATAAAGTCCAGGAAAGCGGCGTGATCAAATTTTTCTTTAAGTTGAATGTCTTAAGCTACGGATTGCAATGGATTGCAGCTCTGTACATTCCACGTGAAAATTGGCAGGTAACATATTTATGTCAACTGAAAATGGACACACAAAGTACCAATATTTGATTATTTTCCTGGAAATCTTGAAATCTGTTTTCAAGCTCTTGTGTCTAATCAAAAAGCAAGGCTGCATTTTTTGCTTTCCCAAGACTGTGTTTAGCCAACATGTTGAAATGCATATAATTATTTGCCTTAATTTAAGGTTTCCATAATTTAATTTGCATTTGGAACGCAGTTACTGTTTGAAACATGGTATTGATATACCTGTTTCACCTGAAGACATATATCTAATTCATTTAAATGAGTTAATCCACTAAAAATGCTAAATCCGTAAGCTAGTTTTCATTGCAAGTTCTTGCACAAATTTTGCTTTTGATACCATAAAAAACTTGATAACATGTTGCAAATCATAAAATCCTTTCCACATTTGGCCTGTCCTGAGTCATCTTACTTCCTAAAAGTAAATGATGTCACCATAGTCAGTAGAAATACTTTTAAGAAATTCCCATAATTGGCGATGATTCCATCCCTTGGCCCTCATAAAATTCAGTCTTGATGATTTGCAGGATGTTATCTGTTTCCAAAGCTTTTGTGCCATACATTTTCTTGATGTACCATGCAATGATACTTCATCAAATGTAAGTTTGGGGTGGCAACTGCATGGTCTTCTATTAATTTTACAAGTCCATCTCTTTTACCTCCTATAGCCAGGGTACCATAAGTAACTATGCCACATATTTTGACAGTGGGCAAAGGAAATTGCTTTAACATATTTGTACTGCTGTGTATAAATCTCTTGCTGTAGTTGTGCTTTTTAATGGCAATAAAGAAGCCATTTCCTTCACATGTGTTGCTGGCTATGGTCTGGTGAGACAAACTGATTTTAAAAAATATCCCCCTTTCTTCGGGGCAAATTATATCTGCCACGCATTCTATACTTTGCTTAATAAATTCACCAACGGGAACTGGTTTTGATTTTGTTTTGCTGTGAAACACACTACCACATAACTATGACAATGGAAGCCATCTGAGTTGTAACTTAAAATTTTTTTTTTTTTGCTGTGAAGACAGACATTTTTTTCAGTTCCACTATTTTATTCTTACAAAGCAACCATTCACATACATCAATTTTGGCAGCATCGAATGCCTTTTCAAATTATTGTCTTTGAAAACTTGCACAAATTAAGCAGCGTGCCTTACAATGTGCCTCAACATAAAAGTAGTCATCAGCGTACTTTGCACTGGACAATCTTCCTTATCTGTTCTGTTTTATTTCGAGATGTGTAGAATCCATGCTGGATTTTAAAAACCAATAATAATAGATAAGTGACCATATTTACTTTTATTATGAAAATTAACTGACAAGACAATAGAAAGCAAGGTTTGTGTCCCTCCTCCCATATCTCAGCTGCCAATGCTGGGGAGGGTGGTGGGCAACGGGTACGGCAGCACCAAAGTGTGAAAGTGCCCTTAATAATCAAATAAGACTGCTTGCCTGACTTCTAAATAACATTAAACACTAATGGTCCAATGGCAGGTTGAAATAGTATCAATAATCAACATCTCACTGTGAGCGCATGTAACATCTGAGGGTATCAACTCGACTATCTGTACTTGGAAGACAACACACTGAGAGCTGTGAACAGATAGAGCGTATATGTGTTTATTTTACATGACATTGTGACATAGCATTGTCATCTACAGAGTTCACCCTTGAGAACCATGCAGTCAAGTTCCACCCCCAAAGTTGCATCATGGCTTAAGTAAGTCTATGATTTTGTAGTGGGCCACATTCATAGCCGTCCTGGGCAACACACACACACGCACAGAGGCTGTGGGTTGGACACCCCTGGAACTGAAGTTGTTTCCAAACTTAAAAATACACTGTCAGTTCTTAAGGAGAGTTTTATATTGAGAAGTGCTTAAAAAGTCACTAAACGCACTCTTCTCTCTGAGAAAGATAGGGCCACTTGAAAAAAATTTAAAAAATCAGAAATTCCAGCAAAACACGTGTCTCCTCAAAAGTTATCACATGAAGACACCTTCTAGAACTTCCCATTCTTCTGCATGATGAGAAATGTTGAAGTGAATACCAATTAAAGTCTTATATTTTCTAGAAAATGCAGGAACATTATTCTAAGAACACTCATGGTTAGTGTCTAACAGGTCAGTATACTTCAGACACCAGATACTTAGAAAGAGAAATGTGGTTGAAATTGTCAACAATATCGCTAAGCTAAGACAACTTTTTCTGTGTTTTCTGGTAACAAGCAGTACTATTGGAAGACTCACACTGACCTTGCACTATGTAATCGTGGTGAATCCATGGTGCATGTAACACAAATCTAGATCGAGTTTCTGACAATAGAACGACAAGGAAACGATGCCTTCTGTGCAGACAGTAGTGGCTGAAATGATTTTCCAAGTAACCGCTGTGATGGAAATTATTCAATTGCACTCAAACTAAATAACTGAAAAAACATCATTTACCACAATATACGGTGATATTATTTGTGATAATAGAAAATAAGAGATATGGAGGACATAAAAAAGTTTTTCAGAAGCAAGATATGGTGTGGGCACTTTTCGAAGATAGGGAATTTAATATTAATACATGAGAATGACATGGATTTAAATCAGTGGTTCTCAACCTGTGAGTTGTGACCCACAGGAACTGTATCAAAGGGCCGTGGCATTAAGAAGGTTGAGAATCACTGATTTCAATAGACAAGATCAAATTTAGATTCTGAAAAGACAATATTACATCTAGTTAGCAAAATTATTGTTATTTCTCTTAATCTAAGAAAACCAGGGCCACTGCTTTTTCTCCTTTGAAATAAAAATGAGGGAGGGGTAAACACATAGTAGTCAGCAAATACATATTCAATATTTACAGAAGTGAAGGGTGTTAGAGGAGGATTTAGATAAATTTCTTATGACAGAGAGTAATATGGTTGGTTCCAGATTCTTGAAAATAACAACACAAATCATCAAAATATACAAACTTTAGCCTTCAATAATAATATTTATGGCACTTCCAACCTACAAGTGACTTTGTGCAACTCATTCAAGCTGTGTGAAACCCCACCTTTCCATTGTGTGGAAGGAGGGAAAAGTGGCTGACTGCTAGAACCTGTGAAAAGTACAGGAGATAATAATACAGGCTCATTCTCCAAAATACTTTCCATTTAACATTTTCCTTGGAGATGTGTTTTTAGTTTATACTGTCAAAAATTTTATAATATATATATCTTTCAAAATAATACTTATTGGCTAATGTTTACAAAGGACATATGACTATATAAATATAAATATACATGTTTATATATGAAAATTCAGTCAAACTTTAACAGAATGATTTAGGGGAACAAAATCTTAAATTACCTTCCAAACGCAACTCTTAGAACATTAGAATTACAGGTAGACATTTTTAAAACCTGCCAAGTTTCAAACAAAGGAAATATATATATATTTCCACATATATAAACAAATGTATGAAAACCGACACAGTGATTAGTAATCGATAATTGATGGTTTGCTTCCTCAAGTGATCATTTGGTGCTTACACACAGGTAGTTTACTTCATCTTACTTACCTTTAAGGAAATTGATTAGGAGCTCTATGTTGACAAATAACACATTAGAATATTTTACAATAAATAGGAGGGTAGTAGGCTCCCAGTTAGTACTTTTGCTCAGAGAGCATCAGTTTTCATGAATGTGTCACTGATATCAAATGGGTGATATTTATATATCCAAAATAACGCCACTTAGTAGGAGGTCAACAACTGTGAGCACTCTTAAAGCACACCATGACAAAAGAGACAAAATATATCCTTCTTCAGTAGTTATTTTTGAGAATGTTAAGGACAGTGTAATAGAATATTTACCTCTCAAAACTGTCCTTAAAAGAACTCCATATCCAGAATTAGAATATTACTATTTTAAAATAAAATATACATATTTAAAATTTATATCTGATTGTTAAAGTGTTATTTTGTCAAAAATATGTTAAACTGTTTTCATATAATCGTGATGGATGTGTATAAAGTGCAAATAAGTGTTCTTTCCATTGTCTACAAATAGTTTGTGTTCATGAAGAGCAGCCACATTTTCTTAAGACTTTTCAATCTGTTGACAATTATTATCCTTGTGCATCTGCTATGCCTGCCAACCATCATATCAACAAACTAAATTCTTAGAACCATAGAGTACAAATAGCCCAATAAGCTAAAAAAGAGGGGCCAAGGACACTGCATGACAGTGGGTTTCTATTTTTGTTGCAGTGTTAAAGACCACCCTATCATTTAGATTTTGATCCTATTCACTTATTTTTGATTGCCTTAAGAAGTTTTTTTGTGATATTTAAATCATTTTTTATATTTAATATTATTGGCATTAAGGAAATGTGATTACGTTTTAAACTACCATATGTAAGTTAATTTTTGAATATTTTAATAATTGATGACGCCATATGTTCTTCACTATAAAAATCACATTGTTTACTTAAAACATTTATAAAAATAAGGTGAAGAAACACAGGTTGAAAGATAATCAATGAAAAGAAAAGAAAAATGAAAGTATGTTCTCAGGAGATAAAAAATTAAAGTCCATTGTAGTAAAAACTGGCATTTTCTCTCACAATTCCCAAGATTATACAGCTTTCACACTCAGTCAGGCTTCTCTACTCCATCCTTTGATGTATTTATTCTTTTATTCCAAGTTAGCCATTCTGAAGTAATGGAAATACACAGTTGAATTTGGAGATGGCATGCCATTTAGGGGCCATCAAGGCTGGAGTTTCACTTACCTCTGCATTCTCAGGACGCACTCTGCTATCCACATTAGGCATACAAAGCATGTTTGGAGATAAGTATATTAACCAATGAATCTAGTCCAGTATTTCCCAACCCTTTTTGCACCATACCGAGGAAAAAAAATCACTTTTTAAAGATCTCTTGAGTAAATGGAGGGGGGCACTCAAGGCCAGAGGCCGCTGTTTCAGGCCTGCCCTGATGCCTGGAGTAATAGAGCCCCTAATATCTTGACACACCCATAACTCATTCTTGGCATGCCAAGTAGAAAATTCATGTCTGAAACTTTTTAAAGGACTACTTCAGGCACTAGGTGGAACAGGGAAAGTGGGGAAACAGGCATCACCTTGATTCATGTTGATATGAAGAAAGGGTGAATCATTGGCAACCACCAGATTTTCTATCACGTTCAGTAAACATTCTTCATTTCTCTTCTCCTAAGCAGTTAACACAACCCATACAGACAGCCTGCGAGGGGCAGTGGGCATCCATGGTTGGTCAAGATGAAGCCATGACCCTTCTCCAATCACCTAATTCCTACATATTCCTTTATAAACTATTGGTCTTATAAATAAAAACAAGATTATCAAGTATCGATGTCACTCTAACATCATCCACTCATTTTATATATGAGAAGACAGGGTAGAAGGGCTGGCATGATTTATCCAACCCCTCTAGTTATTTACTAGCAGCCAAACATACCAAACCCTAGTTCCAGAAATCCATTGAAAAACAGAAATCCCAGAAAAATATAATGCCATTTCTAAAAGAGTTTAAATTTTTAAAGCCTGGCTCATAATTGGTTCTGAAGAAAAATCTAACCAGAAACACTTGAATACAGTAGGTGTTTTACAAAATAATTATTATTTTTAAAGTTATATCTTTGCTTTGTTTTTCTGTAGAATATACTCTTACATATATCCAAATATATATACAGTAATGACATAAAATCAGAATTATTTCTGGAATTTGCTTGTGGCTGAACATTGCCTCTGCCATCTCAATATGTGAGTGGTACCCTGGCTGCTATAAGGATTTTGAGTATCTGTTATAACCCTAGATGCTATCATGATATTCAGCTTATATCCCAAGGATATTATCAAGACATTACATACTTACCTAGATTAAGAAATTCATTTTGTGCCCCATGACTTTGTTAGCACTAAATTCTGAATACTCCCTGGCCATGTACAGAGGAAAAAAAGGCAATAAGTGGATGAGGAAAAACTTTTTTTTTTTTTTTTGAGACAGAGTCTCACTCTGTTGCCCAGGCTAGAGTACTGTGGCATCAGCCTAACTCACAGCAACTTCAAACTTCTGTGTTCAAGCGATCCTCCTGCCTCAGCCTTCCAAATCCTATAATCTAAGATTATAAGCATGCATCACCAAACCCAGCTGTTTTTTTCTATTCTTAATAGAGACAGGGTCTTGCTCTTGCTCACGCTGGTCTCAGACTCCTGAGCTCAAGGGATGCTCCTTGCTCAGCCTCCCAGAACACAAAGATTACAGGTGTGAAAAGAAAAAAAAAGATTACAGGTGTGAGCCACTAGGCTCTGCCAATTCCAAGCAACATTAGAGACTTTTATCTTCTATTTTACTCCATTAAGGATAAAATGCCTTCATGGTGCCATAATCTAAGGCTGAAATATTTTATATTCTCCTTGGAATACTATTGTCCAGTTATCAGAAACATCAATTTACCAGCAAGATATTCCCTCTTGTTAACATTCACCAATCTAATTGATGAACAAGTCCTAAGTCATTGGTACCCTAAAAATGACTCCAATATGAAGGTGTTCCTGTATTATCTTAACATCTAAAAAACTTACCACCTTAATTTAATCTTCAAAGACAAAATCAATACCAGAAATGCTGTCAAGCTTGCTGAACAATTGTGAAATTCTGTGTGCATATACAGAGTAGAGCATTTACATAAAAGTAGCTAATCTATCAACTATAATATCAAAATACTGCGGCGAGGGTGGAAATAAAGTGAAGATGAACTAATCTGTGTGGAGAAAATACACTCATTAAGAAGGAACCAGTGGAACATCTTGGACTAGCAATGTTCTGACTCTGGTTGCAAAAGAAAACTTCCTAATTCTCACACTACACCCTTCTCCCTCTGTCAGGTCTTACTCATTGAGTAATTTATTAATAATTAGAAGTAGATGTTACAAGGCGGCAATAGAGTATTTCATAATACAGTAGTTCATTTATTTATCCAAGACTGAATTCAATATTCAATATTTTGGATATCTCCTACGCAATTCAAAGCTATTACAGAAAACAGAGGAATGACATCAGCAAGATGGAAGAATAGAATCTTTCTACTGACATCTCCATGGATGAGAAGGCTTTCGTGGAAGTCTAGGAGTCCAGTGGAGAATTTCTAGCACAAAATTAGATCATAAAATCCAAGAATAGATTTATGATGGTAATAATAATAGTTACATTTTACCCATACCACACTCCCACAGGGTGGCATAGCTCAGTGCCAAACAAAGCCCCCTTGAGCAGTCATTTTTTTCTAAATACCTAGATTCTTCTGCCCAAGACTCCCACTTCCTTCTCCTCTCATCAGAATACTGATGCGATGGCATGGAGACGTGTCTGAGAAAGTTTGGGAGCTAGAAAGACAGGATACAGAACCTAGTAAGTGCTGTGCATGCTTCAGAGAGCCTGCCCCAAAGCTGTGTGGGTGCTTTGCCAGCAGACCTTCCCCAACTGGTACATGGACACTCCAAAGACTTCAAGTACCTCACTCCCTTCCCATCCAGAACTGAGTGTACCTCCACAGGCACACCCTGGCTGAACTCTGTGTGACTGGGGGAAGGCACATAAAGGAACATACTAGAGTACTGCCTTTGGGAAAACCAACAAGGGGCTCCGAGCACTTGACCTGGCTTTGTAGAATCAAGAGAAAGCACAGAATCTTAAGCATTCTCCTGTGAAAGGAAATGAAAGATATGGAGTCGGCCTATCCATATAAGCAGGCCTAGGAGAGCCTCCAAACTTCCTACATGGTCTGCTTGGTGAAAATGTTTCTCTTTACTGAAGACACTCAGTAAAGACTAGAAGAGGCCACTGATTTTTCAAATCTGAAAACAGAAACACAACACTTGAAAGAACACAGAAATTTAAGGAGATATGACAGTACCCTACAAACACAACAATATTCTAGTAACAGACCCCAAATAAATAGAGATTCATAAACTGCTTAACAAATAATTCAAAATAACTATTTTAAGAAAGCTTAGCAAGCTATTAAAGAGTATAGACAGTTCAAAAAATCAGAAAAACAGTGAAACAACAAAACAATTTCAATGAAGAGATAGAATCATAAAAAAAGCCGAACAATTCTGAGGCGGAAGAATACAATGAATGAAATTAAAAAAAAAAAAAAATCCATGAAGAGGCCAACAATAGGTTTTATCAATCAGAAGAAAGAATCAAGGTACTTGAAGAAAAGCAATTTGAAAATTTTAGTTAGGTTGAGTTAAAAAGAAGAAACCATGAAAAGAAATGAGAAACTATGGGATTTATGGGATGCCATCAAAAGGGCTAACTCTCACATTATAGGATATCCAGAAAGAGAAGAATGAGAGAAAAGAAGAGAAAACATATTTTAAAATACTAACACAAACTTTTCCCATACTGAGGAGATATATGAACATCCACATACATGAAACTCAGAAGTCTCCAATTAGGATCAATCTAAAATAGACTTCACCAAATCATATTATAAGCAATATATCAAAAATAAAAGGCAATG
This sequence comes from Nycticebus coucang, assembly GCF_027406575.1. Classification (NCBI taxonomy): domain Eukaryota; kingdom Metazoa; phylum Chordata; class Mammalia; order Primates; family Lorisidae; genus Nycticebus; species Nycticebus coucang. Next base: position 109,942,355 of record NC_069786.1, read on the forward strand.
AGAATATTTAAGCATGAAGAGAAAAGAAGTTTCTGGCATAAAAGGGACCCTCAATAAGGTTATAAGCAGAAGGAAAATCATAAGATCAAAAAGATATCTGCCCTCCCATGTTTATTGCAACACTATTCACAATAGCCAAGATTCGAAATCAACTAAATGTGCATCAGTGGATGAATGGATAAAGAAAACATGGTACATATACGGGTATCTTATTCAGCCATGAAATGCAGTCATTTGGAACAACAAGGGTAGAACCAGAGAACAGTATGTCAAGTGAAACAACCCGCACTTAGAAAGACAAATCTCCTATGTTCTCAGATGTCTGTGGGAGCTAAATAGTAAAACAATTGATCTCATGGAGACCAAGAGTAGAATAATGGAAAGGGTAGTGGAGAAAGGTGGGAATAAAGTGTGGATGATTAATGGGTGAAAAATATAGACAATTATGTAGAATGAACAATATTTTGTAACACAACAAAATGATGATGGTCTACATTAAATTATGGTATACATGTAATACTCAGAGAAGTAGATTGGAATGTTCCTAACATAAAGAAATAATAAATGGTTGATACGATGGTTATAACCCAATGACTGTGATTGGATTATTGCTTGATTTCTATGCCTTGTATGCATGTGTCAAAATATATGACATGTACCATATTAAAAACATGCAACAAATTGAGTGCCAATAATAATTAAAAATTTTTTAATTAATTAAAAAAATCACAGAGTAATGAAAGAGAAAACCTGCTTACCCAGTGTACTTAACTTGTTAAATCTGTCCTTTGGAAATGAAGGAGAAATAAATACTTTCCCAGAAAAATGAAAGCTAAAAAGTTCATCACCACTAGATTCACCTTATAAGAAATGCCAGAGGAAGTTCTTTACGTGGACGTGAAATGATGCTGATCAGTAACATGAAAACATAGAAAAGTATAACATGCACTTGTTAAAGCTTTAACTTTAAACTCAGAGCCCTCTAATCCTGCTTTGGTAGTGTATAAATAACTTCTATCTATAATACAAGGACTAAAAGACAAAAATATTTAAAAATTATAATAAATTATTAAAGTACACACAAAATTAATTAATTGTGACACCAAAAGATCCAATGTGGGGGGGGAGAGTAATTATAGTGTTTTTGTATGTGATGGAAGTCCAGTTGTTATCAGCTTAAAATACACTATTATAATTATGTTTTCTATAACCCTGATGGTAACCAGAGACCAAAAACCTGTAACAGACGTACCAAAGGTAAAGACAAAGGAACCAGAATGTGCTACCACAGGAAAACAATTAAATCACGCAAAGGAAAACATCAAGAGGGAAAAAGAGGAACAAAATATATACAAAACATTTTGAAAGTAATTAACAAAATGGTAACAGTAAGTCCTTACCTATCAGTAATTTCCTTTTAATGTAAATAGGTTAAATTCTTCAATCACAAGGCATAGTGCATGGATAGATTTTTTTTTTTAAAGACCTAACTATAGGTCAGCTTTAACTTTAAGTACACACATAGACTGAAAGGACAGGAAAAGATATTCCATTCATACAGAAACCAAAAGGAAGAAGGGATAGCTATTCAGAAGAACAGACTTTTCAAAAACTGTGAAAAGACACAAATACAGTCATTATACAATGATCAAGGGGTCAAATCATCAACAGGATATAACAATTGCAAATATACATGTACCTAACAACACAGCACCTAAATAAAGCAAATATTAGTAGATCATAGACAGCAATATAATAAAACTATTATTATTATTAACTACCCCACTCTCAACAATGAATAGGTGAAAAACCAATACAGAAACATTGGACTTGAACTACACTTCAGAACAAATGAAACAAACAAGCATATAAAACATATTCTACTTGATAGCAGCAGAATACACATTTTCTCAAGCATACATGAAACATTTTCTAGGATAGATCATGTTAGGCCACAAAATACATTTTAACAAATTTAAGATTTAAATCATATCAAGTATCTTTTCTAACAATGAAGTCATGAAAAAAAAAAACAGAAAACAAACCAGCAGATAACTTGAAAGTTTACAAATGTGTGAAATGTAAACACGCTCCTAAAATTTTAGTTATTTTTGCTGAAAATTGGAGCAAAGATAGGGCCCTATTATAACAGGGCAATACATGTAATGAACGGCGTGAATGGGGTTTGGCTGAGATAGAGACTTGTTCAGCTGTCTGTGTGCTGATGGGAATGATTTAAAAGGACAGAATGACTAAATGGCTGTCCCAGAGAGAGCACTGCAAGAGGAAGTCCGAAGCTGTGGCATCCAACGCAGGAGCAGACCGATGGTCTCAACTTGGAATAGGATCAGTTCATCCACAATTACAGAGGAAGGCAAGGTCCAAGAGAGCTGGTACAGGTAGGGAGGTTGATAACAAGGTAGGAAAAAAGGAACTTGTTTTCTGTTGCTGTATTTCCTCAGAGAAATAAAAAAGCAATGTGATCAACTGAAAATAAGAGGAAATTCTGGAAATCTGATGAAGAAGGAAAAGGTGTTAAACAACTGTCTGAGGAACAGCGCTGAGGGCCAGAGTCATGTTTGTGTTCATTGAAAACTGACCAGTCAGTGTAGCCACAGCGTGTTGTCCAGCTACACAGAACCGCTCAGCTGCAGAGAGAGAACAGGTGGAAAGGTGGGTTGAACCAGTTTGTGGGTTTGGTTTATAAACCTCAGGAGAGAGGAGCAAGGAAGCTGATGGTGATTACCAGGACTGATCACAGAGTGGAAGGCAATGAAATGAGGATGCAGGCGGCTTGGGGGACAGGAGGACACTGGTCAGGGCACTGACTGTGAGCCCTGGTGTGGAGTGAACTTGGAACACGGCCTAGAGAGCTGAACTACCACTGGAATTCTTTGCCAGAAAGTTAAACGAAGGCCTTAAGAAGGTTGGAAATTCATCCAAATGAATAAAGCAAGCATGGTGATAGTCAGACTCTAAGGAGAAAGAAAAGAAACAAAACAAAACAACACAAAAATAATATTTTATCCACGTTAAGTAAAACCATGATCTGCTTTTTTGTCCCCTTGGGGCTGATAGTGGTGAGTTTTCAAATTTAAAAGTTTTGTGCTTTTGTGCTGCTAGGCTGATACAAAATTTTACATTTCAAATGACTTGCTGGTGAAAATTCCTTTCAACAGTCAACTGACTGTGAAATATTATTTCCTATCTGCATCTTTAACACAGATAACTGGTCTCGGTGGATTTTTTCTTAACCCTGATGGTTAGAATTTCATAAGCAGGCTAAGAAGTCATGTTTGCTTTATGTTACTGAGCAAAATCACCTTTTCCTGTGATTGCTGGCCTGGACAATGGCGGTTTGCTTTTTCTCCCTCCTTTTCTTTCTTCCTTATTTTAGGCCTTTTCTCACATGCTTTGAAAGATAATTTCAACACATACATTTTCTTAGCTGGTAGCAGAGGGATTCTGAAACTAATAAATAAAAATTACATGTGATTTTCCACCTTTAAGATTACGAACATTAAGATTTACATAAAGATTTTCATTCTTCAAGTTGGGTGAGATACAGATTAAGTACTTTTGACAATAAAGGCAACTAACCACTTCCTCCCAACCCCACAAAAAGTAACTTTGAAATAATATGTTCTGTAAATTGGGCTCATTGCCTGCAGTAACGCATGAGGTGGGACAGAGTGCAAGGTGCTATCAACTCCAATCACAGTGGCTTATGTCTCATCAGAAAGTATGATATAATTGTAGCCAAGAAAGATGAGCTTTAATTAGTACATTGTTTCAGGCCTAAAGAAAAACTATGCAAAAAAATGGCAAGCAGATTCAAACTGTGACTTTTGCCACCCTTTTCAGTATTTGATAGCAAAACAATTTAAACTTATTCTGAACATGTATATGAGTACAGGGATGAGCCAGCTGGTAGATACGTTCACGAGAGGATGAAGCTCTCTTCTGATTTCCTTAACTCACGGTAGATGTTACATCCGGTGGATGTATTATAGTGTCATCTGATAAAGGGAAGGAGGGTTTTTTTTTACATGTTTGAGAAAAGATGTGTAATAAGAGTTGATGAGAAATTTAAGTCGGAAAGAGTGAGGGAGTCCTAAAGAGTGAGGGAGTGAGATGATGTGAAACTTGGTAAATGTGGAATGTGTCTTGGCACAGTAACTGAGAGAATGCCAGGAAGGCTATGTTAACCAGTGTGATGAAAGTGTGTCAAACGGTCTGTGAAGCTAGTGAATGATGCCCATGATCATATCAATGTACACAACTATGATTTAATAAAAAAAAAGAAAGTATTAGAATTAGTACAACACCTATCTTCTTTATATTTTTCCCTATGGACTGCTCGATTTAAAACAGATCTTTTCACAATTTTTACAGTTTTAACGTTCTGAAACACATTAGTCTACTTCAGCAATTTTTAGCATTTAGTCCCTTGGCCAGCAATATCAATCTCACTTAGAAACTTGTTAGAAATGAGAATACTGACATCTTCTCTGGAAATGCTGAATCAGCAATTTGTTTTAATAAGCCCTCTGGGTGATCCTGATGAGAACTAAAGCGTATGATTCACTAGACTACTATACGTTCTTTCTCAATTTACCTTTACACAAATTGTCTGTGTGCATTTAATTTACAAAATTATCTTTCAAAAAAAATGCTACAAGATAAACACCAACTTTCATTTTAGAGTACACCTGTATCTAGAACCAGCCATTTCTTTTAAATTATAAAGTCAAGATGTTTAGTAAAATACTAATTATATTACCTGCAACCAAAGCTTTATAATTATTATGATTTGAGTCTGAGGGGTTATAAAAATTCCTATCATAACCTAAAATATATGAAAAAAATTTCTGTAGGTGTTACTTAATGTGCAATTTAATATTTTATTCCATTTTTAAGGACCGGTAGGTGTTGGTTCACATTAGATCCAAACATTGCAATTAATTCCAGATGTTAATGAAGCATAAATTTGCCTAGATTTGGTATCAATATTTTAGGTTGGGATTGAAATTAATCGATAAGAAAAAATTATATTGAATATGTTCTTCTATGAGTTAACTTTTATATGACAAACTAATAATCACTTCATATATGCTTTCAATGCCATTGACGTAACTAAGAAACATTTTTTGAATGATTAGACACATTCTAACAAAAAAATAGAATGTAGATTGAATATTTCTATCACCAATGAAACGCATATTAAAAGGAAATTGTTATTTCAATGACTTAAAGATTAATACATGTGCAGCTATATAGCTCTATTATCTGTCGTTATTAATGAGAAATACAAACACATATAAATATAAAATATGAGTCTCAATGAAGCAGTTTCAACGTAGGGGTTGTTTGGACACTATAGAGATTATCTTGATGACACAGAACATACTGAAGAGTTCTACCGTCATGGACATTTCCCACTGTACAGTAGAAGGAAATGCACCCTTAATGTGGGATTCGGTCATCAATGAAAAACAGTAGTGCTTGAAATTACAAAGCTATCAAGGATTCCCAAGATCTTATGATTTTGAGATTACTACAATCTAGTCTTTTTGTCTCTCTCACTGTTTGAGGTCCACTCAAGAATTATTTGCACACTTCAAAGAAGTCATTATCCTAAGATTACATTAAATATTGATTTCTATACTAAATGAACAAAAAACGTCTTTTTAATATCCTTGGAATAAAATTAAAGTGAGAAGTTTTCATTGCATTTTTTTCTGTAGGAGTTTTCATTGCCTTTTTGTTTTACATTGTTCCTGTGTTCCCTTTCTCGTCTTTCTCTTTGTACAATTGTTTCTGTAGCATTCTGATTTAAGATAATTATCTAGAATTTACTATAAACCATTGCAGTAGTGAGAATGGGGAAGGATTCGGGGGATATAAATGAAGTAAGATTTGACATTTATTGATAACTGCTGAACCCAGATTGACGGGTACTTGGAGGTTTGTTATTCTTCTGTTATTATTGACTATGTTTGAAAATTTTATAATAGTTAAAACAAAGCTTCATCACATTTAATTTTATTTGAAAATTAAGAAATTTGTTGTAATCTTTGAAATAATTGGAGGCATTCTGGAGTGTTATAAAAAAAAGGTTGAAGCTTTTGAAACAAATTTTCACAGTAAGTTTTTTTTTTTTTTAAATCTAGTGGTTTGTAGATAGCATAATAATCTTTCTAGAGATTGATAGAAAAATAGCACCAATTTTCTCATCACTTTCAATTTGTGGTAATTATGAATAATTCCAAAGTCTCTCCAGGGTATTTCCGGGATGATTAGATATCTGCAATGAACCCAGCCTTTGATACAGCCTGTTACCATGGGCAACAGCTCAGATCTAACTTAGGATTTTGCTGTTTTCAAAGGCACTGCATTGGACAAGCAGTGTTTGGGCATAAAAGTAATGGAATGAGGCAAAGGTTAAGATTTTGAGAGAGAAATAAACCAATGTGCTGAACAACTGAATGGGAATTACAGAGCTTTTATAGACATCTTATCAAAGTGTAACACACATAAGCCGTAGATTCATCAGACCTGTGTTTGATTTCCTAGTCTGCTCTTACTTTCCACCAGGGATAATTTACTTTTCCTCCCATCACTTGCTGTTGTTGTTTTTCTTTCTTTTTTTTAATTTGTAAAATGGAAATGAATATACATATCTCAGAGAGGTGTTGTAAGGTTTGTATAAGATTTGTGGATATAACATTTCTGGAATATACTGGACAATATAGTAGACGGTAATGAGTTAGCTTAACGTGTTACATGCCACTGTATTTGAAATAAGCTGAGTTCTGATTCTGGATCAGAAACATCACTGGATATAAGTGATAGTAAAAGAAATGTGCTTTTCCCACAATGTGTGCAAATTCCAACCACCCCTTCAGTAATACCTGAGGGAACCAAATTAACCTGAGGTTCCAGAAAGCAGCAGATCCCGTCCTAGCCATGATAATATTATCTGGACATGTAGCTTCTAGATGGTTTGGTTAAGTAGGAAGAGGAAAAAATTAACATAAATAATGGACATCTCTGAATCTAACAGTGTCTGGTGTTAACCTATCTAGCCAGGTGGGGAGATGGTACCTCTCTTGGACTGTCAAAAAACAAAGGGCCCAGGGCAGCGCCTGTGGCTCAATGGAGTAGGGTGCTGGCCCCATATGCCGGAGGTGGAAGGTTCACACCCAGCCCCAGCCAAAACTGCAAAAACAAAAACAAAGGGCCCTGTCAGAAGCACATCTTTGCTATGTAAACTAACCAGCCCTGAGCTATATATATTTTCCTTATCTGGCCCTTATACCCCAAGAGGCAATATTTCTCTTCCCAAATCATCCTGGGGCTAGGTGCCAGGCAACCAGAACCCCTATAGCCCAAAGCATGCCCCAAATTATTTAGACTAGCCAACCCCAGACTGTTCACTTAGTCTTGCCTTTCCAAGGAAACCCCAGTAAGACAGCGTCCTAACCCTTCCTCCTGCCCCGTCTTCTGTCTCCTGAGCGCCTGGTGCCTTTTCCACATAACCACACATCACGTGCCCCGCGGCTGTCTCTAGGACCTGTGATATAAAAACTTCGTTTCCCGGACCCTTTCCTCTGTCTCTCCTTATGGCCTCACCTAACTAATTCTCTCATTGAAGAATACAAAACATATTATACATCCTATACAAAGATAAACACATTGATATTAATGGGTAGATCCATAAATTGTAAAGAAAATACATTCTAACTTCCATGTGATAACAAAACAGAACAAAATGTTGATATTGCCTCAGACAAGGGTTCCTTGCTAGAGGCTGTTTTTCATGGATTCTTAAAGCACTTATTTTAGTGATTTTAGTGAACTGCTTCAGATTTAGGATTTCCTTCTTCTAATAAGAGTTCATTTTGAAAGTTGAGTGTATAATCAAATCTAAAGAAACTGGTATTTTTCTTCAGAAGGAAGAGAAGTTTTGCTGAGCATGCTGATGCAGGCACACGGAGTTACCTTCTCTCACTTACTCCATAGGATGGTGCTGAAAGAAGCATCTCTCCCTGCCTGTTACAGAGGAGGAAACGGACCCAAAAAATTTGCTCACGCTGCTTGGGGGAGCTCTCTAAACTTCTGCCAGTTCCACGTGATGCCCAATTAAATGAATTATTTTTTGCTCAAGTACACTGTGCTGAATTTGAAATTTTTCTTAGAGACCTAAAAATAGACCTGCCATGCAATCCTATAATTCCTCTACTAGGTATATATCCAGAAGACCAAAAATCACATTACAACAAAGATATTTGCACCAGAATGTTTATTGCAGCCCAATTCATAATTGGTAAGTCATGAAATTTTTCTTTAAACAAGATCATATTGGAATAGTTAGACTATGCAAACTAAGAACCCTATGTATTTGACTAAGCTCTATTTCTTCCCTCCCTCCCTTCTTCCTCCCTTTCTTTATAATTAAGCATCGACTCAGCAGCAGGTGCTGAGAAAGCCCTGATATTCTTCGCTGGTTACACCTCACCACATCTTGTGCTCATATTTCTTTCATTCTGCCAGATAATCAACTCCAGGAAGGCACGGGTCTTTGTTTTGCTCACTGACAATTCCTGGTGATGTACGGATATACCGCTCTGCTTTAGGGACTAACATCTTCAGCAAGTGCTGTGACCCAGCTTCTACACCAGTCTCTTTGTGTCTAACAGCTTTGATGGTACAGCACACCAACAGCTCAGGGTCTCTGGTAATACCAGAGCCTTTCTCATGGCTTCATTTCACACAGTGAAACATTTCTGGCCATTTTTCTCTTTTTTCCTTCTCTTCTTGACTGTATCTACAAACCACCACTTTTTATTACTAAATAAGTCTTCCTGCTTTGAAAAATCATTATTTGTTTGATTAAAAATTTGGTTCATCTCCCCAGAAAATGCACATACTCATACACACATGCATACACATTAATTGGGCATTTGATTTCAGGGCGTTTATTGCACCCCTAAAACCTCCTCACCATGGAATCAAAGTTATACAGACTTTATTTGAAAGTGCGGCATTGTATACATACAAAGTCATAAAGACAACAGAAAAGATCTTATCTACACACACACGCACACACACACACGCAAAAACACACACCAGAAATTTACAACATGTCATTTGCTTTTACCTCATTTTATCACACTTCTCATATTTTTAAAGTAATTGAACTCAGATTATTCACTGAAGAAAGTAAAATCACTCAATTTATATTTCAACTCGGGATATCTAAATATGTTGGAAGCAGTAGCCGTTAAAATTATTATTAAAGTTGACATTTGCAACTGCTCTGGCTGATGTGAAATTTTTTTGTCATTGTCAAGGTATGAAAATGATATTTTATAAAGGAACGTTTTCTGTTGTACCAAATCTATTTAGCTTGAAGCTGTTTCCTTCAAAACTCCCTTGTCAGATACCTGCAAATTCTTGTGGCATGATTCTAGATTGATACTGCATCTGATATTCTTGATAATAACAGTAGCAACAACATAATTACAACATAATAGGGCACTCCTGTTTGTTCAGCATGCCAGGAAGTTTCCACAGTAACTTTCTCCCAGTTCCATGTTCAACTTCCTCATTCAGTAATGGCAAAGTGAATTTCTTTGACTTATTAATGTCATCCTCCTTTTCCTTGTTTATTTATTGTCTTTATTGTTTTTCTCTTCTTTTATTCTCTGTTTTCCATTTCCCAAACTCATTCTCAGATATATCTTTATAGCTTTCCTACTTTGATACTCATTTGTCTCCCTTATCAGCCTCTAATATCATTTCTTTTGTGTCTTTTTCAAAACAGCAAGCATTCTTCTGTGCTTTTATGTGTACACACACATACATATATAAAACAGAAGATATATGTCTTCAGTAGATGTCCAACCATCCTAAAACCAGTTTAACTGGTGAAGTGACACCTCTTCCATGAAGTCAGATTGTCCTATTGCCAGGACAACTGCAAATATGATCAAGCTCAAATCCTTCCTCCTGGAATGCTATTCATGTCGTCATGACAACCCGTAAGCCTTGGTTTAACTGTCCTTTCCACATGGAAGATTGGCACGTACTTTGGTTAAAATCAAGAACAATGGATACATTTCCGTAAATTTTCACAGTTAAGATTAACTTCCAGCTTTCGAACTAAAAGTAATTAAATGTAATACCAGTTTAAACCATGAGAATGTAACCATCCAAATTAAAAAAAAAAAAAAAACTGACATGATTAATAGAGAAGTACACAGCGATGGAAGTCATGAGTTGCTGGTGATTTTTTAAAAGCTACCTGGGGGGCGGTGCCTGTGGCTCAAGGAGTAGGGCGCTGGTCCCATATGCCGGAGGTGGCGGGTTCAAACCCAGCCCCGGCCAAAAAACAAAAAACAAAAACCAAAAAACAAACAAAAAAAAAGCTACCTGGGAACATGTGGATTGTTTTCACCTGATCAATATTTCAGATTGGGACGTGTAATGATGAGGACTGTGGCTCCTTACTAAGGGTGGAGACAGCAGTGTAGTGAGCTCCGAAGTACTCCCACTTATTTCTTAAATACACCCAGGAACACTTTGAATAGCAATACATGATTAATTTTAAACAAAAGGAATTTTTGGTATGGGGAAATTTAATTGTATCTGTCTCTTCCGAAAGGATTCAATGATACTCAGAGGCTCTGCATGCCCTTTCATAATCCACAAATCTTCCGTTTTTACTTTATTCATTTCTCTGTTGCTAATATCTACATTGGATACTGATTACTGACAGAGTAAAAACTGTTATTTTAAATTTCTCCTACTAAAAACAATCTCTCCATTCTTTTTCATCATTACAACAATTCAGTAATTTCGGGGTGACTTTTGGCTATTCCTTTTCTTTTTTCTATATACAGATCTCTATTGAATCCTATCCGGATGCCTTGGCATCACTTCTTTGTCACTGACACGGAAGAATTGTGATTCAGCATGTAATGATAATATTCAGAGCCTTCTCTAATATCAGGCTCAATCTTGTGCTCTCAGGATTCCAATTACAGAACTTCAGAGCAGAGCTCTGAGAGAGTGCATGGATCAGGTTCAGAGCGTCTAAAAATACACATGAAATATCTATGCAAAATTTTAAGTGCATATTCATATATCATTTTTAATGGGGAAAGAGCTCCTAACTGTCATCACATTAGCAAAGGAGGGATTATCCAAAATGGTCAGGAATCATTACTTTAGGGCATAATATGGCATTTCAAAGCATTCATAGTGAAATAGAAATAGCTGATTTTGAGTCAGAAGAACTGGTTTTAAATCCAAAGTTTCCACTATTAATGAAATGTATTGGAAAAACATATAGGAATGATATATTCTAAAGTAAATTTTAGAATACATGACACTAGTGGAAAACAGTGAAGTCTCTTACAGAAAATTAAAAACTAAATGCAGTCAAAATCATTAAAACCAACTTTAGATTCTATCATTGATGTAAATAATTTCCCTGTAATATTCTGGTAAGAAATAATGTGAGAAATATTTCTTAAAGGGCAGCATTTTTTCCAAGAGATAATAACAGAGAAAAACAATGATTAAGTTCTAGAAAAAAAAATGAGTGCATAATATTTGTATTATAGATATTTAGGTAAGTCATTGCCTCTAAGTTACACATTCCATGAAATGGAAAGCTTTAACAAATACGTTTTAACTATAATGTATAATTACCACTTGGCAAGTTCTCAATAAATCAATGGGCATACTGTATTTCTAAGGGATCTTTGAAATCAAATTAAATGTCTGCTCACACACGAACAACTTCTCTCCTATATGTGAAGGATAACTTTCCTTTAGGTAAAGATAGAAAATGAGTTTTTTCATTTCGTAGAGAAAACTAAAGCAACTAAAAACCGTGTAATAAACCCCTACAGTAGTGTCACAAGCAGGTATCAAAAGGGAAGAAAGAAAGCCCCTTACACTCAGTGGGGCTCTGGAATAACTTAATCACAAAGGAAGCAATAGATTCACTGATGGAAAGGAAAAAACTATGAACTAGAAAATGAGAAATCAAAAGGAAACCATGTAAAAGTATCATTGTTTACATAAAAAATACTTCTTTGAAAATTTTATTTAGTATTAGATTAAGCCAATGTTTAACACACTTAGTTTAGGACTAAACTTAGAAATCTACCCAAATAAATTACTTTGGGAGGAGAAAACTTCTGTCTCAAGTCACATGGCTGCCAGTTAACTATCTCACAAACAGGGAGGGGTTTCAAGCACAGGTGAATGACTAAAATTATTTGGTAGTAGGAACAGAAGGGGGCTTTCTGAACACCCTTCACACCATTACTGTAAGTAAGTATTTGTTTTTTGTTTCCAAAATGTATGGGTATAGGTTGCCAAGAATTGTGTTTAGGGCTAAAGATATGAACAGTTGCTGGATGTGTCACAAAAAGTAGCATGAGCCAGAGTTGGGGAACACTGAGCACATGATTTACTAAGTAGGGTTAGGCAAGGATATTGACCTTGTGGAAGGCAGCACATCTTGGGTGGTTGACTCAAGGACTGAGTCACACTAAATTAGCTCTCAGTCTGGAAATCCCTGAAGAAGAGTAAACTGAGAAAAACACGGCAATGCTGCCAAAGGTTTCCAGCTCAGCTATGACAACTCAAGCTAGTCTAAATGACAAAAGTAAGTACCTGGTCAAGACGTCTGCATCTAGAAAGTGAGAAAAGCAAGTAGAGCAGACCAGGGAAGAAGAGCAGAAGGCAGAGGGCCAGGGGCCGGGACAAGGGCAGATGGAGGACGTACATTTCTGCAGTAAGCCTTGAGGTTAGACTAATATTCAGAATGTTCTTTTATTATTATTATTTTTTTTTTTTTTAGCAATAATGAAATTTTATTGTAGGAGGAATGTCTTAAGAAGTGCAGCTTAATCTGGTGTTTTCAGAAGCAGCTTTTTTTTTTTTTTTTCCAATTCTTTTTTTTTTTTTTTATTGTTGGGGATTCATTGAGGGTACAATAAGCCAGTTACACTGATTGCAATTGTTAGGTAAAGTCCCTCTTGCAATCATGTCTTGCCCCCATAAAGTGTGACACACACTAAGGCCCCACCCTCCTCCCTCCGTCCCTCTTTCTGTTCCCCCCCCATAAACTTAATTGTCATTAATTGTCCTCATATCAAGATTGAGTACATAGGATTCATGCTTCTCCATTTTTGTGATGCTTTACTAAGAATAATGTCTTCCACTTCCATCCAGGTTAATACGAAGGATGTAAAGTCTCCATTTTTTTTAATAGCTGAATAGTATTCCATGGTATACATATACCACAGCTTGTTAATCCATTCCTGGGTTGGTGGGCATTTAGGCTGTTTCCACATTTTGGCAATGGTAAATTGAGCTGCCATAAACAGTCTAGTACAAGTGTCCTTATGATAAAAGGATTTTTTTCCTTCCGGGTAGATGCCCAGTAATGGGATTGCAGGATCGAATGGGAGGTCTAGGTTGAGTGCTTTGAGGTTCCTCCATACTTCCTTCCAGAAAGGTTGTACTAGTTTGCAGTCCCACCAGCAGTGTAAAAGTGTTCCCTTCTCTCCACATCCACGCCAGCATCTGCAGTTTTGAGATTTTGTGATGTGGGCCATTCTCACTGGGGTTAGATGATATCTCAGGGTTGTTTTGATTTGCATTTCTCTAATATACAGAAATTATGAACATTTTTTCATGTGTTTCTTAGCCATTCGTCTGTCATCTTTAGAGAAAGTTCTATTCATGTCTCTTGCCCATTGATATATGGGATTGTTGGCTTTTTTCATGTGGATTAATTTGAGTTCTCTATAGATCCTGGTTATCAAGCTTTTGTCTGATTGAAAATATGCAAATATCCTTTCCCATTGTGTAGGTTGTCTCTTTGCTTTGGTTATTGTGTCCTTAGCTGTACAGAAGCTTTTCAGTTTAATGAAGTCCCATTTGTTTATTTTTGTTGTTGTTGCAATTGCCATGGCAGTCTTCTTCATGAAGTCTTCCCCCAGGCCAATATCTTCCAGTGTTTTTCCTATGCTTTCTATGAGGATTTTTATTGTTTCATGCCTTAAATTTAAGTCCTTTATCCATCTTGAATCAATTTTTGTGAGTGGGGAAAGGTGTGGGTCCAGTTTCAGTCTTTTACATGTAGACATCCAATTCTCCCAACACCATTTATTGAATAGGGAGTCTTTCCCCCAAGGTAAGTTCTTGTTTGGTTTATCAAAGATTAGGTGGTTGTAAGATGTTAGTTTCATTTCTTGGTGTTCAATTCGATTCCAAGTGTCTATGTCTCTGTTTTTGTGCCAGTACCATGCTGTCTTGACCACTATGGCTTTGTAGTACAGACTAAAATCTGGTATGCTGATGCCCCCAGCTTTATTTTTGTTACTAAGAACTGCCTTAGCTATACGGGGTTTTTTCCGGTTCCATACAAAATGCAGAATCATTTTTTCCAAATCTTGAAAGTACGATGTAGGTACTTTGATAGGAATGGCATTGAATAGGTAGATAGCTTTGGGAAGTATAGACATTTTAACAATGTTGATTCTTCCCATTCATGAGCATGGTATGTTCTTCCATTTGTTAATATCCTCTGCTATTTCCTTTCTGAGGATTTCATAGTTTTCTTTATAGAGGTCCTTCACCTCCTTCGTTAGGTATATTCCTAGGTATTTCATTTTCTTTGAAACTATGGTGAAGGGAGTTGTGTCCTTAATTAGCTTCTCATCTTGACTGTTATTGGTGTATACAAAAGCTACTGACTTGTGGACATTGATTTTATATCCTGAAACATTACTGTATTTTTTGATGACTTCTAGGAGTCTTGTGGTTGAGTCTTTGGGGTTCTCTAAGTATAAGATCATGTCGTCAGCAAAGAGGGAGAGTTTGACCTCCTCTGCTCCCATTGGATTCCCTTTATTTCCTTGTCTTGCCTAATTGTATTGGCTAGAACTTCCAGCACTACGTTGAATAGTAAAGGTGATAGAGGACAACCTTGTCTGGTTCCAGTTCTAAGAGGAAAAGCTTTCAGTTTTACTCCATTCAGTAAAATATTGGCTGTGGGTTTGTCATAGATAGCTTCAATAAGTTTTAGAAATGTGCCACCTATGCCTATACTCTTCAGAGTTCTAACTAGAAAAGGATGCTGGATTTTATCAAATGCTTTTTCTGCATCTATTGAGAGGATCATGTGATCTTTATTTTTGCCTCTGTTAATATGGTGGATAACGTTTATAGACTTGCGTATGTTAAACCAGCCTTGCATCCCTGGGATGAAGCCTACTTGATCATGATGAATGACTTTTTTGATGATAAGCTGTAATCTATTGGCTAGGATTTTGTTGAGAATTTTTGCGTCTATGTTCATGAGTGAGATTGGTCTGAAATTCTCCTTTTTGTTTGGGTCTTTTCCTGGTTTTGGTATCAGGGTGATGTTTGCTTCATAGAATGTGTTGGGGAAGATTCCTTCTTCCTCAATTTTTTGGAATAATTTCTGCAGTACAGGAATAAGCTCTTCCTTGAAGGTTTGATAGAATTCTGGAGTGAAGCCATCTGGACCAGGGCATTTTTTAGTTGGAAGCTTTTTTATCGTTTCTTTGATCTCAGTGCTTGAAATTGGTCTGTTCAGGAGGTCTATTTCATCCTGGCTAAGTCTAGGGAGAGGGTGTGATTCCAAATATTGATCCATTTCCTTCACATTGTCAAATTTCTGGGCATAGAGTTTCTGGTAGTATTCAGAGATGATCTCTTGTATCTCTGTGGGATCAGTTGTTATTTCCCCTTTATCGTTTCTGATTGAGGTTATTAGAGATTTTACTTTTCTATTTCTAGTTAGTCTGGCTAATGGTTTATCTATTTTATTTATTTTTTCAAAAAACCAACTCCTTGTTTCATTAATTTTCTGAATGATTCTGTTGTTTTCAATTTCATTGATCTCTGATTTGATTTTGGATATTTCTTTTCTTCTACCGAGTTTAGGCTTAGATTGTTCTTCTTTTTCCAATTCCATAAGATCTCTTGTGAGATTGTTGATGTGCTCTCTTTCTGTTTTTCGAATGTAGGCATCTAAAGCGATGAATTTTCCTCTCAAAACTGCTTTTGCAGTATCCCACAGGTTTTGGTAGCTTGTGTCTTCATTGTTGTTATGCTCAAGGAAGTTAATGATTTCCTGTTTTATTTCCTCCTTCACCCATCTGTTATTCAACAGAAGATTGTTTAATTTCCATGCCTTTGGGTGGGCTTGAGCATTTTTGTTAGAGTTGAGTTCCGCCTTTAGTGCCTTATGGTCTGAAAAGATACAAGGTAAAATTTCAATTTTTTTGATTCTGTTGATATTTGTTTTGTGTCCCAGGATATGATCAATTTTGGAGAATGTTCCATGGGGTGATGAAAAGAATATGCATTCTTTATCTTTGGGGTGGAGTGTTCTATATGCATCTATCAAGCATAGTTGTTCTAGGGTCTCATTTAAATCTCTTACATCTTTGTTTAATTTCTGTTTAGAGGATCTGTCCAGCTCTGTAAGAGGGGTGTTAAAGTCCCCTGTTATGATGGTATTATCAGATATCATATTGCTCAGACTGAGTAAGGTGTGCTTCAAGAATCTGGGAGCATTTAAATTGGGTGCATAAATATTTAGAATGGAAATGTCTTCTTGTTGTAGTTTTCCCTTGACCAATATAAAGTGACCATCTTTGTCTTTTTTGACTTTAGTTGCTTTAAATCCACATGTATCTGAAAATAAGATTGCAACTCCTCTTTTCTTCTGAATTCCGTTTGCCTGAAAAATTGTCTTCCAACCCTTGACTCGGAGCTTTAATTTGTCTTTTGAGGCCAGGTGTGTTTCTTGCAGACAGCAAATGGATGGCTTGTGTTTTTTAATCCAGTCAGCCAATCTATGTCTCTTCAGTGGGGAATTCAAGCCATTAACATTTATTGAGATAATTGATAATTGTGGTAGTATTCTATTCGTCTTATTTGGTGAGAGTCCATTGCTTAGTTTTATCTTTTGCATCAGTGTGGAGGTTAGGTTTTGTCCTTTGATTTCTGAGTTCTTACTTTGCTGCTGATCCATTGTGGTGGTCAGTGTGCAGAACAGGTTGAAGTATTTCCTGTAGAGCTGGTCTCTTGTTGTGGCGAATTTCCTCAATGTTTGTATATCCGTAAATGATTTGATTTCTCCGTCAATTTTGAAGCTTAGCTTAGCAGGGTACAGAATTCTGGGCTGAAAATTGTTCTGTTTAAGTAGATTAAAGGTAGATGACCATTGTCTTCTTGCTTGGAAAGTTTCATTAGAGAAGTCTGCAGTAACTCTGATGGATTTGCCCCTGTAGGTCAACTGGCGCTTACTCCTGGCAGCTTGCAGAATCTTTTCTTTGGTCTTGACTTTGGACAGGTTCATCACAATGTGTCTTGGAGAAGCTCGGTTAGAGTTGAGGCGACCTGGGGTCCGATATCCCTCTGAAAGCAGTGTGTCAGACTCTTTGGTGATGTTTGGGAAATTTTCTTTTATAATATTCTCTAGAGTGGCTTCCATTCCTCTGGGGCATTCTTCTTCCCCTTCTGGAATTCCTATAACTCGTATGTTGGAACGCTTCATAAAGTCCCATAATTCTGACAGTGAACGTTCTGCTTTCTCTCTCTTCTTTTCTGCCTCTTTTACTATCTGAGTTATCTCAAGAACCTTGTCTTCTACCTCTGAAATTCTTTCTTCTGCATGGTCTAACCTGTTGCTGATACTTTCCATTGTATCTTTAAGTTCCCTAATTGACTGTTTCAGTTCCTTCAGGTCTGCTATATCCTTTTTATATTCTTCATATCATTCATCTCTTATTTGATTCTGTTTTTGGATTTCCTTTTGGTTATTTTCCACTTTATTAGCAATTTCCTTCATTGTTTCCATCATTTCTTTCATTGTTTTCAACATGTGTATTCTAAATTCCCTTTCTGTCATTCCAAACATTTCTATACTGGTGGAATCATCTGCAGTAGCTACCTCATGGTCCCTTGGTGGGGTTGTTCTAGACTGATTCTTCATGTTGCGTGGAGTTTTCTGCTGATTCTTCCTCATGAGTGATTTCTTTTATCTGTTTCCTTGCCCTAATTTTCCTTTTACTTCCTCTTGCTCTTTAAGTTCTTGTGCCTGTGGACTAAGGGTTACAGGACCAGAAGGGTGAGAAGGTTGAAGAGCAAAAAAAGGGGATGAAAGAAAGGAGGACCGAGTGATAAGAAAAAAAGAAAGATAGAGAAAGGAGAGGGGGTGGGTATAAGGAATATTGACAAAAAGAAGAGAGGCACAGAAAGAGGGAGACAGGGCAATATAGGTGTACAGTAGGGTACTTTGACACAACCTTAAAAAACCCCACCTTCTGGGGGTGCCCAGTTGCGTGGTTCCCTTGAGGTCAGCAGCTCTTTGCTAACCTGATCAGACATAGTACCCCACCTCCACCAAGTAGAGAGGAAAGACAAAAATGCTATAAATCAAACCAAAAGAAGCAAACAGAAAACTTTACGGGGATAAAATTGGGTGAAAAACCAAATTATATCGGTAGAAACACTAGCAAAAATGAAGTTGAAGTTATTAAAAAAGGCAGCAATGGGAAATTATAATTAAACTAGGAAAATTGAGAAAGAAAAAGGGATCTGTGTGGAAAAGATTGAAATTAAAAAAACAAAAGAACATCAGCAACGTCAAAATAAACAAACAAAAAAAACAACCAAACCAAAAAAAAAAAGAAGAAAAAAATACACAACCAAAAACAAAGCAGTTTGTATATGTTATTGAATATTGTCTGGGCAACACATGGTCTTCTGGGGTATGAGATGTTAGTCACAGTTCTGATATGACTGGAGGCTGCTGATTTCTCAAACCCCAGCAGGTAGACACCCTAAATCTCTCTTCAGCCTACTTAAAAGGTACTTTGAACTTGTAAACTTGCTGAGCAGAAGCTTTCCCAGCTTTCTCGCTGGAATCACTGCTGAAGTGGCTATCCACTTACTCAGTGTGCCAAAACCGGTCTCACTCTGCCCCTGAGGGTTAGGGCTGCAAGGTGGTTCAAACCCCACCCTTAGGCTACTTGGTTGCTAGGTTACCAGCTCCCACCCATTTCTAGCTCTGTGACCCTGAGGGCGGAGTTTGCCGGGGCAGATCACTGACAATGGATCCGTGTGACCCACCGCCAAACACTATTAGCTCCGTCTGGCTCAGCGGCTCAGACTGGGGCCCTAGACAACGGCCAAAGTTCTCCGCACTCCCGCTCAGGCCTTCCCCAAGGCAGTTCAACTCAGTGCCAAGTCCAAGGACATCAAAACAGTTCACAGGTAAGGCCTTTCTGGTTTGCAGTCTCGCTGCTACTGAACTTACAGTTGTGGGCGGGTTTAGACGGATTGAACACACGCGACCACTTGCCGGTTTTCCACTGTTTTAGTCCTCCTCTTGGGGTCCAGAAGTCTCTCGCTGACTCCCTGTATCTTCATAGGAGTGATGATAGGCAGTTCCCACCAGCCAGAGATGCCTGGAGTCCTATCTCCCCAGACTCACGGTGCCCAGATGCAAGGAAGCTGTTACTCGGCTGCCATCTTGCTCCGCCTCCTCTTTTATTATTTTTTATTTTTTATTATTATTATTATCATTTTTGTTTTTTTGGTGACAGAGTCTCACTCTGTTGCCCCAGGCTACAGTATTGTGGTGTCATAACTCACAGAAACCTCAATCTCCTGGGCTCAGGGGATCCTCTTTCCTCAGCCTCCCAGTAGCTGGGATTATAGGTGCCCATCACAACATGCAGCTAATTTTTCTATTATTTTTAGTAGAGACAGGGTCTCACTCTTGCTCAGGCTGGTCTTAAACAGGACCATTTTTTTGTTTTTTGTTTTTTTTTCTTTTAATTTCAGGTTAATTTGAGGGTATAAAGAATTAGGTTACAATGTTTGCATTGTCAGGTATACCCCCCTTCCAGTTGTGTCCTGCCCCTAGGAGGCATGCCACCAAGTGAGAGCACATCAATCCCCTCCCCTCACTCTCTCCTCTCCCTTTTTTCTCCTCCCCTCATCTTGAATTGAATTGAGTTTTTCTCTTGTGTAGGCATATATGAGATCACAGGATTCAGACATTAAAAAAAAAAAAAAAATAAGATGGAGACCTTACATCTTTTGTATTAACCTGGATGGAATTGAAACACATTCTTCTTAGTAAAGTATGACAAGAATGGAAGAGCAAGTATCCAATGTACTCAATACTAATAGGACCATCTTTCTGATGGGAATAGCCAATAGAATCCACCCCTTATCTTAAAAAAAAAAATTCATTAAGGTGAATAAGCCTTTTTAAAAAATTGTCACTGCCCTTGCCATCATGAAACTACTTTTGGAGACAAGATATATTCATAAAAATCCAAATAAAATATTGTGTCTGTCCCGCATATAAAATATCGTTCTAAGCCTTATAAAGGATGCAAGGATGAGCCAACATGGTAACTGCCCATAAAGATTTTATAGTCTAATAAAAAGATAAATATGAAGACTAAGTTCAACATTTTAAAGGATGAGTGCCAAGTGAGTAGAAGAAGTAAGTTCCAGTCAGATCTAAAATGACAGAACTGTGTACTGCAGGAGATCTACGGTGGCACTTACATAACAAATATAAATACTTAAACGCAGAGTTAATTGTTTCAAGAAAATGTTTCCTTCTGGAAAAGAAAAGTCCTGCCAATAACAGATGAATACCTGAAAAGATCCATTTAGTTAAGCAGCATGGAAGTTAGTGCTATTGACATATCACTGTACCCACACTAGCACCAAGAAACGAGACACTTGTGTATAAACTGTGAGTGTATGTGTGTGTATGCACTCACACACATGTATGCTTTTAGAAGTTGGCAGTGTTTCTTAAATACCTACACAGCTCGTCAATTAAGTGTGCAGACTTGATACTGCACGTTTACATTGGCAGCACGGTACACACAACTCGGTAAGGTGGCGTAACCCTAGTATATCAGTGTTTCACAGTTGCTTGCACATGTGGCAGTATCTTGCTGAGTGGCGCTTGTTATTGTTGTTGCATGGTTTTGTGTGCTGCCACGAGATCATCAGAACTTGAATTAGATTAACAAATAAACATTTGTAAGTTTGTTGTTAAACTTGGTAAGAGTAGAAGTGAAATTAGGAACATATTACTCCAAGTTTTGGGGGATAATTTCATAAAGAAAATACCAGTGTACAAATAGATGAAAGATTTTTCTGAAGGGAGAGAAAGTATCATTGATGAAGAGAGGTCAGGGAGGCCAGTAACAAGCAGAACTGACAAAAACATTTCAATTCTTCTTAGCAAAGTATCTCAGGAATGGAAGAAAGAGTATCCAATGTACTCAGCCCTACTATGAAGCTAATTTATAGCTTTCACATGAAGGCTATAACCCAACTATAGCACAAGACTATGGGGAAAGGGCCACGAAAGGGGAAGGGAGGGGGGAGGTGAGGGGGGAGAGAGGGTAATGGGTGGGGCCACACCTATGGTGCATCTTAGAATGGGTACAGGCAAAACTTACTAAATGCAGAATACAAATGTCTACATACAATAACTAAGAAAATGCCATGAAGGGCTACATTGAACAGTTTGATGAGAATATTTCAGATTGCATATGAAACCAGCACAATGTACCCCTTGATTGCACTAATATACACAGCTATGATTTAACAAAAAAAAAAAAATCCATCAAATTGTTTGTCAAGATCATCAGTTGACTGTGAGAAGCATAGCAGAACAAGTCAATATCAATAGAGAAATAGGAAAATCTTCACTGGAAATCTTGGCCACCAACTCTTGGCTCTTACATCACAACAATGCACCAGCTCACACAGTACTTTCCATGAGGGAATTTTTAGCCAGTAAACAAATAACTGTATTGGAATACACTCCCTACGCACCTGATCTGGCCTGAAATAAAGAAAAATCTTTATTTTTACCTGAAAATAAAGGAAATCATGAAAGGAAGATATTTTGCTGACATTTAGAACCTCAAGAATAATATAAAGATAGCTCTAATGGTCATTCCTCCAAATAAGTTTCAAAATTGCTTTGAAGGGTGAAATAGATGCTGCATCAGTGCATAGCTTACCATGGGGAGTGATCTGAAGGTGATGGTAGTGATTCGCAGCAAGGAGGTATGCAGCACTTTTTGTAGAATGAGTTTGCAAACTTACTGATCAGATGGAACATCAATTTGGTTCTGATAGGTAATACTGTGACATCTTGTACATTCCTAGTCTCATCATTCAAAAGAGGATTTTTTTTTTCATTCTCATTTTAAGAAGTATGTGTCACTTATTGTATATTTGCTCCCATTTGCTTTTATTTCAGGTTTTATAGAATGGACAAAAAATCTTGAAAATTCACCATATGGTATTCTTTCTTATTACTTTTCTCTTCTACCATGATCTTTATGTTCTTAAATAAAGTAACAAATATAAAATTCCATTAAAACTCAAATACATTATTTTTAAAAATTTAAAGTACATAAATAAATCACAAGTTCTACACAGAAATTTTACTTTCCCACTGACGTTTGCAAACTCATCCTAGAAACAGTGCTGCACACCTCATTGTTGAAAATCACTCCCATCACCTTCAGATTACACCCCATGGTAAGCTAAGCACTGATGCAGCATCTATACTTCAGTGTTTCAACTCCACTTAGTTAACACACATCAAATAGTGAAAACTTGGCAAATGTGATTTTTAAAAATTTCCTGATTAAAATTTAAAAACTGATTCTAAAATGTTTCCTAATTGGTTTAATATCTCTAGAGATTGATTTCCGTCTAAATAAGTTCAAATAAGTGAATATTCTCTCATGGATCAAAAATGATAGGTGTGGTAATGAAAAATTTTGAAAATCAAAAAAAAAAGAAAAAGAAAAATTTTGAAACTCATAAAGTTATTTTAGAAATTATAATTAGAAGACATAATTATATGCTTGAAAAATTAAAACGAATCAACTTAAAAACTTCTGTGGTTGAAAAAAAACAAAGAGGGTTAAGAATCAACAAGTATAATAATGAATTGGATATGCAGAGTGAGAAAAATGAAAAGGTAAAGTTTGTCTTTTGTTGTAGGTCCAACACTGAGAATAAACCCTGGCAAAAAAATATTAATAGATACTTAAATATTTTTTAAATAGAAAAAAACTTCATTTGTTCATTTAACTAAATCAATGCAGGATCATTCACCAAGATAAGAAGATTGTTTAATGACAGGGGTTGAGTTTGATATGCTGATTAGAACTTACAGTAGACCATTAGAGATATAACTGAAGCTCAGAAAAGAGGTCAGAATTCAAAATATGAATTTTCATTATTATTGTTATTTTTTATTAAATCATAACTTTGTACATTGATGGGGTGTCTATTAAATCATAACTTTGTACATTGATGCGGTTCAGGGTACTGCTTCGATATACAATGTGAAATGCTTACATTGAACTAAGTAACACATCCATCACAATTATACTCATTTCTTAATAGTTTTTAAATATACCATTTTTTTTTTTTTATTGTTGGGGATTCATTGAGGGTACAATAAGCCAGGTTATACTGATTGCAATTGTTAGGTAAAGTCCCTCTTGCTATCATGTCTTGCCCCCATAAAGTGTGACACACACCAAGGCCCCCCCCTCCGTCCCTCTTTCTGCTTCCCCCCCATAATCCTTAATTGCCATTAATTGTCCTCATATCAAAATTGAGTACATAGGATTCATGCTTCTCCATTCTTGTGATACCTTACTAAGAATAATGTCTTCCACTTCCATCCAGGTTAATACGAAGAATGTAAAGTCTCCAGTTTTTTTAATGGCTGAATAGTATTCCATGGTATACATATACCAAAAAGGAAAAAAAATAAATAAATAAAATAAATAAAAAATGAAAAAAAAAATGGAGACTTTACATCCTTCATATTAACCTGGATGGAAGTGGAAGACATTATTCTTAGTAAATCACAAGAATGGAGAAGCATGAATCCTATGTACTCAATTTTGATATGAGGATAATTAATGACAATTAAGGTTATGGGGGGGAAAACAGAAAGAGGGACGGAGGGAGGGGGGCGGGGCCTTCGTGTGTGTTTGCATCATGCACATTAGGTGAGGTGCCCCCAAATACTCTCCTACTCCCATATCCTCCCTCCCTTACCCTCTCTCTCCTCTTCCTTTCTACTTTCTGGACTATAGTTATGTTTTGCCATTCATACGAGTGTGTAGGTGTTATATATTGATAGTAGGGCTGAGTACACTGGATACTTTTTTTCCATTCTTGAGATATTTTACTAAGAAGAATATGTTCCAGGTCCATCCAGGTAAACATAAAAGATGTGAAGTCTCCATCTTTTTATGGCTGCATAGTATTCCATGGTGTACACAGTCACAGAGACAGTCTCTTAAGCTAGTGAACTCAAAGACTGAAAAGGGGACTCCAGACTGAGAAAAGAGAAAGTCCCATTGTACAGTATGGGCAAAAAAGAGGAATTAACAAAGAAGACTGACAAAGAGCTCTCAAAGAAGAAGGTATCACCTTGAACAGTTAAACATCAAGGATACCAAGATAGAGCATACTTGTAAAAGGACAGAGTAGTCAACAGTACTAAAAGGTCTAATTAAATAAAAATTTTAATTAGAATTAACTCATTTAATTATATTTAATTAATTTGATCTAATTAATACATTAGGTTTTTTCCGACCTTTGTGAGGACAAGGTTTATAGAATGATAGAAGCTGAGACAAATGAATAGAGAAGAAGTGGAAACCACCTACGTGGACAACCTGATTATAACATGGATTTATCTGATTAAAATTCTTATTTTACATGTGCAAGTGTTTCTAGAACTCTAGGAACTCAACATTCATAAGAGACAATCTAAGAACAATTATATGTAGTTTTTCATTTCTTGGACAAGAAGTTTATCTACACCTAAAAACCACTATTATTTCATTACTAAATAACAAAATGGAAAAAAATTAAAAAAATTTATTTATGTTCTAAAACAGAAGTAAATATTTAAAAAATTAAATCATGAATCCTATTTTCGTCCATTTTGAGGCAATAACATGCAAAACACGAAAAGTGTTAGAGATGAAGGAGCAACAATCAATAGGATGACTGAGGCAGAGTAACCTGGCTTGTCCTGAACCCTCACATATGAGGCATATTAACTTTCTAAATTTTTGGGTTTTGTTATAGTAGCTTAGACTACCATTAATACAACTAATACGTTGAATGAAAAAATAAAATACTTCTTACTTTAAACTATTTTTTATCATTAAAATGCATAGATAAAGGAAAAGTTTTCAAAATTCTGAAGGGAGTTTATGAGATTTATGTTACCATGAAAGTGATCAATAAAAGATTGGGATACTTAATTCTGGAGGAAATGCTATAATTTTTTACTGCTGAGGTTTTTGGAGAAGCCATGGTCCCTATCCTTTCTTCTACCTCTTCCTCTCTCTCAGTTCTGTCCTCCATTTGTTCGTCAGGAGCTAGCTTATATCAGTCACTTATACTCCTAAGAAATTATACCAATGCATATTGTTTTTAAGACGGCCAGAAAAACAGGAAATGGAGAGCCAGCATTCCTCAATGGAAATTGAGAAATTTGGGAAAAAGGAACACAAAGAATATAAGTGACAGCATTTGAGTTAAATTTTTGAAATTCGGCTTGGTGCCTATAGCACAGTGGTTATGGCACCATCCACATACACAGAGGCTGTAGTGTTTTAATCTGGCCCAGGCCTGCTAAACAACAGTGACAACTGCAACAAAAAATAGCCAGGTGTTATGGCATTCGCTTGTAGCATTCCCAGCTACTTGGGAGTCTAAGGCAACAGAATAGCTTACACCCAAGAGTTTGAGGTTGCTGTGAGCTGTGATGCCACAACACTCTACTGAGGGTGACACAGTGAGATTCCATCTCAAAAAAAAAAAATTGAAATTCACACACACACACACACACACACGCGCGCATAATATAAGAAATCAACCAGGTACTGGGTGACACTGAGAATGAACTAGTTGAGTGAGTTAGCCTCAAAGATGGTGACAAATACATGTCTCTAGTTTAAATTTTAATTTAAAGGGGAAGGTAAAATTTTAAATTTGAACTATCTCCTCTTAGTCTAATCTTGGGGCATTGTGGCTCCAGTTAAGATTTGTCTATGTCTTAACTTCTATGGACTCGATAGAATAAGATTTTTTTGTTTGAATTCTTGCAGTGGTAGTTTTGTTAGACAATAGCAAAAAATAGTTAAGTGTAACTGAATCATAAAAAGTTTTCTCTTTGTAGTTTTAAAATAGGAGAAAAGTTGATAAAGTGCCAGAAAGAATTAACCACTCTATTTTTATATTCTGCCTGGTTGCAAACGCATGCCCATCTTCACTTCTGTACTACTTCAAAAGTTATGCTTATAAAAGACTGAACAGTCCAATCTTTCCTGTTAATTCAAAAGACTAGGTTGTTTAAACATAAAAGGTAAGGGTGATAACTTCCCAAGGTCAGATCGAAATGGACATTGGCAGACACTGACAAAATACACAAGGACAAGAAAGGGCTATGACATGTAAGAACAGGTTGATCTGACAGGTGTCATTTATCCTAGAAAGGGGATATATAAATTATACTCAGATATTGGAGATGCCCACATCATGAGAAGGGTGGCCATGTCCTGCCCCACGACCAGCTTCTAGGGCAGTGAGACCAGAGTATCCCAGGAGGGCTCTTGGACTCTGGATATATTCACCTTCGGACTGCAGCATTTTTAGCTAATAGAAACAAATAAGTACTTGTCAAAGCTTGGACTAATGCTGGTGAGTCATATAAACAAGTTATTCATCTGAAGAGGCTAAGCCCAAACAGATAATAAATGCGAATGAATTGAGCATAAATGTCAGAGATTAAATGAGGTCAAAGATTAAAGATAAAACAGTAGTAGAATCCTGGCTTAAAATAGGCTTATCATTTAGAGCCAATTATCACTTTGCTGAAATTTCACTTTTATGCTTCCAGAAAGAGGAGGTGAGGAAATCCCCAGGGCCTTAAAGAACTGTTTGTGCTTTAATGGAAGAAAAGGAACACTTTTGATAAGCTAGCAAGTACCAGGCATTTTAAATGTATTACCCATTTAACCCTCTAACCACTGATTTAATATCCCACGCATTTTATGATTGCTATCCTCATTTTATACGTGATGCTTACTGACTACACTGCCTGTTGACAAGAGATTAAAATATTTGTGTCACTTGAAGGGGAACCCAGCCCTATCCACAGCAGTACAGAGGAAAGCAGATTCTGATAAAATGGAATTCTCTGTGGACCCTTCTTAAATGGAAGAAGCTAGTTCAGTGAGGTTCCCATAATTCAGGGAGGTCAAGAAGATCTAAGAGATACGAATTAGGTTAAATAAGAACATCTCTAAGGTCCCTTACAATCTGCAGGTCCCTTGGAATTCTATCGAAGGAGTACAAGAAGTAAAGTATTTAAAAACAAGGTAGGGCAACCTGGATCTAAATCACAGATTCTCTCTCCTGTACCAACTGATTTTGATCAAGTTGCATAATCTTTCAAGGCACCTGTATCCTTATCTTTACCAGATGGAGTGAACAGGATCTACCTCCCTGGTTTGTGTGTAAAACTGTGAAGGACAGTAGAGGAAACACGCCACGCACAGTGGCTGACACTCAATGAGTGTCACCATGTGGGAGCTGGTACTGATGCAATTCAATCAATTACATATTTTGTCCACAAACAGAAAAGCTTTTACGTCATTTAAGTGATTGAGGAGAAAGAAACGCCAGCTTCAGAGTATCTGTTTTATCCTAAGAGCTGGATTTGAAAAGAAATTGGGCTAATGAAGGGAAGGGAAAATGAAAAATTATTGGAGAAAGATGGGAAGCCTTCTATGAACGTTCCCATCCCTGATCTTGGTCAGATTCTCTGGGTTATCTAACTACTAGTTTTCCTTGATTGAAACAAACCAATATAAAACAACTAACATTTAGAATAATTGCCTTAAACCAATCCTGGTAAAATTAGAGGTGCCTTATACTACAACACATCCTTGCAGAAAGCTGGTATGGATGCCTGGGAGATAACAAATGCTGAGAGTTTGTTTGGAAGTTGTCTTCTGAGCCACATAGGTCACTCTGACTCACTGAGGGGGCTGGGCCCTGTCTGCTCTCTGTACATCATTCCAAAAGGCAGTGTGATTTCTGCTGATCTGATAACCAGGGAGGAAAGCTGTTTTGTTGGGCCATGCTTTCCTTTAAGACTAAGAAGTATGTCCCAATATTCTTCAACTGTGTGTACAGCTGTACTTATCACCAGAAAAAAATTCTCCCTGCTGTCTCTCTTTATATAAGAGATCCCAATAGTTAATCTATACAGATGGTGGGGTTTCCCCACATATTCCACTGGAAGACGGCAAAGATAAATTGCAGATAGTTCAAGAGACATCTTCACTGGAAAGAGGAAGGCTAGAACTAAGGAAATTTTGTGGAGGCCAAAATATTATATTATAAGCAATAAAAAACACGTACTCATAATTACTTCTCAGCCTTTTGGCTAAAATCAAGTGAAGAAATGCCTACACATTACATACACACACACAAGCACATGAATGTTAAATCTTGTGCATACACCTTTGTTCATAAAAATATCATTATTGGTTAGACATGGCACTTTCTTTTAATTTTTTTCTGATATAAAATTTACTACAGAGTGCAACAGTGGCTGGATGGTCACTTTAACACTGGAACTTTGAAAATGAGATAAATAAGGTGAAATGTTTACTGTTATATATTTGAGCAGAAGATTTCTATGATGCATTTCAACTTGAGAAACCCACAGTTTAAGGTTAAGCTTAGAAATAATGCTTAATTTTTAAATCTAATTTTTAATTGATATATTACTTTGTTTTTAATAAATAAAATGAATACTTGTGACCTTACTACCTAACTCAGGGTCTAGAATATCATCTATTACTTCATTTATTTGCGTTTTATTCCTTTTATCTCCCTCTTTGGTCACTCCTCTTGCACAAAGAATAACCATCATTTTAACTTTAGAGCTTCTCTCTTACTTGTAGATTTACTACTTAATAGATAATATCTAAATATTGCATAATTTTACATGGCATCTTGTGAACTTTTAAAATAGGGAATCTTGTACTTGCTTTATGACTCAACCTGCTGTTACTAAGATTGATGCACAAAGTTGCTGCATACTAACTCATTTTAATTTTTATGTAATAAAACTAAATGTACCACGGTTTATTCACTCTCTAATGATTGTATATTTGGGTTGTTTTCAGGTCTTGCTATTGTCCACAGTGCTGTTATGAACATTCTTCCTATATCTCCCAGTGTGTGTATATGCGGAATGATGAGTCCAATTTATGGAAATGTTCAACTTGAAAATTAATGTCAAATTGATCTCCAACCTATATACCATACGTTCCTACCAGTGACAAATAAGAGATCTTAATGATCCCAAATGCAGGATCATCAAACTTCTTAATTTTTGCCAATCAACAGTATGAAAAATAGTATCTCAGTGAGATTCTGGAGATCTTAACAAGATATGATTATGGTAGAAGGAGTTTCTGAAACTGATGGAAGAGTAAGATTTCTGAATTTAAAATTTAATTGGAGAATTGGCAAAAGAAATCGTCATTACTAAATTATAACACTGGAAGGGTTATCCAAAGATGATCACAAAATATAAAATATAGAGAGAAAATTTAAAATATAAAAAAATAAAGAGGCATGATAAAGGTAGAGTTGGGAGATACGCATGTGAACAATAAGAATAAGTAAGAGAAGAAGGAAACAGCTTGAGGAGGAGAAATAATTATGATGCAGAAATCAGGAGTTAATGTGATGACACGTTTCCCTTTCTAAATACCCACAGGTGATGAGACCTTCCCTAATGAGAATAAAAATTAATTAAACACCAGGGTCCTTGAGGATCTTAGTCCTGTATGGACATATATTTCAAGATCACTTCAAGGAAAAGATCCCAGATATATTCTACTTATAAGAAGTAAACCTTTAAAAAGAATGAAAAAGTATTAAAAATAAATAAGAAACACATATAAAGCAAATGCAAAAAAAATAGAAATAACACAAGGAGATACTGGTAGTAAATAATAAAAAGATAAAGTCAAAAGAATTACTAGAACAAAAAAGAATAAATTTCTAATGACAAAATGAATAATCCATGGAGAACCTTCTATAGTCATAAAAATCTTGGTTTAGATAAGACAAAAATGCTATCAATTCAGAGTAAACTTACTAAACTTACAACTTCACAGTGACGCACTCTAACAGTTTTTTTTCAATTTGACAAATAATTAAAATATAAAATAGGAAAGAAAATATTAAAATCGTTTACTCTGTAATTTCAGTTTAATAGATATGTCTAGAACTTCAATTTTATAACGCAAACTTAATTTTCCTTTTTAATGCATAAAACATGAAAAAAACATCAACAGCATTGATCACAAATGAAATCCAGAGTCAGAGTTTTTATGTTCCACATTCTATGAAAGCCTGAAATTTCAGCAAACAACAACAAAAACATAAGACCTCTCAAACAATAAAATGCATTAAAATTAAGAATACTATTCTAAATAATCTTTAAATTCAGAGGAAATAAAAATATAAAAATGGCAACTTGTCTAGAAATTAGCATAAATAAGAGTATAACATTATGAAACTCAGGAGATTTGTGCATGGCATGTTCAAAGAAAAAAGTATAACTTTAAATCATGTTCATTATTAATAAAAAGTTACAAATAAACAACTACTCTGAAAGCAAGGAAAATAAAATATAAATTTAAAAATAAAAATGAATTAAGAAAAGGAAATGGATAGGAAATAGAAAAGTAAAACTCATAATAAATGATAGGATGTCAAGCAGTGGTTGCTTTTGTAGGGAGGGGAGTTACAGCAGAACCATGGGCAAAAAATGTGAAAAGAAACTTTGTACTGTTATCACTCCAGATACATGGAAAGGTAGTGCTAGGAATTCCACAGAAAGTAGTGGAAGAAAGCTGAATGAAAATAAAGTTTTGGCTTTAAAGTAAGCAAGATTTGATCCATATGGAAAGAATAAGTTCTCCACTTGCAGAATTCGTGAAAGTTTGTGTCCCGACCAGATTTAAAGTTATACTTTTTTACAAACATTGCAATCAGTTGTTTGCCTACCAAACGAGTATCCGCTTGATGTGTGGGAAAATGTTTTAAATACCGAAAATGATAAGCAAACATCTGTCTAGATACTGATGACCTTTCTGGCTTTCTATGTGATTTTACTCTCTGCTTTGAACTTTCAAGGCATAACATAGATGTTCAACTTACAAAACAACATGTTTTTAGACAAATAGTTAAGTTTAAACCAGGGAAGTTGGTATTCATTCTTTTGTTCTCAAGAAATTCTGAGGAGGGAGAGGGGACGAGAGAGGGGGATGGGGTGCTCCCACTTAATGGGCACAAGGCAAGGGCATATGGCACACCTAGTGCAGGACACCACCACAAGAGGGCGCTCCCTAATAAATGCAAACATTGCAATCAGTTGTTTGTACTCTCACATTAACCTGAAATACAATAAATAAATAATAAAAAGAAGTTCTGAATAGCAACAATGTAACTGGTCTTCTGCCATAAGTGGTTATTTTCTTTAAAAGCATTTGAATGAACTAGAATAAGTGGCAAATTTAATGAAAATAATTCCCCAGTTCTGTATACACTTGTATTAAACATTATTCATATAATTCTTACACCCTTCCTCTTATTTATAAATATTGCAAAAGTGAGAAGAAGATTTTGCTCTGAACTTGGCATCTAGACTTGGAATTATTCTCTAACTCTGTTACTGGTGGCACAGTTCTCAGAATCATCAGTCTCTTCATTACAGTTTCATAGGAGGTTTAAATGTTTGAAGCCATTATTGCTGAATAGTTCATTAAAAATTAGCCCAGACCCAAATCAAAGACAAGTTGAATTTGTGATTTTTAAAATTTGTTCTGAAAACCAAAGTGCCAGTTCCTTCCCCAGGTGAACAAGAGGACAAGGAACACCCCATGTCCAAAATGAACAAGCTGGATTTCAGGAAAACATACACGGATGTTACACATATTATCTTGAGTTCAAATTCTTATAAAAACCAAAAGAACAGTGCTTGTCCATATTAATGTGTAATGAAAATGAATCCTTTTCCTTTTCTTTTTCCTTTGAGAAAAGCTCTTTGAGGCAAAAAGAAACTTTTATTTAGCCTTATCCCTTGCCATCCAAAAAGAAATAAACAGAACAAGGCAAACAACCACAGAAAAGAAATAGTAATTAAAAATAAAAACCGGTTCTTTGAAAAGACCAGTAAAAGCAGACATGGGCTTCACAGTAAAGAAAGAAAAGAAAAAAAACAAAGTGTACATTTAGAAATTTAAAAAATAGATAAAACCACAAATGATGAAAGAAATTAAAGTATATAAAAACCAGATGGAAGAAAGACTAATATGCAGAGAAAATAGAAGGCACCCTAGAAAAACATACATTACTACAATTATACCAAGAAAAATAGAACATTGAACTTAAATTAATCATGGAAGAAACAAAAAAGACCCTTGGTTATTTAACATTAAAAAAGAGATGCTGGGTCTAGATCAATGCTATAAACTTCTGCCTGTCTATCAGAGAACAGATTATTATAGAATTCTGTGATACAGGAAAAATTTGAAAGGCTCTTCACACTCATTTACAAAGCTTAGAAGTTTTATTTAAAAATATGACAAAAAAGGAAGATGTAAATTAATTTCACTTATGATCACTAATAAAATATTCGGAATAGCTACTCCAACAGTAAATTGAATCCACTGGCCTATCCACTGGTGTCAGGTTCCATGACTAAGCGTGGTAGTCCTAGGAATGTAGGAGTATTTTACTATTTGGAAATCTATTAAGGTGATTTGTTTCATCAGCTGATTAAAAGAAAAACCATACAAATGCATCAACAGATGCTGAAATTTAAAAATTCGGTAAGCTCCCAAATTTAAGTAAAGTAGAATTAGAATGAAACTGCTGAAACATGACATATATTCACACACCTGTATTGGGGTATTCCGAAAGGATAACTGAAGTATGTGTTCATTTTTAATCCTCATTACCCGAGGTCTCGTCCCCTAGTGGAAACTTAGAAAAAACAATTTGTATTTCTATTTACTTCCAATTTAACAGAAAAATAAAACTATGGGAAATGGGATGGTGTATTCGCGGAGATTCTGATGTGCTGCAAATAAAAAGAAAGATTAATGGAAGTCTGAGAAGTGGGAAAAAAATCAATCAAGGTCATCTGTGCTCTTGTTTTGTGGCTCTTAAGGTAAAATCCCGTGCTAAATAAATAACCTTGTGCATAAATATTCTCACAAATATGTGAGAATAACCTTGAAATCTTTTCTAACATTTCCTTTTCATTAACTTCTCTGGCATTAATGCAAATCTGAAGGATTGTCACAGTCCTGTGCCCGTTCTGCAGCCCTTGTACAAGTACATCCAGGAGGTCACAGAACACAGAAAAGTACTTTATTACAGCCCATGGAAACCCTCTTGTCAATCCTAATGTAATTTAATGTGCTGCTGCTGCTGGTGCTTAATTTAATTCAATTTTTTTCTTGACTGATTTTTGTTCTATACTCCTATACTTTTATGAACTTCTGCTCTATGAAATAATGTATATCTGAAATCTCAGCAAACACTCAGTGAACATTTTCTCCTTTATATCTGTTTTTACTTAGATACCAACAACAAATTAGCTTCCTCAATTAAAATATCTATGTCAATACCACATACAAATATACTCAGACACACACACATGTCTTAGTTTGAATCATTTTGGGTGATAAGCCATCAGAAATGATGAAATTATTTTTCTCAATAGTCGACATTTCCAAATCATTCTAGGTCAAATTCTAGGAAGCTAAAACCATGTGAGTAAAAGCCATAAGTAAATTTCTAGAAAATTTACTAAGTTTTAAAATATATACTTTTAATAACTGTTAAGAATAAAAGCTAACATGAATTCAAATGTCAAAGATTCAAGAATGATGCTGACAGAGGAGATAGTAGCATTATTTTATTAATGGCACTGTAAGAAAAAATAAGGTATAGATACTTCAAATTTATGTCAACAAAATATTGTTGCCCTTTGTAACATTAATTTATATCTACCAGTTAAAGATAAAATATGTCAGCTGGGCTTCAGAAAATCATATTTATTTTCATTAAATGTCCATCTTTTTATAAAATGAAATTACATAATATGGCTGACCAGGGACATCAGTTACAAGATCATCTTAGAAAGAAAAAAAGTTTTAGATGAAAAAGAAAAGTAACAACAACAACAATAACAATAACAACAACAAACACAGGTCAGATATAAAGCAAGGGAAAATGCCAGGAGCTACCAGAGACTCCAAGGGAAGAAGTTGTAGAGCATAATGAGGAGGAACTCCGGAAAGGCTTGGAGTCTGGAAAAAAGACTAGGTGTCTGTGTGTGTGTGTGTGTGTTCCTAGTTCTCTTTCATCTCTGTCAGTCAGCAGGCTCCTGAGCAGCTGGACAACCCTTTTACCCTCACAAGCCTAAAAGTTAGTGCTGCTAGTGACCCAGGAGCTTCGGGAGGACACAGCACCAGGCTGCAACCCTCCTTGTGGCTATTTCAAGTCCACAAACCCATCCAAGGCAAGATGGCAAGCCCCACATGGCTTCTCCACACAGCATGCACCTTGGTCCTCCCAGGGAGCTTCAGCCCTCGTTTTCATCTTACTCATTCCCACACAAACATTTCCCAACTCCAGCCCAGAATGCAGGAGCCTGTGGGTCCCGGAGAATCTGTGTGAACCCACAGCCTGGATATCCTGGGTGTGCTACCTTCTAGAGACAGGGACAGAGGTGACCAGAGTGCCAACTGTCCTCCACTAGACTCTTTTCCTCCCCTGCTTGCCCTCTGCCCACAGCCACCAAGAGAGACGATTGAGCTGGGCACTCAGGAGCAGCTGCTTCCCCTCTATTGGTGCATCCACCACACCAAGGCTTCCGCAGAGAGTAGGTCTCAAACCAACCACTTAAGGACACGCACCAGATTAAGTGGTGCTCTAACTCTGAGCTCCCTGCTCACTGGCCCTCCCCAGTACTGCTCATCCAACCTTTCCAAGAGAGTAGGACACACTACAAAGTAGAGGGACATCCAACCTGCTGGAGCCCCTGTGGGAGACTGGGGACTAGCATATTGCTCCCTAACAGAGTCAGGAATGATCTTTGGGGACCTAGGGACAGGCCTATAAGCCAGATCTCATACCCCCAAAACTTGATCATGCTGCTCCGGCGAGGGAGCCTGATGGGCAGAAATGAAAAGAGAGCGCAGTGGGGGTGCTAGGGCAGCCCACTCATGGAGCACCCCACCCCCCACAGGAAAGCTTAATCCAGGGAAGGATCCTAGACAGGGAAGATCCCAGCCCACAGCTCCATCATGGGGGAGCTCAGCTAGCGTGAACTCCTGCCTGTAAGCAGTTACAAGAAGGAGACTGCAGAGCAAGGGAGAAGGGAGAACAAATCCCACTCCTGACAGCCAGATTATGAATCTTAGACAGACTCATCAGGATAAGCAGATTTTCCTGCTTGGTGGAGCCACTGGAGCTCTTGCCTACTGGCTTTCCCCGGCAGGCTGGGATCAAACTAGAAAAAGAAGAGCAAACCAAACCCAAAGCTAGAATAAGAAAAGAAATAACAAACCCAGAGCAGAATTAAATGAAATGGAAAGGAAAGCACACACACACAAAAAAAGATACAAAGGTTAATAAAAAAGTTGTTTTCTGTGAAAAGATATACAAAATTGATAGCTCTCTTGCTAGATTGACCAAGAACAGAAAAGAACCCAAAGAAGCTCAATCAGAAATGAAAAGGGAGATATTACACCTGATATAACAGAAATAAAAATATCATCTGTGAATACTATAAAAATCTCTACACATATAAGCTAGAAAATATAGAGGAAATAGACAAATCCTGGAAACACACCATCTCCCAAAGACTCAATAATGAAGAAATAAAACTGCTGAACAGACCAGGAATGAGCAGTGAGACTGAAGTGGTAATAAAAAATCTTTCAACAAAAGAAAGTCCCAGACCAGATGGCTTGACAGTCAGATTTTACCAGACCTTCAAAGAGCAGGTGGTCATACTGCTGAAATTATCCCGTAACATCAGGAAGGAGGGTATCCTTCCCCACAGTCATTCTAAGAAGCCAGTATCACCTCAATACCAAAGCAGACAAGGCCACAACAACGACAAAAACTACAGACCTAGATCCCTTATGAATAGAGATGCAAAAATTCTCAACAACATAATAGCAAACTGAGTTCAACAGGATGTCCTTAAAATATTCCACAGTGACCAAATGGGCTTCATGCCACGGATCCAAGCATTGTTCAACATACATAAATCAATAAATGTGATTCTCCACATAAACAGAAGAAAAATCAAAGACTATATGTTTATCTCTATAGATGCAAAAAAAGCATTAGGCAAAATTTGCACCTTTTCATGATAAAAACAATGAACAAATCAGGCATAGAAGGAACGTATCTCAAAATTATGAAAACTATCTCTGGCAAACCCAACTCCAACATCATAGCAAACGTGGAAAAATTGAAAATTCCCCCTAAGAAATGGAGCGTTGTGAAAGCGCCCACTGTCACCGCTTCTACTCAACACAGTGCTGGATGTCCCAGACACAGCAATGGAGTGAGAGAAATAAATAGAGTATCCAAATCAGGAAAGAGGAGATCAAATTATTGCTTTTCACTGATGACCTGATCTTAATATAGAAAACCCCAAAGACTTTACCAAGAGACTCCTGGATTTGATAAATTCAGCTGAGTCTCAGGTTACAAAATCAAATCAGGATCATTCTTACACATCAATAAGAGTCAAGCCTGAGAGTCAAATCAAAGATTCAATACCACTGACAATACCCACAAAGAAAACAAAATACCCAGGAATATACTTAAGCCCTGGGTTAAGCATATAAATGGTGTATAATTCCTACAAAGAATACTACAAAACACTGAGGAAAGAAATCACAAATATTATAAACAAATGGGAAAACATCATGCTCATAGATCAGAAGAATTAACAAAGTTAAAACCTCCATAGCACCCAAAGTGATTACAGATTCAATGTAATTCCCATCAAAATACCAACATATTATTTCACAGATCTAGAAAACATATTTCTGTTATTTGTTTGGAACTAGAAAGGAGCCTCAATAACCAAAGCAATCTTAAGCAAAAGGAAAAAAATCTGCAGGCATCATCTTATAAGGCTATAGTAACTAAAACAGAATTGTATTGGCACAAAAATAGAGACATAAACTACTGGAACAGAACAGAGAACTCATATGTAAATACACAGCCTACTAATCTTAGACAAAGCAGACAACAGTATGTACTGGGGAATAGACGCTTTTTTCAATAAAGGGTGCTGGGATCATTGGAGAGCCACAAGTAAAAGAATAACACAGCATCCATATCTCTTACCGTGCACAAAAATTAATTCAAGATAGATAAAAGATTTAAAGGTAATGTATGAAACCATAAGAATTCTAGAAGAAAATGTAGGAAAAACGTTTCTAGATATCAGCCTAGGCCACGAATTTATGATTAAGACCCCAATGACAATCACAGCAACAACAAAAATAATTGGGATTTGATTACACTAAAACCTTCTTTGCAGCTGAGGAAATAATTACCAGAGCAAATAGACAGTATGCAGAATGGGAAAAAATATTTAAAAACTATATACCAAATACAGGGTTACTATTCAGAATCTGTAAAGTACTAGAACAAATCAGAAAAATAAAGAACAAAAATAACCATTAAAAAGGTAGGCAAAAGACATGAACAAAACCATACCAAAAGAAGACTGACAAATGGCAAAAAATATATACAAAAACAAATGCTCAACATCTCTAATGATCAAGGAAATGCAAAATAAAACCACAATGAGGTATCACCTTACCCCTGTTAGAATGGCTTTTATTTAAAAAGTCCAAAAACAATAGATGTTGGTGTAGATACAGAAAGGAATGCTTTGGTGGAACTATAAATTAGTACAACAGTGTGGAGACTGATTACTCAAAGAACTAAAAGTTAACCTGTCATTTGACACAGCAATCCTACTACTGGCTATCAACCCAAAGGAAAAGAAGTTGGTTTATCAAAAAGATACCTACACTTGAATGTTTGTTGCAGCAAAATTCACAATTGCAAAGATGCAGAAACAACCCAAGAGCCCTTCAATTCATGAGGGGATTAATAAAATATGCTATATGTATACCATGGATTACTATTAAACCCTTAAAAAGATGAATTAATGCCATTTGCAATGATTGGAATGAAACTGGAGGCCCATATCCCAATTGAAGTTTCTAAAGAATGGAAAAATAAACACCACATGTACTCGCTATTAAATTGGAACTAACCAATGAGCTCACATGTGCGCAGAGGGCAGTGAAAGTCTGTGGAATCGAGCTGGGGGGACCGGGGAGTAGGCGAGGGGTAAAAACCTACCAAACGTGTACGATGAACACGATTTGGGTGATAAACACTTCATAGCCATGAGTCCAGCATCACAAAAGTGATCCATGTACTCAAAAACATTTTTACACCCTTAATATTTTAAAATGAATAAGTAAAATTCCTCAAAACCCCAAATCTTCCACATCAGTGGCCCCAATCTTTTTGGCACCAGGGACCAGTATCAGGAAAGATAATTTTTTCAAGGGCCAGGGTGGGGGGAATCAATGGTTTGGGGATGATTAAAACACATTACATTTACTCTGCACTTTATATTATTACATTATAATATATAATTGACAAATTGTACAATTCACCATAATCATAATCAGGGAGCCTGGAGCTTGTTTCCCTGCAACTACATGGTCCCATCTGGAGGTGATGGGTGACAGTGACATCTGAAGTGGGTGGCTTATGTCCAGTCCCTTCCATAATCTTAATTAGTTTCCTGTCACTTCAGAAAACCCTGCTTCACAAAGATAGGATGATGGAAATGGAAGGCTTTCCAGTGTTTTGTGGCAGTCTCGGGATAATCCATCCAGATTTTAATCCAGAGTGTACGGAGATTTGAAGTTGTCTCAAACACATTTTTATGGCCACCAACCATCATTTGCAGTCTCAAGCAGTTGATCCTCTTCTAGCATAAAGTCGATTCACAAATGGGTGGTGGATCCATTCCTTCCCACTTGTGGGGGTTGGGGGGTTTGTGGTTAGGAGGTAATGCTCAAACTCTTCTGAAAACTGAGATACGTGACCAGGCACCAGCTGGGAGTCAGAAGGGCCTGGCTCAGTCTCTTTCAAAACTCTGCTAATGCTTGAAACATATCGAAATCCCAGTGTTCACTTATCCCATCAGTCCAGCTTGGCTCTGAATTCAGCCACTGTATTTGCCACTTGAACACATCTGTCATTCTCCCCTGCAGTGACAGATCAAGTTCCTTGAACAGGTTCAATATGTTACACAAATAAGTAAGTTTTGTGACCTATTCTGTGTCACTGAAATGCGCTACCTGTGGTGGCTGTTTTTATAAAAGAAATCTCTGGAGCAGCTCTCTTAACTCGAAAACTCTGGCCAGTGAGCTACCTGTAGAAATCCATCTCAGTCCTGTATGTAAAAGAAGACACAGGTGCTCTGTGTCCCTTTCCTCACAGAGCTGAGTGAAAAGACTGCACTTCTATGTGCAGTGGTTGATAATTTTAAACTATTGTTTAGTTCAGGTGGCATTTTTCAGCTAGCAACCATTTCTCCATGGATGACACAGTGCATAGACACATTCAGAAGCAACAACCTTCTTGACCTGAGTAGTGAAAACAAAAAGTTGTCCAGCTTGGCAGCTGCTCCATCCATGCATATACTGACACAACATGTCCAGTGCAGCTTTCCTGATGTGTTAGCAATTCAAGGAAGTGAATAGTTCTGCAGCTGTGGTGTTGGTTGGCAACAAATGAGCACACAACACATCCTCATGCACATCCTCCTGGAAAATATTTTGCACAAAAACAAGCACCGTTGCCTTGTCAACATCAGTAGACTTGTCAATCTGGATTGCATGCCATGGTGACTCATTAATCCTAACAATTATGCCTCAATACCTTCTTCTATTTCATCAATTCATCCAACTAGGGTGCTAGCCAAAAGAGGAACACATGCCACCTGTTAAACTGCAGCCTCGCCTAAAGTTCACAGCCAATGTCCTCAGTGGCCGGCAGGATCAACTCTTCACCACAGTCAAGGGCTTCGCAGCTCTAGCCATGTGGTCAGCCATTATGAATGTCGCTCTCCATGTAGACACGCTGGATGAAGTGGGGGCCTGTAAGAATTGCTCTGTTCTTAGTGTTCACATTTTTTTTCTTTTGAAAAACTACAAAGGCTTGTCTTTTAATGTAGGATGCTTAGTTTCCATGGGATGAATCAGTTTTGAAGATTTCATGGCCTTGTTGGATAGCCAGACACCACATAATATATAAAATGAGCTTAGGGAATGTCAAACACCTTTTGCAAGGAACCTATACTTTAAGTAAGACTCTTAGTATTTTCTTTTAAATGCAGCTTTCATTTTGTTGCCAATCTTAGAGTCATCTTTTTCAAAGAAGCTCTCCAGCAACATTTGCTTTTTTACTGATTTTTGCCCAAGTTGGCTTGTGGGCTTACCAAAACTGTGACTGAGACAAATGACAGTACTAGAAAGAGGTGCAGATAGAAGCGTAAATAAAATGATGGTGAGCTATGCGCAGACTAAAGAAGTGTTGGAGTCTGGCTTAAAGCCTGCCAGCAGACACAGTTTAATGGGCATTTGCCACTCACTAGTAAGGTTTTGATATGAGTCTGCAAGCAATTGATTTAGTATTATCTCTGATCAGTCAAACTGATCTGTTAATAACAATTTATATTTGTGGCCGCTCGTCAGTGCTACCATCCCTGCCCCCACTCCACCTCAGGTCATCAGGTGTTAGATTCCCAGAAGGAGCACACAAGATCCCTTGCTTGCCCAGTTTACAGGAGTTTTTGTGCTTCTGTTGGAATCTACTGCTGCGGCTGACCTGAAAAGAGGCAGAGCTCAGGCAGGGATGCATGCAATGGGGAGCGCCTGTAAGTGCAGGGGAATGGGGAGCACCTGTAAGTACAGGGGAATGGGGAGCACCTGTAAGTACAGGGGAATGGGGAGCGCCTGTAAGTACAGGGGAATGGGGTACACCTGTAGTTACAGGGGAATGGGGAGCGCCTATAAGTACAGGGGAATGGGGAGTGCCTGGAAGTACAGGGGAATGGGGAGCACCTGGAAGTACAGGGGAATGGGGAGTGCCTGGAAGTACAGGGGAACGGGGAGCGCCTGGAAGTACAGGGGAATGGGGAGTGCCTGGAAGTACAGGGGAATGGGGAGCACTGGTAAGTACAGGGAAATGGGGAGTGCCTGGAAGTACAGGGGAATGGGGAGCGCCTGTAAGTACAGGGGAATGGGGAGCGCCTGGAAGTACAGGGGAATGGGGAGCGCCTGGAAGTACAGGGGAATGGGGAGCACCTGTAAGTACAGGGGAATGGGGAGCGCCTGTAAGTACAGGGGAATGGGGTACACCTGTAGTTACAGGGGAATGGGGAGCGCCTATAAGTACAGGGGAATGGGGAGTGCCTGGAAGTACAGGGGAATGGGGAGCACCTGGAAGTACAGGGGAATGGGGAGTGCCTGGAAGTACAGGGGAACGGGGAGCGCCTGGAAGTACAGGGGAATGGGGAGTGCCTGGAAGTACAGGGGAATGGGGAGCACTGGTAAGTACAGGGAAATGGGGAGTGCCTGGAAGTACAGGGGAATGGGGAGCGCCTGTAAGTACAGGGGAATGGGGAGCGCCTGGAAGTACAGGGGAATGGGGAGCGCCTGGAAGTACAGGGGAATGGGGAGCGCCTGGAAGTACAGGGGAATGGGGTACACCTGTAGTTACAGGGGAATGGGGAGCGCCTATAAGTACAGGGGAATGGGGAGTGCCTGTAAGTACAGGGGAATGGGGAGCGCCTGGAAGTACAGGGGAATGGGGAGCGCCTGTAAGTACAGGGGAATGGGGTACACCTGTAGTTACAGGGGAATGGGGAGCGCCTATAAGTACAGGGGAATGGGGAGTGCCTGGAAGTACAGGGGAATGGGGAGCGCCTGGAAGTACAGGGGAATGGGGAGCGCCTGGAAGTACAGGGGAATGGGGAGCGCCTGGAAGTACAGGGGAATGGGGTACACCTGTAGTTACAGGGGAATGGGGAGCGCCTATAAGTACA
Source organism: Nycticebus coucang (assembly GCF_027406575.1). Taxonomy (NCBI): domain Eukaryota; kingdom Metazoa; phylum Chordata; class Mammalia; order Primates; family Lorisidae; genus Nycticebus; species Nycticebus coucang. Next base: position 109,984,806 of record NC_069786.1, read on the forward strand.
GGGGAATGGGGAGTGCCTGTAAGTACAGGGGAATGGGGAGCGCCTGGAAGTACAGGGGAATGGGGAGCGCCTGTAAGTACAGGGGAATGGGGTACACCTGTAGTTACAGGGGAATGGGGAGCGCCTATAAGTACAGGGGAATGGGGAGTGCCTGGAAGTACAGGGGAATGGGGAGCGCCTGGAAGTACAGGGGAATGGGGAGCGCCTGGAAGTACAGGGGAATGGGGAGCGCCTGGAAGTACAGGGGAATGGGGAGCACCTGTAAGTACAGGGGAATGGGGTACACCTGTAGTTACAGGGGAATGGGGAGCGCCTATAAGTACAGGGGAATGGGGAGTGCCTGTAAGTACAGGGGAATGGGGAGCGCCTGGAAGTACAGGGGAATGGGGAGCGCCTGGAAGTACAGGGGAATGGGGAGCGCCTGGAAGTACAGGGGAATGGGGAGTGCCTGTAAGTACAGGGGAATGGGGGTACACCTGTAGTTACAGGGGAATGGGGAGCGCCTATAAGTACAGGGGAATGGGGAGTGCCTGGAAGTACAGGGGAATGGGGAGCGCCTGGAAGTACAGGGGAATGGGGAGCGCCTGTAAGTACAGGGGAATGGGGAGCGCCTGGAAGTACAGGGGAATGGGGAGCGCCTGTAAGTACAGGGGAATGGGGAGCGCCTGGAAGTACAGGGGAACGGGGAGCGCCTGGAAGTACAGGGGAATGGGGAGCGCCTGTAAGTACAGGGGAATGGGGAGTGCCTGGAAGTACAGGGGAATGGGGAGCGCCTGTAAGTACAGGGGAATGGGGAGCGCCTGGAAGTACAGGGGAACGGGGAGCGCCTGGAAGTACAGGGGAATGGGGAGCGCCTGTAAGTACAGGGGAATGGGGAGTGCCTGGAAGTACAGGGGAATGGGGAGCACCTGGAAGTACAGGGGAATGGGGAATGCCTGGAAGTACAGGGGAATGGGGAGCACTGGTAAGTACAGGGAAATGGGGAGCGCCTGGAAGTACAGGGGAATGGGGAGTGCCTGGAAGTACAGGGAAGTGCTCTCAGGCAGCCGTTCACCCCCTGCTGTGCGTTCCAGTTCCTAACAGGCCCTGCCCCAGAACCAGTCTGCTGCCTGGGGGTTGAGGACCAAGTTCTACTTATTCATTCTTAATCCTTTTGAAACTGAGGTATAAGAAATTCTGAGAGAATTAAATCAGCCAATTGCACTTTCTGGTACAAAGATTTTATTCTTTAATGCTTAAATGCAGAAGGCATTTTCTTCTGTCTTCTTAAGTGATCTAGAAATAATTCTTCTTAACAAGTATATTAAGTTAAATACTCTTGTGATGCTCAGCACTCCTGAAATAAACCTTGCCAGCAAAAAAACAGAAAATGTAAAGAAGCGTTAAGTCCTGCTATAAGAATTTAAACTTTTGTTAACTTCACTGTGATTTTCTATAAGTGTGCCTCCTTTCCATTATCTGAAGTAATGTATAGGAATCGCACACCACCTAATCATCACTTATTAAATGACAGCTATAATTTATTACCTGTATCATTTATTAAGTACCTATAATATACTTTGTACGTCCAAATACCACAGTAGAATGAATATTTTAATGCTCTTCTACACAAAATAAGAAATGAAGGTTCAGAGAAACTACCCTAGTCTTCACAGGGTAAACATAGTCCAAGGTCAGATTAAAAACTCTAGAGCCCTAACACAGAAGAGATTTTTAGTGCTTTCTTTAAACAAAATCTATGATCAACTGAAAATTAAAATATTTCTAGTTTGGACTATAAAAGAATTGTTAGCCCAAACAAGATCTTATTTTCCTCAAGATTTTTTTTCCTGAATATCAATTAGTTATTTTATTTGGTGAGTGAGACTAAGGGTCTGGACTCTGGATTGATGATTTGAGTCCAGTTTCCTTCTCTGCCCCTTACTCTTACTCTGGCTTGGACAATAGTTAACCTCTTTGTGCCTTTGTTTCCTGAGAATAACAGAGGTAGATCCTTCACAGGACGGATGTGAAGGTTAAAAGAGTTGGTCTGTATGTCAAGTGCTTAGAGACAAAGTCTCTAGAGACGTATGTCATAGCGTAGAGATGTATGTCACTACCAGACACACAGTGAACCTTGAATAAGCATTAGTTATCACTATGAATATTTGACTTTTGTCTTAGGTTTGGGGGACCCTGCTTTCCCCATGTCCTGACCGGGTGCTTGGTTGGCCTGGCTATAATCCACCTGGAACACCATCGCCACATCTAGCCACCTGGCCTTACCTGATGCCCAGGTAGATGAAGATTCTGAGATACAGAAACTCAGGGCCTGGGGCAGAATCCTCCTCTTCATCATATTTCAGGGCACCATGAAAGGAGAGGGTAGGAAATAAAAGATGGTAGTTGAGTTGAAGTCGACACTGTATCAGGAAGGAGAGAAGCAACCGTAAAGAACACAGTTAAGAAAGGTTTTCAAGGCTTGTCCTTGAATTGGAGTTGAGAGCCCCATGTAACTTTTCACTCTTACTCATCCTAAAACTTAGTTATAGGATTCTACTCACTCAAGCTCTGGAACAAATTCTCATAAACATATAAAATTTCACTGGTGGTGACAGGAAAAGTTAAACATTACAGTGAAAGGTACCAACGTGTTAAATTTGTCTGTTTAATCTCTCTGGAAGGATTGTGAACCTCTCACCACCACCACCCTGCATTTTGATACGAATGGGAGGAAATCATGGAATGAGTAAGAGGCTTCCTTTAGCTTCCTAGGCTGAGTCAGCCAAGGATCTTAGACATTCAAGTTTATTTTTCTAATCAGGTCAATGGGCCAGTGAGGATGCAAGGTGGACGAGCAACTAAATTACATAGTTTCTTCACCAGCTCCCCCAGCTTAGGCATGCTGACCTTCAACCGTATTCTAACTCAGGTGTGATGACTCAAAGGGTCCCTCTTAGTTGTACGTGTTGAAGGATGTGCAAGCTTCTGGGCATCTTGGGAGGAGACACCTTAATTCTGGATCTGTGTGAGTAAAGCACCTGTAAATTTCCTGCTAGAGAACTGGAGCTGTGTGAGGAGGTGTGGCAGGGTGAGGGCAGGGAGTTAGGCTGGTGAAAGCCACTGAGAAAACCAAGAGAACTTTAGAGCTCGTAAGAGCTCTATGGAGCTGAAGACAGCAGATAGAGCAAGAAGTCTCCTGAAGAAATGAAGGTTTCCTCTGCTGTAAAACCATGTTGCCAGTGGCACTATAAGGAGAATATTTTACTTTCAGTGTTGCAGAAATCAGAGCATTTATTACTTTCCACAGTTAACCCTGGGAATGATATGGCACAAAATTCTTTTAGGAAGACCCTTTTGATGACTGGTATTACTCCTTCACTCTAGTAAGCTTAGAGAAAAGGAAAGAATTCACTCAGTGAACACAGGAATGCTTCAAATGATCTACAGATAGGATAAAAGACCAAGTTTTTCATTAGAGAATTGAATGGGAAACTGGAAAATATGCAGGAACCCAGCAAGCATTTCTCTTCTACTTTCTGTGTAACTGGTGGGTGACTGTCTCTCTACACCAGTGATTTTTTTTTCAACCAGTGTACCACAAAAAGTTTTCAAGATCATTGATTAAATTATTTTTGAAAGAAGTTCAAAGCTCAATATGTAAAATTCATTTTCCTTTTCTTTTTTGTTTTTGATCAACATAATTTAAGCATGCCATGGAAGTTTAACTATAGGTTCAAGTGTGCTGTGACATTAAAAAATTTGAAAACACTGGTCTATACACTTTGGCTATCTTCATCCTTCTAATTATTTGGCTTAACATTTGCACTACATTTTCAAGTTTTCATATTCTAAACCAACCAAAAGTGAATGGTCTTAGCTCCAAACAGATTCCCAGGGGAGAATATGGTCATCCCAGCTCGAGTGTGATATACAGACTGTCCATGAAGTTTGTATGCAATTTAAAGTAGTTGTCTAATCTCAAACTGCACACGAATTTTATGGACACCCCGTTATCTCTATGTCTACAGGCTCTGGACTGAGAGGAGGAATTGCTGAAGTCACACACATGTATGGCATCCCTCTGGTTCAGAACATTTTCAGAGATAGTAAATAACTGCTTGGGATATCAAGCCTGTTAAAATTACCAACGTTGGGCGGTGCCTGTGGCTCAGTCGGTAGGGCGCCAGCCCCATATAACTAGGGTGGTGGGTTCAAACCCGGCCCCAGCTGAACTGCAACCAAAAAATAGCCGGGCGTTGTGGCGGGTGCCTGTAGTCCCAGCTACTCGGGAGGCTGAGGCAAGAGAATCGCTGAAGCCCAGGAGTTGGAGGTTGCTGTGAGCTGTGTGATGCCACGGCACTCTACCGAGGGCCATAAAGTAAGACTCTGTCTCTACAAAACAAAAACAAACAAACAAAAAAAATTACCAACATTGATGGTAATGTTGTTCTTGATAGTGATGATAATGACATGATAGAACTCAAGTGCTGTTTGAGAATTTCACAAATCTACACCCTATGACCCTGCAATCTAACTCCTAAGTTTGCAGCCAAAACTAATAAACGTATCTATCGAAAGACAGAAACAAGAATATTTATAGCAGCTCACTTATAAAAGACCAAACCTGGAAACAACCCAAATGTCCTTCAACAATAAAATTGATCAGTTGCTATATAATCTCACTACGAAACATGAAATAGTAATTGAGAAGAATAAACTACTGATAGTTTACAATAAGATGCGATTAATTTCACAGCAAAAAAAGATGAGTAAAAGAAACTAGACACAAAATATTGCATGTTCTTGGACTGAATTTGTATGAAGTTCAAAAAATAGCAAAATCTAATCTCTAGTGTTAAAAGTCAAGACGAGTGTTTTCTTTGGAAGAGGGAAGGAAGGCGCTGGTTAGACGAGCTGTGGGGGAGTCTTTGGAAGTGAGAGAAATGATCTATAACTTGATCTGCATGGTAGTTATAAGAGTCTGAACAGATGTAAAAATTCTTCAGGTTGTAGTCATAAGATGTTCACGTTTTACTATGTAAGCTCTACTTATACTGAAAAAGAAAGGAAGAATTTTGCCACTACAGTGAAATATATCTGGGTTTAAAGTAGCTTGGCTAGCAGGGGAGGCAGCATATATCTTATAGATAAGGTGTTGGGAGGATTAAATAAATATTGAGTATAAAGCTCTAGGGATGGTTCCTGTAACATATGATGACTCTTGGTACATGGTGAACACTATACTCTCTGTTTTAGGTACACAGGCTTACCTAAACCTTAGAGAAACCCTGAGGAGAAATCTAATTTCCATTTTATTGGTGAGAAGACAGTCTCAGAAAGGTTAAATTTTGCCTGAGATTATCTGTTCTAAAGAAGAAAACTAAAATTCAGTCCATATTTTAAAGACTCTAAAGTCCACAGCCTTCATCATTTTGTTACTCTACCTCATATGTGTAGATTTTCCATCGTTCTTTCTTTTTGAATAAGTAAGGTGACACAGGAACCAGTGCGTAAAAGACATAGCAAGTGCCTGCCATCACTAGGAGACAAAGTTTGTCTATAATAGTGAAAATAGGCCTAAAAATGATTAAAATGGTGTAACAACATATGTGATTTTTATAAACGAAAGGAAACGAAAAGAAAATATAAAAGTTTAGGCAGTTATAAGCCATTTGGTAAAATGTTGCAGGCCCCAAAATATCTAAAGGTGTGTCTGAAGAGATTTAAGAACACCTCTGAAATCGAAGGACAGTCAGTCTTTAATGAAGTATTAGAGGGAAATTTCTCTATAGAATACAAAAGTAATTGCTAGCATACCTTTTGTTTGTGTCAGGTATTTATTAACTTATTTAGGCCTCACAACAATTCCCATAGAATATCAAACTTACAGGTGAGAGAACTGAGCCAGAGAGGTTAAACTTCAAATTTGCACAAATGAGTAGTGGAACTAGTGTTCGAAAACAGTTAAAAAATCTGGGGAGATTTCCAGTTTGTACTTCTAGCTAGGTATGGTCTTGTCCTGTGTTGTATGACATTCATATGCAGTAAAAAAGAGTTCTTATTTTAACACATGAATAAATCTGAAAGACAAACAGTATAAGTTGTGTCTCTTTTTCCAAACCTTTCAGACATAACGTAAGTAGTGCTTTTCTTTCACTGACTGTCTGTAAAGGTTTGGACATACATGGTTAGGAAAAGCTAATTCCTCATCTGGAGTGGTAGGAAGACCATGACTTCAATGCCTACTGGCCGTGCTGTATAACAACAAGTTGTGCTATGTGGGATGCATGAAAAAAATGCATACAAAATAATTATGCTCCCATTTATTAGATAAAGCTATGACGACGTAGCTGAAGTACATGAATATATACAAAGAGTAATTATTCTTCTTTTTAATTCTCTGAAAATATGTATAGGAAGTTCCTGCTTTACCATATAAGAACATATATATTTCAGAAAAGGTTTTATACTTGAAAATAGTTTTTGTATTTTTTCATTAATATTTCAGTATATTTTTTAACATAACCATAATATCATTCTTACACCCAAGAGTTAACAAAAAACTCTTAATCAAACACCCTATAAAAGTGTTCAAATTCCAATTGCCCCATAAATGTCATTAATTATTTTTCTAATTTTTTATCTGAATCAATTTCCAAACAAGGTCCATACATTGTGCTTGGTTGATAAGTCTTTTAAGACATTTTACTCTATAGATTTTTTCTACAACTTTTCTTTCTCTTGCAACTTATATTTTTTTAATTTAACATTTAATCTAATATGATAATAATTATATCTATAAAGTAAATAATTTAACATATGTACACAATGTGGAATGATTAGGTCAAGCAAATTAACATATCGATCACCTCATTTACTTCATACTTTTTGTGGTGATAAATTTTGAAGTTTACTCTTTTTGTTACTGGAAAACATACAGCCCATTGTTATTGACTGTAGCCCCCTCTGTGCCACCAAAATTCAGAAACTCTCAACTCTCTCACTCTCTCCTCCTCTCTCCAGCCCCTGGTAACCATCTTTCTACCCTTTATTTTTACGAATTCAGTATTTTTTAAATTCCAGGTGAGATCATGTTGTTCCTTTTTTCTGTCTGGCTTATCTCACTTAATGTAATGTCCTCTAGATTCTTCCATGTTGCCACAAACAACAGAATTTTTCTCTTTTCTTGAGGCTGAATAATATTCCACTGTGTATATACTACAATTTCTGTGTCCATTCGCTTGTTGATCAACAGGTAGGTTGATTTTGGATCTCGGCTGTCATGAATAATGCTGCGGTAAACACCGGAGTGCAAATAATCCTTTCAGCATATAGATTTCAATTCCTTTGAATATTATCCTGCACATAGGATTCCTGGATCATACAGTAATTCTACTTTTGGGGTTTTGAGGTACTACCATCTCATTTTCCTTAACAGCTGTACTAATTTGCAACACACCAATAGTGTACAAGCGTTCTTTCTCTCCTATAGCCTTTCATCTTCTGTCAAGTTAAAAGGTGTGAGATAACATCTCCAAGATGCTTTAATTTGCTTTTCCTTAATGATTAGTAATAAGTATTTTTTCACGAACCTATTGGACATGTGTATGTGTGCTTTTGAAGTATCTGTTGAGGTTCTTTGCCCATTTTTAAAAATCAGGCTACCTGCTTTCTTGCGATAGATTTTAGATATCTAAAATACGCAGATATTTTCCCCACTCTTTGGATTGTTTCCCCAGAACTTTGTTAGGTGTTTCTTTTCCCATGCAGAAGCTTTTTAGTTTGATACAATCGTATTGATACATTCTTGCATTTGTTGTCTATAATCTGGGGGTCTTATACAAAATATTCTTGCCCAGACCAATGTCACAGAGTTCTTCCCTTATGTGTTCTTATAGTGGTTTTAAAGTTTCAGCTCTGAGGTTTAAATCTTTAATCCATTTTGAATAGATTTTTATGCATGCTGTTAGATAAAGATCAAATTCCATTTCTCTGTATGTGGGTAACCAGTTTTTCCAACATTATTTACTGAATAGACAAATTTACTATAAATGTCTGGGTTTATTTCTGGGCCTTCTACTCTGGGTCACTGGCTGAAGATTCTGTTTTGATGACAGAACCATGTTGTTTTGATTACAATTGCTTTATAATATAACATATTTTGAAAAGAGGTGGTTTCGCTCAATATTGGACTATTTGGGGGTCTTTTGAGGTTCTATGAATATCAAGAATTATTTTTTCTATTTCTGTGAACAATTACCTTGGAATTTTGACAGAAATTGTATTGAATCTGTACATCATTTTGGGTAGCACGAAAATTTTAAGAATGTTAATTCTTTGAATTCACGAACAAGGACGTCTTTCTGTTTATTCGTGTTTTCTTTAATGTCTTTCGCTGTGTTTCATAATTTTTAGTTTACATGTCTCTCACCTCTTTAGTTAAATTTATACCTTAGTATTTTATGTTTCTTTGTTGCTATTATAAAAAGAATTATTTGCTTAATTTCCTTTTGGATAGCTCATTATTCATGTATAGAAACACTATGCAAATAGCTTTTAATATAACTATGTTAAAAACCATGTTTTAAATATTTGTCAGGAAATAAGTTAATATTTTAAGAAATGACATAGGATTATTTATGTTTAGTGAATTACTTTACTCTTACAAGTGTATCCTTTTAGAAAATGCCTTGTGTGGTTTCCTACCTGTAATTCCGTTCTGCTGGATTCTATCCCAATTCTACCATCTTCCTCGCAGCCTCCCCAAGTCAGTCTTCAGATCCTTCTAGTTCTACTTGAAGTGAACTTGAGTTTTTTAGGTCAAAATGTGTTCAGACTCTTGACATTGCCGAGATAAATACTAATCCTGGGAGAGATTTCTATTTAAAAGGTTGGTATGTATTCCTCAGGTTAATGAGCAGTACCAATGGCCCTGTGGGCTCCCTCCTAGACCCAGGATGCAGATAGAAAGGAGGGTGCAAAGACGTCTGCCCGGTATATACAGACAATGGACCGAAACAGCATTTTATACACTGCATTTCATGTGTTATTAACCATTTCTTCAAACTTACTTATAAAAGATCAATTCTAAACACATACATTTAAAAATAGATATAAAATTGTTATCAATAAGCTGATCATCTTTTCCTTTGGTAAATGAGTCTTCTACTTGTCTCATTCAAGATGTTTCATGTTAAGATGCTTCAGAAATGTTAAATATATTTTTCAGTTTTCTGTGGACAGCAAAGTTGGGCAAGGTTCCACTTTACATAAGCCCAAAATATTCACGTCTTCAGCCATTATCCTGGGGCGAAACCATCCAAAAGGAATTTTCTAAGTGCATGGAGTTCTGAAACGTCACTGTTTGGTTTCCCACTCACTATTTTAGCACTCTGAAAGAGCCATGTATTTGAGTAAAACAGAAAAGTTTGTATAATACTCACATGCTAAGTGTCCGTGGAAATATCTTAAAATACAAACTACCAATCACTGCTGGCAATCACTGAAGCCTCAGGATCATCCCTGTTTTCTAAGTATAACCCTGGAGCTTGCAGGATGATAAAGCCTACAAACCATGTTTCCAGAATTTCTTTTCTTTCTTTCTTTCTTTCTTTCTTTTTTTTTTTGCTTATATGGACCCAACTAGAGTCTTTGAGCCAGAGAAGCTTATTAGAGATTTGGAAGGCAGAAGAAAAGAGAAGCCATTATTCTCAGGAGGCAGCTGCAGTGTGAGTGGCGGCTGGGCAGAGAGTTCACATGGGTTTTGCCTGAGGCTTTCAGGCAGTTCCTGAGAAGTATCCATTGGGGTCCCCGAAAGCAGCTGAGACTAGTGAACAACTCCTCAGAAGTCTCACCCTCCAGATTCTTTACATTAAATGTTCTTTCTGCTGTAAATTACTAAGGTGACTCCCACTTTCCAAAATCTAACTTACACATGAAAACAAATACCCAAACATTCAAACAAAAATTCAAATAATAATTCTCAGATCACAGATTTTGTAACACATCTTCTATAAACCCCACAACAATCTTATGAAATAGATGTAGTTGGTACCAGTGTTCATATTTAAGATGAAACATAGAAAGTTATAGACAGAACTCCCTCCTGAATGTACATTTCTTTATTTTTCTAATATAGTACCAAATAAAATAATAGTATATAACATATTAAAGATATGATACAGAGAACCAGTAGTTTTATCTAAGTATTAACTTTAAACCTTGTCTTTCTGAGCAGTCCCAATATGAGATTCTAACTGCCCTTCCTTTAAGTGACCAAATGGGTTAATTTTAACTAATAATTTTAATTTTCTCTGTAAAGTAATAACTAACGTGCTTTGCACATTGAACAGTCCCAGTTAGGAGGGATCCCACAAGTTATCAGGATCAGTGATGCTTGGTCATAATTCCGTTGTAACAGCTACAGCTGTTACTAGAATTATATCTTCTAATAAATGTTACAAACATATGAATAGCAAACATTTATAGAGTAATTACTATGTTCCTGGCACTGCTCTATATACTTAAATTAATCCGTATAATAACAATGTTAATAATCTATAAATTAATCCTATACAAACAATGTTATGAGGAAAAGCTCATCAGTATCCCCTTTTACGGGTGAGAAAACTGAAGCCAAAAGAAAGTAGGAAATTTGTTCAAAGTCACATTGTAAACCGCAGAATTTGAACACAATCTAATCCTCGATTCATGCTTTGGCCACTACCAAAATAAGAATCCAAAAGAAAGAGTTATTTCTGTCAAAAACTAAATTAATTAGAAAAATTTATATATGAATGCTCCGGCAGCATTGTTCATAATTGGCAACCCAAATAGCCATCAAACAGAAACACCCAAACAACCAAGCCATCAAGCAATAAATGGATAAACAAAATTCAGAATATCAGTACAATAGAATAGTTACTATTAAGCCATAAAAATATACACAGTACAGGTACATGTTACGATACGGATGGACCTCAACGACATTATGCTAAGAGAAACACCCGGACTTAAGAGGCCATATAATTCATATCCATTTACATGAAATGTTCACAACAGACACATCCATAGAGACTGAAAGTAGATAGGCAGCTTGGCAGCTGACCCGTGCTGGGGATTAGGGACCAATGCAGAGTGACTGAGACTCTTTCTGGGGTAACAAGTTTGTTCTGAGGTTTTATTCTGGCAATGGTTGTACAACTCTGTTCATATACTAAAGATTTGTATTTAGAGCAAAAACAATGAGGTTAATTGTTTTAGAAAGAGGAAATAAAGATCCTGTTAGAAGACAGAAATACCATGAAAAAGACATGGGAAAAGCACAAACATCTATAAGGATTCTACAATTGAAATATTTCAAAAGTGCTCCCACCTCTTGCTTCATTTGAAAGAAACTAAAACTGGAAATCATAAACAATGGGCTGTGGGTTGGGGTAACACATAGCCCCCAAAAGTACAGTCATACATCCATTAAACCACTATATGCAGCACGCAGGAAGCAGAGGAGGCCTGGGAAGGCTTCAAAGAAAGATGGATACTTGATTGATCAAGTCACTCAATGTTTAGAAGTTCCCCAAACCTGAAAGTACAGGTGATTTTCCAGACAGGCTGTGGGGAAAGCTCCATGTGCCTGGAACATGAGGCCTGGCGTGGAGAAGGGGAGAGGAAAGAGATACAAATGGAAAGGGAAGTCAGGGCCAATGTGTCTTACTGGGTAGTACACATCTTATCCTGTCAACCTGGGAGACCCAACCAAGATGCTTAACCAGGGACCACGCAGTACTGCAAACTCACACGTGTTTAAAAGCGAGGACTCTGTTGAAAACATAGACAGATGGCAGAGAAAAACAATGGAGAGACTGAAACCAAGTTGATTGTCATTCACCACCAAAGCAGGAAACGCTGAGATCTAAAGCACAGCAACTGTTATGAAGACAGAGAGGAGACTAGAATAGAATGAAAGGGACTGAGTGAGGAGATTATAGGTAAACCTTGTGAGGCAGGTTTATGCTCACACTTTGTTTTAAGTTTTTTTTTTATTGTTAAATCATAGCTGTGTACATTTGTGCAATCAAGGGGTACAATGTGCTGGTTTCATATACAATCTGAAATATTCTCATCAAATTGTTCAACGTAGCCTTCATGGCATTTTCTTAGTTATTGTATGTAGACATTTGTATTCTGCACTAAGTAGGTTTCACCTGTACCCATTCTAAGATGCACCGTAGGTGTGGCCCCACCCATTACCTTCCCTCCACCCTGACTCCCCCCCTCCCTTCCCCTCCCTTGGCCCTTTGGGGGCCCTCCCTTGCTATAGTTGGGTTATAGCCTTCATATGAAAGCTATAAATTAGCTTCATAGTAGGGCTGAGTACATCGGATACTTTTTCTTCCATTCTTGAGATACTTTGCTAAGAAGAATATGTTCCAGCTCCATCCATGTAAGCATGAAAGAGATAAAGTCTCCATCTTTAAGGCTGCATAATATTCCATGGTATACATGTACCACAATTTGCTAGTCCATTCGTGAGTCTATAGGCATGTGGGCTTCTTCCATGACTTAGCAATTATGAATTGGGCTGCAATAAACATTCTGGTACAGATGTCTTTGTTATGTTGTGATTTCTGGTCTTCTGGGTATATACCAAGTAAAGGAATTATAGGATCGAATGGCAGGTCTATTTTTAGATCTTTAAGTATTCTTCAAACATCCTTCCAAAAGGAACGTATTAGTGTGCATTCCCACCAGCAGTGTAGAAGTGTGCCCTTTTCTCTGCATCCACGCCAACATCTCTGGTTTGGGGATTTTGTTATGTGGGCTACTCTTACTGGGGTTAGGTGATATCTCAAAGTAGTTTTGATTTGCATTTCTCTGATGATTAAGGATGATGAGCTTTTTTTCATGTGTTTGTAGATCGTGTGTCTGTCTTCTTTAGAGAAGTTTCTCTTCAAGTCCCTTGCCCACCCTGAGATGGGATCGCGTGTTCTTTTCTTGTTAATACGTTTGAGTTCTCTGTGGATTCTGGTTATTAAACCTTTATCAGAGGTATAACCTGCAAATATCTTCTCCCATTCTGAGGGTTGTCTGCTTGCTTTACTTACTATGTTCTTGGCTGTGGAGATGCTTTTTAGTTTGATCAGGTCCCAGTAGTGTATTTTTGATACTGCTTCAATTGCCTGGGTAGTCCTCCTCATAAAATATTCACCCAGGCCAATTCGTTCAAGAGTTTCCCTGTACTTTCTTCAAGTATTTTTATAGTTTCATGTCTTAAGTTTAAATCTTTCATCCAGTGAGAGTCTATCTTAGTTAATGGTGAAAGGCGTGGGTCCAGTTTCAGCCTTTTACAGATGGCCAGCCAGTTCACCCAGCACCATTTGTTAAATAGGGAATCTTTTCCCCATTGAATGTTTTTAATTGGCTTGTCAAAGATCAAATAACGGTAAGTAGCTGGATTCATCTCTTGGTTCTCTATTCTGTTCCAGACATCTACCTCTCTATTTTTGTACCAGTACCACGCTGTTTTGATCACTGTTGATTTATAGTACAGTCTCAGGTCTGGTAGTGTTACTCCTCCTGCTTTGTTTTTATTTCTGAGTAATGTTTTGGCTATTTGAGTTTTTTTCTGATTCCATATAAAATGAAGTATTATTTTTTTCAAGATCTTTAAAATATGACAATGGAGCTTTATAGGAATTGCATTAAAATTATATATTGCTTTAGGTAGTATAGACATTTTAACAATGTTGATTCTTCCCAGCCATGAGCATGGTATGTTTTTCCATTTGTTAACATCTTCAGCTACTTCTTTTCTTAACGTTTCATAGTTCTCTTTGTAGAGATCTTTCACGTCCTTTGTTAGGTATACTCCCAAATATTTCATCTTCTTTGGCACTACTGTGAAAGAAATAGAGTCCTTGACTGTTTTTTTGGCTTGGCTATTGGTATATATAAAGGCTATAGATTTATGGTGTCGATTTTGTAGCCTGAGACGTTGCTGTATTCCTTGATCACTTCTAAAAGTTTTGTAGTAGAATCCCTAGTGTTTTCCAGATATACGATCATGTCATCTGCAAAGCGTGAAAGTTTGATCTCTTCTGACCCTTTGTGGATACCCTTGATCGCCTTTTCTTCCCTAATTGCAATGGCTAAAACTTCCATTACAATGTTAAAGAGCAGTGGAGACAATGGGCAACCTTGTCTGGTTCCTGATCTAAGTAGAAATGATTTCAATTTAACTCCATTCAATACGATACTGGCTGTGGGTTTGCTGTAGATGGCCTCTATTAGTTTAAGAAACGTCTCTTCTATACCAATTTTCTTAAGTGTTCAGATCATGAAGGGATGCTGAATATTATCAAAAGCTTTTTCTGCATCAATTGAGAGAATCATATGGTCTTTATTTTTTAGTTTGTTTATGTGTTGAATTACATTTATAGATTTATGTATATTGAACCAGCCTTGAGAGCCTGGGATAAATCCCACTTGGTCATGGTGTATAATTTTTTTGATGTGTTGTTGGATTCTGTTTGTTAGGATCTTGTTGAGTATTTTAGTATCAATATTCATTAGTGACATTGGTCCTTAATTTTCTTTTCTTGTTGGGTCTTTCCCTGGTTTAGGGATCAAGGTGATGTTTGCTTCATAGAATGTGTTGGGTAGTATTTCTTCTTTTTCTATATTTTGGAACAGGTTGAGTAATATAGGTACTAGTTCTTCTTTAAAGGTTTGGTAGAATTCTGACGTAAAGCCATCTGGTCCTGGGCTTTTCTTTTGGGGGAGATTTTGTAAAGTTGATGCTATTTCAGAACTTGATATAGGCCTGTTCAACATTTCCACTTCGTTTTGGCTAAGTCTTGGTAGGTGGTGTACTTCCAAGTATTGGTCGATTTCTTTCAGATTTTCATATTTCTGAGAGTAAAGTTTCTTGTAATATTCGTTAAGGATTTTTTGAATTTCTGAGGGGTCTGTTGTTATTTCATCCTTACTATTTCTGATTGATGAAATTAGAGATTTTACTCTTTTTTTCCTGGTTAGGTTGGCCAAAGGTTTATCTGTTTTATCAACCTTTTCAAAAAACCAACTTTTGGATTTATTGATCTGTTGTATAATTCTTTTGTTTTCAATTTCATTTAATTGTGCTCTGATTTTGGTTATTTCTTTTCTTCTGCTGGGTTTGTGGTTGGAATGTTCTTCCTTCTCCAGTTGCTTTAGATGTCCCATTAAGTTATTAACTTCCTCTCTTGCCTTTTTCTTAAGGAAGGCTTGCAGTGCTATAAATTTCCCTCTTAGGACTGCGTTTGCAGTATCCCAGAGTTTCTGATAATTTGTGTCTTCATTGTTGTTTTGTTCCAAAAATTTGGTGATTTCCTTCTTAATCTTGTCTATAACCCATCTATCCTTCAGCATAAGATTATTTAGCTTCCATGTTCTTGTATAGGTATGCATATTCCTGTTGTTATTGAGTTCAACTTTTATTCCATGATAGTCTGAGAAAATTCAAGGAATAATTTCTATCTTTTTTTAATTTTCTGAGCTTAGATTTGTGGCCCAGGATGTGGTCAATTCTGGAGGATGTTCCGTGGGCTGATGAGAAGACTGTGTATTTAGTTTTGTTGGGATGAAATGTTCTGTAGATGTCTGTTAAGTCCAGATGTTGAATGGTTAAGTTTAAAGCTAAGATTTCTTTGCTTAGCTTCTTTGTTGAGGATCTATCCAGCACTGCTAAAGGGGTGTTAAAATCTCCAACTACTATGGAACTGGAGGAAATCAAGTTGCTCATGTCTGTTAGAGTTTCTCTTATAAATTGAGGTGCATTCTGGTTGGGTGCGTAAATATTAATAATTGAAATCTCATCATATTGAGTATTACCTTTAATAAATATGAAGTGTCCATCCATATCCTTCCTTATTTTGGTTGGTTTAAAGCCTATTGCATCTGCGAATAGGATTGCAATGCCTGCTTTTTCTGCTTTCCATTTGCCTGGAGTATAGATGACCATCCCTTCACCTTGAGTCTATATGTGTCTTTTAATGTAAGATGAGATTCTTGTATGCAGCAGATATCTGGCTTGAGTTTTTGTATCCAGTCAGCCAACCTGTGCCTCTTTAGAGGGCAATTTAAACCATTCACATTAATTGAGAATATTGATAAGCCTTTTGAGAGTCCAGTGGACATTTTTAATCCTTTTGCGACTGTGGAAGTTGGAATTTGATCAAAATTTTCTGGGTGGGTTTACTTTTGTGGTGGAGGATTATGCTAGTCTTTATGGAGGATAGGTCTGAGAATATCCTGGACAGCTGGTTTAGTTGTGGCAAATTTCTTCAACATGTGAATTTCATTAAAGTATTTAATTTCTCCATCATAAATGAAACTCAGTTTAGCTGGGTACAGGATCCTGGATTGAAAGTTATTTTGTTTTAGGAGAGTAAAAGTCAATGACCATCCTCTTCTAGCTTGAAAGGTTTCAGCAGAGAGATCTGCAGTTATTCTAATATTCTTCCTCTTGTAGGTGATGGTTTTCTTTCATCTGGCTGCTTTCAGAATTTTCTCCTTCATGTTAACTTTAGTGAAATTGATTATGATGTGTCTGGGGGATGTCTTATTTGGGTTGAGTCGTGCTGGAGTTCTGAAACTGTCTGCTATCTGAATTTCAGAATCTCTTGGCATGTCTGGAAAGTTCTCCTTCATAATCTCATGGAGAAGAGACTCTGTGCCTGTGAAGCCACTTCGTCGCTTTCGGGGATCCCTATAAGACAAATATTGGTTTTCTTCGAATTATCCCAGAGCTCTCTGAGAGAGTGATCTGTTTTTGCCCTCCATTTATCTTCCTCTTTGAGAGTTTGGGAACGTTCGAAAGCTTTGTCTTCAATGTCAGAAATCCTTTCTTCTGCTTGCTCCATTCTGTTACTGAGGGATTCTACTGTGTTTCTCAGATCTTTGAGGGCTGCAACTTCTTGTCTCAATGTGTCAAAATCTTTGGTCATTTTGTCTTTGAATTCATTGAATTCTTGAGAAATCTTTTGGGTTACTGCTTGGAATTCTAATTCGATCTTATTTGCCATCAAGATTCTGAATTTGATTTCTGACATCTCAGCTATTTGTGCATGAGATCTTGTGCTGTGTCTGCCCCATTGTTCCTTGGGGGAGTTGATCTACTATGATTATTCATATTGCCAGAGTTTTTCCTTTGATTTTGTCTCATAATTGTTTTCCACCATTGCCTCTGGCCCTCCTCAGAGTTGGGGTGGTGTCTCTCCAAGATTAGACCCTGGAGTGATCACTCTATTGTTGCTGGATCTTTGTAGGGAGTGACCTGTGTAGCTCTTCTGGGGCTGCCACAGCCAGGGAGTTCTGGCTGTGGGAGCAGTTCTGGAGTGTGACACCCCCAGATCCAGCAACAGGGCCGGGGGTCATGCACATGGTTCTGGGAGTGACTGGCACCCAGTGATTTTGGCACAGAGGGCCCAAGGCTCCAGCAGTCTCTGGCCAGGAGAAGGGCTCCACACAGAGGCAGGGAGGGCTCTGGAGGGCACGCAGCTACCAGAGTCCCTGGCCAGACAAGCGGGCAGTGTGGAGTCAGGTAGGGTATAGGAGGGAGGACGCGGGGTTGCACAGCTCCCAGAGTTCCTGGTCAGAGCGTGGGGAGGCCTGGCAGGTGGGGTAGCGGTCCCAGAGCAGCTCTTACTGGGGTCCGGGCAGGCGCAGCTCTTATGGAGGTCCGGGAGGGTGCTCATCACGGGTCCGGCACAGCTTTTCCAGAGTCGGGGAGGGTGCCAATCATGGGTCCCGGCGCAGCTCTTCCCGCTCACAATTTTTTATCCCCAGAGCTTCCCTGAGTCACTAACAGACAGCTAGTGTTTGATATCTGTTGACTTAACAGATGCTGAATGTCTGCAGGGAGAAGAATGACTCTATGACAATTTTTGTTTGTTTTCTAGATTTGATAACAATATCATTAAACAAAAATAAAAACTGCAAGCAAGATGACAGAGAAAAAGATAAATTGGAGGGGACAGGTTCAGATTGAAGTACCTAAAGTAAGAATTGGTGAAAATATGTATAATATGCAACCAACTGGAACCTGTGATTCCAGAGAGAAAGGAGGGCTGACTACACAGATTTTAGGAGAACTTGAAGTATAGACAATCACTAAAACTGTCGGGATGAACAAGTTCCCGCCAGGTAAATCTTCAGTAAAGGGGGAAAGAATATCAGGGGTGGCAGTCTAGAAAGCTGAGAAAAAAGAAGAGAAACTAAGACAGTTCAGAAGAAACACTTAGAGAACTAATAAGGGATGTCAAGTTTGAGAAGAAGGGTGTTACTATTTGGATTTCTATTCCTGAAAAATTAGGAAGGTGTCTTCCTATCTACTCAAAACCTAAATGGCGGCTTGGTGCCTGTGGCTCAAGTGGCTAAGGCACCAGCCACATACACATGAGCTGGCAGGTTCAAATCCTACCTGGGCCCACCAAATAATAATGACAGCTGCAACCAAAAAATAGGTGTTGTGGCGAGCACCTCTAGTCCCAGCTACTTGGGAGGTGGAGGCAGGAGAATTGCTTGAGCCCAGGAGTTGGAAGTTGCTGTGAGCTGTGATGCAATGGCACTCTATCCAAGGCAACAGCTTGAGGCTCTGTCTCAAAAAAAAAACCTAAATGGCAAAAGGAAGATGGCTTCGTGTAGCTATTATTACAATCATAATAATTCACTGACAAATGGTGGGATTAATCCAATTTCTGTATTAAACAACTCATCAAATAAGCACTGGGTCATCCTTATGACCATCTTCAGATAAACCATTAGATTTTTGTCCCACATGACAAATTTGCTGGCCTTACATTAGTGGATAACCCATTTATTTATTTATTCAATTATTTATTTTTATTATTTGGGATTCATTGAGGGTACAAAGAATTAGGTTACACTGATTGCATTTGTGAGGTAAAGTCCCTCTTGTAATTGTGTCCTACCCCCTGAGAGATAACCCATTTTTAAAAGGCCAGAAAATCTTGCCTTCCTTAAGGCCTTGGTTCTGAGATTTTCATGAAGGGCTAGAAAACAATATCATAAAAAGACTGGCCACTTGGCAAATTAGACCATGATGATCAGCATGTATCCACAGAAAGAAGAGTATAACCAAGGCAGAGAAACACATTGCCTACTTAGCCACGTTTTAGCTTAATGTTATAGAAATCATGTTTGCAGAGTGGGATTTAGCAAAGGGAGGACCTAGGGACAAGGAAGTGCCAGCTGATCTTTAGCCCAGGCTTGTGGCAGAGAGCACTGACTCTAAGTGCCCACCCTCATCCTACAGACGGCAATAACTTTGAGGTGGAGAGGAGTAATTCATCACTATATCTGCAATTACTCGGAAAAATATCTCTTGAGATTATGCAATTTCCTTTATTATTATTTGATGGCCTACAGCCAAGCTCCCTTCCTGTAATTGTTTCTGGAAGGACCTGCCCATGTGTTGAGCACCACGGCACACTCAACCAGCATCTTGTTCCCTACATTAACATCTTTCCACAGGAGCACAAGAATCCAAGAGCAGCTGCAATAAACAACTCATATTCTAGTTGAGTCATTTTCTTGCAACATCACTAGGCTAGAAAACATTCATTCATCAATTTTATTCACTACTGTGTGTCAGGCATTGTGCCGAGGGCTTTTCATATTGGATCCATCAGAGAATAAAACAGAAATCACTCCTCTCTGAGATCAATCAGAAAGAAAGACAGGAAAACAAAAAAGGATTAATTAATTTTCGTGCGGAACCCCCTCCCTTCCGCAACTATCCCAGGAGTACTCTCACCTCAGGGCCTTTGTATTTGCTCTTCCCCTCTGTCGGCAATGACCTTTCCCTTGTTATCTGCAGGACGCATCCCTTGGTGCCCTTATATCTTGTATACAAGTGTCATCACCTCAGTACAGACTTTTCTTACCATACTACTTAAAAGAGAATTTCTACCCGGCAACTTCTTGGCTCCATTCTCTGCTTTATTTTTTTCCAATGCGTTTGCCACCTTCCATCATACTAATACAGTTCAATTATTTATTTTATTTTCTGTACTAGAAAAAAAGTACTTGAGATTAGAGATACTAATTTACCTTGGTCTAGAATAGTTCTTGGTAAAGAAGGGATGCTCTTTCTAAGATAAAGAGGGAGTAAGGAAGGAGAGACTCTTGTAGATTTGCTGTGGGCTGGAGGGTGTCAGAGGCCTCACTGAGGAAGTGATGTGAAACATGAAAAAGATGTAGCCTGCAAAAAGATCTACAACTGTGTGGAAGGAAGGGATCAGCATGAACAGAGCAAGGCCTGGAAGAAGCTGATGTGAACAGGCATAAAGGAACAGGGGATTGGTGGCCTGAGATGGGGTCCCCGAAGTAAGCTGGGTATAGATCACGTAGTGCCTTCTAGGGTAGAACAAGGAATAATGACCTTTTGATACAAAGAGAAGCCAGAGGATAATTTTAAGTTGGGGGAAGAGGGTCGGTATAGAAACCCTGGCTGTTCAGGAAAACACAAATTGGGGATGAGAGAAATAAAGAAGCAGAGGGCCAATTAGAAGCAGCCTTTTGTGTTCCAGGCTAGAGATGAAGGGGCCTGGACAAGAACACACCAAGGGAAAGAAGAGAACTAGAAAAATTTCAGGACAATTTTGGAAACATAATTGATCAGATTTGCTTTCTACCAGGTTGTAAAGAGAGTATGAAACTGAGGTAGACTTTTAGGTTTCTAACTTAGCACTGGATTTCAGCAAAAGCATTTAGGGCTTCCAAGGAGAATAAATTCTAGACTATATTGTAAAATGAAAGGGACATCAATCAGATAAACTATTTGTTAAATGTATTGAACATCTTCAAAATCTACTGTCTACCTCCATGAAGTCTCAGTACAAGTTAACTCACATTTCTATTTTAATCCACAGATTTCATTCAGTGGAAGCTTGTAGCCCGGACATTCTAGTCTGTCAATGTCTTTTGTTCTATTTAAGGGAAATATTAAATGCTCAGTATGTTCTTTACCTCCTCTTCTCCCTTTACTTGCATCCTTATTTTACTGATGCTATTTCATTCTTTCTTCTCAGCAGTCCTGCTGTGTCCATATTGCTATTACTTATGATAAAAACCAAAAGGTTAAATATTTTGCCAAAATGTGCTAGTACATTTTGGATTCAAACCCAGGCCTGCTTATTCCAAGACAGCTTTAAAAAAAAAAAAAAATACCAGACTTCTTCTGACGGTATGAATTATTCAAAATTTAGAACAGCAAGTAGTCCTCATATTCCTACTATTTTCACACTCAAGTACATTATTATTATTGTTTCTATATTACCTTTATTTTTTTGTAGGCTATACTATAATAGTTTTTGGGTTTTCCAGAGGGAAAACTGCCTAAACAAGGTAAAGTGAGAGGATACCTAAGGATAAATCTAGTCTAAGATTAAAGATAGGCCATGGTAAGTCATTTTAAAAATAATCCAGAGTTGGGGCCCTGCCTGTGTTCACAGCTACTTGGGAGGCTGAGGCCAGAGAATCACTTAAGCCCAAGAGCTGGAGGTTGCTGTGAGCTGTGATGCCACAGCACTCTACTGAGGGCAACAAGTAAGACTCTGTCTCAAAATAAATAAATAAATAAAAAATAATGATCCAGAGTTAATTACGATTTATTTATTAACCAAATCATATCAGATAGTACAATCTAATTAAAGACTGTCTACCATGATGGGATTATAGAAAAAAAAAACCTCTCTATTGTCATTTAAATACGGGTACTTTAATCATGAACAAATAATATGTATTCCATTTATTTTTATCTCTAATGTCTAATTGTCTATGAAAAGTTATTTGATTAGAATATAATAGCTCTCAGTCTCAGGAGCATTCATTGCTTATAGGAGTTCCATATAAAATAGGTTAAATATATAAAAGAAAGGAGAAAAGCAGTCCTTTCTTCATTTGAATTGGAATGTAGTGTGACAGAATATTGTCCCTTTAATCTAAATGAAAAATTTCAAATTCAGAAGCAGGTGGCATAGTGAAATTGCCTGAATATGTAATTATTTACCTAAACTGTAAATTTTCAGTCTGACCAAAATGAAGCAAAATTAATAGAAAACTGTAACTTGGGCTCTCCTTAAATTTTAAAGTTCCATCAGTCAGTTAACACTTTGCCTTCTTTTTACACGCCCTTATTTTGAGTATTATATAGCGCTCTTAAACATATACTCATTAATTTTTAAAATGCATATTAGAACAACATATCCAGAACCCTGGGTGCTGATCACAATATGCATTATTCACTGAACATAGAATAAAAGCTTATGCATGAAATAATTTATGCTTGCATTGTCTTACATTATACCTGACTTAACATATGCTTTACAGGTTAGGAAAAGAGCAGGAAAAAAAGATTACCTTCTTATTACTATTTTTAAAATAACTAGTGATATTTAAATCACCAAAACAAAATAAAATATATAAGCATATAGTACTTTTTGGCATTACAAATGTACCTTAATTATAATGTAATCACTAAGGAAACAGAATAATTGGCATCTGCCTTAAAATTTATATTGCTAATCTAATTCTTTTAAACAAAATTTAAATGTGAAAAAATTGCTTCAGCTGCCAAAAAAGACATGCCAATATATATCTGCCCACAAGGTGGCGTAAGCATGCCATGCATTGGCTCTTTGCCCAGCCTGGAAGTGGGTTTCAGTACTTAATAATCCTCTTTATTCCATGGTCATAGTGTTGTTTTCTGCCATAAAGAGTTCACACTTCAAAGAGCCATCTTTTTCTTAGGCAGTGCTTGCTGAAACACAAGCTATGCATGTTACATGCAAAAGTACAATAGAATCAGGACAATTGCAAGCAAGTAAGAATTTAAAGCTATTCAATAACCTCTCCTGAGAGATTACAGTTACCACTCTGACTTTATTGTTCTGGACTCTCTGAATCCCAGCGCAGCAAAGGCACTTCCATTTCTAGTTTAAAACATATTTTACAAAATGTATTTAGAAAATGCTTCTTCATCTGTGTCCCAGAGTAAAAGTGATGATATTTCCTGGTAAGTGCAAACTCAAGGTCGGTGAAGAGTCTGTGATTTGAAGTGACCAGAAGGAAGCCACTTTTCTTCATTGTTAACAAATCCATCTTTTTCCTAGCTCAGGAGGCTGAAGTACTTCAAATTCGACTTTTAGAAAGTTATTCTTTTGGCTACCATACTGCCTTCTGTTTATTGTCTTCTTTGAAGACAAAAACCCTCCTGCTAGGATAATAGTAAATCTCTAGAGTCTCACCTTCTGCCTGTGTGACCTTTTTTTTTTTTATTGTTGGGGATTCACTGAGGGTACACAGAACCAGGCTGTGGTTACATCGATTGCTTTTGTTAGATAAGCACCCTCTTTTGTGTCCCACCCCCCAAAAGTGCACCACACCCTTTGTCCCACCCCCTTCCCTCCTTCCTTTTCTCTGCTCTCCCCATCCCCCACCTCCCAACGTGTACTAGGACCTTAAGTGTCCTCATATCAGAATTGAGTACATTTGATTCTTGTTTCTCCATTCTTGTGATGCTTTACTGAGAATAATGTGCTCCACATCCATCCAGGTTAATACAAAGGATGTAAAGTCTCCATTGTTTTTAGTGGCTGAATAGTATTCCATGGTATCCATATACCACAGCTTGTTAATCCATTCCTGGATTGGTGGGCACTTAGGTTGTTTCCACGTTTTAGAGGTTACAAACTGAGCTGCAATAAACATTCTAATGCAAGTGTTCCTATGGTAAAAGGACTTTTTTCTTCTGGGTAGATGCCCAGCAATGGGATTGCAGAATCAAATGGGAGATCCAGCTTGAGTTCTTTGAGGATTCTCCATACTGCCTTCCAAAAGGGTTGTTTGCAGTCTCACCAGCAGTGTAAAAGTGTTCCCTTCGCTCCACATCCACACCAGCATCTGCAGTTTTGAGATTTTATGATGAGGGCCATTCTCACTGGGGTTACATGGTATCTCTGGCTATGTGACCTTTAGTAAATTATTCAACTCTCTGTGCTTCAATTTTTTCCATGTGTGAAATGGAGGAAATAGTAGAACCCATCTCATGTATTTGTTCTGAGAATTCACATAATTCACATACACACCTGGCTTTGAACCTGACACACAGCAAGGGCTAAACATAATGGTAGCTATTTTTGCAGTTATGATGAATGACCGAGCAAGTTTCCTAGGAAATCTTTTGTTCTGTGACTGGAATAGGGCAATGGACTAAGAGAAGGGGGTAGAGGAGGACTTCAAAACAAGTTTTGCAAGGCAGTTTTATCCATGGGCGACCTGTGTTTCTGCTGATGTTCCTATACTGCTATGGTTTCTCAGCATTTTAGTTAAGCACCTCTGAAACTTCTATTTTGAGGTGTTCTGGGTTCTTTTCTCCTTTTCCCACCTGCATCTACTCAACAAGATGGCCTATCTCTTCCAGAGAGGCTTGTCTTTCCATTTTTTCTATGACCTCTCTCCCTAATGGGTGATTAACCCACAGGTCTCTGAATTCTGCAGGCACTCAGTAATGCCTATGGATAGCTTAGATTTTACAGTGGTTCTCAACCTTCCTAGTGCCGCAACAATTTTCATTGTTAAAAAGGGGTCACAACCCAAGTTGAGAGCTGCTGGCTTAGAAGCTTCATTTTCTCCCAGTCTCTTCAGTATAACCAGACCAGCACACAACGTTACCACAAGAAGATAGTCTGCATTCCACATCCCAGTATTGGAGTTTTGTCTTGCTGGGTGTTAAATGTAGCTAACTGGTACCACTGATTAGCCTGTTGAAGAAGCCAGATGAATCCTCCAGACCTACAATTACTTGGGAATTGAATTTCATATACTGCCATTCTTTTTTAATAAGGACAATGTGTTACAGTATCAGGAAAAATGATTTCATTTTTAGATCTTCATGTTTCATATCATAAGCTAACAAAATATGCCGAAAGAAAAGAAAAACCTATGTCACCCACAGCTTCCTGATTTTTGAATAAGAAAATGCATTAATCACTTTTATATCAAATTCTGTTTTGTCCAATAATTTAAAAAATATGTAAGTGCAGTGGCAAAAGGAATTCTATGGCTAACATTACATAATTAAGGTGGTGACAATATTATAATCCTGAGGGGAAAGCTTCTGAGCGAGTTCCCGCGGTTAGAGACACTATTTCAGAGCTCTGAATCAGAAGGTAGCGAAAGTCGTGTCCGTGCAGGACAGTGAAAACTGCATTCCTCAAAACACAAACCAAGGACCCCCAGAGTCCTCAAGATCTTTTAGGGGAGCTTCTGGGATGAGAAAATTTTATTCATAATAATACTGAGCAATTGAGTGTTCTTTTCATTCCCAATCCATCACAAATAGACTGGAATTTTCCAGAGGCTCCATGACACATAATGATATCATCACTTCAACAGCTAATGGATCTATTTGTGTATCTTCATATTTTAAAACATTCTTGGATTTAGTTTCCGATAATGTGAAATAATAATTTTACATCATTTACATAAGCAAAAGGTCTTTGGGCTATTTGGTAATTTTTTATAGTTAAAAATTGTGCCAGAGATTAAAGTGTTTGAGAGTGCCCCTCTAGGCCATGGTAAATATTTTTGCATAGCTCAGATGGACTTTGCTTACTCAGTCCATGAGTAATGAAATATTCAAGAGACACAGCTTAGAATTCTGCTTCCTGATTTATCAAAGAAAACAAAAAGTCTAAATTTGTAGTACCTAAAAATCGTACTTACTCAAAAGGCTCTTGGAGATCTCTGTATATTAAGCTGTCCCTCAAGTTAAGGGTTAAAGTCAGGATTACATAATGCCAATCTAGCATTTTCTATTATATTTTTTTCTGGTTGTGAAAATAATTCATATTGTTTTGAGGTGAAACACGGAGCTGAAGTGAGAAACGAAGGATGAGATATAAACAGCAACACAAATGGTTCTTAAAAACAAAATACTGAATTTTTTAAAAAGAAAAAATATGAAATCTACAATGAGATATCATTTACCAAAATTGAAAATCTATGCACACAAAACACAATTCACATTTAACAATCACATAAAAGATCAGGAACATCTCCTGTAATCCCATTACTGGGAATCTACCCAGAAGAAAAAAAAGAATCAGGGACATCTAAGGATATCTACACTAGTCTGTTTATTGTAGCTCAATTTACAATTGCCAAGTGTGGAAACACCTACATGCCCACCAATCCAGGAACGGTTTAACAAGCTGTGGTATATGGATACACGGGATACTATTCAGCCACTAAAACGGATGATGACTTTACATCTTTTCTATTAACCTGGATGGAGTTGAAACACTTTTCTTTTTAGTAAAGCATCCCAAGAGTGGAAAAGCAAGCATCCAATTTACTCCATTCTGATATGAGGACAACTGATGCTGGTACAGTGGGGGATGAGGAAATGAGGGAGCAGAGAGAGGGAAGAAGGGAGGGGTGGGAAGGTCACGGTGTATGACACATCTCTTGGGGGTGGAACACGATTATAAGAGGGTCTTCACCTAACCAGTGGAAGCAATGTAACCTGGTTCCTTGTACCCTCAATGATTCATCAACAATAAAAAAAAATTCCATGCATCTCCCCACCCCAGAAAAGATCATGAACATCACACTGTTAAACTCTGACCAGGGGCAAGGAAAGGATGAAAGAGAGGATCCAGGATAAAGGAAACACGGCATAACCTCTGTGAGCTGATCACACAAAGGGCTATAACAAACTGGTCAACATAGGGAGGTGGTCACCATAAGGCACTTCCATTGAGTTCCTGGGGCGCATGTCCGGTCTATAAAAATTAGGTCAATTTAAGGGGGCAGGGGTCAATGTAAGGATTTGGTCAACTATGGAGGTTCTACTGTATATAAAATAAGAAAAGCTCTTTCAAAGACTAGTAATAATCATGTGTCACAAACAAGAGTATGATGTGCAATATCTAATGCTAAGCTACAAAAAAGGAACATATAATGAAAGTAGAAAGAAAAAGATCATCAGTAACCAACCATTCCGAGACTGTCACTGTTAACATTTTGGGGCTCATCATTATAATCTTTCATTGTTTTCCTTTTTTATTTTCCTGCCAAGTAATACATTCTTTTCTGTTACTTGAATTACTATAATTACCAGTTGTCTTGATAAATTTCCTTTAAAACTGTCTCAGTCACTTACAGTATTTTATAATACGATGCATTACTTTAAGTCATACTCAGATTGGAAATTATTTCTAATATTTCCCATTTTAAACAATAAAGCACACATATATATTTGCATGCTTATTTATCTAAGAGAAATTTCACAAAATAGAATTTTTTAGGGTAAAGGAAATGATAAGTTTCTTTATGTAATTTACAAAATTGATGTCCAGAAAGACTGTATCAATTTTACACTCTCACAGTCAATGTCAGACCAAACTGCCAGACCACACTCTCACCAGCTCTGAGAATTTTCCTTTCTTCTTGTCCTTCCAGTTTAATCAGGAAAACAGAGTCACATTGGTTTTATTCATTTTTTCTTTGATTAATTTGTTCTTAATTCATTTCTATAATTAACTAATGAGGTCAACTATTTTGCCCTGTTTTTACTGGCCATCTAAGTTTCTTCTCTTGTGCTGCTATATTTTTATCTATTCGCGACTTCATCCCATGTCACTCTTACCACAGTGTGTCAAGGCTCTGTTTCAGAGCCTGGTCTCTGTGTATAAAGAGAAGCATAACAGCTTTTCAATCAGCCATACCTAACTTATGAAAATAAATACTGTTTATCTTCCCAATTGTAGACAAAATCTTTGTCTCTACATTTAAGAAATAAAGTAAAAAAGTCTTAGAGATGATTCTTACAAAGCTGCTCTTTCTGCGTTTTCCCCTAGGTCTCCTTTCTGTCCGTCTCAGCCCCACTCTGTGCACTGGGAGGCAGCTCCACAACACGCACTCCCTGCTCCGCCTTGTTCTCTCCTGCTGGTTGGGTTTGGCTAATGAGAGTGATCAGAAAGTGGTCATTTTGCAGGACCAGAGCCTCTTATTTCTTTCCGCTATTACCCACTTAGCACAGTTATTTAGACAACAGCTTCTGTTTAGCAGCTCATTTTTCATGGTCCCTACGTTAAACTCAGTAACTCCTGCTTCCTCTCCTAGACTGCTTAGTCTCCAGAAATTACACCTTTCGTTTAGTCCACCGGTACTTCAATCTTTTTGGTCTTCTTAAATCTGGTTGTACCTCTGTAAGGAGTACCATCTTTGAAACATTTCTTCAAAAAGTCCCAGTAGAATGCATTTGTTATTGCTGGAACCCTGACATACACTGATTAAATTCACCTTGTATTTTTGGTGATTTTCTCTTTTGCTAAAAAACCACAACTTTTTCCAATTTCCATAGTATTGAATGGGATGACTCACCAAGCATTTAAAAGTCTTTATAACCACCTCTCCTTCTTGCCTTATCTGATCTGAGTCTCTAACTTCTTAAGGTGCACCCACATAGAGTTCATGTCTGTCTACGGCCGATGCCAAATATCTTCACTGCCTTCAGACTATTGGCCAGGAAGCTCTGTTTTCATTTCCTAGGATAATTTCACAAGTTTATTTTTTTCCCTGAAATCTGACCTCATCTTGAAAATCCTAATCTCTTTCCACCTCCTCTTTCCAGTTTTGAACATATAGTGATGATTATTCTCTTGTATTTTTCATTTTATCATTAGTTTGGGCTTCAGTCAAAAGCAATGTCTCAATTTCATGCCTTTGAAGTCAAGGAATGGTCTTTTTCTTTATATTCTTTACCAAATTAGCATGGTATTGAGCATAAATTAGTGTTTACACATACCTTGCTAGCTAATATAAGAAAAGTTTAGCTAATATATAAAATCATTATGTGAATAGAAAACGCTAAACTTATAAAAAAAATCAGCATTAGATTAGAATTTAGGAGGGGTAAACTCAGACTTAGTATACATGACTATTTTCAATGATACATGACTTGGTACTTGGTTTAAAACACTTAGTAAAGGGATAGCTTTCCATCCTCAAATGTAATTGGAACCACACAGGTTACTGATGTGACTATTCCCATGGAAATTGACTAACGTATCTGGAGGCTATTTAATAAAGCTGTAATTGGAGAGTCAAATGAGATCCACAATGAAAGGCCCTACAACATCATAAGAGAGATAAGCCTAAGTTGTTTCCTTGAAATTTCAGAGCACATATCAGTGTGTGTTCAAAATATGGAGGTCACAAGAATCTGAAATTCACCACTGAAGCCCTTCTCAGGTTAGTTTTGAGGAGGTTGTTACAATCATCAGCTTCTGCAGCTGCCTCCTAACAATTTCCTAAGCAGCTCTTACAGCTGCACAGTGAATGTTGGAGGGCTCAGGGGAAGCACAGCTGTGCTCCCAGACACAGCTGCACACCAGAAAAATGACGGGGGTGGGGGGTGGGGGGGAACCTTCCTCAGCCAATGCCACCCGGTATTACAGTTCCAAACTACTGGGACCTAGTAACTTGCTTTGTATGAGCACAGTACCTTGAGGTTAGTAGTAAAGGGCATAAATCCACAAATTTGTATTATGAGCTGTTGTCCAGCTTCAGAATGGAGAATGGAGTTCATTTTCTCTTCCTTACACAATGCACCACATGCACACACAGCCTTACGTGCGCACGCACGCATGTACACACGCACATACTTATTCTATTTTGTTATGTTTCTTTGTGAAGTTAATCTCACTGGATTATCACTTCAAATGACACTAGTTTGAGTTTGCATTGACCCTGAAGGAAGCTTTATTCACTGACCAGCTATACCAAGAAAAAAAAAAAAAAGAGCAAGAATAAAGAAAGCTTAATCTTACCATGAACGTAGCTAAGAAAACACAAACTAAAATTTCACAGATAACAAACACTAGCTCAGTCTTTAACAACTTGGATGGCTACTGAATCCACATTCATTCAACAAAATATTTAGTACATGTCTGTCATATGCAAGGCAATTAAGAAACAAATCTTAGAATTGTCCATTGATGAGGAAAAAGTGCAGGAAAAAGAGGGCTGGTAAAAGCATTTTTTATATTAGTAAATTTAAAAGCATAGTTGTGTAACTTTTTGAAAGATGCCTTCTAGATTTGTTTTCATTATGTTTTAAATAAAGATAGGTTTTAAGTTACCAACCTTTCAGTTCCTATCTGTGCCGCCATGAGTGTAAAAAAAAATCATATATTGTGCGCCTGATGCTTTAAAAAATATATATTTTTTTAATGCTTACAGGTTTAATTGATTCTCAAGCTTGCATTTTAAAGATCAATGAAATCACAGTAGTTTACTTGGGTTTGTTTCTTTCATTAGAGAATCCCAAGACACATTACAAATTTCAATTATTTTCTTCAAAATCTATTTGAAGTGTCAAATTGTATAAGTATTTAATATAGAGGTAATGATATATACATAAGTAAACTGACACAAGTGCTGAAAAAGCAAATGAAGATACTGTGTTAAGAAGAGCTAAAAACAGAGTAAAAACTCAATCATAGTTACTTTTTTCCTATACGGCAACTATTATCCCACTCTTTCTTAGAATGCTATTTGGCTTTGTCTACAATAGATGTCATAACAATTACTGGATTTGTCTTTCTGTTCTATGTGCTAATACCCCATTTGGTTTTTCTTCGAGGTGAGAAAATAGTGCTGGGTAAGAAGCTGGCTGTATCAAACTACAGAAAAGGTCTGTGTCAGAATTTGTCTATCATTCTCTGTGCAAAGAGCTATGCAGGAATTCTTGCTTTAAAATCAAATCAATTAAAAACAGATTGACAGTAACTAGTAAAATATTCAGTTATAAATGCACAGAAAGCATTCATCTGGCAATGCCCACATTTTATATGTCTCGATTGACATTAGCATTTTTGCTCTCTTCTGTACACACATTTATGTAATGTTGTCATTATGAGTTCATCAGTTATTCCATTAACAAAAATATTCTCTTTCCTGCTTTTTCCTGGCACAGGCTTTCTTCCTCCTCCCTTCCCACATATGGGCTCTTCCAGTAACTAATCTCTACAACCCTGGCAGTAAGAATATGCAATGTTTAGTGTGAGATTTAAAAGAAAGATGGAAGCATAAGTGCCCGTCCTGCAGCTCTCAAGCGTAGAATTAAATCGTATATCACTCCTTCCGACAAAAGTCGTTCCTCATTAGGTTTATTTTAAACATAACTATCTGTACTAGAAATAACCACGTTGCTATGCATTAGAATATAGATGAGATGTGAAGAGCAGACTCGTGTAACTTTAGCAATAACTTACACTGTAGACGGCTCTAAGCATGAGAGCATGATGGGGACAGATATTTTGATGCAATTGAAATAAAAACCTTGAACTCTTGCCCCTCTCGCAAGTTGATAGGCGTGCAATAGGAGATTACGATGAAGGACAAAAAGAAAAAGAGATGTTTATAACTGAATCTTTATGTAGAGTGAAGGAAAAGAAAACATTTACAACCAACACGCTTCACACTGAAGTCTGGAGAACATGGCTGAGTCCAGTAAGTCATTCCAGTGGACAATCTGGGAATTGTAGCCCGGTTTGGCTCCCCTTTTAGTATTAAGCACTTTCCCCTTAGGATTACAGGATGCTCTGGGAGTGCTCACAGTGGAAAATTAAGACTTTACTTCAGTAAAATTCCACAATAAACACAAATAGTAACATAACTTTCTCAGAGAGGAAAGGGGATGGCAAAGAGAGAATGACAAGCAACTGAGGTGAGTGAAGATCGCTGCCAGTGACTTGTGGCATTTGGCCTAGAAGACAGAGGCCTGAAATCTTTAATGAACCTTTTCACTTAAATGGAGATCGCATAGTCTTTATGTCTGTTTAGAAATTAAAAAAAAAACAAAACACCTTACTTTAACAAATACAGAGGGCGCTGAAAAAGGTATACGCAGTTTAAAAATGGAAAAAACTGTATTAAATTTATACTATTCAAGTCACATTTGACTTTTGCAATCAAGAGGTGCTCAGCATAACTTGTATTTTATCAGTATATATAATTACGATTATATAATTACAATTTTATCAGTATATATAATTACAATTTTAATGGTTGTGTACATTTTGGGGCACCCTGTGTGTGTGTGTGTGCGCACATACTATGGTATACTAGAGCTGTCCAGATAGTATCCAGTCATATAATATGAAAGATAGAGATGTATACGGCTGGATACTTTCTGGACTGGTCTTGTACACCACAGTACCTGTGTGTCTAAATATTTACAATCACGTGTTGCTTATCAATGGGAATATGTTCTGATAAATGCACTGGTAAGTAATTTCCTCCTTGTGTGAACGTCATAGAGTGTATCTATACAAACCTAGATGGTGCAGCCCACTCTGTACAACTAGGCTACATAGTAGACCCTATTGCTGTTAGGCTAAAAGCCTGTACAACATGTTACTTTACTGCCTACTGAAAGCAATTGCCATGCAGTGGTGAGTATTTATGTATCTAAATATATCTGAACACAGAAAAGGTACAGTAAAAATATGGTATTGTAAACTTAATGGTACCACCATCATATATGTGTTCTATTGTCGTCAATTTGAAACATTACTATACAGCTCATGACTGTGTGTGTTATATATAAAGGGATATGGCTGAAGACTCCGTACACACATTTTATATACACAGGTGTATATGTGTAGAGAGAGAGAATGTGTGTATACATACACACAGGTTTATGTTATGTATGTGTGTATGTATATGGACGTTGCTAAAAGAAAACATCCCTAATGGTTATGAGTACGAAACACTTAGAATGGATTACCAGAAGGGATAGTAAAAATTCATTTTTCAAATTTATTTTTTACTTTCTTATCTGCCTGAACATATTTATGTCCAAAGAGAGTGATGAAAACCTGAACATCAGTATTTCTAGTTTAGTTTTTAGGGATATAATAATGTCCTGAATCGTAAGTGCCGGTGGCAGATCTTACCATGAGCTTCCAGTCAAGCTAGGAAAGCAAATGCTTTCGTTACACTTTGGTGCAGAGGATAATTTAATTCAAATGGCTTGGTCACTTATAGACTTACACTCCACACTTTTATAAGAAACCCAGGACATACTCAAGCAATATAATTAGTATCCTAGAACATGTACTGGCCCAAATCAACATATGCAAATGTATCACTGCATTTAAAAAAATAATAACTCAGCTAATGGTTAAGGGCAGCTTCTAGGTCTAAAAGTTTCCAGCCAATTCTTTGTATCTTTCACCCTAATTCATCACTAGTTTGCCAACCACTATTAAAACACTTTCACGTCTAAAAGTAAAGGCCCATATCCTGACATTGATCCAAGCGCGGAACTCCCATTGAAGTCGATGAGAGTGTTGCATAGAAATCAATGACAGGATATGGACCTCAAGGCTGGACCATCTCTCCCCTGGAACCTTTTTTCATTGACACTCAGAAATTTGACAGTATTACAAGAAACAAGGTACATAAAACAGCATTTGCACTACGAGCTTCACAGTTTTCTGTTCCTTCTCTGGCAAAGTTGATACAGAGCAGGTTGGATGCCAATCGTATTTAAGAAAGGGGGTGATGGGACTGGGAAACTTCCAACTCCAGCAGCCATGGGTTTGACTAGAATTTCCTCTCTCACTGTGCAGGTGAGCGTAGCTTCTGTTTTGGCAAAGACACCACCTTACAAACTAAATCAGTTCTTTTTCCAGCTCTAATGTCTGAACTGGCAATCATAAAATATTTTACGAAGTATACTATACTTTCTATTCAAAACTTGAATGACATTGAACATCTTACAATCAAATTTCTAATAACAAACTGTGTAAATTGTTCTGCTATGCCATAAATGCCAGAAATTACCCTTTTGATTTAAATTGAGTCTTTTTCCAGTGAATGCAAAACATTTCGGGCACATTAAAGGTAGTTCTTTCATTTTTTCAAACAATCTTGAACACAGTTTTCGCAGATCTTTAAGCAAATACAAACATATTAAAATAAAATAAATTCAAATTCATTCCTTCTTTACCACCACTGCTCTATCCCTGCACCTTTAACCTACAAACCAGAAATAGAAAGTTATAATAAAGGTATGTGTTTGGTGTACTTCAAGTTTTAAAAAGTCAGGGATTGGTGTTCTAAAGAACCACGTTGATTTATTTTGTTGCTCATAATATTAACCTGTATTTAAAGCTAACAAGCCAGTTTCTCACCTGGGCTTTGATTTCCTTCCAGGTCAAGTTGAGGGTCGTCTGGAATCCATAGTTCTCAAATTTTAGCTCACTTTAAAATCCACTGGACAACTTGTTAAAACACAGGTTAGTGGGCCCTTCCCCTACAGTTTCTGATTCAGTCTGTCTGGAATTTGACGTCTAACAGTGCCCAGGCAATGTTGATCCTGCTGGTCCAGGAACATGTGATAAGAACCTCTAGTCACTAGACCTCAAACTTTATCAGGTATGAGGATCTCCTGGGAAGCTTTTTAAATCATGCTGCCCTGGTCCCACATCCCTAATTTAATGTAAATTGAATAGGTCTGGGGCAGGGTCCCAGCTGTTTTCTTTTTAATAAATAGCACAGGTAATTCTGACGCAGGTGGTCACAGAAGACTCTGAGAAAACACTACTCCCAAGTCCCTTCTAGCTGTGAAATACTATGACTCCTTCTTTATAAGTCAAATTAGGAAAACAGGCGAGGAACAGGAAACAGGCATGAGAGACAAAGAGTGCCATGGTGTCACAGCTCACAACAACCTCAAACGCTTGGGTTCAAGCGATCCTTTTGCCTCAGCCTCCTGAGTAGCTGAGACCACAGACGCCCGCTACAATACCCGGCTATTTTTAGAGATGGGTCTTGCTGTTGCTCAGAGCTAGTCTGAACTCCTAGAGATCGCTCATGTGATCCACCCATCTCTGCCTCCCAGAGTGCTGGGATTACAGGCGTGAGCCGCTGTGTCCGGCTGACGCGTAACTTCTTAAATTCTGTCAAGAACCAATGACCAGATTACCTACCACGCTAGACATGTTCTTTGTACCATTTTGCGGATTTATAGTTATATAATATTGCTTATTTGTAATAATGTATACAATGTTTATTTTGTCAATAAGCAGTAAGATAACAGAGTTCCATTTTTTTTCTAATTAGCCATTACATCAGGTCTACAGCATTGTAACATGTTTGGGTGGGGCTCTTTTCTTTGGAATGGGAACAATAGACTCTTTTGCTTCCTACAGAGAACTCCTATAGTTAGAGAAGTCAGTAAGGTTCATAAAATTACTTTATTTCAATTAAGTTGTACTTGGCGAGGTATGGTGCAGCTAAATATCTCATTAACAGATTCTATATAGAAGGTCAGGATCACAGAATCTCATGCTTCTAATATATTACCTATTACTTTGAGAAAAGTTAATTCACATGAAAATATACCCTATGCCTCATTGAGGATAAGAAAAATATTCAACACCTTTGGCACCATAATTCTTCACGAGAGACCATTTTTGAGAACCATAGTTTTTGACCCGAGAAAATAATAACATTTTCTGTTTTGGTTCTTCATTTGCACAGTGAGAATGTCACTGGGTTAGATGGTTTCTAAGGGAAGTCCTCTTCCCACTCCAAATTCTTATGACTTATGATTTAGAACTACAAAGTTGACCCAATGTCACAGTTTATATTTCATATTTAATTGATATTATAAATGATTTCATTATTTAATCTTCTAAACTGCCTTCATATTTCTTTTTATCTGAAAATAAAGTATTCCTCTGTCTTGACCATTTTATTAGCATTCTTCACATTATGATTACTCAGTAATTAGTTTTCTTCATTAATCAGAATAGTTGGTATCGGAAATTAATTTCTCTGATTATTTGTATATTTTTCATATACTGCATAATTCCCTGTGAGCACTATAATTGTAACCCTTTATAATTGGCAGGCATTAATTACTAAAATTGTACTAGAATTTCCATATAGTTTTATATCAGAGCTACATGAATACTGAACACATTCATCATGTTTAGAATACCAATGAGGGAAATTAATTTCCAGCTATTAAAATATGCAAGACTCATGAATATTATATGAATGAGATATGCAGATTCCTGAGTCCTGTGTCACAAGCATTATGTCCCTGTGTGTTCGAGGGCACTAAATCCGGAATGCCTGTTCTCCGTTCACTAAAATTAATCCAGATGTCTCTCAGTAGAAGGTTCGGAAGAGCGGGAGATGGCAAGAACCATCATTAGAGCCTCCCAACCAAGGGAAGAGCCCTACGGAATAACATGTTTGTCCCTAACAAGTCCATCTTCCAGTCATCCCTATTTCTGTGGTTCTCCCAAACATACAGGCTTATAAAACTCCCTGCTGCATGGGAACATTCTATATGTATATTCAACCTCCAGAGTAGCTTTTTATTTTTATTTTATTAAAACTGTTTTTTACAAATGGGCTTCTCACTATGTTGCCCAGGCTGGAGTGCAGTAGCTACTCAACCATGTGATCCTAGAGCCACCACAGCCTCAAACTCCTAAACTCAGTAGATTCTGCGGCCTCAGGCTCCCATGTACCTGGGACTACAGGTATACACCACTACAGCTACTAGTCTCTTTTTAGATAAGGATTACTTAACTTAGGGTCCTTACGTTACAGGGTCTGTAATCTACTGAAATTGCATGCAAAATTGTGTACCCAGGTGAGGACTTCCTTTCTGAGCAAAGAGTCTACAGTCTTTATCAGATTTCCAATGTGGGCCATCACCCATGCTCTGAAGTCCCTGGGGCTAAACTATTTCTTCCTTTTTCAATTACCTTGCCACCAGTCATGTCCAGGTCCAGGGTTCTGGCTCCAGTTTCTTGTCATCTGAATCTAACCCGTATGGTGCTGCCGAAGTCATTTTCCCAAAGCCATGGTAAGCTATGCTCTCACTTGCTTCCCACATGCTGCCCTGTAGTTTATTCCAACTGATCTATTTCACCCTAAAAAGGTGTTCTTCATTCAAATGCAACACTGAATTCTAGTCAAAATCTGGTATTGCTACTCATTCATTTCTGTAATTGCCTTCTTTATTTTAGTAAATCTTATGTGAAACCCTTAATGCTTCAAAAGGCCCAAGTCTTTCATTGATAATGAATATTTTATGTGCAGTCTCCAAAAAAAACACGTTTTGCCCTCTATGAAGGGCCCCATACACTTGAGGGGGCAATACGGCTTGTGCTCCAGTTAAGACGCTCACAAAAATCTGACAATGAAAAGTGAGTGGATGAGGTGAGCACTCAAAATAAACAAATTGGCCCACTGATTAGTCAAGAGACTCTTAAGATCCCTAGATTTTGTGAAGGAAACAAAATCCCATGTATTCTAAATCTGTTTCACAAATTTATTATTTTCCTTTAGGACACATTGATTTTCAGTTCACTTAATATCAAGGTCTTTAAATCAAATCTAACTTACTGTGTTTTTCTGTCGTGTAGAAGGCTGTAGATTACCATAACAGGCAATCATGAAGGAAATCAACCTTCAGTGTCATTTTAAAATACTAACAGCCTTCTGACTCAAAAAGCTATCCATTCAAAGTAGCTCGTGTGGTATGACAGTCTTCCAGAAGAGCAAAGGGCAACGAAGTTAAAGTGATAACTTACTAAGACAAGGTGATACCCATGCACACACACGCAGTTTGTTTTTCTTCATGTATGTGGACACACATGCACATACACATGGATGTACTTGGATGTGCATGCGTGGCATTCATTGAAGTACACATCTTTCTACATATGCACCTATATGCAGATATACATGTACCATATTTTGCGTTCCATTCTTGCTAAGTTCGTAACACAGCTTAACTCATTGTCTCTCTTTTACCAGTTGTTACATAGTTGCAGTCGTGTCTTATAACTCTGATTACACTCGAAATCGTATTAGAAACTAAGATGTTGGGCGGCGCCTGTGGCTCAAATGGGTAGGGCGCCAGCCCCAGATGCCAGAGGTGGTGGGTTCAAACCCAGCCCCGGCCAAAACTGCAAAAAAAAAA
The DNA here is from genome assembly GCF_027406575.1 of Nycticebus coucang. Classification (NCBI taxonomy): domain Eukaryota; kingdom Metazoa; phylum Chordata; class Mammalia; order Primates; family Lorisidae; genus Nycticebus; species Nycticebus coucang. The sequence continues at coordinate 110,022,880 of NC_069786.1, forward strand.
AAGAAAGAAAGAAACTAAGATGTTAGGGCCAGGTGAAGTGGTGTGTTAAAGACAGTTGTGGTAATCTTGTTAAGTAACTACTGGAGTTTTGGAGTGATAAGGTTGGATAAGAAACTTCAAGACCTAGCAGGACATCACTCCACACGCCCAAAATCTCTGCCCACCACCCCAGCCCAATTCCCCATGTAACTTTTCGAAATGTGTGTCGGCATGCCCATTTTTTTGCGAATCCTCTGCAGGACTAATCCACTATCTGGTTTAATTAAGATCATGTGGGTGAAAAGAACAAAAGTTACATCTGTTGAATAAATCAATAAAAAGTGTGTATTTTATGTAAGTCTTTTATTTTTTTCACTTTTGAGAAATCAACAATGATACATTTTTATTGCATAAATGAGAAATTTAGTTTAATTCTACCAAGATTTCAGCTGGGCCCATCACATTATGGTTTGGGTTTTTTGTCTGTTTTTTACTTGTGCAAGGAAATCTGATTCTCCCCATAGGACTAAAAAAGCAAGTTAGGCAAGGAGAATGATAAAACTGTCCAAGTCATCCAACTTGTAATTTTTAATAAAGGCAGTGTTTACATAAACTATGAAAGACAAACACTAAAAGGAAACTGCAGGGAGATGTGAGCAACCCAGAGAGGATGGTGCCAAAGTAACTGACCTCAAGGAGCTAAATAGCTGAATTATGATAAGTGCCTTAATCACCAACCAAGTTCAAAGAGGGAGCTTTGACATAGGGTTGGTTATAAAGCTGGACTTGGAGAGGTAAAATTGAGAGGTAAAAGGAAGAGTTTGAGCAAAAATTTGAAGGCATAAGACAGCAACATTTATATGTAGAAACATCAAGAATTTCTGGCCTAAAGAGTTTAGATTTTAATAAGTCAGAAGGGGGGAGCTCATGAACCTTACTAAGCAGAGGGGAAAATATATTGTACTGTAAATTAATTTGGAGATGACATGTAGTGAATAAGGGGGGCAAGTGTAAACCTAAAGGATTTTTCACATTGATCCAAGTGCAAAGAAGAAAAAGCCTAGGGTGGCGCCTGTGGCTCAAAGGAGTAGGGCTCTGGCCCCATACAGTGGAGGTGGTGGGTTCAAACTCAACCCCGGCCAAAAAAGAAGAAAGAGCCTAACCTGAACTGTAGCAATAGGAACTGATACATATCAATGAATGAAAGGATGGAGCAACTTGATTCAACCTAGAATAAACTTGGTCATTGCTTACCATCTCATTATTGTAAATTGAAAATTCTTTTTTATTTTTATTTTTAATTTATTTTAATTTTTAATTTTTATTTTTAACAGTCTCAATTGTGGCCCTGGGTAGAGTGCCATGGCATCATGATAGCTCACAACAACCTCCATCTCTTGGGCTCAGGCCATCTTCCTGCCTCAGCCTCTCAAGTAGCCTGGACTATAAGCACCCACTACAACGACCACTTATTTTTCTACTTTTAGTTGAGATGGGCTCTCACTCTTGCTCAGGCTGGTCTTGAACTTCCTCTTGGATTTCAAACTGAATGCATTTAATTTGAAGTTTTGACTTCAACTGATAAGTCTCAAAGAAAGAAATACTTACATGTTATATTATCAGGAATTCTGTTTTAATTTCATATTTGATATACATGATTTAGCAAGAATAATATTGAGGTAGGCCTAGGTTCTCTGTGTCACTTTAGATGCAAGAGCCTTACAAAATAATTAGCACATCAGCTGGGAATTGTATTCAGTTGTCAATAAGCAAGGAGCAACCAAAACAGAGGTTTACTAACCTCTCAGCAACTCTAACGCTGCTTTAAGTGTCACTGGTGTGCCACGGCCTTTCTGATTTTTCTGTCTTGCCTTCCTTGCTATGTAGCTTAAATCTCTGTGGCTACAAAATAAGATCTTCCCCTCTGCCAGCACATCTGTGTTCCAGGTAGAAGGAAGGCACTGCCCTTTTTAAATAACCTTCAAGGCCTTTCTTAATGACTTGCACTTACGGTTCCTTGCCTGCACCTATCAGCAAGGGCTGGCTAGACGGCTGTTATCAACACCATGAACAAAGTCTGGCTCTGTTAGTAAGGCAGCGGGAGAATGGCTACCAAGTGGGCCACCAGTAGTCACTGCCAAAGTCAGGGAAGTTCTTCCCATGTCTACAATTTTGAGAATTGGAATCCATGCATGAAGAAATGAGTACTAATTGTTTTTCAATATCTTCTTTGAAACATAGCCTCTTTACTCGGTTCCTGTCCCCTGGGTGTCCCTAAGATTTGCTGTCATCCAATGTCACCCTTGTCTTAAATATTTAATTAGGATGTATAACCACCTGTCTTGACTGTAGGAAACTCAGATCCCATCTCCCTAAACTTTGTTACCAAAGATTATTGAAGTGCTTGTTGCATTCTGGTCATCTTTAGATCTGATTTTTTTTTTCTTTCATCAGATTATCAATTTTCTCTCTGCTCCCCTCCTCCTGTGACCTTTCTTCTTTTTCAGCTTTCCCCCATGTGGACACTGTTTCCTTCTTCCAAAGCACTATTTATAAAGTGCTTTTTTATTTATTACTGACCAAATTTTCCTAATGATTTGGAGTAATAAAGAGAAATTAGAGCACAGCACAGCAGAGAGGCCAACTAAACAGTAAATATTAGATCATATTGCGCTAAAAATTCATCAGATATTCCCTGAGGATAAGAAAATTTCTCCTTCAAAGTCAGAAAGAAGTCATCAATATGCAAGAAGCAACCAAAACGGATGCTTACTTTCTCTCAGGTAGAAGAAATCTAGTGCAGGAATCAGATTTCTGTTTTACCATGTCGCTGGTGTTTCACAGTCCTGAGCAAAGATTTGAAGGCAGTCAAAGTAATTTCCTTACAACAGGGATCCTACATGTGCCAAATTGCTCCCCACGTCCTACAGTGGTGTCCACATGGTCTGGCTCCTGCTACCCTCACCTCTTTGACAAAGCATCTCTCCTTTTCCTCAGCTCATCTCTGCTACGCTCCAGTGTGGAAGGCTGACACCATAGCATCTATTTTGTAGGCCAAGTGCTATTTCCGGTACTAACAGACTTAAGTTTCTATTTCCCTGCAAATGCTAGGCCTAAGTTTCTATTTCCCTGCAAACGCCAGGCCTCTTCTCATAAATCACGTGAGCGAAACTTGGAAGCTTGCCGTTTGGAACTTATCTCCACGAAGGCCAGGTTGCTTGGATACCTGGTGACGTAAACCTCCTCCTTCACCTACCCTTATATACCCTGGAAGAACTTTGCAATAAACAAGACTTGATAAGACTCCTGTCTTGTCTTCATTCTTCGTGCCCCTTGCCCCTTTTTCATTCTCACCCCCTCCTCCAGGTATCCCTGTCTACTGACCCACGGGCCGGGTCACGTGGCGCCCGAACAGGGACCTGGATATGAGGGGAAAAGGTGAAGAAGCTACTGGAGGCAGCCGGCCAGCTCAGAGAAACATCGGGACCTGGCCACGCAGTAGCCTGCTGCGCTGGAACGAGGATCTCGGTGAGTAGTAGCGATCATGGGGCAAGAAATCAGTCAGCATGAGTTATTTGTGGAACAGTTAAGAGATGCACTCAGGACGTGAGGAGTAAAGGTCAAAATTAAACAGCTATTTCAATTTTTTGACTTCTTAAAAGAAGTCTGTCCTTGGTTTCCTCAAGAAGGAACCATAGATGAGAAAAGATGGAAAAGAGTAGGTGATGCTTTAAATGATTTTCATCAGGTATTTGGACCTGAAAAAATACCAGTCACTGCATTCTCTACTGGAATCTCATTAACGATATTATTAGCTATCATAGTGTTTGTCCCGCAGTTGCGGATGTCATAAAAAAGGGAGAAGAACTGTTACATCACCACAAAGAAAAGGATATTAAATTCCAAGATCTGTCCCAGGATTTTAGGGCTGCTGGAAGCACTCCTCCTAGCTGTCAGCTTAATGAGCAAGAAGATCTTATCTCACTAGAGAGTAATGAGGAATCAAACAAAGAGGAATCAGGCATTCCCAGCCCTCTATAAATTACAGTAAAAACAGACAAAAAAGGGCTAGGAAATTTATCTTAAGGGCTATTGACATTCCTGCACGCCATGCAGATAAGATCACTTGGAAAAGTGACAAGCCTGTATGGGTTGATCAATGGCCCCTCTCAAAAGAAAAATTAGAAGCCGCTCAGCAGTTAGTGCAGGAACAACTAAAAGCTGGGCATATAGAGGAAAGCAACTCCCCATGGAACACTCCAATCTTTGTCATAAAAAAGAAATCAGGGCGATGGAGACTATTACAAGATTTAAGAGCTGTAAACTCCAGTATGGTCCTCATGGGGGCGTTGCAACCAGGTTTACCTACTCCTGTGGCCATCCCTCTTGGTTACTATAAAATTATCATTGATCTTAAAGACTGTTTTTTCACTATAGCACTCCATCCATTAGATCAAAAAAGATTTGCATTCAGTCTCCCCTCTATTAACTTCAAGGAACCTATGAAAAGATTCCAATGGAAAGTTTTACCACAGGGCATGGCCAACAGCCCACCTTATGCCAAAAATTTGTTGCCATAGCTATTCAGGAAACTAGGTTTCGCTGGAACTCCATGTACATCATTCATTATATGGATGATATTCTTATTGCTGGACAGAATGCTCAGCAGGTTTTACTATGTTACAGTGATTTATCATCCTCCCTCACAAACCAGGGACTTCAAATAGCTCTGGAAAAAGTTCAGCTAAAAGATCCATACCTTTACCTTGGTTTCCACCTAACTGGACCCAGAATTACTAATACTCAAGCTGCCCTCAGATTGGACAAATTAAAAACACTAAATGATTTTCAAAAACTCTTAGGGGATATAAACTGGCTTAGACCTTACTTAAAACTAACCACAGGGGATTTAAAACCTTTATTTGCTATTTTACAAGGCAATAGCAACCCCAATTCTCCTAGAACATTATAGCAACCCCAATTCTCCTAGAACATTAACAGAAGAAGGCCGTCAGGCTTTAGCATTAGTACAACAAGCTATTCATTCACAATTTGTTACAACCATAGATTACACTCAGCCCCTGAGCTATATCATTTGTAAAACTTCTCTTACACCCACAGCAGTATTTTGGCAAACTGCCCCCATAATGTGGATCCACTTACCTGCTTCTCCCACGAAAGTTATTTATCCCTATTATCAGGCTGTCGCGGATATCATCATTATGGGAAGGGAAAATAGTAAAAAATACTTTGGTAAAGAACCAGATATCATTATACAGCCTTATTCTCAGGCACAAATTAATTGGTTATTTCAAACTACAGAACATTGGCCTATTGCTTGTGCTTCTTATTCAGGTAAACTTGACAATCATTATCCACCCAATAAATTATTACAATTTATTAGTACACATGACTTTGTATTTCCCACAAGAACCTCCAATTCTCCATTGCCCAATGCCTTATTAGTTTTCACAGATGGCTCCTCTTCTGGTCATGCAGCTTACATCTTTAATACAGAGATTGTGCAATTTCAGGTAAAATCAAATTCTGCACAAATTGTAGAACTTCAAGCAGTTATCGCAGTTTTCTCTGCATTTCCCAATCGAGCTTTGAATATTTATACTGATAGTGCTTATTTAGCTCATTCAGTTCCCTTATTAGAGACAGCAGCGCAAATCAAACATGTATCAGAAACTGCTACCTTTTTCTTGCAACTCCAAAATCTTATACACCAAAGGACCCTCCCCTTTTTCATTGGACACCTTAGAACTCATTCCAATTTACCTGGCCCCCTAACTGATGGTAACCGCAGAGCGGACAGAGCCACTCACTTAGTCTATACTGCCCAAACCACCACAAAGCCTGATCGGATCGCATTAGCCTCCGCTGCTCACCAATTACATCATCTAAACGCTCACACCCTTAGACTCATGTTTCAAATTACCCGGGAACAAGCCCACCACATTGTAAAGTAATGCCCTTCTTGTGTAATTCTACTCCCCACCTAGGAGTAAATCCTCGAGGTCTCATACCCAATGCCATCTGGCAAATGGATGTTACTCACCTACCTGAATTTAGAAAACCATAGATACCTTCAGTGGATTTATTTATGCCACTGGCCAGTCAGGGGAGGCTGGCAAACATGTCATTGCCCATGTACTAGCCACCATGGCTGTACTAGGCACCCCTAAACAAATTAAAACTGATAATGGTCCAGGATACACAGGACATGCATTTAACACCTTCTGTAAACACCTTGGTATCAAACACATTACTGGTATACCATTTAACCCACAGGGGCAGGGCATAGTAGAACGTGCCCACTTATCTCTTAAAAACACTTTAGAAAAAATAAAGAAGGGGGAATGGTACCCTGTTAAGGGGTACCCAAGAAATCTCTTATCCCATTCATTACTCATTTTAAATTTTTTCACACTGGACCAAGATGGCCGGTCTGCAGCAGACCACTTCTGGCACCCAGATACTAAATGGAATTTTGCCACTGCCCTATGGAAAGATCCATTAGATAATAAATGGCATGGCCCCGATCCGGTTTTAATTTGGGGTAGAGGTGCAGTATGCATATATTCACAGAAGATGGAAGCAGCACGATGGTTACCTGAACGACTGGTCAAACAAGTAGATAACATCATCACCTCTAAATCCAGGGAGCAAGAAGCCCCCTGAGAAGGCTTTCTTTCCTTTTCTTTGCAGGTAACTATGAGCACCTGGATATGGCTACTGCTGGGACTCTCTCTCCTGATACGAAAAAATAAAGGTGGTTTCGGTAATCCCCATGAGGCTCGGGCACTCTTACAAAAATTAACTGGTACTCCTTGCGAGTGCCGTGGTGGCACCTGGAATGGTGAGACAACCCCTCTCCTAAATGTAGATTGTGGTGATAAAACAGCATACTTAGTAATGAGACAAAATATTCATGGAGCAAAGGCATGGGTCTGTAGCAAAAAGGCTAAAAGTATCCCCACCTTTAATAACAAGCCTGGACCATGCCCTTGTATAGAATTCCATCCATCTGTACATAATACCTGTTATGAGCAGGTTCAACTATGTACTGGTACAGATAATAATACCTATTTTACAGCAATATTGACCAGACATTTTTCAGGGACATTTGGAGGCGAGTGGGACACAGTCCCTCAGGTCCAGGGGACCTCAAATAAATATGCCCAATCTGGCTGTCCCGATACAGTAGGAGAAACAGTTTGCTGGAATAAGACTCCACCTGTGCACATCTCTGATGGAGGTTGACCCCAAGATCAGGTGAGACAGAATATAGTCCAAAAGCAACTGGAAAACATTGTAAACCACATGTCTCCTAAATTTAATTACCATCCACTAGCTTTACCCAAAAATAGGAATATGAATCTAGACCCCCAAACCCTGAAAATGCTAGACATCACACATAGATTACTTAATCAATCCAAACCCTTCTTTGGCTCAAAATTGCTGGTTATGGCTTCATTTAGGACTATCTATGCCTATTGCTATCAATGATAATTCCATTGAATTATCATCTAATAACTGCATGCCCATCATGCCTTTCCCAGTACAACCTGTCTTTTCTGAAGCACCCTGTAATGTCTCCCCTTATAGAGATGACAGTTATGCTATTGATATTGGCATACTCTCTTTGACCAATTGCACTGACATCATCAATATTACTTATTCCCCGTGTGCTCCCAATGATATGGTATTTGTTTGTGGCAATAACTTGGCATATACCATTCTGCCCACTAATTGGACAGGATTATGTACTATCGCCCTTTTGCTACCCGATATAGATATAGGCAATGGAAATGAATCTTTACCTATACCATCCTTTGATTATATATCTGGCCGTTCTAGAAGGGCTATCCAATTTCTCCCTCTCTTGGCCACTCTGGGAATCACTGCTGGCATGGCCCCTGGTACCGCCGGTATGGGCATTGCTGTACATAAATATATTGAACTATCTCAACTTATGGCAGAAGATATACAAGCCCTATCAGGCACAGTTAAAGATCTTCAAGATCAATTAGATTCCTTAGCTGAAGTAGTACTACAGAATAGAAGAGGTTTAGATCTTCTAATGGCTAACCAAGGAGGCATCTGCTTAGCATTACAGGAAAAATGCTGCTTTTATGCAAATAAATCAGGAATTGTTCGAGACAAAATAAAGAAATTACAAGATAATCTAGAGAAAAAAAATTATGGACAACCCATTTTGGAGCGGGCTAGATGGCTTTCTGCCTTATCTCCTTCCATTTTTAGGGCCCCTCCTTGGCTTACTAATATTACTGTCGCTAGGACCTTTTCTTTTTAATAAAGTCATGGCCTTTATAAAACAACAAATTGATGCTATTAAAACACAGCCCCTCCAGGTTCATTATCACAGACTTGCTATGGAAGATGAACGCATAACCATAACTACTTAGGGGACTGGCTAGTCAAGGACAGGTAACGAGGACCCTCATCTCAGACTTTGCTTATCCTACCAACCTAAGACAGGAGCCCAGTCAGATAGCTACCATGTATTCCATGACGGGTAAGGAGAATCAGCTGAGATGGTAAGGCGGTCCCAACCTAAGACAGACACAGTCACCCCGCCCTCTCAGTTGAGAGCTGGCAAAACTTTAAAGGTAAAATGTACATTTAAAAATATTATAAAAAAGGGGGACCTGTGGAAGGCTGACACCATAGCATCTATTTTGTAGGCCAAGTGCTATTTCCGGTACTAACAGACTTAAGTTTCTATTTCCCTGCAAATGCTAGGCCTAAGTTTCTATTTCCCTGCAAACGCCAGGCCTCTTCTCGTAAATCACGTGAGCGAAACTTGGAAGCTTGCCGTTTGGAACTTATCTCCACGAAGGCCAGGTTGCTTGGATACCTGGTGACGTAAACCTCCTCCTTCACCTACCCTTATATACCCTGGAAGAACTTTGCAATAAACGAGACTTGATCAGACTCCTGTCTTGTCTCCATTCTTCGTGCCCCTTGCCTCTTTTTCATTCTCACCCCCTCCTCCAGGTATCCCTGTCTACTGACCCGAGGGCCGGGTCACTCCAGCTACAATTTTCTCTTTTAAATTGCTGTCACATGGGACAGTCTTACTTCAGAGCCGTGTTCAACATGTTTTTTCCATGCCTCTCTCTCTGCATGACTGACCCCTCTTTTGGTATGTCTTATCTAAGGGTCAGCTCCTTAGAGAGAGTGTTCTAGAACAACCAGTCTACAGTGAACCCCAGCTTGCTATTTTTCTCCATAACACCACACAGTAGTAGAGTGGGGAGGAGGGAGGAAGATATTCACCTTGGTCACAATTTTTACTTGACTATTAGAATATATATTTATTTGCTCATAAAGGTTACATTTAAAATTTTTGAGAGTTGGAAAGTACAGGAAGGAGAGATTGCGATGAATAAACCAACTGATGGGGGAAGGTCTTAGACATGAATAAAGGAAAAAATAATGCTTGAGATATAAATATCCCTATACTACACTTACTTTTTAGCATCACAAAATACAAATAGGTGCCAACTTGTTCAAAATCCCCTACTTTGGTTGAGAGGGGCCAACTGTGTAGGGTCCATGGTGGCAAAACAGTCACCCACCTCCCATTGCTCCCTGGAGCTCTCAACACAAATAAGGCTCCGGACACTGACTTTTCCCTGCCCAGACTGGGCTCTTGTGTTTTATGAAAGTATCGTTCCAGGGCTTTTTATAGGTATAGAATCCATAAATCCCTCATTATATGAGCTTGTGATGTTTGAAGATTTTATAATGTATCCCCATTCATTACTTATAGACCTACCTCTCCTATCATTTCCAAAAGGCACAGGGGCCTCTAAGTACAGGTCATTCTAGGAAGAGGAACAACTTAGTTTATAATTTAGTTTACTGAGATAGGTAGGCATCTAAACTAAATTACAACAAAAGTACTTAATTCATGAAAGTCAAGCTTAATTAGGCATTTTTTACTTCAATATAATGTATATTTTAAAATAAATAATACTGATACAAGTTCTTCCATAATCCGGTTACTGCTTTCCCTGTTCAACCAATCTCAGATTTGCTACAGCCCAGGTTAACTTCCACAAGATTCCTGAACAAGCCGAACCCATTCCTCCGGCTGAGGTCATGGGGCACCAGCTTGGACTTCATTCCCTTTCTTTTCAGTTGAAAGCCGACCTAGTACTTACGTTTCAGCTCATGCTGTACATTTTTGAGATTCCAAAGAGTTCTAGATTATCTAATAATTGTAGGATACCTAAAATTGCTTAATATGTATTTTTATAATTAGATTTTAAATTGAGAGTTCTGAGCTTAAAATATAACCTCCAAGCGCCACAAAATATAATCAAAATTTATAATGCCTTGGACATTTAAAGCTTCAGGTATTTGGATAAATAGTCTCAGATTGAGATTTTTAGAAATTAAAAACCATAAGACCAAATAATAATAATAATAATAAGTAAAAAAAAGAAGACTGTGTCTAGATCTTCCGGCTAAAAATTAAAGACATATTAGATTTATGTTATTACATTTACTAAAACTTATTAAAATTTGTCAGAAGGGCCACTCCACCACGGTGAAATAGCTGGGACTGTGTTGGTGGATTCAGCCGGCTTATTCTATCTCTCAGGAATGCGAGCTATTAATGGCAGCCTAAAAGATGAGGTGATCTCCTCATAAACACAGGGCTCTGATTCAGCCTGAGTGTTAGTGATTTTAATGCCAGACACATCCACTTTCAGCTGGAGGGTATTTGTTGAGAGCTGCCGTGGAGAATTCCTACCCTTAGAAAAAAATTCACACCCTTAGCAACCACTAATGAATGAAATATAAACCCACCGATTAGGATTTGGAAATGTCAAAAATGATAGGATTTGGTATTTTAAAGTAATTTCAGGCAGGCAAACAAAAATAGATCTAGAGAGACAAGTTGGATTCTACAGGTGTCACCAAAGCTTCTCTTCCTTTGTGATGCTTGGGAATTTTGCCCAAATAAGCTTTGGAAGCTCAAATTGTATTTTTTTTTTTTAATTGCTGGACTGTCTTCTTCACAGTGTGTGAATAGCACTTAGCAGTGGGAATTTCTGGAGCTGGTATATGGAAGCGTAGGTCATGCCAACTGGAATAGGTCTGTGGAAAGAAGATATCCATCACGGAGAAAGATGTAGGAAAATGAGAATCCAGCCGCAGGCTGGAGTCTTCCCCAGAACTTCTGATCATTTCCACCTGCTTATTGCACCCCAGACATCGGCCAAAATGATCAACCATTTCAGAGATAAAAGAGAGTGAAGCTGACACAAGGATAAGGGACAGTGCCCTGCCACCGACATCATAAACAGAAGCTCTGGCTTTCACCACCATTTCTGCCACTTACAATGCCTGTGACAGATGTGGGCAACTCCGTAACCAATTTGACTCTCATTATCCCAACTGGTAAGACAGGGCCCTAGATGCTGGCTTTGCCATAACTCATTCAGCATTTGGCCTAGCACTTCTGGGTGGCCAGCACATTAGTGGATGCTGTGTTAGTTAAAATTCCTGTTTTCAAGTAACTCACCATTTATATTGCAAGGAAGATGAACAAACAGACTTAATAAACAATATTTGCTACATTATAAAAATCAACAAAAAGGAACAAATAAAAAAAATTCCTTCATCTGGGAGGTCAAAGAACATCTCCTTGGGGAATGACATTTAAGCAAAGGGGTTGAGAAGGTAAGAGGCGGAGAGAACATTCCAAGACACGGGGATAACACGCACCAAGGCCCCAAGGCAAGGAGGAGCCCAATGTCGTCCAAGAATAGCAAGAAAACTTATGTGGGGACATGGAGGAGGAGAGTGGCAGGAGATAAGGCTCACAGTGTTATTACAAGAATTAAAGGAGAAATGTGTGCGAACATGCTTTCCAAAGGACAAAGCCCTGTACCTCTGTGAGAATTGACACTGTCATCAGGATTCACTCATCCTGCCCTGGGTAGAAGAAGCAGGTCGAAAGGGAAAAAACCACTTGAACACAGGCTTGCTTCTTATTCCACCCATCCTACGTTGACTATTGCTCCCATCTTCGTCATCAGCCACCGTGTTAAGATTTTCAATTTGCATTGATGTCAGAATTCTTAAAATAAGACTTTATTATTTCTCCTTTCTATACAAAACTAAGTTTCTTTAAATCCAGAAGACAACATTACTGAAACTCTAGCATATCTAAGCAATAGAAATCAGGCACCCTTGAGAAGCCAGAATTTCGTTATATTTCCCTTGGTGACCCAGCATGCCATATGGGAAAGTGAATCAAGAAAAGCTGCACACTCCCTCTACTCACTGTTCTCTTCTCCTCCGCCACTGATTTTCCAGCGCAATTTAAAAAATAGAATGTAAGCAGAAGAGTGATGAAACTTTCCTCCAACAATTCACTCACTCACTCATTCGTTCATTCATTCGATACACAAAAATTTATTGTGTAGCTACTGATCTCTCCTGATGGTAAACATGGGGGTTCCAGAGATGATGTTTATCAGACTAACTTAGTTCACAATTATCCAGAGGAGCCAAGGACCTGGAGCAGAGTCCCCATTAAGTTATCTCTTTTTTATGTAAATATATTGTTAACCCATAAGAATAATTTACATTCCAGCTTCCTAGACAAGGTCCCTAAAAACTGGCTGTCTGGCATCAAAAAGGCTTAAAAGCTCAGGGTCAAGAATGAAGGGGTGTGAGATAGAGAGACAGAGAGAAGGACCCACACATAGCAGAGGCGAGATGGGAGTGTGAAGACCTGTCACAGGGGTGCTGATGACAGCGCACTGGAGCACGAATGTGGATGTGAGCTCACCTCTCTTCTCTGAAGTGTACATCAGGAGACAGCATTGCTTGGAAGAGATTCGTAAACCAGTCATCAATAAAGCCTGTGCCTGCTTCAGTAAGTGCTGTCTCCAGACCATTCTGTCTTCCATCTCCCGAACACTGAATACCTTGGGAAAACCCAGCTGACAGTGATGCATAACCAGATAGTGTGCAATTGCTGCAAAGAGGAAATAGAACAAAATCGTGCTTCAGAAAAGTTTCACGTAAGGGTACAGAATAAAGGAGAGAGGGGTGATCATAAACAGGGCTGAGAGAAATGGGGCTCAGGGTGCTGTTTCTGGAGGGTGAACATCACACCTATTGTGTACACTTAGCTGCAAATGGTAAAGTGACATGTAAACTGAGCTGTCCAGAAACCAGCAAAAATCACAGAGGTTTAGTTCAGTTCATATTTCACAGAAAATCTTTTCAGAGACTTAGAAAAATCTCTTCACATGAGGCTTTGTGGCACCAACCAGTTTCTGTACATAGGTATATGGTACAGGAATTACTGAGGGAAGAAGTGGCTAGACATCGAATCAGCCACTTGTTTTGTTTTTCCAGAAAAAAATGAACAGACAAGGAGGACCATGCAAACTAGTAAAAATGGTTAAAGAGGAATGTCAAGAGCTAAGCTAATTTGACGTTTGCTCTTAAAAGGGCCTATTTCATATCCCACAGAATACCAAGGAAAAAAGTGAAAAAGAAATTTAGAGATAACATTGTAGATAGTAAATTTCCAACAGAGACACAAAAAGTCTATTAAAACTAGACACATACTCAACAGAGCCTCTTTCTTAAACACAGCAAGAAATATATACTAGGAATTCTAAAAAGAACACTATCTCTTCCTCTGATTTCTCCCTTGATTTGCCATTTTTGACGTATCAGTTATTCAGTACTCTCCTCTTAGTTACACAACCACTGTAAATGATGCTGAGCAGGATTTGATTAGAGTTATTTTACTATCTGCTCCAAATTATAATTTTGGACTATTATAAATTAGCTTAAAAATTAGATTAAATGTTCCTTGGAAACCACCACCACCATTATCACCACAACCAGCACTTGTGCCAAAAATGCTTTCAATAAAATTAACCAGGTCAGTATTAAAGTGAGATTAAATCAATGTAGGGGGCCCAGAGCCCTGACCGCTAAAAAGAAACTCACACTCCTTTGGACACACATTAAATTTTTATCTAATTTCCAAAGTTAAATGTTAGGGGAAAAGGTCCATTTATAAAAGTAACAAAACTTAAATGGGTAAACTACTTCATATTTAAACACTCATTTTAGATCATCAGCTAATAGTAGACTTAAATAATCCCTGTCAGATAAGTCTGAACTTGTTCCAAGTGCTAGTTCTAGATAGCTATGGGTTGTGATAGAAGAAAATTTGCTTATGCACACTTATAAATGGTACCCTTATGCAAAGACAGAAATAGGTGTCTTTGTCCATTGTGTGTTGCAAGAACAGGGTACCATAGATCGGGTAATTTCTAAAAATTAGCAATTTATATCTCACAGTTCTTGAGGATGAGAAGTCCAAGATGGAAGGGCCTGCATCTAGTGAGGGCCTTTGTGCTGCATCACGCCCTGGTGAAGATGGAAGGTAAAGAGAAAGGAAAAAAGCAAGAGAAGAAGGGGCCAAACTCATCCTTTTTATCAGGAATGAATCCCTGCAATAACTCACCCATTCCCATAAAAACGTCATTAATTGATTGATGAGGGTGGAGCTCTATTGGCTAATCTCCTCTTAATACCATCACAATGACAGTTACATTTCACCATGAGTCTTGGAGGGAACTTTGGAACCATTGCAATCTATAGGCATGCAATTTCGCTTAAGGTATCTATGTATCAGCCATCTTTAAATCCTTGAATCACTCATTCAACTCAGTTTTATTAATTAAATTGAAGTTTTAAAAAAAATTTCTAGTGATTTGTGAATGGTGGAATATATTCCTCATCTCTTTCATCAAAATCTGATGTCTCTAATTACAAGGCACATTGCCATTTTCTAGTTCCAGGATTTATTCTTTCTGATTTATACAATCTAAATAACTTCTTAATTGGTCTCTCTTCCTCCAATCTCTTTCGCCACACTCTACAGTGTCAGAATATCTGAATTCCTAAAAACCGAATCTAACTGAAGCATTTTTCAGCCTATTGATGCTAAAGGACGCAACCTCGTCATCATGATGGTCACACACCTGTTTGCTACACTGCACAGGTGCCCCAACCTACCTCACCTGCATCCTGCTTTCAATACTGCTGGTGTTTTTGCCAATCAACCCACTTGATCACACCACTTGCTTCTAAACTCTTGAGTCTTTGGTCTTGCATTCCCTTTGCCTGGAATGTCTCTCTCCTCACCTACACCTGTCAAAATCCTCCTCCTTCACAAAGAAAATGTTTGTATCCCCTCTCTCATCCTCAGAACCTTTAACACATCATTACCTTCTGTATACTTTATCATTCAATGTTTTGGAGGTTTTGTTGTTGAAGACATCCTAGGTATAAAGTATCCTTTTGTATGCCTTACTTAAGGTACATTCTGTTGGCTTTTTATGCTACTTCTGTCTATCCCCTGTCCCCCAGGGAGTCTCTCTGATCCTTGAGAATAAATTCATTACTTCTGTATCAACCCCAGTGCTCTTACCAGGTTGGGCACTCAGTATTTGTTGGACTGTAGCTAAGTGAAAATAACTGCACTGGCAGGATGAACAGTTCACGCTAATTCATAGTTATAGGAGGCTCCCATAGAACAGCTCTTGAAGACCATCCAGTCTAAGGGGGTTCCAACTTTCTTTTGCTTTTTCTGATGTTACTGGAACAATCCCATTTTCAACAAGGAGTTTATTTTAAGCCAGATAAACACCATTCATGAGAAAGTCAGGGAAGCCCATCTACAGCTTGCTTCCCTCTCCCTTTCCATTGCAGGGACTCTGAGGAATGCAGATTAAAATCCACCTTACAAGGTGGCCCCTGTGGTTCAAAGGAGTAGGCGCCAGCCCCATATGCCAGAGGTGGCGGGTTCAAACCCAAACCCGGTCAAACACTGCAAAAACAAACAAACAAACAAACAAACAAACAAAAAGTCTATCTTACAAAACCCAAAAAAATACAAGGGAAGAAGAGCATGCCCAGACCTTATACCCTAGGTTTTATCCAAAGCACACTTTAAACATTATGTATGGTCAAGAGGAATGAATTCTTGGAATATATAAACTATCTCGCCTTTTTAGGAGTTGTTGGATGGTCTCTAACAATAGCCAATTTTTAATATGATTATTTTAAAAATTACTCTGGTGAGTGAATTGCTTAAAGGAGATGTAATATAGGGATGACACATCCAGCTCTGGAGTCAGGTGACTCAGCTGTCTCTTTTAACTCCATCACTTGTTAGCCATGTACCAAGTCACACAAGGCTCTTCTTCTCAGTCTCATTTATAAAATGGGGACATAGTTGTACCTATTTTATATGGTTTTGGTAAGTACTGAATAAGACAATACAAGTATGAGCTTAGAACAGTGACCACATACAGTAAATGTTCAGTTAATGCATCAGGCTTTGTCAAGGTCCATGATGAAAAAGGTACATGAAAAATATCACAGGAGCCACTGACTGGAGGCAAGGCTTCAAAAATGCAAAATATAGTGTGCCTATTGAGTATGCAAACATTTGTATGCTATTTACTATTTACTAAATTCTCCACTTTACTAGTCTAAGGAATTTGGCAACTGGTTTATTCTCTATTATAAATAAAATATCTAGGGTGGCGCCCATATCTCAGTGGATAGGGCGCCAGCTGCATATACTGAGGCTGGCAGGTTTGAACCCAGCCTGGGCCTGCTAAACAACAATGACAACAACAACAACAAAAATAGCTGGGTGTTGTGGTGGACACCTGTAGTCTGAGCTACTTGGGAGGCTGAGGCAAGAGAATCGCTTAAGCCCAAGAGTTTGAGGATGCTGTGAGCTGTGACCCCAATGCACTCTACCCAGGGTGAGACTCTGTTGCAAAAATAAATAAACAAGTAAAATATCTAATAATAATACGAATAATTAATACACATAGGCACATACATGCAATGGCTCCAGTCCTGCTAACTTACAACATATTTATCTAAGCATTCACTAAATTCTTTTGTTTGCTAGCCATGCAGATAACTGTCAGGGAACATCACTCCTCTTTCAGATAAAGCTATGCTACAAATTCCTAACCACTAGCTGAGCTGCTTTTCATCATCCCCAAAGCAGTTCTTAGAACTGAGTAGAGCAAATGTCTAAGCAGGGAAATGTAGAGATCTTAGAGAACTCAAAATAGGTGGAACAGAAAACTTATTCCTGGTACTCAATCTGAAAATAAAATCCTGGTGATCTTGACACTGGGATGACAAATAAAGGCTTGCTCAGAGCTTCTTATTCAATCATCTCATTGGACAAGAAAAGCAAAATGTTTGGATAAAAAGGGGGGTTTCTGAATAGCTCAGAGGTGGATGTTTGGGGTGCTGAAGACCACCCTTATCCACAACGGCCTTGCATGTGGAATCCACAAAGCTGCCAAAGCCTTAGACAAGCACAAAGCCCATACTCATGTGCTTGCATTCAACTGTGATGAGACCTTATATGTCAAATTGGTGTAGGCCCTTTGTGCTGAACACCAATCAACCTAATTAAGTTTGATGACAAGAAGAAATGGGGAATGGGTAGGCCTTTGTAAAATTGACAGAGGGGAAACACCATAAAGTGGTTGGTTACAGTTGTGTATTAGTTCAGTTATTGAAGCTTGAGAGTTAAAAAGTGAACATGTGGGGGGCGGAGACAAGATGGCTGACTGAAGCCAGCTTTCCGCAGAGGCTCCCATCCAGAAGGAGAGTTAAAGAACAGAAATTTAGCAAGTAACCTGGCAGATTAGAGCAGCACCAAGAGAGAAGTTTGAATAACGCACATCAACCCTGCTGAGGCAAGCTGCAACCCCAAGGATACAAACAAAAGGTACAAAATCCATCACCAAGTGGATGGGAGTCCCCTCCCCCATCAGAACGGCTCAGAGTACCCAATAAACAAATTCAAAATTCCTCCCATTATACTCCATGGGAGAGACCCTCTAAAAACTGAACCTACTTCCCCTACTAGGGTGCAATGGCACTCTCCTGCCAGGCATAAAACTGTGTAAAACTATATATTCCCTACCTGCAATTCTGAGCTCTCAGCACTCTACTACATTCTAACTCTGCGGTCTGGAGGCCTGACCCCAAGAAGTCCAGATTCTTGGGTGATTTCTTGAGGGGTGTGGACAGGACCTGGGCTGCTGCTGGTCAGTGCTGATTCTGTGGCACAGGAGTAAGGAGAGGACGGTTGGCTGAGAGGGAACCATGCCAAAGTGGCGGTGCCCCAAGGCGCAGAGCAACAGCCGTTTTTGGCAACAATAGGGCTCACCCCCAGATATTCTGGAGTCACAACCCCTGTCTCTCTGGGAAACCAGAGGAGGCTAGGCATCTTCTCAGGTGGCAACCACCAGCAGAACAGATCTGGGATGGAAACATAGGCCCCATGAGTAAAGGGTTTGCCTGAGGCAGTACTGGCCTGGGTGGAGCAGGGACTAGAAAACGCACATGCAGTGCTGCAGTCTCCCAGGGTGGGACTGACCCAGAGGACCGCTTTACTGAGCCTAAGACACACCCGGCCCCGAGGGGATCATCAGCCTAGACAAAGGAGGGCAGGAGGCTAGAACTGACAGCTAAACATGCTGCAAATACAAACTACCAGGCAGCAGCAAAGACAGGGCCTGAGGTGCAGGTTCTGTGAATTCAAAACAGCTTCTCTTCTACAGGGGAATTTAGCCGGAACAGAAACAAATTCCATAAAGTTGTTCTGTTCTGTCAGTAACATCAATCAGGGGCGAGGCTGGAACTGAGTGAACACCCCCAGTCTCTATCAAGTGCCCGAGGTTGTCAGGCCTCATCTCCCCCTGCTGGATAGAGACAGAGAGCAGTGGCCTGGCTGAGGAGACATAGATTTCCTTGTGATTCAGGCAGGTGCAAACCCCTGGAGTATCTGCTCATTGGAGTCAACTGGGTCACAGCCCTGAGGGGTTATCAGTGACTGGGTGTGACAAAGGTGCAAGGTGGAGAAGGAGGCATGAATCTTCCCAGACTAATCTATTTGCTGGGTGGGTCCTCCTGACCTCACAGAGCACTGGAGCAAGTCATATCTGAGTTGTCACCAGACCCCTGTGATCTAGTTGCCAGAGACATTTTAAACTCTCCCACCTGAGACAGGTGCTGACTGAGACAATTGATTTGGACCTTTCGAACTGAGCCAATCACCTGAGGAGTATCCAAGTGGTGCCCTGGGTGTGTCGTTGTAGGAAGGTTTGATTTTCCTTTTCCAATTGTGGCCTGTGGGGGGCGGGGTCACTTAATTGCTGGTATTTCTCCACAGCTGAGACTTCAACTCAGAGTAACTGTTTGACTAGGGGCAGACAGAGACCAGCTGAAAACAAGACAGAGCCACTTAGCCCCACCACACCAAACAGGTCCCCAGTTTCTCAGGCCGTAGCACTGTACAGGACCTCAGCAAAGCTCCAGGGGTAAAGTCAAATGGTGTAAAATAATCATGGGGCAGAATCAGCAAAAAAGCTCTGGTAACATGAATAACCAGAGTAGATCAACCCCCCCAAGGAAAGATATGGCAGATGTAACTGAAGATACCCTTCATAAACAGCTTGCCGAGATGTCAGAAATCAAATTCAGAATTTGGATTGCAAACAAGATTAATAGAATGGAGGAAATTTTTGAATTAGAAATTTGAGGAGCAATTCAAAAGTTGGAATTAGAAGTTTGAGGAGAAATTCAAAAGTTGTCTCAAGAATTCAACAAATTTAAAGACAAAACCACCGAAGATTTTGACATATTGAAGCGAGAATTTGCAGTCCTCAAAGATCTTAAAAATACAGTAGAATCCCTCAGTAACAGAGTGGAACAAGCAGAAGAAAGGATTTCTGACATTGAAGACAAAGCTTTTGAATGCTCCCAAACTCTCAAAGAGGAAGAGAAATGGAGAGCAAAAACATATCATTCTCTCAAAGAGCTCTGGGATAATTCAAAGAAGACTAATATCCGCCTCATTGGAATCCCTGAGAGCAATGAAGTGGCTTTGCAAGGCACAGAGGCCCTTCTCCGAGAAATTATGAAAGAGAATTTTCCAGACATGCCAAGAGATTCTGAAATTCAGATACCCTGTTTCCCTGAAAATAAGACATCCTCTGAAAATAAGACCTA
Organism: Nycticebus coucang; assembly: GCF_027406575.1. Taxonomy (NCBI): domain Eukaryota; kingdom Metazoa; phylum Chordata; class Mammalia; order Primates; family Lorisidae; genus Nycticebus; species Nycticebus coucang. Next base: position 110,043,004 of record NC_069786.1, read on the forward strand.
CTTACAGGAAAGATAAGACGTCACCTGAAAATAAGACCTAGCGCATCTTTGGGAGCACACTTTAAAATAATTTGGGGGAAACAGGGTAGCAGACAGTTTCAGAACCCCAGCACAACTCAACCCAAATAAGACATCCTTCAGGCACATCATAATTAACTTCACTAAAGTTAATATGAAGGAGAAAATTCTGAAAGCAGCCAGATGTAAGAAAACCATTATCTACAAAGGGAAGAATATTAGAATGACTGCAGATCTCTCTGCTGAAACTTTTCAAGCCAGAGAAGGGTGGTCATCGACTTTTAATCTCCTAAAACAAAATAACTTTCAACCCCGGATCCTGTATCCAGCTAAACTGAATTTCATTTATGATGGAGAAATTAAATACTTTAATGACATTCACATGTTGAAGAAATTTGCCATAACCAAACCAGCTCTTCAGGATATTCTCAGACCTATCCTCCATAATGACCAGCCCAATCCTCCATCACAAAAGTAAACTCACTCAGAAACTTTTGATCAAACTCCAACTTCCACAGTGGCGAAAGGATTAAAAATGCCCACTGGACTTTCGAAAAACTCAATACCCAAAATTTTACCAGACTTATCAATATTCTCCGTTAATGTGAATGGCTTAAACTGTCCTCTAAAGAGGCACAGGTTGGCTGACTGGATACAAAAACTCAGGCCAGATATTTGCTGCATACAAGAATCACATCTTACCTTAAAAGATAAATATAGAATTATTTTATTATATGAGAGGATGGTCATCCATATTTCAGGCAAATGGTAATCAGAAAAAAGCAGGTGTTGCAATTCTATTGGCAGATACAATAGGCTTTAAACCAAAAAAAGTAAGGAAGGATAAGAATGGACACTTCATATTTGTTAAGGGTAATACTCAATATGATGAGATTTCAATTATTAATATTTATGCACCCAACCAGACTGCGCTTCAATTTATAAGAGAAACTCTAACAGACATGAGCAACTTGATTTCCTACAGCTCCATAATAGTCAGAGATTTTAACACTCCTTTGGCAGTGTTGGATCGATCCTCCTATAAGAAGCTGAGCAAAGAAATTGTAGATCTAAACCTAACCATCCAACTTTTGGATTTAGAAGACATCTACAGAACATTTCATCCCAACAAAACTGAAAAGACATACTTCTCATCAGCCCACGGAACATACTCCAAAATCGATCACATCTTAGGTCACAAATCTAACTTCAGTAAATTTAAAGAAATGGAAATTATTCCTTACATCTTCTCGAACCACCATGGAATAAAAGTTTAACTAGGTAACAACAGGAATCTGCATACTCATACAAAAACATGGAAGTTAAATAACTTTATGCTGAATGATAGCTGGGTCATAGATGAGATTAAGAAGGGAATTGCCAAATTTTTAGAACAAAACGACAATGAAGACATGAATTATCAGAACCTCTGAGATACCGCAAAGGCAGTCCTGAGAGGGAAATTTATAGCACTGCAAGCCTTCCTCAAGAGAATGGAAAGAGAGGATGTTAACAACTTAATGGGACATCTCAAGCAACTGGAAAAAGAAGAACATTCCAACCCTAAACCCAGTAGAAGAAAAGAAATAACCAAAATTAGAGTAGAATTAAATGAAATTGAAAACAAAAGAATTGTACAACAGATCAATAAATCAAAAAGTTGGTTTTTTGAAAAGGTCAATAAAATAGATAAACCTTTGGCTAACCTAACCAGGAAAAAAAGAGTAAAATCTCTAATTTCATCAATCAGAAACAACAAAGATGAAATAATAACAGACTCCTCAGAAATTCAAAAAAATCCTTAATGACTATTACAAGAAACTTTATTCTCAGAAATATGAAAATCTTAAGGAAATTGACCAATACTCGGAAGCACATTACCTTCCAAGACTTAGCCAGAATCAAGTGGAAATGTTGAACAGGCCTATGTTAAGTTCTGAAATAGCATCAAACATACTTGGTTCCAAAATCCTTTTTAGGTAGATGGCTTCATGTCAGAATTCTACCAAACCTTTAAAGAGGAACTAGTACCTATATTACTCAACCTCAAAGAGGGATTAAACAAGAAGAAAAAAAATGTCTGGCCTCCAGCCACTTGCACCTGGTGGAAAGTGTCAAGGAAAACCACATGCCTGGAGCTTTGCAAATTAAAAGAATATATATGTTAATTCTTTCAGCAAATATTTATTGAGTATCCATTACTTGTCAGAGAGTTTACTGGGAATTAGGGATGCAAAGTTGTAGGAGACGGTCTCTTCCCTTGAGGAGATGACGGTATCAGATCAGAGTTATGCCAGCAAGTTAAATTTGTATGTATTATGAGTAAAGTTCCAAGGTAACATTACTATGAAAATATAGACAAGGAAACATGTCACTCCACCTGATGAAAATGACTGGATGGCCAGAACCAGGCTACAAAGAAAGATCCAAGACCCATGCAAAGCTAAGGTCAATTCAAAAGACAAAGTTTGAGTTTACTACCAATGGGTAAGAAAATCATGTCAAAACAGATTTCTTATAAATGTTGAGTACTTCCTGTTTGGGGATGGGCCAGAAATATCAAGATGACAAGTTTAGTGTATTCTGCTGAAACCAGGAAGTAAAAAGGACCAAGGAAATTAAATCTAAGAAAAATAATGAAAGGAATACTTAAAAGGTTTTATAGAGAAAAATGGTGCAGAATTTGGAATTAGACAGAAAAAAGCATTCTTCATTTTAGAGATACCAGTTCACCAACTCAATTTATTATTTGTTTCCTTAGATCCGAAAATTTTCCAAAAGAGTAACAAGAGTCCTAAATTGTTAGTTATTCAGCAAGAACCGCAAGACAGAGAACTCTTTAAAAGAATGAAAATCTTCCAGGCTCCCTCTCTCCACTTCTTTTCTCCTATGACCTCTTGTAAGTCTTTGATCATTTAAAAGGAATGTGTGGGTGGTGTGTAACCTTTAGAAATGTCTTTCTGCCAATTTACTAGAGGGAAGTTTTCTTTCTCTTTTTCCTTTTTCCCCCTCCCCTTGCCCTAAGTTCTGCACAAAACCACATCTCACTGCATTGTGCAAAGCCATTCAGAGGCTTCTTGAAAGACTCCAATGAAGGGAGAAGGGAGTCAGTCGTGGCTGTGAAACCAGACAGCACCCCCTCAAAACCAGATTTCTGTGGCCCAGAACAAGTCTGTCTCTTTGTGTGGGATGGCTAGCAGTTGGTGAGTCAGGTTATCAGGTGTATTTATAGACAAAGCATTTAAAACAAGTAAATAAATATATGCAGTTGTTGCCTCTTTAGAGTCTCAGAAGGAGCAAAGAGAATAGGTAAAGAATGTCAGAAAATCAGAAATGGTGCTATTCTGAGAGAGTAGGCTATATTCAAGTAATCAATCCAGGATGAAAGTTCATTTCAAAGACAGGGATTCTGGCTCAGTCCTCTGTCTAGTCCAGAGATTTTTCATATAGAGAGAGTACCAAAAAAAAAAAAAGTATACATATTATAAGAAAGGAAAAACTGTATTAAAATTGTAATTTTCAAGTCACGTTTGACTTCTGCAATTACAAGAGACATAAGGTACAATATACAAGATAGCAAATGTTATCAGTATATAGTGAGTATTACAGTTTTAATATATTTTTCCTTTTCTTAAACTGTGTGCACATTTTTGGCACCCTCTGTAGTGGCTTATACCGGAAAGATTACCAATAAAATTTGCTTGTTGGATAAGCAGCAACTACTGACAGCGAACAAGTTGATTCTCATTTATTTCATATCTCTAGCTCTCATTTCACTTTGAAATACATACCACGTATGCATGCTGCTTAGAAAGGATATCCCCTTTCACTGATTTTTTAAATATGTACTGCATATTAAAGTTAGTTTTATAAAATATAACAATTGGACTTAAGACTATATTGGGTGCCAAGTGGACAAAGAAGAGCTGGAAGTAGTAACTGAATAATGGATGCCCACCTCCCCCAAAAGTCACCTGTTGATCAGGTAACCTGAGTTACCAGCGAGTAACCTGAGTTGGCAAAACCTTCTTCATTTTAAGAGCTCACAACTGCTCAACCACTTGTGAACTGCTTCTCAGACTATGTTCTTCAGGTAGGAAAGAAGAATCTAGGGAGGAACCGAAGAGGAAGTTTGATTTTGAAACAGGACAAGTTGAGCAATGGTGGAGAAAAGAAGGTATTAACTTTGATACTTGATTTTTGTAGACATTTACTTAAATCTGCTCTCCAGAGCAGGATGCACTGATCCAAAGGATGTGCAAGATCATCCACTTGAATGAGAGGGAAAAAATAAGAACTTGACAATCATATGGATTTTGCTTAGGAAAGAATAAACTTTACTGGAATTTAATATATGAACACAAACCAGTAAGTATATATTAAGTATATACAAATATATAGCCTTTGTGTTCAAATACCTTTTGGCTTTTGTTTCTCTCTGACTTTGAGCGTTCCCCCTTCATGCTCTAATCACTTCCCAAAAGCCCCACTTCCAAATACCATCACATGGCGGGGGTGGGGTGGGGTGGGGGACTATGTTTCAATATATGAATAGTGGGGCATAAACATTCAGTTCATCGTACCCATCAATGGCTTCTATCAACAACCTTTGGATAAGAGAAGGATTAAGTAAAATGATGTGAGTTCCAAAACAGGGCTTTGTACAGGGCAGGGAAGAAAGCATCTTTTAAAATCTGTCATTAGATACCAGAGAAGACTGGAAAGGGGGCAGTGATGAAGGAAATTCTGGAAGAATCTTCAGATCTGGAAAACCCGAGATCAGCACAAATCCCAACCACCCTCAGCCAAAAAGACATCAAAGTACAGCAAACTATTAATATAGAGTCTACCTTAAACTGGACAGAAATTTTTCTAGTTTTTCTCATTTTAAGAGGAATGGGGAAAATCTTATATCCTGGCTAAAAATAAAAAAAAAAATAGAGTTCCCATTAAGAAAAAAGCAAGGATTTATGAATCATAACAGTACTGAGCTTAAATGACAGTTCACCTAATTGTTCCCTGTATAATCTTAAACAAATTTCTTGACTTTTCCTGCTTCAAGTCTCTTCATGAATTAAAAAAAAAAAAGAAAAAAACACTAACATCTCCCACAGCGTTGCTGTGATTAAAGGAGTGTTTCCCAAACCTGTCTTTCTGTTAATGTTTCACAATTTGACTGAGTCTAGCTAACCTCTGTTTTATTATTTACTATTACTGTTTCCCTTAAATACATTTCAAAATAAAACTCAGCAGCATTATCATAATTATCACTTGCTATAAACAGAAAGTATCTCACATTGATAAATATGTACCTCCTCAAATTAGGGAAATCACATTTTTTAGTTGCTTAGGCCTTTCATCTCTATTGTCTTGTAATTATTAATAGTGTCCCTTATATGCACAAAGTGTCCCAGTCTAGACAATCCATGATGTGATCATCCTACCAAAAATTACCTGTATACCTGCAGGGATGCATATGCCACTGGGGAACATGTACTCACATGTATGACAGACGTGCCTAATGGAGCACCTGGCATGTGGGAAGCTCTCAGCCAGAAGAGTTTTCTTCTTTCCCTGGATGGCATATGAGTCCTAACAGTTTCAGAGACCACAGAGAGCTGTAGACAGATACTGTCTTTAGGGAAAGATGGACACAGAGAGAGCTACAGCTATGGTTGGGAACCTTTATACGCCCTAGTATCTTCACATGCTAGTATTAGAAAAAGGCATGTATTGATACTAGGTAATTTTGGTTTAAGTGTATTAATGAATAAGCATGATTTATTAAGTCTGAAAGTGAAAGAGTGGCTAGATATTTAACAAATATAGTAACATAATAAATCAATAGAATCTCTCTCTCCCTCTCCTCCCTCCCTCTTTTTCTCTCTCTGTGTAACGTGTGTATGTAACATACACAACTGAAATTTTAAAAATTATAGAAGAATCTGTGAAACTCCAGCAATGTGACAAACATCCAATTGTTTCAATCTGAGTTTAAATTGAGTTCATTGATTTGGTGGTGATTGGGGAGGAGGGTTGATCTCAGAGTCTCTTAGAGCTTCTTCAATTTCATGGATGATGATTAAGAATCAAACAAATTCATAAAACCAAAGCTTTCCAAACATCTGAATATATTTGCCTTCTAGGGACTAGAAAGTATGTTCTTGAATGAATGAATTAGCACTGCTACTATAGTTAAAACAGAATTTGTTGTGACAGTGGTTATTGAAAGAAATTTTTTATTTATAGGTAGGGATTTAAACCAATTCTGGGAGACAGTATTTACATAACTTCTATTTTCCAGGAAGAGTTAGAGCCTCTGTAAGGAATACTTCCTTCGTTTTGAGAATGAGTACCAAGCAGTACCTTGCCAAGAGAAAGAGAATATTTCTCAGAGTAGAGAGTAAAATCTATAAATCATAAAGTCCCTTTTTCCAGATATAGAGTTTCATATCATATCTATTTACCTAATAGGAAAAAAAACCCTTTTCATTCAGCAATTATCTCAATTCCATGGCAAAATGCATTCTGAATTCTTCCAATAATAACAGTTTTGAGTAGCACTTTTCAAAGAATATATGCTACAAATTTTACAAAATTTTATATGAACATACTAAACACCATATAAGTGACAGAAATACCTTGGTGACTAACAAACAAAAGCAGATAAAGGAAAATATAAGCTCTTTAAAAGGTCAAAGAAAAATTTCAAATAGGTAGAGTTCTGTGCATTTGTCCTCTGAGGCTTTCTGAAAACTCCTTTAGGGGCAAATGAAGTAGTTTTGAAAGTGGTTTCAACTCTTCTGATGTGTTACTGTCTAAATCATGAAAACACTTGCTTCCTTTGTCTGCTTATCAGTAGGTGCTTAAGTATGCAGAAAGGATAAGGTTCCAAGTGGAAGGTACTTCCCCAATACCTAGTAACCTGAGGTTCTAAATACTGGGCTGTTTGCACATTGAAACAGTAATTTTTAAAACAAGCATAGGCATTTTCTGCAAAAAGATATCTCATGTGGTTTTTCTTTAGAATGGGGGGAAAAGGTTGCAAAATACACTTCATTATAAGCTGGGATCTTAGGTGTAGATAAGTTCTTTGTTTTTAGAGAAAATTTTTATTCAAAGTTTAATAGAAGCTACCTCTAAGCCAAATTCTGGAGATATTCAAGTAGATGAAATCCTTGCTAAGTTTCTCTAACCCACATAGTCTCTATAATATCAATAATACGTTGTTACCATTTCCAGAATCTTAAATTTTAAAGGCACATCCCAGCTCCAAACTAACCTAAAGATTCCATGCAATCCTGATGAAAATTTCCAAAAGGATTTTTTGTCAAAACAGACAAGTTGATTCTGAAGGTTTTATGGAAATGCAGGTGACCTAAAATTGCCAAAGCAATTTTTAAAAAGAACAAAGTTGAGATAATTAACTACCTGATATTGAGATTTATTATCAAGCTACATAGACAATGCATCAGCAAAAATTAGAAATATGGAAGAGACAAAGTCTGGAACACCTCATACAGATGTAGTCCTTGTGTTCTATTTTTCTTTTTCTAATGCAATTTAAAATTTATTTTTAAATTTACCAATAAGAATTGTATATATTTATGGTATATAATGTAATGTTTTAAGATTGGGCAAACGAAGCAAACTAGCAGGCACTTTACCTAACACACTTACTTTCTTACTTTTTTTGTGCTAAGAACTCCTAAAATCCACCTTCTTAGTAATTTTTAAGTATATAACATGTTATCACTAATAGATTTCTTGAATTTATTCCTTCTGTCTCACTGAAATTTTGTATCCCTTGACCAACATTGTACTCCAAACGTACACCCAATCCTTGTACTCCTCGACCTCTGGTAACCACCATTTTTCTCTGTGTTTCTATGGGTTCGCCTATTTTTAGTTTTCACGTATAAGTGAGATAATGCACTAATGGTATTTGTCCTCGTGTGCCTGGCTTATGTCAGTCAACACAGTGTCACTCAGGTTCATCTGTGTCGTCACAGATGAAAGACTTTCCTTCTTTATTAAGATCGAATAGTACTCCATTGTGTACATATACCATTTTTCTTTATTCACCTGTAGAAAGACACGCAGGTTGATTATGCATCTTGGCTACTGTGATTAACACTGAAATAAACATGAGAGCATTATCATTTGATTTCAAACAAAAGTGCTGAAACAATTTAGTGGAACAGTCAAGTGTTTTTGATAAATTAGAACAAATGGATCACTGTATGAAAAACAAACAAAAAAACCCTTGATCCTGACCTCATATGAGAAACAAAAACTAATTAAATCCTAATTAAATGTAACAACTAAGCTATAAAACTTACAGAAGAAAATATACAAGACTAGACACAGTGGTTCATACCTGTAATCCCAGCACTATGGGAGGAGAATTGCTCAAGGCCAGCAGTTCAAGACCAGGCTGGGCGACATAGTAAAACCCATCTCTACAAAACATTAAAAAATTAGCTAGGCATGGTGGCATGCACCTTGAGGGGCTTAGGTAGGAGTAGTATTGCTTGAGTCCAGAAGTTCAAGGCCATAGTGAGCTATAATCATGTCATGGTACTTCTGTCTGGGTGACAGAGTAAGACTGTCTCTAAAAAAACAAACAAACAAACAAAAAAACATAAAATATATGAGAAAATCTATAAGGACTATTAAGGGGGGAGATTCTTCAGTCTGTTAGCGCTGGAAGAATTTATGATCTGACTGAGAAAACCACACACAATATGCATGATGAGTAAAGCGCACAGATGTATCCAAGAGAATGTAGCACAAACAAATGGTGTACCCGAGAGAATCTGAGTGAAGAGTCTGCGTGTGGACAGACCGAGAAAGACAAAGTCTTTAATTGAAGCTGATCTCCCATAAGTAAGTCCACTTCTGGGACTTAGACTACATGTACTTTAAAAAACAAAAACAACAGAAACCTAAATTCAAAATCTTAGTAAGGTTGGCGACACAGTAAGTCTGATATGAACAGTGACATTTTTGTTTAGGTTATGAAATAGTGGCAGGCCCCATCAACCACAAAGGGTGCACACACCGGGAGCATTTTAACCAAAGTGTGAACTTGCTTTGGAGAGGAGGGTGTGACTTCCCCTGTTCCTTGCTTAATCAAGTAGAAGTGATTAAGAAAAATCAAAGATAGTTTTTCAGAAAATGGAAAATTTTCCAAAAAAATTTATTCTGATAAAATTCCAAAGCAAGTTCACACTTTGGTTAATGTAAGCGTTCTCTTTTTTCTTCACTGAAGTTTTTTGATGCCAAAGTAGTGTGTATCCTAGATAATGATAGGTTTTGATATTGATATTCGATTTGATAATGATTTTACAGCCTTTTCTTATCTTGCTTTCACGTCTTAGAGTTGTATTAATTTAGAAGTGTTGTGATAGATACAAACTTAACAGGTTTCCAAAAGGTTCATTTTGAAGAAGCTTCTGAGATGAATCTTGGAGTTCAAGACTAAGGTTTGAAAATATCAGCTTTCTATTATGCTCTTCTTAACAGATAATTACTTTATACTTGTATTAAAGCTGAGTTATTGGTTATTTTGTTCAAGTTAGAATAAACTGTAATAATACGGCAAGTGTCAAGAAAGCTTGCCTTAAAGATAGGAAGCTAACTGAATAGCTCTGTCATTACAAAAATTCATAGTTGGCATATATGCAAATCAAGAACTATACTTAAAGAAAAATAACTTATCTATCATTTCATTTCTAAAACTTTGTTGTAGTTTCTCAGTCAGTGATCTATAATATTTTCTTTTCTGTATTTTGATTTGTATAAGCCAAGTGAGGGATAGTAATAACAATCTTGGATATTTGTGATCATCATTGTTGCACACACGCACACATACACACAAACAAGGAAGGCCCAGGGTTAGTCACTCTGTACATATGACTCTTTTTAATCACATAGTGACAATTCCTGTACTGTTTCAGATTTGTATTTATAATATTGAGATTATTCATTAAAATATACTTGAGATCAACTACTGGCTTACCATTTAATGATTTGAATGTAAACAAATCAAACTTTTGTGCTCTAAACTTATTTAGATTGGTTTTACTCTAACCTTTACTGAATTTTGACTCAGACTTGGCACTTATCTAGAAACGATAAGGATTATTAAGGGGGGAGATTCTTCAGTCTGTTAGCTCTGGAAGAATTTATGATCTGACTGAGAAAACCACACACAATATGCATGATGAGTAAAGCGCACAGATGTATCCAAGAGAATGTAGCACGAACAAATGGTGTACCCGAGAGAATCTGAGTGAAGAGTCTGCGTGTGGACAGACCGAGAAAGACAAAGTCTTTAATTGAAGCTGATCTCCCATAAGTAAGTCCACTTCTGGGACTTAGACTACATGTACTTTAAAAAACAAAAACAACAGAAACCTAAATTCAAAATCTTAGTAAGGTTGGCGACACAGTAAGTCTGATATGAACAGTGACATTTTTGTTTAAGTTATGAAATAGTGGCAGGCCCCATCAACCACAAAGGGTGCACACACCAGGAGCATTTTAACAAGACTGCAACACTAAGCCCAGTCTTCTCCCCAGTCTTCCCACTGTGAGGAAGCTGGAGGAATCCTTTGGAAGTCCTGTGTTGCTGACTGGTCTTGTTGGTAAGATTTATTTCCAAGGCTGGCTGATGAATTTGTGTATATGCATGTATGAAATTTGTTAACTTAGCACTATCTATAGGGTCTAAAGTACACCATACTTTTCAAAAATGAAAGCTGCATGGTGGTTTCTCCCTGCATTGAATCTTCTTACTTTCTTCTCAATCAATAGAGCCTGTTCTGGCAGTTTGGAGGAGACAAGGTGGCTTTATTATTTCAAGGTCATGGATTTTGTCATATGGAGCCAGAATTGCTTTGAAAGCAAGGTGACAGTGTTGCTCTAACAGGGTCCTGAATTGCTCTCTGACTGGCATTACTGCACCTCCTGGGCAGGAATCATGGCATGTTGCTCCCCTGATTTGCCAGAAGCAGCAATTGTTTAATGTGAAGATGGTCGGGTTTCACTTTCCTGGGGCTGCTGCACTTACAGAAATTTGGCCACAGAAGCCAAATGGGCGAAGAAATCAATGCTGCTCAAGTGCCACCTGCCCCTACCCTCAAGACACCCTTTCAAATGCTCTGCTATTCTCTTTAACTCCCTTCCTCCTTGGCTGTCTTGTGTTCAGCACTCTTCAATTCAAAAGTCCTACTTACCTTAACTCCTGATTCCTGCTGGGCACTTCCACCTGGCTGTCCCACCAGAATCTCAATCTCAATATTTCTAAAATTAAATCATCCCCCCCCCCAAATCAGCTCTTTTCCTTGACTTGCATATTTCTGTGAATTGTTGAACCATACATACATGGGCCCTCAAAATAACTTTTGTTTTTTAATTTCTTTTTCAAAATAACTTTTAACAAGATGATGGGGCACTAATTCAGTGGGAGAGTCAGGAAAAACTCTCGAACTGAAATCTGAGTAGAAGTCCAGGAGACTTCCTATATTTTACTGTGCCAAGTAAATACCATAATGTAAAGGTGTTGGTCATACCAGAAAATACTTCCCATTTAGTTATGAAGTTAAAGGTAATTCTTTTTTTTTTTGAGACAGAGCCTCACACTGTCACCCTGGGTAGAGTGCCGTGGCATCACAGCTCACAATTAAAGGTAATTCTAAACAAAACTTCAGTTTCTTAAATATTAGAGTTATTTGTAGTGCTAATAAAATAGAATATTTGGTAGAATATAAGATAAGAATCTAAGATAAGCATTAAAGAGTAAGAACTTGCCAAACTTTCGTAATAGTGTTCTGGAGGAAAGTCCCCGGAGAATGAATGTTTATGTTTTAAATATCTTGGCAGACATTCTCTGATAGACACAAATGCATTAATCTGTCATGATTATTATACTAGCAATTCAGACCATCAAAACTTCTCCTCCAATTAGTTTAATCTCTGCTAATTATTTCCACTTAATATAACAGACAGGCATCGATAGAAATGGAGATGATGCCGTCTCCTGCAGGATACCATGAGGATTAAATCAGGGGTCCTGGGTAAATTAAGTCTGAGACCTGCCTGATGAGTGGTGGGAGCAACATTTATGCATCTGCAAAACAACATCTTTACTAAATTTATTTGCAAATAACATTGATTTTTGTGGGGCTTGGAAAATTGTTTAATACCCCAAAGAAGTAAGCAATCCTACATGTCTTTATATTTAACGACAAATTTGTGTCAAGTTGAGACTTCATCTACCAGCTTTAGAGAAAGTCAAGTAGCTGTCCACTTCTGCCATGGATTTTTTTAAGGATTCTAGGAGTTATCCAGTGCAAAAAGGTCATCCTACTTTCACTTTCTAGAAGGAAGGCATCCTGGCATCTCTGCAGCTGCCATTGTACTTTGCTGCCACATACGGCAGGGACTGGACTCCAGCTCTCCACAGCCTGCCCAGAGCTGCAATTCTGGGCCCAAGAAAAGCCCTTCCCAGCAAGCATGGTCCTTCTGGGAGGACTACTGCCCAACAGCTTTACTTTCTCTGGGCCAAGCACAGCTACGCTCACCCGGTGCCCAGACCCCCAATGCCCCAGCTCATGGTCCCCTGTATGTTCAGTCCCCAGGAAGCCTTTGTCATCTCAGTCTCTGTCCTGATGGATCTGAAACCACTATTTCCCTTCTTGGCCTTGTTTTCACTACTCCACAACAGTGCATTTTACTTTCTATCTCACTCTTCCTCTTTCAGTAGCAATGGTTCCTCACTGCCTATCAGAAGGTCAAGATCACAGCCTTCAGAAATTCAAAAGACCCTGTACATCTTCCTTAGGGACAAAACAGATCCAGATCTTAGATACGCAAATTTCTGTTTACCTTGCCAGACTGGATAATTTTTATTCCTTCCAAATATGGAACCCTGGCCCAAGAACAGACTAGGAGTGTTCTCCCCGCAGCAAAGGAAAAACAGCAATAACACAAAACAAACCAAAAATAATGCAAGGTAATTTCTTTTTTTTTTTTTCAGTCTTTATTTCTTTACTCTTTTTTTCCCCTTTATCTCTAAATTTTACAGGGATACTCAAGTTTTGGTTACATAGTTTACTTTGTATAGATTGAATCAAAATTTTAAGGGTGCACCTTACCCCAGTAGTAGGCACTGTGCCAGTTAGATGTAAATTCAGTCGTCCCTCTCCCCCCCATCTGCTATATTTTCCTTGAGTTTTACTTCCATGTGTGCACACAGAGTTGATGAATTAGCTCCAATTTAGTATCAAGTGCACGTTGTGTTTGATTTTCTATTCCTGTGATACTTCACTTAGAGCTGTGGTTCTCAACCTATGGGTGGCGACCCACACGAACTGTACTAAAGGGTCGCGGCATTAGGAAGGTTGAGAACCACTGACTTAGAGGAATGGTCTCCAAATCCACTCAGGTTGTTACAAAAGATACTAGATCACCATTTTTTCCCCACTGTCTGAATAGTTCTCAATGGTATACATATACCTAGTACTGCATTTTATTAATCTATGCAGGTATTGGTGGGCACCTGGGTTGTTTCCACATCTTTGTGGTTGTGAATGTGTTGCTATAAACATTCATGTGCATGTATCTTTTTTCATAAAATGACTTTGTTCCTTTGGGTAATGCAAGGAAATTCCTAAATGGGTCACCCTCCTGCAGAGAGGAGTATCTAATGTTAATTTCTAAACAGGTCATGCTGCTACTGAGATAAAAGGTGTGTGATATGACGAATCTGGGGCAGGTAACAGAAGCTAAGTTGCAGGGATAGAGGTTAGGCATTTGGAGATAATTCACTCTGGATAAAGAAGTCTGGATGAATACCTGGCCTCAGCAACGAGGCTAAAGAGACGGCGGAGATTGAGTCCTCCTTATCTGTATGGCATGGGATCCACCCCTGATTCTGGGGATCTTCAAACATTGGATAGGATCAATCCAGATTTCTTTCAGTGGGAACATGTTTCTGGTCATGTCTTCCATCCACAAATTTCATGCCTTCCCTATGGTATCGAAGCCGTTCTCACACACTTTGCCCACAGCTTTTGCCGCTTGAGGGACGACAGCAAAATAGCATGATTTCTTTTTCCTTCTTTACAATTACATACTTACCATAGATCTTACCTCAGCATATGATTTTTTTATTTTCCTTATTAGGTCGAGAACCTTTGTCTTTTCACTTCAAGAAAGCATGTGATGGATTTTTATGGCTCCTCTGTATCACCAGCCTCACAAGTCTTGTGCTTTGGAGCCACATGAAGTAATGTAGAGGTTGCGTGAACACAAGCCCTGTGCACCTTTGACAGTCCACTCAGTAACTAGGAGGGCATCTAGGTAACTAGTGGGCAGGTGCATTTCCACTGGACAGAGAGATGGTTCCTGTCCTGGGCAGGACAGAGCAGGATGGTGGGAGATTTCATCATGCTATTCAGAATGGCAAGCAATTTAACAGTTATAAGTTGATTATTTGTGAAATTTTCCCTTCAGTACTTTCAGACTGTGGTTGACTGTGGGTTTTTGAAACCACTGCAGCAAGTGAAACTGTGGCAAGCAAATAAGCAGAAAGTGATAATGGTGGATCACTGTAGTTTGGAACTGATCTTGGTCTATGTGATGGCTCTGCACCCCCAGGAAGTCTGTGTGTGTGTGTGTGTGTCTGTGTGTGTGTGTGTGTGTGTTAAACAAAGCAAACAGAAATAAAAAACCTTTTACCCATCATCCCTAAGAAACTCTGACATAGAAATAAAATATAAAGTAGGAAATTGCATTTTCCTCCATCAGGAATGAGGATAGGCCTGGGGCCATGAACACCTGTGAAGGTTTAGTAATGTAAAATCGATGATGGCAGGGGCAGGGGGACAGAGCCGAGCCAAGGCCAGGCCACTGATAACTAGTGACCAATGTCTAAGGGAGCTCCAAATGACGGCTTAGCCAACTCATGGGCACATGGCAGCCACATGGACAAAGTCAGGAGGGCAGGCAAATTGGACGTGGATTTGCTAGAGCAAATTCACCTTCACAGCAGCAGCCCAGGAGTGTCTCCAAAGTCATCTGCTGCATGTGTCACTAAATAGGCAGTGGGGACTTCTAAAGAGAGCCAGCAAAGAGAAGAAACAGTAAGTATTTGAGGTCTTGATATCATTAAAATGTACGGGTTAAGGTTTCAAGTAAAACAAAGTGGTTTTGCCTGAGCCCACAAACAGATGAAGCCTGATGAGATAATTTGTACTATTTAAATATCTCTAACATAGAAGTTAAGCAATCTTTAATTTTCTTATTTTCCCTGTTATATTTTTTCCGTGAAAGTTGTCAAAAAAAAAAAAGGAGCTGGCCTTCTCATTTCTCTCTGCGTGTGTATATACGCGTATGTGTCTACGCATGTGTGTGTACACATGTGTGTGTATATGCATGTGTGTGTACGCATGTGTGTGTATATGCATGTGTGTGTACACGTTTGGTTGTCAATTTCCTGGAATGGGATGACCTCTGGCTTTCTGGACCTTCCAAGATGAGGGTCCACTGTAAACCACAGGACATTCACAGCATGGGCACGAGATATCCAGAGAGTCTTTGTTCATAGTTTCCCCTTGACCTCATTTCTCCACTTCCTACTGTCTTAATCACAATGCAGGTCCTAATTAACTCCCATTTCTCCAACAAATGAATCCTACACACTGTTACCATTATGCCTTTTCTAATTCCATTACTTCTACCTAGAATGCCTCTAAATCTTACCCATACTTCAAGGTCCAGCTCAGATATTACCTTCTTGATGAAAAATTTTCCACATCACCCACTCAGAAATGAACGACCCCTTCCAGGAAGTCTTATAGCAGTTTATTCATGTTACAAAAATGGGGGTGCTTTACTGCCTTGCCTGGCAGTTAATATGTGTGAGTGTGTGTGCGTGCATGAATGTGTATTATCTTATGTGTACCCATTAATTATTTAAAATATTCCTAAGGACACAATCTCAATCCTTGCTCACTTTAAACATTCCCTCCTAGCCTTTTCCTACATATCTCAGGCTGCCTGTTGAGTTTTGATTGCTTATTTTTTCTATCAGGGTGATTCTTTTTTTTTTTTTTTTTTTTTTTTTTGTAGAGACAGAGTCTCACTGTACCGCCCTCGGGTAGAGTGCTGCGGCGTCACACGGCTCACAGCAACCTCTAACTCTTGGGCTTATGCGATTCTCTTGCCTCAGCCTCCCGAGCAGCTGGGACTACAGGCGCCCGCCACAACGCCCGGCTATTTTTTTTTTTTGTTGCAGTTTGGCCGGGGCTGGGTTTGAACCCGCCACCCTCGGCATATGGGGCCGGCGCCCTACTCACTGAGCCACAGGCGCCGCCCATATCAGGGTGATTCTTAATCCCTACATAAGACAGACATCATACACATAAAAATATGGGAGGTTTGAAAGGAGAAATAGTTAGAATGGACTAATTTGCATAAATTCTACATTCTCTCACTCAGGAATATATTTGACCCTTCGAATTTCCTAAATTTTAATAGTTCTCCAACTCTTCTCAAATCCCACACATTATCCTTTACCAGAAAACAAAAAGTAGTGAATATAGTGAATGTAAATGTGTTTTCCTACTGTTTCTCAAAATAATATATTTTTAATTTAGGTTGCATTATTTGAATAATATTATATGAGCATCACGTTGATGACTCAGGAGCAGATAATTCAGCATCAGCTAGATGAGTCATGCTTCAATTCCAGCATTGCAAACTGTACTATCAGAAAACAACTTCTTTTTAGTACTAATCACTAAACTTAACCATCCCTGAAGGTGGCACGTCTTCAAGGTCTTTCAACAGGCAGGTGTAGCTGTGCCACAAGACATCCCATTAGTATTTGCACATGTAAGATTTCTGCAGGACTGCTACAGTCTGGCCAAATTGTATCCAGCAATGAAAGTATAACAAAGGAGAAAAAATTCAAATAAATGAAACTGATTTCATAAACGAAAATATACCTAATAGGCATGTACTCTAGAATAAGACAACTTTCATTCAAGTTTCACTCACTCGAGTTATAAGATATCCGATCCTAAGACATCAAAAAAATGTGAGTGGGCCCCACGCCAGGTCCTGGCAAGCTCCGTGGACTAGGCAGGCACCAGCAGTCTTCCTAGATTCACCTCTCATTTCCTCATCTGGGAAACAGAGGCTGAAACTAGTACTCGCTTCATAGAGCTATTCTGAGAATTAAATGCAATGACCCAGATAAAACTACAACAGTGTTTAGGCCAAATTTTGTACTCCATAAATGTCTGCTGTTATTTTTACTTGACAACTATTACATTTTTGCCAATTCTGTGCCTATATTAAGCCAAAATGAAACTAATGAAAACACAAATATCAACTATTTATTCATTTGATTCTGGGTGCTGAAATATGAAGCACAAAAAGCTAAACCAGCATGGATCCGGAAACCTGTGATGATTTTGTAGGACTCAAACCTTTTAAATTTCATGTTTACTTATTTTGGTTTAGAACATATGGATCTACTATAAATGCTAATCATTTATTAATATTAAATAAGATCTGTGTGTAAAATAAAATACACGTCATCCTGAATCCTAAGGAAATACTAGAAATTTTCACAGGGAGTGAAGATTTAGCTTTCTATCTCTGTTGTACACCTGTGACAAGGCAAGCTAATGTGTAACAGCAGATTTAGAAGCAACTCAAAATTCTATGATCTTGCATTCAGGTCTCTCAGCTACAACACTGACCCTCGTTCGTACCCTCATTTTTGGAAACTTGAGCACCAATGGATGAGTCATGGAATTTTTCACTTTCTTTTTTTTTTTTTTTTTTTGTTGGGGATTCATTGAGGGTACAATAAGCCAGGTTATACTGATTGCAATTGTTAGGTAAAGTCCCTCTTGCAATCATGTCTTGCCCCCATAAAGTGTGACACACACCAATGTCCCACCTCCCTCCCTCCGTCCCTCTTTCTGCTTCCCCCCCCATAACCTTAATTGTCATTAATTGTCCTCACATCAAAATTGAGTACATAAACTTTCTATCTTGATATCTTGGTGTCATTTAGGGGCGACACCATAAAGCTCTTAATTGACTTACTCATAGGGATAGTGAGCATTTAAATAAGCAATTTATATTCCTGTTAGGCATACCAATGCCTTTTTAACAGAAAACAAGTCAAAACATTAAAAAACAAAATTTCCATTTTCTCTTGTTATTAATTGCAATGCCTTTCATTAATGGCGAAAGAATAAATGGCGTTTACTAGTTAGACTGCTGAGTGTCCATTACCAACGGCTGATGAGCTGCAGGAACTTGCCCTTCCCACTGTAGTGTAACCTGAATGCTTTCTACACTTCCATCAGCTCAGATAAGGTGCACCAAATTATCTTTCCAACTACAGTGTGTCACCTGAATGCAATTAACACCTTATTAAGTGTTAAGGCATTTCTACAGGTAATAAATTAGTCATGGTTCAGTACCTTGCAACACTTTAGTACAATACTTGATACACTACTGTAGGCTATGGAAAATACTGAAAACAATTAGATAAATTCCTTAGTGCAATACAATTACAGAGATAATTTTTTATTTGTCTTAGTAATGCTGATTGCTTATGTAGGGGGAGGAAAGTAATACATTGAAGATGTCTTCTTTTTAAATAACTACAGGGTTTCTTTTGGATTCAGAAAGTTTGGTGTCATAAAGCTGACAATGTTATTTCTGGAAATGCTTCATTAAATTGAAGTCACTAAATCATTCCTTTATTAATTTTTGTTCCCTCTTTTTTCCCTCCACTGAAAATTTTAAATATAAAAACTTAACTACAATCACTTTAATTTAAAAACTTTGAGGTATATAAGAAATTTATATCTTTTATGAAGATATATAAGAAAATTATAAGAACTTTATGTAGTACCTACCCTAACTGAAACCAACACATTCAGATAGGAAGATTTAAGAGAAGCATATCTTAATACTTTTTTGGGGGGGGGATGGGTGGGGAGTTAGTTGCTTTATTTTTCCTGTTAATTATTTTGAAATTTCAAATAACATTAAAGGAGTACCTGGGGTTTTTGCTTTATAAAAATTTATATCTGGGTGCATATATAGATTTCTTTGCGTGATTTGTCTAAGGTATAACCGGATCAGCTCTTACTTCTTAATACTTAACAAACAAAAGTAATCTTAAAATTTTATAGCCAATTTATACATCTAAAACTTTATAGGTTTAAAAAAATCCCTCATACATTTTTCTTCTACAAGTCAAAATATAAACATTAACACAATTTATCCCATAAATAAGAATGGATAGATAAAATATCCTTAATTAAAAAGAAAAGTATAAATATTGATAATTAAAATGTGTTTTATGCCTGCCTCCCAATTTAAAAATAATTTATATTTACATTTATTTTGAGATTTAAATGTTCTACCTATTGCCTTCCCTTCTCCTGAAGAATCATAAATGGCTAAAGGCAGGTGCAGAATTTGTAATTTGTAACAATATAAGTTCTTTCAAGGAAACTGGAGAACCTTTCCTAGGTTCACACAGAAGTTATAAGATACTTGATTTATGCACTAAATACCGGCTGCAGTTCTACTGCTATGGAAATGATTTTGCGGTATATTATATACAGAGGAGTAAATAATTCAAAAGTTATGTGCAAATAAGTATCTGTTTAGAATCTGCCTGATGTATTTTTTAAATGTAAGTGATACAATTTTTTTCTGTCCTTGTCAAGACACTAGGTGCTAGTATTAAGTGCCACATAAATAGCTAATTGGGTGGAATGATCAGAAGATTACATAAACCACTTCTCGGGTAGAAACCCTTAGGACAAGCTGCAGAGGAATGGATGCGGGTCAAATGCTTAATCGCCCTCCTCTGTGCATATAGAAGTGTATCTCTTAATGCATTCTAGATCCCTAGTTTTCAGCTCTCCTGTAAATTACAAATGAAGCCATGATCGCAGAATCTTTTAGAAGGTTGAGATCACTCTAGTCTACTTCCTCATGTTACACTTAAGAAACTGAAATCTAAAGAGGTCAAATGACTTGCTCAGGGTCATGCTAGAGGGCCTAGAGCTCATGATGCCTCATCTGGAACATCTATCAGTACCTTGGGAGGTGTGGGGGTCAGGGAATAGTATGTGTACCTTCCAAAGAACCTTTGGGTGCTGTGTTTTCTTACTTGTTTCTAGGAATGGGACTTGACAGATTAAAGCATATTCTATACAGTATGTCCTAAATTTAGTACTGATTGTGATTTGGCCCATACTTAGAGTAGTTTAGCAGTATATTATACCTTCCTTATGTTGTGACATTTTATTCTCTATAAGGTTTTGGTATATTTTCCCCATGGTGGCACATTCCCATAGTTCTAGCTGCTTGGGAAGCTGAGGTAGGAGATTGCTTGACCCCTGGCCCTTGAGCTATGACACCAAGGCACTCTGGCCAGTGGCAACCGATTGAGACTCTATTTTAAGAAAAAACAACAACAACAACAACAAAAACAAACAAACAAAAAACAGGAAAAGAAAAAGAAGAAAGCATTGTGTTTTCCAAAGAGGACCACTGCAATATTTCTGATCTCACATGTTCTTATAACATGACAATGGTGAGTGGGGAGTCCTCTCCCCTAGGACCCCAGCCAACAGAGCACCTCCTCCAATAGAGTATGTTGAAATGCTTTATGATATCCATGGTTAGATCATAAAAATGTCATGCATTTACTTGGTTTGGGTTTGTTAATTTGTTTAGTTCTGATGTTGTGTTTTATTGTTGTGGTGGTTGGGTGTGAGGAAGTCTAATCTAACCCATGCTGATACCTCATCAGCCAATAGTTCAGCTAAATCCCCTCAAATAGACAACAACCCCCAAACATGTGAATAAATACTATTTGGGGGACTTATTCTTTCTCTAGCTAATGAGAATCATAGCTATTCGAATCATCTCTATTCGATTATTTTCACTGAAAGCCCCAATCATGCCATCTTCACAGCTGTGGTTTGCATGTTTCTTCAAAAACTCATGTGGAAATCTAATTGCTTTTGTAGCAGTATTAAGAGGTAGGGCCTACATGATTAGGTCGGAAGATCTTTGCTCTTATGAATGTGTTAATGCTATACCTCCAAAGTGGGTTAGTTATCTTGGGAATGGGCTCCTAATAAATTTATGAGTTCAGCCTGATTTCCTCTCTGTCTCACGTGCCCACTGGTTTACCATTTTATTATGCACCAACACAGCCTCACTAGATATGGCCCCTCCATCTTGGGATCTTGGACTTCTCAGTCTCTAGAATGATAAGTCAATTAAATTTTTTTCATCTTAAATAAATTACCTAGTTTATGGTATTCTATTATAGAAGCATAGACTAAACTAAGACACTTACTGAGCATTTTCTGAATTCCTAAAATACAAAATCTGTGTTCATAATAAAATCTATTATTTTACACCAGTAAGATAAGAGTGGTTTGTTTTGCATCAATAAATGTTTGGGATATGAACCTCTTTGAGAGAGAAATAGTCACTTTCTACTAAAAGATAAAAAATAAGAAATTATAAGACAATCAATTATTCAAATACTCAAGAGAGCAAATAAAGTTTACAAAAATCATTGAGTTAATAAAAAATAAGACAATGTTTAAAAATAAATAAACCATCTTGCCTTAAATGTTTAGAATCAAAATTAAATTTTTAGAAAATATTAATACATTGACTATGTAGTGAATTCTTTACAGGAAAAGAAAAGCCACCAAATTTCATTTCAATGGTTGAAGACCTTCCTTTTAGCCTCAGTTACCCTCTGTCAAAACAGGAGACAAGAGAAATGCCACATTTTTACTTTGTTTGAGACCATGTACAGCAATACATAAGAAATTGCTATAATGAAATAAAATGTAAGAGTTCTTAAGGATGAAAATCAACTTTAAAAAGGAAAACAAAACACTTTTGAACATACACGTAAGCTACATTTTTAAGAAGTCACCAGAATAATAAGATGGATAAAATCCAATCTTCTTTAGTACTACCATAGTAAGGAATTGTTTTAACTAATAATCTAGCATTCATCAGATTAATATAGAACAATCCGTATTCTTAGCTATAAATGTATCAATTGATTCTCTGTGATATAAGATCTAAGTGTAATTTACTTGTTACTTTGGGTTAGTGACTGCTGTCACATTTAGTGACATAAATGTCATAGGAAGTAGATGAGACTAATTAGTTACTGGCTATCTAGAGCTATAAGCCAAAAAGGTCATTAAACCATTCATTCCCACAGTAGGATAGTGTTTACTAAAGAGTAATTACACGGTACTAAGCCACATCTAGCAAAGTCTTGAGTTGGGAGTAGGAGGTGAAGGTCTAAGTTAGTTTCTCAAAAGAAATAATATCTAGTCTGATTCCTGAACAGCAAATATAAAACTGCATCAGATAAAGGCAAATGGAAAGATGTTCCAGGCAGAGTTGCAAACTATAAAAAAGTTTAGAGGAGAAGAAAAGCATGACATATTTAGGGAATTCGAAATAATTCTGTTTGATTAGAGCTTAGACTTCAAGGTGTCTTAGGTAAAGGAGCGTTACAATCAGACTACTTTTTGTAATTCTCTACATACAAGCAAAAGGATCAATGAGAAGGTAGTATGCACTGATCAGACAATTCCAAGTCATAGGATGACACTAGAATATACAATGAAATGTGGGAAGTAGTGTTTTCCGGCCCTGGCTACCCACAGAGTCTCACTTCCTGCTCCACCTTGAAGTCAGGTGAGCTGACTATCAGACTATCTATCTATCCACTTCTCTCCATTTCCTTTTTCCCTATTTTGTTGGAGGCTCCCTGTTTCAAGGGACTTACCTGAAGGGAAAAAGGAAATGGAGAGAAGTGGATAGATACATCTGAATGATAGTAAGGTAGCACCATCAATGAGATCTCTTGGCTTATTGTTTGTAAAGCTGAAGAAGAAATTAGGACTTAAGAATGTACCAGAATGTAGAGCATGGTGGTGCCAATCTCTGAAACAAGAAATATAATATAAGAAATATAATATTACTTTGTGTATAAAGTAAGCACAAGTTTTCATTTGAGAGGGGTTAAAAGAGGCACCATTTTTAGATGTGCTAACTTGAGAGACACCCAGGGAACATCTGAGTGGAGTTGTTAGGAGATGCTTAGATCTGGAGCTCAGGGAAACAATCCACATTGGAGCTCACAGTGGCAGAACAATGGCCTACAGGCAGTACCTGAAACACCAAAGGTGAGTGAGATGCCCTCTGGGTGTATATCAAGTGAGAGACATAAAGAATTACAAATGTAGAAACCTATGTTATTTATGCGTAAGGCAAGGAGAACATTGAGAAGCTGGCGAAGAGGAGCAATCAGAATGGTAAGAGGAAGCCTATAGAATTAAAGAAAATAAAACTGTTAATTAGAGTTTTCCAATAGTTCAAATGCTACAGAGAAGTCAGCCAAATGAACACTGGAAATTTTCCATTGAATTTAGCCTTTCTTTTTGCTAGTCCCAAACACTAGATAGGGTTTGCCTCATTTATGTTTTTAGGATTCCATTAATTTCAGAGGTGAACTTGTTAACATATAGCAATAAAATATGCAGAGACATTAGAGATAAGTAGAATTTTTTAAAAATTATGTCATTCAAAATCTTTACATTAAAAATCCACTGTATAGGGTGGCGCCTGTGGCTCAAAGGACTAGGGTGCCAGGCCCCATATACCGGAGGTGGCAGGTTCATACCAGGCCCCGGCCAAAAACTGCAAAAAGTAAAAAAATAAAAAAATAAAATCCACTGTATAACAGAAACATTCTTTCTAAACTGACTTCAATAGTCATTATTATAATAAATTTAATCTAGAAATTATTAATTTTCTATGAGCTTCTCCTTTGAAAATAGCCAAACTGAAGCACAGAGACATTTAGCAATCACCTCAGGTATCTTAATTTATAGGAAATGGTCTTTGACAGGGACTTATGTATTCTGACGTAAAGTACTGTGTATAAAACTCTAAAACATACAGGAAAAAAACCAATCTTGTTGATTTCCTTGAGAGCATTTTTATATCATCGCATTATTCAGCCTTTATCATTTTTAAATAGACATAAAGGAGGGAAGGGGAGGGGAGGGTGAGGGTGGGGGGAGGGAGGGTAATTGGTGGGACCACACCTATGGTGCATTTTACAGGGGTACATGTTAAATCTACTAAGGGTAGAATATAAATATCTTACCCAATAACTAAGAAAATGCGGTAAAGTCTATGTTAACCAGTTTGATGAAAGTATTTCAATTTGTATATAAAACCAGCACATTGTACCCATAATTGCATTAATGTACACAGCTATGATTTAACAAAAAAATTAAAAATTAAAAAAATAAATAGACATAAACAACTGTAGGATTTCCTATAATTAAAAGTTTTACTTTGTGTGTGATTCTTTTTATTAGTCAATTAACAGACACTAAAAACCTCATTTATTCTACTTATGCCTCAAAGCTGATGTTCCTAATAAAATTCTTATTACATAAATAAAAGTATATGCCTTAAAGAATTGACTTTCACCAACTTCTAGAATTGGAAACCAGTTATTATGCCTCCTGAGTATATTTTATACTTTCTAAATGCAAACCAGAAAGGGACTTTGTTAATCCCTTCTGCACTGTAATATTGCTGAGTCTAACCACGCTGATCCATGTCCTGTGTCAGTGGGTGGATGGCAATGGTAGACATGCAAACCAAATAGACTCCCACAACAGCTGTGGGTATCTTCTGTATATTGTCGGAGGCTTACTCAACACATCCAGCAGAAGATAAATACAAGTCACAAAATGGTCTCATATGCCACATATGAGTGCACATACTCCTGAGAAACTAGTAGAAATCTGTATAAAAGGGAAAGTCGTTTTCATTCCTTAAAAGTCCAACATGTTTTATTTAAGTGAAATATATACATAAAATAAATCCATCATTCCACCATTAGTATATGACATGAGTAAGGAGAGGCACCAGAAAAAGCCATATATAAGGATAACTTTCAAAAATGAACAGTTACCACCGTAATACAAAAAAAATAAGATACAATGATGAAGGGGATTAATTGCTCATTATTTCAATGGATGTGTGCTGAGTGTCTAAGCTTGGTGCTCGGCACTCCGTGAATATATTAAGTCATGATCTGACCCACAAAAACTTTATATGAGTGCCAAGTGGGGAATGGAATAAAAAAATAAAAGTTGCAATGGACCTTGGGATGATATAGCATGTCGGAAGACACGGCTTGGATACATACCAGCAGGCATTGCCTCTAAACCTGCCTATCTTTTCTCCCCATAGAGATCTGCTCTCCTATTTCCAGTCACAACTTTAAAGGGAGATGATGAAATTCAGCTTCAGTATTGGTAGAAGGTGACCCTCATATATTATTCCCCTGGCCAGAGACTGGTTTCCACCAGGGTCTGAAATGCAATTTTATCTACCATGATAGAAAAATTCTGCTGGAGTCTTCTGGAAAACGCTACCTCAATAATAAAGAAAAATATATAGAAAGAGGAAATCCCTCTTATTCCATTAGATATTTTTGTGTTATGATGTCTGGTTCTATTGTTGCCTTTTTATGTCCGTGAAATCTACCAGCCTAAGGACTAGCCAACACGCCAAGAGGATGGCAGGGAAAGGAAAACAGATGTGCATGCACACACACAAACACACGCCAGCTCCTGACGGTGTCTTCAAATCTCAATTCTTGTTATGGTAGTTAATTATCTTTGTGATTTATATGATTCAAGGTTTTTTGCTTATTTTAGCCAAATGCATCCTAGCCGATATCAGCCATGTTTAACTTACACATGAGGTAATAGAGACCCTGAGAATTAAAGAGACCTGTCAAAGGTGGGACAGCTCATTATATCTAGTAACTACAGTAGCCAATAACCTGCTAAATGGCTGTCAGACTTGAGGAGGCTACTCTCTACCAATGCTAAGCTGACCACATGGAGTTAAGGAAGTGTCTGTAATATCCCTATTTTAAAAAATGCATAATCTAAATCTAATCATGAGATGATTGTTTTTAAGTGTAGGCTATATTGTTACAGGCATACCGCACTGAAATGTGTTTTGCTTTCTTGTGCTTTAGAGATGCTGTGATTTTTATATATTGAAGGTTTATGGCAACTCTGGGTTGAGCCATTTTCTTGGTGCCATTATTCCAATATGTGCTCACTTCATGCCTCTGTGTCACACTTTGATAATTCTCACAATATTTCAAACTTTTCTATTATTATAGAAGAGCAAACCAGCCATCCACAGCAAGCTCCTAACTCTTCAATTCTATGAAGACTAAGAGAGGTGAGCAAGCTGGGGAAGAAAAGTGTGAAGCTGGCAGAGGCTGGCTCATGAGGCAGAGGAAAAGAAACCATCTCCATGACATAAAAGGACAAGGTGAAGGACAAGTGCTGATGCAGAAGCTGCAGCAAGTCATCCAGAAGAACCAGCCAGGATTATTGATGATGGTGGCTACGCTAAACAACACATTTACAGTGTAGAAAAAAAGAGCCTTATAGTGGAAGAAGACGCCTTCTAGGACTTTCATAGCTTGAGAGAAGTCAATGCGTTGGCCTCAGATCTTGTAGGCCAAGCTGATTCTCTTGTTAGGGGTAAATTCAGCTGTTGATTTTAAGTTGAAGCTATTATCGCTTCTCAGCCTTTTGGCTAAGATCAAGTGTAAGTTGAAGCTGTTTACCATTTATCATTCCAAAAATACTAGGGCCCCTAAGACTGATGCTCAGTGTACTCTATAAATGGAAAAACAAAACCTGCATAACAGTACATCTGTTTACAGAATGGTTTGACTATTTTAAGCTTACTGTTGAGATCTACTGTTCAAAAAAAGAAAAAGAAAGAAAAGATTCCTTTTAAAACGTTACTTCTCACTGACAATGCACCTGGTCACCCAGAAGTTCTGATGCAGATACAAGGAAAACAATTTGTTTTCATGCCTGCTAACACAATATCCATTCTGGAAGTAGTTACAGTCTTATTAATTATGAAACACATTTTGTAAGGCTACAGCTGACATAGATCATGACTCCTCTGATGGATTTGGGCAAAGTAAATTGAAAAATTTCTGGAAAGGAGTAACTAGTCTAAGAGCCACTAAGAACATTTGTGAGCCAGGAACAAAATGGCTCACTCCTGTAATCCTAGCATTCTTGGAGGTCAAGGTGGGTGGGTGGCTTGATCTCAGGAGTTCAAGACCAGCCTGAGCAAAGGCAAGAACATGTCTACTAAAAAAAGCCAGGTGTTATAGCAGGCTCCTGTAGTCCCAGTTATTCAGAAGGCTGAGGCAAGGGGATCCGTTGAGCCCAAGAGTTTGAGGTTGCTATGAGCTATGCCAGGACATTCTACCCAGAGTGATAGAGTAAGACTAAAAAAAAAAAGAAAAGAAAAAAGTCTCAAAAAAATAAAAGAAAATTTATGATTCATAGGAGATATCAAATATCAACATTGGGCGGCGCCTGTGGCTCAGTCGGTGAGGCACCGGCCCCATATACCGAGGGTGGCGGGTTCAGACCCAGCCCCGGCCAAACTGCAACCAAAAAATAGCCCGGTGTTGTGGCGGGCGCCAGTAGTCCCAGCTACTCGGGAGGCTGTGGCAGGAAGATCGCTTAAGCCCAGGAGTTGGAGGTTGCTGTGAGCTGTTTGATGCCAAGGCACTCTACCGAGGGCCATAAAGTAGTGAGACTCTATCTCTACAAAAAAAAAAAACAAAACAACAAACAACAAATATCAACATTAACAGGAGTGTGTTAGAAATTGATTCCAACTCCCATGGATGACTTTAAGGAGTTTAAGAATTCAGTAGAGGAAAAAACTGCAGATGTGATAGAAATAGCATGAAAACTAGAATTAGAAGTGGAGCCTGAAAATGTGACTGAATTGCTACAATCTCACCTTGAAGCCTGAATGGATGAGCAGTTGCTTCTCAGGGATCAGTAGTTTCTTGGGATGAATTTTACCCCTAATGAAGGTGCTATGAATATTATTGAAATAAAATGGGAAAAAATTAGAATATTACATAAACTTAGTTGATAAAGAGGGTGGCTCCTATGGTAAAAGAAATTCTACTGTGTGAAAAAGGCTACCAAACAGCATCACATGCTACAGAGAAATCCTTCCTGAAAGAAAGAGTCAATTGATGCAGCAAACTTCATTATTTTCTAAGAAATTGTCAAGCCACTCCCATATTCAGCAACCACCTGTCTGTCAGCAACCATCAACACTGAGGCAAGACCCTCCATCGGCAAAAAGATAGGTTTGTGGAGAAAGCTCAGAGGGTCATTAGCATTTTGTAGCAATTAAGTATTTTAAAATTAAGGTGTTTTAATTTTTTTAGACAGAATGCAATTGCATAGTTCCCAGACCACAGTAGAGTGTAAAGGTGAGTTTTATATGCATTTGGAAGCCAAAAAATCCCTATGACTTGCTTTATTGTGATATTTGCTTCACAGTGATGGTCCAGATGAAACTTAAAATATCTCCAAGGTATGTCCATATTTACGTATGGTGGGGCCAAAAGATCAGGAAATATAATGTAAAATGTAAAAGAGTAAAAGAGTAAAACGTTAAATCAGCATATTTTAAATTCAGAAAGCATTCTTATAACTCACATTTTGAATCTGCTTCACAGACATTATCACATTTGTTTTGCAGCAGGACTGCAGGTGTTTCAATTTCCAGTTTGTAATGACAGGAAACAAGGAGTGTGGTTGGGTGGATCTTCGCCACACAGAAATGATAGCCAAGGCTCAGGCTGCTCAGGTTAAATGCCTCCGAGGCTAAGATAGGACAAATCACTTCAGTCCCCCCTGTAAGTAGGCAAAAGAAAGGAACAAAGGATTGGAAGCAGCTGCAGACTTCAAGGAAGTGTAGGCAGACAGATAAGACCCCACCACTTCCCTGTGGCCCCGAGATTCTTCTCTTCTTCTGGGGACAGAGCCAAACCCTCTTTGACCACCCCAGGCCTATATTTTCAGAGTTGTCAACTGCCTGTGACTACTCTCTGTGTGTTCCTTTCCCACCAGTTTTCCCACTGCTGTTCCTGAGTTGGAACATTAAAGAAAAAAAAAAACTTGGAAATAAATTGACAACAGTCTGATTTTTGCTGATTCTTGGACTGAAGAGGGCCTGACTTCTCTCTGGTCTTTGATCTTTAAAACAAGTCTGTCCTTGGCTTGTTTTCCTTTCCTCTTGGTCTTTATCTGAATAAGGTGACAGCCCCTGTAATAGTTTTCCATAGTATGTTTCTCTGTATCACTATCCCTCCTTAAACCTTGTACTTTGGGAGGTGGCAAAAACTTTAAACTCATTTTCCAGATATATGGCAGACCATGCCTTCTACTTCAACAGTCTGGACTTAATGTTCAGAACAGTATGGAACTGGTCAGGGTAAAAGAACTTTCTGTGCATCACCAATTAATATCACATATTAATTGTATCAGGCTAGTCTCTCCACCCTCACGCACACCTACTTCCTCTAACATGGCACAATCAGTGCTTACTCCTAAAGACCACAGTATTTATTTATTTAGCAAACAATTTCCTGAGCACCTACTATAAGCCAGACACCATAGCTATGATATACCTGTGAGTGAAACAGAAATAAATACTTGCCCGCTTGGGGTCTATATTTAGCAAAAGAGACAGTGAATGAACAATGAGCACTATTAACAAGCAATTATGCTGGAAGGTGATAAATGCTATGACAAAAAAAAAAAAAGAAAAGTAATGTCAAGCTAAGGGGAATTGGGATTAGCAAGTTTGAATTGTGAAAACTGTCACTTTAAAAAAATCGAACTGATAATAAAAGGAAGTTTTACTTTGTCAGGAAAGAAATAGAGACGGATTTTTAAATTATATGCGATCGTGACAGGAAGTTGTTGATTTTGTTTATATTCTGTCCTAACATCTCCATCCCCAGGGCCTTCCAAGGCCAAGAAAGGGGAAACAGAAGGAACTGACCTAGGGCCAGAGCAAAGAAATCAGGAGAGCCTTGCAGAAATAGCAGAGGGGACTGTAGAATGGGAGATGAAGCCCAGAGACCCTGGGGGAGGAACTCGCTTATGCTAGCCAAGATGAACTCAATCCCCCGATGGGTGGGAAGTCAGGGAAGAAACTACAGTCACCTGCTGCAGCATTCACTCCATTCCACTATTCTTCTGACTGCCTCTTTGTGGAAAAGAGCCATGACTTCTTTTCCTACCTACTTGTCAATGTGAAGAATGACTCCAGGTCCTATCTCATGACCAATTTCAGCGGTCATCTTCCCTGACCCCTTAGTAGTACTTGTGTAGGTGACCACTCCTTCCCATTACATGCCCTCTACCTCCTTGATCTCTGAGTCTCCTGTGTCCTCTGTTGCCCCCCATCTTCTCTGGCATCAATTCCCAGGCTCCCTTGTTCATTCCTCTATATGTTCTCAGCCTCTACATGTGACAGCACCCCTGTCTTTTTCTATATCTATACTCACCTTCAAATTATATCCAGGATCGTGGTTTACATACCATCTCAGTAATGATGGTTGCTGCATTCACATGTCCAGCTCTGAACTAGCACTGCCATTCAGCATATCTACCTAATGCAGATTTCAAATTTAACATGTCTGAAACTAAACTCTTGATCTTTCCCACTCACACCTTAAACTTTCCCATCTTAGTAAATGGCAACTTCATCCACCTAGTTACTCAGTCTAAAATCCTTGGGGTCATCCTTGTTGCTCCTCAAACATACTAAGAATATTCCCTTCCTAGGATGCTGCTCCCTCTCCCCATCCCCATGGCCCTCTCCTTCCTTCCCTCGGGTCTCTGGTCAGACGTTGCCCTCTCAGAGAGGTCTTATGATTCTTCTAAAACAGCACCTTCTGTCAAAATCTAGTTCCTTGCTTTATTGTTCTTTACAAAAATTCTACTACTTGGTATACTATATGCTTATTTGATTATTTATTGCCTGTATCTCTCATTAGAAACTAAGCTTCATTAGATGGATTAATCATTACATTTCTATCACCAAGAAGAGTATCTGTCATATAGTATTCAATAAATATTATATATATATATATATATTTTTTTTTTTTTGCAACCTTTGGCCAGGGCCAGGTTTGAACTCGCCACCTTTGGTATATGGGGCTGGCGCCCTTCTCCTTTGAGCCACAGGCACTGCCCTTCAATAAAAATTTTTAGAATTAATGAACAAGAGAAATATGGTTAAGCAATGTAGATATAGTGTGTATACAGGGTCTGGCTAAAATTTTACTAAGATCTGGATGGTCCCTGTTTGCTATCTGGAAGCAAACAACTTGGGACTTGCAAGTGATTCAAACAAAAACTATAAATAGAACTTAAGTAGCCAGGCACCATGGTGGGTGCTTATAATTCTACCTACTCAGGAGGCTAAGGCAAGAGGATCACTTGAGCCCAAGAGACCGAGGTTGCTCTGAGCTGTGATGATGCCACAGCACTTACCCAGGGAGACAGAGTGAGACTCTGTCTCAAATAAATAAATAACCATTAGTAAAGCTAAAAGAAAATCCATGGTCCTCGGGCAAGCTTCTGGCTATAGACCTGTGCTCTCCTTTAGCCATTTGATTACAATTTTTAAAAATTAAAAATTGAATTTCTCAGCTACCCAAGCCACATTGCAAGTGTTCAACCACCACAGGTAACAACCAGTGCCAACTGTATGGACATTGTCATCATTGCAGAAAGTTCTATCGGTCAGCACTGCTACAGATTAACACCTGCTTTCATCATACCTAAAGTTCACATTTACTTTGCTCTCTTCCTCCATCACAGTTTGCAAAATGTTTAAGAAGTCTACCATTTCTGTATTTCAGTGTTTTATTTCCCAAGCTGTCACTACCTCTCAAGATCTACTTCCATAACAGTGTGTGTAAAAATACACACAATTTTTTTCCTGACAATTATTTCGCTCATTTCAATCTGTTGCCACTGTGTATTCTATATGACTTTACTGTTTTATGTCACTGGCCCTACAAATATTTATTGAATGCCTCCAGTATTAAGAACATCACATTTGGCTTTAAGGTATCAAGAGTGTACAAATGAGAACTGAATGTGCAACATGGCTTGGAGAAGGGAGCAAAAGGAGATGTTGAAATCCATTAAAAGCCTTCACATGAAGGCTATAACCCAACTATAGCACAAGACTATGAGGAAAGGGCCAAGAAGGGGAAGGGAGGGGGGAGGTTATGGTGGAGGGAGGGTAATGGGTGGGGCCACACCTACGGTGCAACTTAGAATGGGTACAGGCGAAACTTACTAAAGGCAGAATACAAATGTCTACATACAATAACTAAGAAAATGCCATGAAGGCTACGTTGAACAGTTTGATGAGACTATTTCAGATTGTATATGAAACCAGTACATTGTACCCCTTGATTGCACTAATGTACACAGCTATGATTTAACAATAAAAAAAAGTAAAAAAAAAGAATGTTATATTATATCTACTGTGGAAAAGTAACCTGAACTAAACGGGTGGCTTCGGAAAGAAATGGAAGAAACTTGGCATAAATTAAAAACAACATAAAGGAAAAATCAACAATACTTAAGGACTCATCTGTCACGTGTGACATGGAAGAATAAAAGTCAGCTGTAACTCTCGGAGTTATGTAAATTCTTAGTATGTGTATCGTGTTGGCATTAGAAGCTGCCTAAGCTTAGAAAATTAAAGTAGTACTGCTGGAAACAGACAAATCAGGTGGAAAAACAAAGTTTTGAAACAGGTAAGAGAGTCAACCAAAAATACCCAGCTAGCAGCTAGACTAGAGGGCAAGACGTTTGAAAATCATCTCTAAAAATGTGTAAAAATGAATGAAAATGCCAAAGGTAAGAAGAAAAGGATAAAATGTGAGCATTTTTCTTCCCCTTACACATCAGCACCTTCATATATTTTCTGTCTATAATTAAGTCCTCCTCACTGTCCCCACCCCTGCCCCCCAGTCGATGTTTTGCCGCTTTTACAGGTTTCTGTTCCAAGTTGTCACCATAAATCAAACTTTCTATTCAGAAGGTTGTAGTACTGTATGCCAGTAAAATTTCATAATCTGTCCATTTTTTTTTGTACAACCTCCTAATTATCCTGACAAACCATAAAATATTTTTAGATTGTGGAAATGTGCATGGAACGTTTGTGTATTTATTTTGGAATATAGCCCAGTTGTACTGTAGTAACATAACCCATTAACGTATAGTTGTTTATACACATTTTAGGCAATTAAGGGTGTCTTTCAGGTTTAATGAGTACTGCAAAAGCAACTAAGACTTTGTAGCATAAACCGTATGGACTGACGGTTGCTTTTAACGTTGAACCTGAGGAACATAGCATTTTAAGAATGATAAGATGAGTGAAGGGCTCGGTTTTAAAGCAAATGATACCTACATATTTCTGTGAGATTTTGCTATAAGAATTTAAATTATTATATCTTTTTATGTTTAATGCATATTTATGTGCACATTTTTACATTTAATATAAATTTATTTTAATGAAGGACCCAGGTCAACAGAACCATCAGTGAACCAGGATTTCGGCAGCCACTTCAAAAACCAGGCATGAGAATATTTAGTGGCTATTTAGGAAGATTTTGTGATTAAATTTATTCATTCACTATTAGATGATGAAATATTTTTATAATAAAAGTGCAGGGTGAGAAGGGGCTATACAAAAAGGAAAGTTAGCCTTGTCTAGGGAATTAGAGAAGGCTGCTTAGAAAGTAATTTTTATCAGTGTCTGAAGAATAAGAAGCAATCCAAAGAAAGAGTTAGAAGGAAGGAGAATTTAGGAGCAGGCAATAAATCTGATTATGACAATATCTTATCCTTTAAAAAAAATGCATCACACATATGGAATAAATGGTTCTACTAATTTCAATAATATTAAAAAAACTTAATAAAGGGCGGCGCCTGTGGCTCAGTAGGTAGGGCGCCGGCCCCATATACCGAGGGTGACGGGTTCAAACCCAGCCCCGGCCAAACTGCAACCAAAACATAGCCGGGCGTTGTGGCGGGCGCCTGTAGTCCCAGCTACTTGGGAGGCTGAGGCAAGAGAATTGCTGAAGCCCAGGAGTTGGAGGTTGCAGTGAGCTGTGAGCTGTGTGAGGCCACGGCCCTCTACCGAGGGCCATAAAGTAAGACTCTGTCTCTACAAAAAAAAAAAAAAAAAAAAACTTAATAAAACTTAAAATTTTCAAATGCTTTTAAATGGTGTGAGACATGATAAAGTAATCATTTTTAAAAATGAGGAAAATTATTTCAAAAAGAAGAAACCTTTTTATGGCCCTTTGGAAATGACACTAATTAATGAGAGAATTTTTTTTTTTTTTTTTTTTTTTTATAGCTGGTCACATTTCCCACTCAAAGACAAAAACCATCCCCAAGGGGAAATAAGAATAGAATAAAAGTAGCATCTTTACTCAAGGAAAGTATTTCCAGTGACTCCTAATGTTGATAACTGCTAGCTTGAAGAACACCTAAAACTCTGGGAAGAATTGAGTGATATGTCCAAATACTAGCAAAAGTAAACAGTCAGAAATTCTAGAATTTTGCTGTGATTTCAGTAGCTTTCATATGAATCAGGACACTTTGCTATTGGAATCTTCCTGTTGATTCTAGAATATCAAAAGGCATTTTGAACAATTGGTTTGGATGGCTGCTATCATATATGTGTGTCTCTAGCACGTACAATTTTAAAGTCTAACCTATATTAGGAATTGTGAATCTGATCTTTTGACCAAGGAAGGAGATTATAATTATTAGAAAAATATCTCATTTACATTTTTGCCACATCCTAACACTTAAAATCATTACCACAAAATGACCAAAATATATATATATATATTAAGCCCCTTCTTGTTATATAAACTAACAGAATTAATGTAAATGTAGCTAATAATAAGCTTACCATATGATGATAAATAAAAATAAACACAATCAAACTAATATACCCAAATCATTTTTAAAAAATACTGGCTATGAATTCAGAGAGAACTGGTTTTGAACACGTCTCACCCAGCTTTGTGGTTGTGCACAAGTTCCCTAAACTCTTTGAACTTTCATTTCTTAATCTGTAACATGAAATGTAAATAATCTCTAAACTGGGCTTAGTGCCTGTAGCTTTGTGGCTAGGGCGCCAGCCACATACACCAGAACTGGCAGGTTCGAACCCAAACAATAATGACAATTACAACCAAAAAATAGCCGGGCATTGTAGTGAGTGCCTGTAGTCCCAGCTACTTGAGAGGCTGAAGAAAGAGCCCAAGAGTTTGTGGTTGCTGTGAGCTGTGACGCCACAGCACTCTACTGAGGGTGACATAGTGGGACTCTGTCTCAAAATAATAGTAATAATAATCATCTCCAAACTGCATGGTTTTCTTTTGGAATTAGACAACAAATTACATAAAGCACCTATACAATTTTGGGCAATAAACATTTCTTTTCCCCTTCCTTTCCCTAAAATTTTAGGTTGAATTACTTTAATGATAGTAACATCCACTACTGAGAGGAAGAAATGAATGTGATTGTAAGAACCACATTACAAAAACAATCACTTCATCGAAGAATCTTTATTATTGATTTATACATTGATTTATAAGTCCTGATTTATATTGATTTAAAAAATCTTATTCTTTCATAAAAAATTACAGTTCGTTGATGCTGTCCAAATTACATTTATTAGGAGATAGTTAATAAATTGAAAGAGTACTTGAGATTTCTGTGAACATTCAAATTTTATCTTTTTCAATTCAGCCCTGGAAGAATGAACAGCTTTCTAAAGCCAAATTTCAGGATGAAAGCAACAGAATTATTATATTTTCCTCTAATATTTTCACAGAATTATAACTTTTAAATATACTTGCACTTACCTTTGCAAAAAATCTTTCCTATAGGTTTGGCTGGACTCTGGCACTTCAAAATATTACTTAGCAAGTCATCACCATTGCATTTCTCTGGGTGGTTATTTATGTCTGGGTGACTTAGGGCTGTAACTTTAAAAAATTATTTAAAAATCTTATTCTACTCAAAAATCTTTGTTAAAATTTGCAATTTTGTTGGAAGTCATAAATATCTGATTTTTTAAAGCAATTTATGTTTTCATTTATAATAGATCCAACTTAGACCTCTACCAGGTGATTTAAGTATAAAAATGAACCCAATAAAATTACTGATGTTTATGAACTTTATAATGATTTTATAGAAAATAAGAAACAAGAGTTTAAATCATAAGGACATGAGAAAAATGACTTTTATTAATGTGTTCTTTCCTCATAAAGCTACAATAAAAATAAATACAGTATTTGGATAAAAAATCAAAGACTAGGAAATATTACCTATAGTCCAAAAGATCTATTGACCCCAAAGGGTTACTATTATTTATAATTCTTCTATGACATTATGGAAGATGTTTGAAATATAATTTACAATTTAGTTTGCACAGGAAAGCTTCAACATTTGAATGCTTATGTTATTATTTTATGGATAAAGAAACTGAAATTCAAGGATTTTAAGAAATTTTCTAGAGATCACACTGCTAGTAATTGATGAAACCAAATCTAAATTCTCGTTTTCTAATTCTAATATCAAGCTCTTTAATTAGGACCGAAGTCCTAAAATTATAACCAGAATCATAATTTTTCAGCATTTTGGTTAATAAGATCTTAACATTCGGCCACAAAAATCATAATTACTAAAGAATTAAATATACTTGTAGAATCACAGATACTACATGACAGTGAAATGAGAAATAAACTCTGAGTCCAGAAACTGATTCTAATCCAAAATTAACAAGATAATATAATTATTATAGTTATTACCAACTGTGTGAATTTCAATAAGGCAATTAACTTGAAAAGAAACCTTATTATTATTAATCTAGTTCAATCTAAGTGCTAAAATCTACTATATACAAGTGATTTCCCACATTTTTCCTTAAATATTAACTTTTTCACAAAATATTTATAAAATATTTTGTATACGTTGATCACGTCTTTGTAAAATTTTGTTAAGAATACTTGATGAATAAAGGTCCATGTAGCTACAGTTTCCCATTTTCCCTTCAGAGGTAACTGGTGGGACACCCTGCAGAGTGTGACAAGCTTCCCAGAAGCTCTCTTCATGCCGTTTTCCAGTCACCATCCTTTTATATCCTGAATCCTAAAATAATAAATTAGTTTGTCTGGATAAATGTGACTATACAAAATGTGTTCTCCTGTGTCAAGCTACTTACAGTCAACATTATGTTTGCATAATTTATCCATGGGAGCAGTAATTTATTATCATGACACTTGTAATATACAGAAATATAGATGTGAGACGTACATAGAATACACTAGATTCTGACATATAAAATGTCACAATTATCTATCCTACTGCTAATGAATATTTGTCTTGTTTTTAGTTTGAGGCTATGGTGTACAATGCTGCTATCAATACTTCGTTCAAATCTTTTGCTGCACATATGTTTCATTACTATTGTGGATTAATAGGTGTGTAATTGCTGGGTCATATTTGCTATGCCTAATTTTAGGAGTTATTGCCAGTCTTTCAAATGCTGTCTCCTATCAGTTGAGAATGTGAGAGTTCCAATTGTGCTACACGTATGTACTGCCTGACACTATCTTCAGGATTTGATGTTAAATTTCAGTGGATTTTGATGATTATATGGTGGTATATCATTGTGATTTTAATGTTCATTTCCCTGAGTCATTTTTTTTTGTGTTTACTGGCCCCTTGTAAATTGTCTAAGGAAATACCCGTTCATGTATTTTTCCGATTTAAAAAACTAGATTGTCCATCTTTTTGTTATTATTTTGCAGCACTGTGTACATATTTTTATTGTTAAATGTAAACATGTATAGCTTTTCATATCATTCTTTTAATGGTGCCTTTTGGTGATCACAAATTTCTCTGTAAATTCATGAAGATTGGATAAGTGAACTACATCAAAACAATACCATTTATAATTGTATCAAAAACATAAGCTACTTAGGAATGAGTCTAATGAAAGCTATAAAAGCCCTATTCTCAGAAATTGGTAAGGCATTATTGAAAGAAATTTTAAAAGATCTAAATAAATGGAAGGATATGCCATGGCCATAGAATGGAAGCCTCAGTGTTGTTATGGTAGTCAATTGCCCCAAACTGACACACAGATTCAATGCAATCTAAATTTTAAGATAAGTAAGTTTTACATGTGAAATTAAAATCAAGTGATTTTAAAACTGTCGTGGAGATACAAACAGCCAAGAATACCCAGGGTCATCCGGAAGAATTGAAGTTGAAACTGTATATCAAAACTTATTAGAAAATAGTGAGTTCAGAAACGATGCCACATAGATAGTCATTCTTATTTATGACAAGTCGGCACTGCAGAGCATCTGGGAAATAAATGTCTTTTCAATAAATGGTGCTGGGTCAACTTGCTGTCCAAATGGGTACATTCTGTTCTGAATTTTCCTTTATTGCTATTTAACAGTGTATTTTAGCAGTCTTTCCATAATACCATGTGTAAATTTAACTCACTTTAAATAGCTGCATAATAGGCCTGGTATAAATATATCTCAACTTATTCAGCCATTCCTGTCTTGATGGATACTTAGCTTTTTTCCAGTTTATTTCTGTGGATGCTCATAGACATATATCTATAGTACAACACCTTAGAAATAGAATGCTGAATCAAAGGGTGTCTGTATTTAAAGTTGTTGACACATTTCCCTCCACAAAGGCCACCGCTAAGTATGTTCTTACCAAGAGCTTATGCAGGTGCCCAGAATGTAACATAAGTGACAGGTGTCCCATATTTGTTCCACTTTTACTGTTTATGACTCACAAAGGACTTCATAAACAAATTTAATTACATTAACCGTCAATAAGTTGGAAGGAAAGTAAGGCCGCCTCTGCAGAGGTTCAAGTAAGAGCTGACTGAGCAAACAGGATGCTCATGATCTGCAGGCAAAAGTGGTCTTAGAATAGGAACAGTAAAAGCTCAGAAACATCCTTCTAGAAAAGAAGGAGCAGGTCCCAGGACCAGAGTCAGATTTGGGCTCCGTGAAGAAGGCAAACTCAAGAGGCAGTGTGCTGACTGGGGGTAAAGTCTTCTCAACTCCCATGCTGATTAAATTACACCCAATTGCCAAAGACTGATTAAATTGTCATGTCATCAAGGAATTCTGCAGTATTGACTATTTTGTGGTATTTAAATAAGTGGGTGATCTGCTGGGATACAGAAATCTCATTAAAGCTTTTCACTGGAATGGTATTTTTATAACTGGATTGGACTTTTATTACACTCAAGCAATTCAGCTAGTGCTGTCTTCCTTGAATAAAATAACTCCCTTTCTCAAACTATACAAATCTTCCTCCTCAACTTTCAAGGTTCATCTCAAGCCCCATTTTCTCTCTGAATTCCCCCCACCCTTGAAACTCAGTTTTATCCTGACAAAATTGTTCTTGCAATTCAGGGCCACACTTTATCAAGTGCAGTTTTCTTTCATTGTTTTATGAATA
The DNA here is from genome assembly GCF_027406575.1 of Nycticebus coucang. NCBI lineage: Eukaryota > Metazoa > Chordata > Mammalia > Primates > Lorisidae > Nycticebus > Nycticebus coucang. Next base: position 110,082,648 of record NC_069786.1, read on the forward strand.
ATGGTATCATTCATACAAATCTGGTTTCTCAAAGTTTACTCTGGGAGAAGGGTCAGACTGGAACCTCACTTATACTTCTTATGTCCCATATTTAATCTTCACAGGTATCCTTAAGGTACGTATTAATATTCCCACTTCTTCGATGAGAAAATAGAATTTAGAGGTATTACGTGCCTTCCTTTATCACATAGCCACTTAAGTGGCACTTAGGAATTCAAACTCAAGCTATTTTATTACAAAATCACTTGCCACAATATCTTCTTAAAGAGTGTTCTGTATGTATTTTGTACTTTGGCATCTGAATCTATGATATCAGCACCACCATCCCATTAAAGTGGAAGGAAAGATCATGGGCTTCAAAGGACTGGAAACCAGAGCTCCAATCCTGGCTCCTCTACTCTGAACACCCATATCTTCCCTTTTTGTAAGGAATGCATATAACATCTATCCAACTACCAAAAGAGGTATCCGTCTTAAGCAGTGCATCAATGCTGTTTGTTTTTCAGAAGTAGTGTGACATAGTGCTCAAGTTGGGTTTGGGGTAAAAAGAATCTTGGTTTGATGATAAAATCTGCCCCCCGTGAGTGTGCTAATACCAGCAAGTTACCTATTTTCTCTAAACTACATGCCCTCATCTTTAAAATGTGTTTGATAGTCACCATCTCACTGGATCGTTAGAAGCATTAAATGAGGTTATATATGTAAAGGTTTTACCATATTATCAGTCCATAGTAAGTGCTTCATAAAACTATCATTTATACTCATTTCAATGGATTCATGGAAAATAGACATCTATGCTAAGCATACTAATAATTGTCCATAAACATAAAAATGAATTAAATTAAAACAAAACATTGGGAAAAGAGGAAAACATTATTTTAAATTCCTTTAGTCTTGGTGCCTCATACTTAGTAAGCCCAATGCCAGAGTGATATTTTATTCCCAGCTATGCAATCAAAAATATTTTTGTTCTTGCAATTCAGGGTCACATTTTATTAAATGCAGTTTTCTTTCATTGTTTTATGACTAATGGTATCATTCATACACATTTGGAAAGGAAATGGTATAAAAACGGAAGAAAGCACCTTTTCCCTAATCAATTCCAAAATAGGCTTATCTTATAAGGTTATCAGTCATCTGTTTTAATTTTGATCGCAATATTAAATAAAATTATGAGTAGCAGGAGACATTTGAGCTCATGTAGACACACACCTTTTAAGATTCCTGTATATTAGCTGAAGTTTTGAAAAGCACACAATTATCTAGCTTTATTTTCCCACCTTTTTCTGCATTTAAGCAATAAAAATAAACCTCGACAATAACAAAACAATAAAAATAATTTAAAAAAACCTTGACAGATCTAGAACCAGTAGAACTGACTCAGGTAAAAATTAACATAGATTGTTCAAAGAAAACATAAGAACATTTAAAACATGGAATGTTTAAAAAAACTTTCAAGAAAACATGATTTTCGATTACATGTCCACACATACTCTAACATTCCTATAGAGATTTACAACTGAAATTGACAGAAAATTGGCCTATGACATTATATTGTCGACCCTTTTATGGTGGGAAATACACCAATTTTTTGTAAGTTTTCTTAAACAAATTGGAACTATCTAAAGAATGTAGATTTGACTGACTTAAATCTCATCCTAGAAACTTGTATACTTCTTTGCAAGAATCTCATTTGAATGCTAGCCTATCAGGTCAAGCATAGCTATTATGGGGGGATGGGAAGAAAAGGACAACAAAAGTTAAATTTGATGTTCATTAACATGAAGGGAAATTTCTTGCCCCATTTAACGAATATCTTGGTTGGTACAGTGTGACAAACACATTTTATTTGTTAAAATCTATTATACCTGCTATAAATTGCATTTCCCTACAGCTAGAGGCTCCATAGTTGGTTAAATTCAATTTGAGTTGCCAAGGGATGTTAATGGGTATACTTTCTATTTATTCTCTTAATTGTTCTTTATCTAAATTATCACTGATGATGAAATCTTGTATGTGCTACATTCCCACATAATCAGAAGGTCGAAATAATTTTTCCCCTTTAGGATAATGATACGGAACTAAAAGCCCATAAAAATCTTTAGGGGTAGTTTGTATTTTGTTTCAAAATAAACAATTTCACTTCGACCTTGACAGCACTAATAGAAGTGGAAGTAAGAGACAAACTGAAAGTAATCAATGTTAAGCCCATAGTAGTAAAAAATGTATATGCTGATTGACTACCACAATTTATTTCTAGCATCAGAATGCCCTTCCAAACCTTTAAAATCAAAGTTTTCTATCTCAAGTACAGCTTTCTAGTCAACATGTTATGTGTATGATATGACACTGTCATTTCATTCTTAAATTCATTGCCGAGTTTATACTATAATAGCCCCAGTAAAATACAAATAATGCATTGGAAAGAAAAATGGAACGTTCATCTATACTTATCATTTCCAGCAGAGGTCTCTAGAGAGCAACAAAGTTATGGAAATAAGGGATATATGTTCAGTAATTTAAATAGAAAATTTAACTCTTCAGCTTTACATGAGCCCTTTCTTTTCACCCACGCCCCTTTCTCTTTTGATGTCTGTGCTCCTTCATCAGATAAAAGGCTGTCTAAAAAACTGATCAGAAGTAGACACAAGAGAACAGGTTAATCCCAAGTGCACCGGTGTAATGTGTCACACAACAGACAATGTAATTATCTCAGCAGCCTGTTTAACCAGCTAATTTGGCAGCTTTGCATACCAGGGGTGAGCTCATCTGTTCACTATATTACCAGCCAGGACATTTTCTACCAAGATCACTACAGTTTTACAAAAGCTTGTAAAAGCCTAAGGATTGAGGGTTTCATTGAATGTGGTTTAACAGCCTTTTACAATCTTTTATTTGTAGGGAAGCAATGGACTAAAAAAAGAGAAGAAATGAAGATTAGCATTGTACAAGACCCCCAAAATGAAGTAAATGATGTAAATATCCATATGTGTTCACTGAAAATGAAATATCTCTCTCTATACTCTCTCTCTCTATGCAGATGTGGTAAACGACTCAAAAGAAACACGACTTTGACGTCAAAGGTGTCTACACTCAGTTTTGCCTTTCTTAGAAGTACATTTCTTTGCCATCAAATACATTCTGCATTTTGCTAAGGAGAATCGTGTGGGCATTAGTGTCACCCTGACCTAGACTTTAATTCTGGTTCTCTGACTGTTTTCTTTACTGACCTTGGGCAACTTACTCTATGAGTTTCCTAATTTTTAAAATATAAACAATACTGGTATATTTTATGATTATGGAGGGAGCTTAAGTCATATGTCAGAAAAATATATGGCACAAAGAGACAGATATATAGTGCCTATATTATTTCACAAAATATACACACATGCAAGTATATACATATACACAAATATATATACACACACATATATATAAACATGCACACACACTCACATTATATATATAACTCAGTACAAAAAAAAAATAAATAACCAAAACTGCAGGAAATAGTTATGCAGAATTTGAGGCCAATGAGAGGCCAAGGAGCAACCCTTTGCCATGTCCTTCTGGAGAGGCCCTACACTGGATTCTGGGATACAGATGAAAGGCCAGTATCTTTTCAGGTCCTCCCTGGACTGATCCAGCTGACCTGCTACCTTCCGAGGACCAGCCCTAGGCCCTTGGCATCTCTGTTGCCTTTGAGAGCCTGCTGTGGGCTCCTGCACAGGTGATTGACATGGAGGACCCCCAGGTACCCAGATGAAAGCCCCAAACATGACCCTTTCATGGTCAGCTCAGTGCATGCTCTCAGCAGCTGTGGTGACTACTGACCCAGATCCCCAAAATAAAGACCGTTAGGACCTTGATCCCAATCCACCTGAAAGAGGAAAGATAGCACAATCTGTACCAGTGGTTCTCAACCTGTGGGTCGTGACCCACAGGAACTGTATCAAAGGGCCACGGTGTTAGGAAGGTTGACAACCTCTAACGTTGGCGCACAGCTTCTTCCCTTCCCAACCCATTGTAATGAGAATAAAATGTGAAATGAAAACAAAAAATCTTAAATGTTACCAAGTTAAATGTGGATATAAGCTCTTAAAGTATCTTTAATAATAAATGCATATCTCCCCCCAAACGAAGGTGGGCTAACGAAGGTTAATGTTGTCCTTGGGGTGGTAGAATTTAAATTTCATGAGTCTCCTAAGCCTATCTAACAGAGAAAAAAAAATGTTGCCATACTTTAGTAAAACCTGCATTTCAAGGCACTTCCATGATTTATGAATTTCTCTCCTGTAGAGAACAAGTGATATATAGCTGGAGTCTAATTCATTCCAGCTCATCACACGTATTTTGTAAGTCCATATCAGCTTTCTAAATCAATACATAGCTAACAATGAGTAGATGTATTTGGGTTTGAAAAAGAGACAAAAATTAGATTGTGTCCTATTCCTTGTACGGGATTCTGTCAACGTGTTTTCATATGGTATCAGGTCAAACACCTTAACTCATTTTTTAGACTCATTGCCCAATATTCTTCAGCTCTTGTGTAATTCACTCTTCTACTATGCTTGCAGGCAATATGAATTTGCATGGGTTAAAAAGGGTCATTAGTTTGTTACTAAGTATCTGTATGGCCTTTGGCAAAGGTAAAGTATTATATGAATAGCAGCTATCTGTGCCAGATTAACAGTCCCTTCCTCAAAGCCTTTATTTTTAAAGTTTTATTACTTGTTTACATAGTGCTATTCATAAAACTCATCACTGTGAGGTATCCTTTATTCACATATTTATTAATTTATTCAAAAATATTTATTGAGAATCTATCGTATTCAAGCTTTGCTCAGAATACAGCAGGAAAAACACAGACAAAAAAGGGAAAAAAGCAATGTGTAAAGGCATCTTTGAATGCCACAGTTATAAAATTAAAATCAAAAAGAGAAGTTAAGACTTCTTTGCATATACTACATACCAGATGAGGTCCTAACTTAAAGGAAATGATATAGGACTTTGAGGACCTCTCTCTTTATTAGTAGAGTGTCTTTTCAAAATATTAATACACCTAATGCATATACATTAATAATTAATATTATTATATTCTAATATTTTTGCATATGAAATTAAATATACAAGTTGCTCAATATTTTGCTAAATTACTGAGGCAAATGGGGGTTTATTTCTATGGAGTCTGTAAGAAAATTGTTCTTACCTTTTGTTCATGGCTTAGGTATAACTGGGATGAAAAGCAGAAAGATGGGTTAATTTGGGGGGAAAAATAAGCTCATGGTATTCCAGGCAGAAGGAACCATATAAGACGAGATGGGGTCTCATTTGGTTAAGTCATACAGTAGTAAAGAAGAACAGTAGGAGATAATGTTGAAAAAACAGCTTGGCAGGGGTGTGGGAAGCTGAGCTTGGAAGGTCAAGGAGTTTATAGTTTTGTGTTTTTTTTTTTTAAGATAATTTAATCTTTTCCAACAATTTTAGTGAGGCACAATTGATATACAAAAACTGCACATATTTAATAAACACAATTTGATGAATCTGGAAAGATGCCTACACCTATTAACCAATACCACAACCAAGGAAATAAAGACCCCCATCTCTTCCAGAAGTTTCCTCATACCCCTTTAGTTTTTTGGTCTCTTATTATGTATTGTGATAAGAATACATAACATGAGATTTGCTCTCTTACCAGATGTTTCAAGTGTACAATAAAATAGTTAACTAAAGGCACTGTGTTGCACAGATCTCTAGAATTTGTTCATCTTACATAACCAATACTTTATACCTACTGAACATCTCTCAATTAACCTTCCTCCCAGCCCCTGGAAACGGCCATTCTACCCTCTGTTTCTATAAGTTTGACTATTTTAGATTTCACATATAAGGGAGATCACGCACTATTTTTACCTTTCTTTGCCTATCCTCCAGGTCATCCATGTTGTCACAAATGACAGGATTTTCTTCTGAAAAGTATTTCATTGTATGTTGAAGGCCCATTTTCTTTATCCATTCATCTGTCTGTAAACATTCAAGTTCTTGCTACCTCTTGACTGCTGTGAATAATGATGCAACAAACATGGAACTGGAAATATCTCCTTGAGATCTTGATTTTAATCCTTTTGTATATATCCCCAGAAGTAGGATTGCTGCTAGATCATATGGTAAATCTATTTTTAATTTTTTAAAAAACATTCATAATGTTTTCCATAGTGGATGCCCCATTTTATGACCCCACTAATAGTGTACAAGGGGTCTAATTTCTCCACATCCTTGCAACACTTGTTATCTTTTATATTTTTGATAATAACCATCCTGTTAGGAATAGGTGATACCTCGTTGTGGTTTTGATCTGCATTTGCCTGATGATTAGTAATGTTGAGCAGCTTTTTATATACCTGTTAGCCCTTTGCATGTACCACGTGCCTTGTTTAATTAAGACGTTTGTGGGTTATGCTATTGAATTGTAGAAGTTCCTTATAAATTTTGAATAGTAACCCCTTATCAGCTATATAGTTTACAGATATTTTCTCCCAATCTGTAGACTGCCTTTTCATTTTGTTGATTATTTCCTTTGCTGTGCAGAAGCTTTTAAGTCTGATGTAGTCTCACTTTTTATTTTGCTTGTGTTGTTTGTTTGTGCTTTTGGTGTCTTGTCTAAGAAATCATCGTTAAGACCAAAATCAAGATGTTCTCCCCCTATGTGTACCTCTAGGATTTTTACAGTGTCCAGTCTTACAGATCATAAGGATTTATCCCTGGGATACAAAGATGGTTCAATACATGCAAATCAATTAATGTGATACGCCACGTTAACAGAACAAAAAAATAAAAAATACATGGTCATCTCCACAGATGCAGGGAAAAATCATTTCACAAACAACGCTTGTTCATGATAAAATCTTTCAACAAATTAGTTATAGGAGGAATTTGCCTCAACATAATAAAGGCCACATAGGATAAGCCCACAACTAACAATATATTCAGTGGTGAAAATGGAAAGCTTTCTAAGATGAGGACAAAGAAAAACTACCTCTATTCAACACAGTAGTATAAATCCTAGACTAAGCAATTAGTTGAAAGAAGAAAGAAAAGAAAAAAAGGGGGTGGGGGGCAAATAAGAAAAGAAGAAGTAAAATTATTTGTTTGCAGATGGCATGATTTTATAATAGAATATTTTATAGATCCTACCAAAACCTCTTAGAATAAATAAACTCAGGAAAATTGCAACATACAAAATTAACATACCAAAAAAAAATACAGTTGCATTTCTATAATGAACTACAAATGACCCCAAAAGGAAATAAGGAAACAATCCCATTTACAAGAGAATCAAAAAGAATAAAATACTCAAGAATAAACTTAACCACGGAGGTTTTCACTGAAAATTATAAACATTGAGGAAGGCAACTGAAGAAGGCACAAATAAATTAGAAGAATCCCATGTTCACGGATTAGGAGACTTGTTACTGCTAAACTGTCCATACCATCCAAAGCAATCTGAAGATTCATTGCTATGTCCATCAAAATCTCAATGATATTTTTTACAAAAATAGAAATCAAGAATCTCAAAATTCACATGGAATCAGACAAGACCCTAAATAGCTAAAGCAATTTGAGAAGGAAAAACAAAGTTGGAAGTATCACATTTCCTGATTACAAAGTAAATTACAAAGCTAAAGTAATCAAAAGTACATGATACTAGCATAAAGACAATATAAAAACCAAAGAAACAGAATAAGGAGCCCAGAAAACACACACACACACACACAAACACTCATGATGTAAGGTCAACTGATCTTTGGCAAAGGCGCCAAGAATACACAAGGGGGGAGTGACAATCTCTTCAACAAAAATGGTGCTGGGGAAACTGGATTTCTACATTACAAAAAAATGAAAGTGGATTTTTTTTTTCTTTTTTTTTTTGAGACAGAGTCTTGCTTTGTCACCCTCAGTAGAGTGCTGTCGTGTCACAGCTCATACCAGCCTTAAACTCTTGGGCTTAAGTGATTCTCTTGCCTCAGACTCCCAAGTAGCTGGGACTACAGGGGCGCACCACAACGCCCAGCTAATTTTTTGTAGTAGTTGTCATTGTTGTTTGGCAGGCCCAGGCTGGATTTGAACCCACCAGTCCTGGTGTATGTGGCCAGTGCCCTAGTGGCTGAGCTATAGGCGCTGAGCCTGAAAGTGGATTCTTATACATAAAATTCCAAGAGTATACAGTTCATATGCAGGAGCATAACAAGATCAGAATTCGTCTCTTGATAGATCAATATGTCAACAAGACACGAAATGAATACAGGGCAAGGAAGACAGAGGAGAGCTGCTAAAGGGGAGAATAGATGTTAAATCCATGAGGTTTAAACTAGAGGCACAGAAGTAAGAATGCAAGGTCAAAGATGATGCAAAAAAAAGAATGCATACTAGTGGTAAACGGCTTGGATTTGGGCTCAAGGACATTCATTAACAGAATAAAATAATTTTTGTTTTTAGAATTCATCTCACTAAAGAGTCTCATGTAATAAAACAATACAAATTCTTTAAAATGTTCTCCCCTAAGACAATGTCTAGATAGGGTTGCTCTTCTAGGAAATGTTAATATTTATTATTGATAATTAGGTGTTACATAATAATAGGACAAGTACTATATTTATATATTTATTATAGTTATTTGAATAATAAACCAACATTTATTGAGCACTTACCAGATAGCAAGTTAAAATGAACCAGATAGCATAACAAGTCTATACGTAGTTACACTTATCATCCCCTTTACAAGTGAGAACATGTAGAATTAGAGAACTTCAGAAGCAGAGGACCGGTGAACTCAGTTCTACAGTAGGTCAGAGTCTGTGGCATGAACACTCAGCCAAGGTCACATGTGAATGAGTGGTAACTAGTTCATCCTAAAGACCTTACAGAATTCTCCCCATCAATTTATCACCAAAAGAAAATCTTCAAATCTTTAACTCAAATATGACGAATGTCTACCGAGTACCCACCATGGCCAACCTCTGCTTTAGATATGTAGACATTGTCTCCTTGGGTACTGAAGTCTTACTTGAGAGAGAGAGAGAAAAAACATATAAACTTTCAGGGAATTTTTTCATTCCTACCACTCAGCTACTTATACCCAGCAGTTCTCAACCTGTGGGTCGTGACCCACCATCAGAAAACACATCCTGCATATCAGATATTTACATTAGGATTCATAACAGTAGCAAAATTATAGTTATGAAGTAGCCATGAAAATAATTTTATGCTTGGGGGTCACCACAACATGAGGAACTGTATTAAAGGGTCGTGGCATTAGGAAGGTTGAGAACCACACTCTGGGCTGATTAGGGGAAGTAGGTGGAAGGAAGAACTGGACAGCATGGAAAGAACCAGAAGATACTTATTCTACCTGGGAAGTGACATGAAGACCCAAGATGGAAAAGTAAGGACTGAGCCCAGGCCAGATGCTCCGCAGGAAAAAAAAGGAGAGATTAAGCCGTTTATACATCCAGAGAAGAAGAAATTTGGGGAAGAGAAGATATTCTAAGGAAATTTTGAATTTTGCTCTGTGATGTGTTGTGTAATCCCACCTAGGAAAGATAGGATGTCTATAAAGTTCATCTGTAATTTATAATGTAAAACTACTTTAAATTGCACACAAACTTTATGGACACCCTGTATTTAGGGAAGATCCACATTACATTTAGACTTCGGAGGGGATTCAATTTTTTTTAACTATCCTAATTAGATACACTTAGACAAATCAGCCTCAACATTCTATATATGTGCTGAAGTATGTGTCATGACCATTCTGAGAGAGGGCCCATGTTGTCTTTTTCTATTAATCATTAAAGTACAAAAGTTTAAGAATGCATTGCTTTTTCCTTGCAAATTATATCAGATTGAAGGATATCACTGCAATAATAGTGTCACTCATTCGAGTTCTGAAATCCTTTTTTTGTAAGAGGATGACAATGAGGTGGAGGTATAATTAGCAGGAAAGCAGTTAAATCTATCCTGTATGGAAGTATATATCATAGCAATTAGAATCATCTACCATGATGGAGTTTAAACAATTAAGATAATCCACTGAGGGGAAAAGGGTAGAAGTGGAAAAATCAGGGGATTCAGAACAGCAGTCTCAGAAAAAGCACCCACTCACAGGTGATGAAAACACAGTTCTCTGCCTCCAAGTTTTGGGTACCGTCTGTGTCGAGAAGGCCTATAAGAAACTTCATAGCTCACTAGAACAGGACCAAAATTGCTTCTGAGTCTTCTCTACCTTCATATTTTAGGAACAATTTTTTTTCTTGGCATCCCATTTCCCCCAAGAACCAGCTTTCTCCTCTTTGTTCATCTTCTCTCATAATAATCATCACCAATGGATTCAAATTTGTAAACTAGAAGCTGTACCCTGACAAAAGTTTAAGAAAATGTATGCAAGATAAAATCTTTAACAAAGATTATTGAACATAATCTATAACCATCTCCTATTTGCCCTTTTCCCATGGATTAATCTCCAAGCATCAGACAGGCTTTAGATTTGGATTCCTGAGTAATTCCTTAGATAAGCTACCCCTGACCTTACTCTGACTTTTGGATACTGTCTCATCTATTAGCCTAAGATTTGCCTGGATTTGTTGATCCATCTCTCGGTTAATTATGGCTTCCTCCCTTTAAGATGACAGAACAAATCTTACTCTCTTTCTAACACTCTATTCCCCAAACCAATCTCACCTTCAAATCTCCTGTCAATTCACTGCTGAGTCTTCAGGGAAGTGAGAAAGTGAGAAGAGGAAGGCTTGTCTGGCAGGTTACAAGGACGAATGTGACAAAGGAAATCATGCCTTGAGAAGTTCAGGAAGGTGAGTGTCACAGGTAGTATTAATTCATTCAGGAAGAATCTGGGTTGGTACTCATGGCTGTCGATCCAACCAAAAGACACTCGTATGACTCAGGATTTGAGGGAGTAGGCTGAGATGAACCTTGGACACAGATGCAAATTGGGCATCATAAAACAGGCTAACGACATTCAGGTTAAAATACATAGCAAAGGGCAGGATGGGATAGTGGATAGACTCTGAAGGAAGAAACCAAAATGATCATTTTGATTTGGTATAAATAAGGGACCCAAATAGGAGTAAACTGAAGTTGTGAGTGCTCCTAGGGCAAGAACAGAGCACCTTCCATTTTGATTTTAAATATTGTTGATGTGAGTTACCTCGCCTGCTTTGCAGAATGATGAACATCATAGGAATTTCTACTGACAGTTATAACAGGTAGTGAAATACAGACTTAAAGTTAACACTCACCATTAACTTTCATACCCATTATGTTCCCAAATATATAAAGTATTTACCTCATTTTCCTATTTATACTTTGTTCTCACAAAGCACAGTATACTTTGTATATAACGTCTGCTCATTTAGAAATAATCCATAATGGAAAGCGAACTGCACAATGATTATTTACTCTATAAAAAACAACTTTTTAGTTAAGTTTTTCTGAGTTATTTCTCACACAACAAAATGTTAAATGCCATAATCTGCCAAATGGTATACACATTTTATACTGTATTGGTAGGTCAGGGACCAGTATTTAAGAGAAAAGAAGTTACTGGCTTCCGTTCTTCCAGCACGGTTAGAGTTAAAATGCAGGCTTTTTTCACCCCTCATGTTTGCCAGCATTGTAGACTCTGTTAGATTACCTTAAATCCTCATTCTACCCTCAAGTCAACTCTCTGTGTCCAGCGTAACTATACAGGAGCTAATCACAATGGTGTAGGTAAGGTTACATGAGATCCTCTGAGAAACATACCTCTGAAAGCACAGCATAGTATAATTAAGATAATTTCTACAGTTTTGAAATCTTCCAAAGGCCTCAGGGTTGGTTTGGTTTGATGCCAAAATATGTCAGGTTAACAGCCAACAATCATTTCTTTCTTTCTTTCTCTCTCTCTCTCTCTCTCTCTCTTTCTTTCTTTCCTTTCTTTTCCTTTCTTTTCCTTCCTTCCTTCCTTCCTTCCTTCCTTCCTTCCTTCCTTCCTTCCTTCCTTCCTTCCTTCCTTCCTTCCTTCCTTCCTTCCTTCCTTCCTTCCTTCCTTCCTTCCTTCCTTCCTTCCTTCCCTCCCTCCCTCCCTCCCTCCCTCCCTCCCTCCCTCCCTTCCTTCCTTCCTTCCCTCTCCTTCCTCTCCTTCCTTTCTTTTCTTTCTATAAAGAGAAGCCTTCTGGCACACTATTGCTGAATGTTACATCAGCACACTAGCACAGGAGTTTGATGAGTTTCAATTGATTTCAGCAAGCACTCGATATAAAATGATAGATTCTGGACTGAAATGTGAGGACAGGACAGTCATTTTTACCTGGGCACAAATGGTGAAGGGCTAGCTTCTCTTCCTTCAGAAATGTAGTACTATCCCCTTTTCTTACTCCTATTAATTTCTACCCACTTAATATACAGCAATATTTAAAAACAAGGAGTATTATGAAGATCTAAAATTATAAAAATATATTAATAGGTTTTTCCTATCACACTAAGTAAAAAAATATATATTTTTAATGAGAGTTAGGATTAGAGACTTCACAAACCACTTGGAATGTTTGGAATAAGTCAAAGAAGAGGAGCTCTCAAAAGCCCAGAGAATGGTTGCTCCAAGAAGATCAGAGGCAGCCAGAGAGAGAGAGCCTAGTTATGGAAGCTAAATTAAATGAGGCAGAGGGTACGTGCTCAATAAAGTCAAATAGAAAAGAGGCCTGAAAGTGATGGTTAGCTTTGATAATTAGGATGTTGTTAATTACTTCATAAAGCAACATTAGCAGAGTTGGGCAGGTAGATAAAGTACATCATGTAACAGTATAAATAACAACATTCTGAACTCCGGGTGGAAATGAGTGCGGGCAGCCAGGAAAATGACAGGGGTGGCCAAAGAGAAAGATTCTTCTGAAACAAGATAAAGACTTTTTTTTTTTTTAAACTTAAGTTGGAGAAATGTGCATATTCATTTCCTAAAAGAAAGGAGCCGCTATAGAAGAAAACAGATTAGAGACGTAGTTGAGAGAGATGAATGTTGGGTCCGTTTTGAATTCTGCCTATGTATCCAGTTTCCCCCTGGATTCTGGGACTAATTCCCTGTGCAAGGAGAACACCTCCCACTCTAGGCGAGCAGAGCGTCAGAGCCTCAACTCATCCTTGTTGCTTTCTATACTTTCTGGCTTTGTTACAGGTATGAGTTCTGGGCTCTGGCATGATTCCTTGTGATCAGGCCCTTGATTTGCATTCAAATTAGTCTATTTCAAGTTGCCATCTTGATTTATTTCCAAGAAACCTTGTTCATTTCACATTCCCCATTTTTCTTAGGTATATACATGTACAACTGCCCACCTCATAGTCATTCTCTACTCCCTTCTTCCTGGATAATATAACCCCACACTGTTCAGATCTCAAGTGACCACATACTTTAAGGGAAGCTGAGCCCCTTCCCACCCCAGCAAGGGGAATTTTACTTGGTAAGTGCTAGTTCTGTAAATTCTATTCCCCTGGACAGCGATTCATTTTGAAAAAGGATATGTCAAGATTCTTACCTATTAGTGCTCTTCAAAGGGGAAGCACTGGAGGAATCATTTCTACTTTTTCTATCTGACATGGCTATGTCTACCTGGAACACTTGGCATATGGACACATCCAGTGACTGTGAAGAAACAAGACAGGATGACTTGAGCAAAAGATGGGTCTAGGGATATTGTTGAACCTCCACATCTGCTTCACCCAGAACTTCCTACCTTCTGTCTTCTTGTTATATGAGGTCATCTGGTTTGTTTTTTTTTTTTGCAGTTTTTTGGCCAGGGCCAGGTTTGAACCTGCCCCTTTTGGTATATGGAGCCAGCACCCTACTCTTTGAGCCACAGGCGCCACCCAAAGTCATCTATTTTATTGAATATGGTTTATTGAATTTTCTGTTTCTTTAAACAACAACAACAAAAAGATTCTAAGTGACATATTATAGAAGGAAACGGTGAAAAAAACTGATATTATTGAGGCCTTAATATATACCAGATATTTTGCATCCATTATCTGATTTAATTTTTACAACAACTTCTACCATTGAAAGGTACACTTGGCCTATAATTCAAACTATACCTCAGAGAAAAATATATAAATGACCTTATTTTGAATTATTATTAAAAAGCTAAATAGGGGCTTGGCGCCCATAGCACAGTGGTTACAGCGTCAGCCACTTGAATACCACCCAAGCCAGCTAAGCAACAGTCACAACGGCAACAACAACAACAACAACAACAACAAAAAAAATGGCCAGGCATTGTGGCAGGTGCCTGTAGTCCTAGTTCCTTGGGAGGCTGAGTCAAGAGAATCAATGGAGCCCCAGAGTTTGAGGCTGCTGTGAGCTGTGATATCACAGCACTCTACTGAGGGCAACATAGTGAGACTCTGTCTCAAAAAAAAAAAAAAAGCTAAATAGGATGAATTTATATCACCATTACATTTATAACAATCATTTGGAATTAATGACCAGTTAAGTAAACTGACTAAATGGGGAAGAAAAGGAAAAGAGAAAATTTAAGAACATGATAGTCTTCACTGCATTTATCATATCCGGTCGACAACTCTATAATGTTGTAGAATTGTAAAAACACTAACCTTAGAATCAAAAGATATAGCTGGGACCAAGTCCTTCTCCATTATTCATTAGGTCTGTAAGTTTGTGCAAGTCATTTACTGTCTCTGAACAACAGGCTCTTTATCTTTAAACTGAGGGTGATGATTTGGTCCTTTGTTTATCTCGCAGATTGATTCTCTGAATCAAAGTATATGCAAAAACCTTGTACACCTTGAAATGTGCAGTATGCATGTAAAGAAAATAATAAACATTCTAGTGAACACAAATGGTGGAATTTCAGACTGCATTCTGGGATATGTTAAGTTCTGTCCTTGGGATATTTACTCATCACCTATTCTGAGCATCCGTGGCCTTTCTGAAAGTGCATAGTAGTAACACTGCACAGTGCCACAGACAGCTGTGGATTCAACTGAGCCATTTGATGATGATGACCTTTGAAGGCTCCTCATCTATACAGCTGCCCTCACTTTGCTCACTGGAGTTGATAGAATCAAGCCACAGGCTTAGCATGTGATAGCTGGTTTGAGTCAAGTTTGGAAATCACTCTATCAAGAAACCACTCAATCACTCTGTCTAGAAAACAAATGGAGTAGAGATGACTCAGACCCAATTCTAAAAGTGTTTTTTAATGGAGCATTGATTCAGCCTCTACTGAATATTTACTAAAAATAAAAAAATAATATTTGCAATACTCTTTGTGAAATCTCTTCCAGACGGCGGTAACATCTGAGAAACACTTGGAACACCGCACATAAAATTCTATCAATAAGAGCATTATTCTTATTTAGAGTATTTTTTCTCATTCCCCAATGCCTTAAATGTGGTGCATTTTCCAGGAATGTCAGAAAACTCTGGAAATCAGCAAATTGAGCCCTACTACTCAGTATTATAGTATTGCATTTGTCACTTGCTATGAAAGTCCAGAATGTCTTTTTCCCATAGAAACTATACTTTGAATGTTGATCAGATTCTCAGACTGGCCCAAAAGTTGACTACGAATTCAAGATGAGACGAAATGGGAAAGAGTGACTCCAAAAGGATAAAAGTTTTAAAGATTTTACATTTAAGCCCTTAATCCACCTGGAATCGATTTCTGGGCATGACGTGGTCCTCCAGCCCCTTTGCAGTCCACACACTTTTAAATGTGCTGCAGTTCTCCTCAAAAACTGCTCAGCTGCAGGTCACAACTGACCTTTGTGTTGTCAAATCCAATGGGCAATTTCCTGTCCCTAATTTTTGTGTGTGCATTTGAGAATCTCCATAATCCTTTCCTTCTTGGAACTGTCTTTCATTTCATCTGTGACACTGTTCTCCTCAGTTTCCTCGACCTTCTGATCCAGCCTTTTGTATCCTTCATTGTTCCCTCCATCTGCCCCCATGGTGGTGATATGACCCAGGGTCCCACCTTCAGCCACCCATCATCTGTTTAGTCTTTCCTTGCATTCTCCCATACTCATGTTTAAATAGACACCTGTCTTCTAATGACTCATGCATCCATTAACTCAAACCTAGGTCTCCATCTGTAATACTAGTTCTCTTCTGTCAAATGACTGCTTCATTGCTGTTAGGATTTCCCAAAGGCATCTCAAAAGCAACATCTTTAAAAGAGAATCTTTCTTCCACTCCCCTACCTTCAAAACTTTGCTCATCTTGCTACTTGACTTACTTCCCTTCATCCTCTGCATCTAATCAGTGAACTAGCCCTACAGATTCTTTTACCTAAATACATAAATATTTAATGTGTTAAGATTTCTCTCCACTTCCTCTGCTGCTGGTTAGTTCAAAGACCCCAAAATTTGGGGTTTTGCAGTAGCCCTTTAAACTGTCCTCCTACAGCCAGGCTGGACCTCCAGAAGCCATCACCTGCACCTGTCAGAGTGCTCTTTATAAAATGCACGTCTGATCATGAGACAGGGAGTACCAAATGCACAATATTCTCACACTTCCCAACCCTTACACTGACCTTCCCACAGGGTCAGACTCACTACCCCACTCAGAGGCAGTCATCAATCCTCCTGCAATTCCTAACAGAAACTTCTGCAGAGCTGCCACCCTCAGATTAAAGAGGATGTTTTACCTACCAGTCATTACTTTTGACAGTTCCCAGCCCACCAAGCTGCCAACACAGTACGGATTCTTATTCTTACCCTTTGCCTTTTATCCAAATTACCACTCTTGAACTCCCTTTATAGTCCTTTAACTCTGATCTAAACTGAGTATGGGAGAACACAAGGAAAGACTTGTACCTTCAGCTCCAGATCTAACTCTTTCTTACTAGACATCACCGTTTGGATGTCTCCTACACATTTTAAACTCAAAACTAAATTTACTATTTGCATCTATCTCCAAATCTTCTTCTCTTCCTCCATTATACCATAACTCAGAAAATCGCTGATGTGTAGAAATAGCCTGATGGGTTCCCCCTTCTCTGGTCTGTCTTTATTTCACAAGAGTCATTTCCAACGATGTAAATCTGCTCCTGTTCCATGTTGAAACCCTTTCTTAATCTCAGCACTACTTCTCTGAATAAAATAGAATGGTGCTAGTGGCTGGGGAGTACACTTCACATTCCCCAAAGCTCTTATATTTCTGGGTCAAGCACACAAAGGGAATCTGGAAATCTTTACAAAACAATCCTTTACATCAGGGTAAAGTTGTAGCTACTAAAAAGGATTAGAAGGTCCATGGCAGAAGTGGGAACATCTCTCACTCTACTAACCTTCCCACCATCACCATACCCATCCTCAGAAACTTTTACCTCTTGAACTTCATATCCTCTTTTCCTTTTTTTTTTTATTATTAAATCATAGCTGTGTACATTAATGCGATCATGGGGCACCATACACTGGTTTTATAGATGGTTTGACACATTTTCATCATACTGGTTCATATCCTCTTTTCCCTTGACAAGTATTTTTTGTGCCCCTTTCTCCTCATTCTCAAGGTCAGACCTCTTCTCGTGCGACTTGTCAATCAGTCCTGTTGACTTTCCTACAAGGTAGAGATGGGAAAAGCTGCCTCACACTGGTCAGCTCTTCTTGAACGGTACCTGCAAGACACCCAGACCATTCACAGCACTGTGAACTTGTGGTATCTTTTGCTATGTGAAGAGAGTCTATCTTTTTCCTCTGCCCTAGTTGGAATATGCTTGAATTCAGACAAAAGAAATAGAAAACAATTATTTTTAAAAATATATGTACATTTTTTATGGTTTATAATCACTCTTGCATAATTATTAATGTCTGCCTATTCTGTCTCATCTTTCCCCTGCTCCTGCTAACACTTGGTGTTTCCAGCAGACGTCAGTTTCTTTTCCATGGCTGGCTGGCACTCACCATTTCTGTACAAGCTGACATCGTATTGTAGGCACCTGTGACAAGGCCAGATCGTGCTCTCTAGTCACAGGAGAGTGCCTGGCCAGTGTGTAGGCCAGGCCAGAAGTGCTGGGGAGTTAGCACACTCAGAAGCACCCCTTGGCCAACTATGGGTGGGAACTTGTAGATAAACACCAAGTTTCTTCCTGCTTAAGTGGAACAATTTTGAAGAATGTTCTGTACAGTCTTTCAGAAGTCCCAGTTTCAGAGATTAGTTTCCTAAGAAATCATCTGCTCACTAATGCACCCTGCACTGGCTTTGATGCCTTCTCAGTCTTTCTTCCTCCCTTATCTAAAAAATCTGTGTCAGACCACCTCTCAAACAGACTACATACACTCACATCTTTTATCTCGAGTTCTACATTTGAGAGAACCCAACATAAGAAAATTAGTTCTTAAAAATAGTCCTAAAAAGCAGAACGTGAGGACTGGATTTTAGAATTGGAGTATTCACTAGTCACCAGGGATCCATCATGAGCTGGTGATAAACCATAGCCTGCTGTGAGTAACAGCACCACTATTACTAAGTAAATTCTTAGATTTCCTCTTTAATGAATTGGGATCAGGTAGAGGTGGGAAGGAAAAACACATGATGATCTTAAAGTCTGTGAAGTTGGGTGGCTACTGCTAACAGCCATAAAAACTTTTTAAAAAACCCAAGGGGAAAAAATAACACTCATGGGTCAATAACTATGAAGAAGGTTTAGCAGCAATTCTCCACCTGTGGGTCACAACCCACAGACACTGTATTAAAGGGGCATGGCTTTAGAAGGTTGAGAACCACTGGTTTAGAGCAAGAGCTAGACCATCTCATGGCAGCATATAAAAACACCTTCATCTTATACATTGTTACCATTGTACATTGCTTTAAATCAGGGGTGAAATTTGACTATAGGGGTGACTATAGGGGTGAAAAAGTAACAGAGGAAACTGAATATTCAAAGCCTCTGAAAGTCTCCAATGCTAATGTCAGGAAAGGAATTAGATTCTATGATATAGGATACTGATGTTTGGGTGAATATGCTTGAACTTTGAAGCAAAATTCTCTGAGCAGGAAAAATGGCTCCCTCTGCTTGTTATAGAGAGTAAGTCCCCAGTGCCTAAAGTCCCTGAAAAACTCTTCCCTGCCCTCAGGCAGAGGACTTGTAAGAGAATGCGTGACTTCCTCAGAACCTATAGACGCTGCACTCTGGACCAGTAATTAGGGTCCTCAGCATCAGCAGAGGAGGGAAGTACTATTCCTACCACAGGAGCAAAGCAAGTATCAACCACAAGAACGGGAGGAACTGGCTAAGGCAGAAACTTGGAGAAAATGCCTGGAAATCAATTTTGAGAGTAGTGGGTGGAGTTGCGGACAAGATGAGTAGGAGAAACCTCTCTGTGTCTCTAGCTTAATATCCTGACGCCTGCAAATGCTGTTAACATTGTTACACCATGGCTGTTTGAAGCTCAGAAATAACAATGGCCTATCTGATAATTGAAGCAGAGTTGCCAAAGTGGTCTTGATAAGTACTGAGGAGAGTATCAAGGGTCTTAGAGATATGCAAATTCGGGGATGAATTTGCCACATGAGATGGAATAGCCCAGTAGATTTCAATGGTCCCCTGTGAGGGTAGGAGCAGAGCAGAAGATACTTGCTTCACCAAAGCAATAATGAATAAGGAATGCTTAAGTGGGGTACCAGCATCACTGAAAAGCACCGGACGGCTGCCCCCCACAGGGCAGGGTTGATGAAGAAGGAGACGCTGCAATGGAACTGACTATGGGATGTCTGTAAGGATGTTAGGATTTCACGTCAGCAGAGGCCAATGGTGACAGTCACAAGAAATAACCTCGGGGTTATTGGCAACCTTGGGGTTTGTCTGGCAGGTTCAAGGCAAATGGATTATTGGTGTTTCTAGGAAAGATACAGATAGTTAGTCAAGGAGTATGCAATGTGACCACAACAACAACACAAAGATCAAGAAGAGGTAAGAAAAAATATAATATCAATTACTGCAATGGAAAATCATTATCCCTCACCTGGTTTCCTAAAGGGAAAGACAAGATTGTTGCCTTGAGGAAAGACCCCAGAAGGTGACAGCATGTACATCCTATAGCCTTCTACACAATTCTTTCTTATATATCAGAGACCTAAGCCATATATCAAAGTCATTACATACTTAGAAAATGAAAATATTTAAACATTCCAAGAGCCAGAAAATTTGAACACAATGTTGAATATGGGAACTGACTGACACTGATATGGTCAGTGTCATTATGGTCTCCACTTAGAGTGGAAGCAGGTGGAGTCAGGTGATAGACAGAGCCCTGGTTCAAGTCCATCTCACCGTGGGTCCATTCACCCCATGGTAATTTACTAGAATCTTATTGCATAACCACGTTGGATATATTTGGTTGCTAGCAGAATCCTCACAATGGTTCCATGGTATATAGTTACAACCATTATTGCAATAAAGGCCCAGTAAAAACTACTGAAACTATTCACTAACACCCCCACCTCCCGCCACACACACACACACACACACACATTGAAATAATAAATTAAAAGCAGTATTACGTTCTGGATAGCATGGCATCACCCTCAAGTATTAAAAAATGCAGGGATGGGTGGTCGTGCTCACTCCTATCCCCATTTAATTCACTGGCATAACCTTGCACAACCAGCTGGATCAAGGCAGGACTACATGTAAAAGAACCAGCTACAGATGCTTAGTCAGATGTGGTTTCTAAAGTAGAACAGATCAGCACAGGCTCCAAAACTTGATGGAGGTTATTCAACTAAGGGATTTCACTCTATGAAATTAAACTGCAGTTCCTTGCATACGTCATACTCAGCCAAATTGCCAAGGCTTGGCCCATTTGTTTCTTCTGCTCATAGAGTATTTCCTTTGTTTTATCTAGCTTATTCCTATTCATCCTTGAAGTCTCAAAGTATAACCATCTCTGGAAATCTTTCCCTAATACCTTAGTAATATTTAGAGTCCCTCTATGTTCCCAAAGAACTTTGCACATAATTCTGTTATAATCAGTTAATATGTAAAAAACATTTTTTAAACTTATTTCTCTTTCCCCCTGAACCCATAAACTGTCTAAGAAACGTCTCTACCCGTGTTTTATTTTTATAGTGCCTAGCACACTGCCTGGGGGGAAAGTATGTGCTCGACAACTACTTTCCAGATGAAGATAAATCTGAAGTATTATTAAAGAACTAGTTATGTTTAGTCTGGCTAGTAAAGAAAGCAGAACATCTGTTCTCAAGTATGTCAGGGCTAGCTACACAACTTGGGTGCTTTTCTCATTAGCGTATTATAGTTATGTGTTCTAAGTTTGTAGAATTAGATGTTGGGAATGCTAAAAAGATGTTTATTGGTTGCAAGAACTGCTGGTGTGTCTAGTTCCTTATATCAATTACTAGATGCTGCTGATGGCAGTTGTTAGCAGTTTGATGTGTATCTGTGCAAGTCAACAGCAATGGCCTTGGATCTAGTGTCTGAGTTCAAATATCAAATCTGACTCTTAAGTGTTACACAGTCTTGGGTAATTCAAAGTAATCTTTCAACACCTCAGTTTCCATATCTGCAGAATGGGTTGCACAAAAGTACCTGCCTCCATGATTGTTCTGAATGTTAAATGAATTAACCTACGTAAAGATTTTAAAATAGCAGGTGGCGCCTGTGGCTCAATGGAGTAGGGTGCCGGCCCCATATGCCAGAGGTGGCAGGTTCAAACCCAGCCCAGGCCAAAAACTGCAAAAAAAAAAAAAATTTTAAAATAGCATGTTCTGCAAAGATGTTTGCTATAATAAAATCATTGTTTTTATTCAATTCACTAGACAAAAACAGTGTCAATGAGTGAAAGTGTTAGAAAGCATATTTTGATTCAATATAAAAATTACTTTCTTACAGTTTTTGCTATCCAACAGTGGAATTAGCTGTCTCACGATAGTAAACATGATACCACTAGAAGTTAAAGCATCCAACCAAGCACTGGTTGCCCATTTTTGAATATAATGAACTTTTTTTTTTTTTTTTAATTCTAAGCTAACGTGATTCTATGACTCCTTGGTACCACAATGTAGTAGGAAGTACCAATAATATTATTATTTAGGAACCTCAAATAACTTAAATTCTTAAACTTTCATTTCCCTTTCAGAAGCAGGAAATTGAATATTGATGCAGGTATGGAAACAGAATATCTATCTGTATCTTTCTTTAGTATCTCTTCCAACCAGTGACAACTGTGACTATTTGGCTAATGGAGATACTCCAAAAGGCTAACTAACTAGAATCATAACAGTCACAACATAGGCACTGTGGATACTGTTCCCCTGCTGAGACTGTTCCTGAGCTTTAGGATTTAGATAATACATATTCCAGGGTCATGATATTGCCACATGGGCTTCCAGGGGGACAGGTGGAAGGATGCTGGGGGAAAGGGAAGTTTAAAAAACATGAGAAGGAAGGAAGTTCTAAATTTCCATTTATCTTATAAGAGTTTATCTGCCCCACAAAGAAAGCTAAACAATAATTGACTAAGGCCAACACCTGATGCTTGGGCTGGAAATAAACATTTTTTCCAATTCCCCATGTTACCCAGCAAACCTGCTGCCCAACACACCTTACCCCACTTTCTTCATGCTTGGCCCCAGATAATAATATATCTAATCCATAGACACATGGGAACTGTCTTAGAAACAACCTCTATCTTTTCCCAAACCAAACCATTCCTTCAAGCAGCATTTTACATCATATAAATCCAAGATTTAGAAAAATAAATTGATACAGATATGAACTGAATCACTCAAGCACAACGGTCACTTTGAAAGTTCTCTAATGACATCAGTGCAAGAACTGGAATTCAACAATGAAGCGTCTAAAAAAAGCGTAGGTCTTACTGCGTTTTTCTTGACCATTCTTTAAAAAGAAACTGTGTAGAAAAGTAAAATCTCATTTACCACAGAATTGGTCTTTCTCAAAAGCGCAGAGCCAAATTGTAGCTCTAAAGGACACTTTATTAAGTTAATCGTACCTTTTTTTAATTGTCATCATATTGTTCTCTCTTTGTCATGTACTGATTAAAACTGTTCCTAAGAAAACACTATTTAGAGTTCCTGTTTGAAACTTTCAAGCATATTATTGCCCTCTTGGGAAATGGCCCTGAAACTTCCAGGTAAGGAAGCTAATCTGCCTACTGATGGAGCAGGGCTCACACGGAGACCTGAAGTGACCCTGCTGACAGCCAGCACCCATTGCCCGACATGGTAATGAGGCCATCATGGACATTCCAGCTAGTGGAACACAGCTGCCCGGACCACCCAAGGCAAAGCAGTCATGGAACCACCTTGCTAACCCAGAGAACCATAATAAATGGGAAATTTGTTTCAGCAAAGCACCAAAGTTTTATGTGACTTGTTACACAGCTATAGATAAAGGGTACGTCTTACATGCTAGCCCAGTTTCCTCCAACTTGTTCTGGTTTTCTGGTATATCTAGAATCATAGCTTATGTTTCCTGTCTCTCCAGTTTTAGGTAAATGAGAATGTAAGTGTCTAAGCCTGGATTCATCCATACTTTTTAACTTTTGCTTGCTTACCCTACACTACTAAGACATGTACCCTGTGTTTAGAGTTTTGAATCTGACTGTGAATCGTTCTCAGTCATTAGAAAAGGCCTATTTTGTTTCTTCAGGAATAAACTTCTTTTTTCTGAAAATTTTTGCCTGTAATTTTATTCAAAATGCAGGAGGAAAAATTCCCATGGTTATAACCAGCAAACTACCTGACATAGGAGGCAGGTTCAAGATCTTTGGACAGTGAGCCTCAGTCTATTGTCTTCATCTAATGATAGCCTTGTGGTCTTTTTTTCATCTTTTAGGCCTTGTCTGCGGAGAAGAAGCCATCCTGGCAAAATGCCTTTGCTGCTTTTTGGAAGTGATACAATCTTAAGTGTAAACAATGAAATACAGAGTCTTGATATTACTTTAAATAATTTTTCCCACTCTCCAATGACCATGCTGTGTTCAACAAGGAAGGGGTAAGCCATCATGGGTAGTGTAACAAATTTATTATTCGTTTGTCTGTCTACTTAGAAACTGCCTCAGAATAAAACAGGCAAGGATTTTGGAAGCACAGAAATGCTGTTTTGTTATAGTCTATTCAAAAAAGAAAGATAACGATGTGGTCTAGTGGTTTCCACATGTTTTTTAGTGTCAGCAACTCTGAGCTGTAATCTCACCTCAACTCTGTTTCTAGCTGACTCAGATTACTTAAGAAAAATTACCTAACATCTCTCTGTTTCATTTTTCCTACCTATAACAATAGAAGAAATCACCCTTGTTGCACAGAGAGATTTTTAAAAATTTTAACTGCAGTTTAAAAATATCGTGGAAATAAATGCTGTGATGATCTCCAATGCACACACATACACACATGCATGTGCGTGTCGTTTTTTTTTTTTTTTTACTCTCAAATTTATTTCATTCAAAATCTCAGAGACAAATTAAGATGGAAACACAGAGGTTTATAAATTTTTTTTTTCCTTTTCCCATTTTAAAGACATCTCACTCTTAGCTCAGCAGCAAGGAGGAAGATTGTTTCAGCTCCTATGCTTGGGCAGTAATTCAAATTCCTGAGGTTAGTGGCAGCATCTCAGAGTCTAGGAGATTTTCAAAGCTCCGTTTTCTTTTAATTAGCTCCCTCTCTGCCTCAGGCAATGGTTCAGGGAATCAATAGGTTACACTGAGCACAGACTTTGTGGGTATCAGGAGCTGCAGTATGTTGGGACTTGTCAGACCCGGATTCGGGTTTCAGGAGGTAAACAGTACTGGCCCAAGAACTTTACAGAGGAGATTTCAAACAGAAGCAGCTTACTGACTTTGGGAGTCTGACCATGATTCCCAGACAGAGATTGCCGTTACTTTCAACCACATCTTGTCCTTGTACAAGTCAGTAATGCTTCGGAGCTTGTCCTAGAGGCCTGCAGACCTAACTAGACACTGGTTAAGACTTAATATCACACCTGGGAAAAGTTGCAAGGATGGTTCAGCTGAGGTGTTAAAATGCTCACAGAGGGGTCTCCAGCCCATGCACTATCTGTTCCCCAATCTTGCTATTTTTTTCTGCCATAATAAGGCTTTCTGTGCACCCAGAAGATATTTTGATTACCATTGGCTGTATGCTTCTTTGTAGGGCATACATTTAATTTGTGCCATGAATTTTTAATTCTTTATTTATTATAAATATGAGCTGCATACAAGGCTCACAGCAGCTTTGCCAAGTGAGGCCTGGTGGATTTCTTTTCTAGAGTTCAAATGTCTAGTGAACAATTCTGCTGCTTTACATGTTGCGATCATTGTTCTGGAGCAAACTCTACAAAGCCCAGGGCAGAACGTTTGGAATTCTTTGTGAGTATTCATTATCTGTCCAGAGAATAGAACTCCAAAATTCTTCTCTAAAAAATCAGATTAAGTGACATGGAAAAATTAAAAAAGACAGCCTTAGTGATAAATCAGTCAGTAGCTAGGATTATGTGACAGTAAATACCACTAAGCCCGGTGCTATTAAAGCTTCAAACAGTATAACCCTGAGTGTGTCTCTAAAAGAGTCACAAGGTATTAGGAAAATTGGGAAATATAGGTAAATTTATTTAAAAAATTGCATATTAGTTACGTTTTCAAAATAATACACTCAAAATAGTTTAGAGTATGATACCTGTAAATGTCAAGTAATGGGTTTAGTTTTTAAATTGGAAAAGTACAAGAAATACACAATTGTCTGTCCAAAAGTCTGGAAACTCAGGGAAAGTAATGTACTTATTCTAAGTTTTTTCCAGATTAAGAATTAGGGCCATTGCTTTAAATTTCAAAATATTTTACCTGAAAATGTGTCTGCAGATTGAAGAAATCATATTGAATACATTATTTGAAATTGTAAACAGAATACTGTCTGATGACAACCTATATAATAGTAAATGATCCAATGTTGTTCATGCCAAAAACCAAAAGAAAAGACTTAGGCAGAGTCAAACAATTATTTTTAAGAAAACTGGGGAGAAGGGTTGTTTGTGAAGAGATAGAAGATGTGATTGTAGGAGGGAAACATTGTAATCAAAAAAGTAAAAAGTTACTGTGTGGAGGTTGAGAGAGAAATTTGGAGAGAGGAATTCTGTTCATTTTGAGCGTATACTGGGTCTCCCCATGACCAAGACAAAATAACCCTCCCTTGAGGCAAGGAGAACCACCTCCTCTGGCTTTAAATCCTTGCTCTTGTGGAAACTTTCAAGATTGCTAATTCCAGCTTTCCAGGTATCTCAAGCCTAGGAAAAAGGGTACTTTTGTTTTGTACTTCAGTGCCTGAGGCACAAAAAAGATTTAGGTCTTGCAGTACTTGTTCTGGTTTCAATTTTCCTTTCTAATGTGAGTGAGAAAAAAGTAAGTACAGTTGGTATTTGGAATCTCTATGCAAAACCCTATTAATAGTGGGGCAGAGATCAAAATGAATATTGAACATGTAAATCCTCCTTTCCTTTCCTTCTTACCTAAACATTAGCTATTTCTTAAACACTGGGGATGAAAAAGAGGACTTACTCTCTGATGCAAGAAAAGTTGCCTACACCGGGTCAAAAGCCTCCCTGACCACTCCATACCCAACACAGCCAATGGTGACTGCACCTTTTTTTTTTTTTTTTTTAGCTGGGGCTGGGTTTGAACCCGCTACCTCCGGTGAATGGGGCCGGCGCCCTACTAACTCTCTACAGACTAAAGGAAATGTACTTATTCCCTCCCAAGAAAAAGCCATAAAACAGTAAGATGATACTGCCAGGCAGCAGAATCAAGAGGCACGACCTTGACGATGCAGACACCTCGGTTAACCAGCATGGCAGCCATGCCCAGTTCTCTCCATTACTCCTCACTGCCTGCTACTCCTTTGAGCTACAGGCGCTGCCCCTGTGCACCTTTTTGATAGAGTGAGTTTTAGCATAGAAAACCTATGACAGGTCTGTCCCTGGGGTCTCTGTCATTGTGGAGAGATGCCGAGCAGTTAGGCTTCACCTGATTGATAGAGGTCTGTACCACGCACTTTCTGATTGCAAGGATGAAAGCCAGGCCAGGTATGATAGAAAGTGTGACTACAGGAGGGAAACATTAAATGGGATCAGGAATTCCACTGACCCTTTACTTTTGCACAATATCATTTTCTAATATAATTTTTCTATTGCTTCCCTAGTACATAGCACAAATATTCAAAGCAGTAAGGTTCACTATCTAGAAAACAAGCACTTGCTAAGGTCATGTTATGCGATAACATACAGACAGCAAATCAAGCAGACTTGTCAACATTAGTGACAGATAAGACTCACTCTAAGTTATATCATCATTCTATTGTGCGAATATCTGTGGCATCATTCTGCAGTCCCCTCTATAGTATTAACAAGATGAGAGTTTTCAGATTCTGTAAAACTGAGGATTAAATTCTACAGTCTGATGAACTCATTTATACGGTATCCATAAAGTTCGTGTGTGATTTAAAATAGCCAACTATAGGCAAACTCCTATTTGTTTTTTCTTTTGGTGTCTGAAGTTCTGGTTTTGCTTTTCCAAATTTTATCTTTATAATGTCATGTATCTTATGAGCACTATTAGAATAAGATTTGGACCAACCCTAAATAAACAAACACACAAACAAACAAATAAATAAAAGCATCGCTCATGTTACATGTTTTTTCAAAGAAATGAAAATGAACTGAAATGTTTGAAATAAATAGTGCAGTTTGAGAGAGAACTTTCTTTAATATATGGGGCGTAATATCAATATTTTTTTCTAATCGCATTTCTCTTTTATTTATTTCATTTTCCTTTAAATTGCTGGGTGAATTTGACAGCACTGGGAAGTGAGGCACTAATGGTAGTGTCAGGGGCCAAGAACTGAACAAGCTTTCCTACATCACCCCCGTGTCTCCAGCAGGGCTGTACCAACGGTCTAATTTTAGTACCTGGCTCCGCACCAAACACCTGGAAATGGCATTCAGCCAGCGATGAACACAAAGCTGGCGCAGTGGGTGAGCAAACGCAACTGTCTCCTCTTGTTTTCCCCTTTTCATCTATTAGGTAAATAAGGTAGTTATTAGGTAAATAAGGTAGTTATTAAATGATGACTTCTGCAAAGCCTACAATTTCAGTGTTCGCATTTCATCGTGCTAACATTTGTCAGGCTGCTTAGCAAATAACAGTTTAATAGTATTCATATGAAAACCAGTTGGACTTTATACTCCCCATTAGTACCTTTGAGGATGAATTTCAACCTGTTTTCTTCTTCAACCAGAATCTATACATGAAGCATGTCAGGTGGTGGATTTGTTGAGATCAAAAATTTAAAACCAGTCAGTTTGCAGCCACCGGTTTCCGCGTGAGTGTGCTGCTCCACACGTGTTCACGTCAGAGCACTCAGGACGCCTGACTCCACCTCTTCACCCACAGAAACCACATTTCCGCTCACTCCTTCTCACTTCACCAATCCACAAACCCTTTAACTACCCCTGAAATATGGAGATATTTCCCGACATCTCCGCAAATATAACAGAAAGCTTTTGCGGTCTCATGTAACCAAAGCTATAACCATATGCACGCCTTGTGTGACCAAGAAAATCACTCATCTCTCTGGTGTGTCCTATTCAGGATTCTTCGCAATAGACCATAGGACGTGGAATTTGAAGGCAAAATCCTGGTGCTATGGATTTCAAGAGAAGCAGGACACACGCTAACATGATGAAAGCAATGCCATGTTTTATCTAATACTTTATGTTTTCAAGCACATAGCTTGTTTACTCTTTCATAAACACTACATTTTGCTTGCTCTCCGGAGTAAACATGTGGCTATTTCTCGCTGGTCTCAGAAGCTCCGTGCATGAACATGATTTGAAATAAAATTTGTTGATGTAATTATGAGCTTGTGAACCATATATATTCCTTTTACTTATTTATTTTTTTAATTTTTTAACCATATATATTCCTAATGAAATCCACATAAATACATAAAGTAGCAATAAGTAGTTTTAGCCTTGATTATTACTCTTAACAACTTTGCACTTTTAAAATGCCGTCGGATATTGTATTAATATCTCTTGTGCACCTTTTGAAGTTTTCTTGGTCACGTTTGTCCTCCCTGAGGCACCAAATGAGCCTCTGATCTGTAAGCGGTCTGGGAAGCATCTCCGTCCCACAGCTCGCTTCCCACTTGAAGCTGTTCTGTTGACACCTCGACTTGGGGACAGGGATGAAATCTCCTCTCCGTTCTCACATACACAACCCAGATAGTGAGAAAGTTAACACCCTATAGCAGTTTGCCAGGGGGGCATAACAAAATACCACAGAATGGGTGGCATAACCAGCAGACATATGTTTTGCGTCACAGTTTTGGAGGCAAGAAGCCTAAGCTGAAGGCGTCGGCAGCTCTGGTGTCTTCTGTGGCGTCTCTCTTTGGCTTGAAGGTGGCTGCCTTCTCTCTGTGTCCTCACAAGGTCATGGTCTTCCCTCCTCGCAGGCAAACCCCTGGTGTCTCTGTGTATCCAAATGTCCTCTTCTCATAAGAACAACAGTCAGATTGCATTTGGGCCCAAGCTAAAGGCCTCATTTTAACTTCGTCACTCCTTTAGAGGCCCTTTAAACAGAGTCACCTTCTGAGGTTCTGATGGTCAGGACTTTAACATACAAATTTAGGGGAGAGAGGCAGAAAATCTCCAGCCCATAACACACCCTCTGGGTGATCAATGAGGGACACACACTGATGAGCACGTTTTCCTCCCATTCTTCCCCTAGACAGATGACTCTGATCCACTTTTCACGTGAAGGCTCTCAGATGGTACTTGGTGGTCAAACAAGTAGGCACTTAGTACCATGACCCACTGGCCAACTTAACTTCATGTCCACTCGTCCTCATTCTTTGCCTGGTTTTCCCACCCCTTGGTTCTTCCTATTCCTAAGATCACAAATTGCCAATAAAAAGCTTACACTCAGGCTCTGCTTCCTGGAGAGCCCAGGCTGAGAAACATAAGTCACCTCATTTCATCTTTACAACTACACAGTCTATGTCTTGCTACGGCACTTCATAAAGAGATCAGTCTGAGAAGACAAATGACGTACACAGGGTCACACAGCTGCTACGTTACCAAGTCAGAACTCTGATTTAAGTCGTCTACGTCCCATCCCACATCCTCTCCCTGGTACCACAAATATCTCCTCGTGATTTTTATGCATCATTATATAAAACTTAGGCCCTTTCCCCTATAATTTTTAAAACTTTGAATAAACTAGACATAAGACATACCAAGTAAATAATTTGTTTCCTTATTACTTAAATGCTGTTCTTTGCCTCCTTCCCTAAACCTGGGAGTTTGATAATCCTTTTTCAAAGATTACATATATTTGAAGTTACTTTTCGCTTTAACAGAAATTATACAAATTAAAATCTTTTTCTTGGTACTCTAATGAACTATACCTTTCTAAGGAAACCGTAGCTCACAATCAAATCAGGGAGGTTCTTCTATCTTCATCAAAGCTTAACTGTTTAATCGCTCGTTAAACATGAGAGTAATTTAATGTCCTACTATGCAATCATTATCGTTTCCTGAAAATCTGGTATGATGAGGTACAATAAATGCAAACTGAAATATTGCCTCTGGAAAGTTATTTATTATTTCTTCTAGCTAAAAACATTCGTAACTGAAATTTATTGGCCCATACTCCCTTCATTATAAATATTTTATGTTCTGCCTCGGGGATTCATGTCTTAGCATTTAAATATCTCAATCTTGTGTCAGTAACAGGAAGAACAAGTTCACTGGGAGGAATTTTTGCCCTTTACTTCAGAATGTTACAATAATAATAGGCTATAAATATGTTATAATTATGCCTTTGATCACTGCTGTAGTTTTCTAGCTTGAATGAATTAAATTCAAAACTAAAGCTTAGATGATAGGCTAAAATGACAGGAGTTATCTTAAACCAAGATTTTTCTGAGAGTCCTATTAATATAGAAAAAATATTTAGAGAGGCCACGATAGGACATCATTTTTCCTCTTACTGTACTTTGACCTTAACGTGAAATAGTACATATACCTGTTACCACCATTACATATCAATAATAGTTTACATTTATGTAAAGCTTTCTGTCTTAATCATCACAGCAACCTTTGAGGGGCTAAAGGCACTTGTTATAATCTCCATCACTCAAATGAGAAAACTGAGGTTCATGTAGTTACTGATGTATAGTTTTGGTTTTAATTTTTAATTTTTTTTGTTATGAGATACAGTAAAATCACGCCCACTTATTTTCTGCCCATCTAATCTTGTGTGGAGGGAGAAGAGGGTTCAGTAGACAGGGATCAGGCAGAGCAGAGAGGACGTGAGTGGGTGACGGACAGGAGGGGACAGGTGGCCCTGTCTGGCAAAATGGGGATACAAGAGAGAGGGGATATCCTGGGTCAACTATATGCCACCAGATCCATTTCCCTGTGTAAAGCCTGTCAAACAGATTACGGAGAAATCCCTAGAATTATGTAGCTTTCTCAGATGCCCAGCCAGCAGTGAGGCCAAGAGTTGTTCTCACTGGCGTGTGGCTTACTATTAGGCTAATGCACATAATATTAATGAATATTCCAGCTAGAGGATCTTTTTAGAGGCTTTTATCTCACTCCCTTTTTTTCCATATATATTCTATATATAAACTTTGGAGACCTATCCCTTCATATGGGAACAAGAACGTGATGGATTAATTTCACTTCAGTGGAAATTGATAATAAAATCCTTTAGCCTGTTTCCTGGTGTCTTAGTCCATTTATCTTACTGTAACAAAATACCTGAGAATGGTTAATTTACAAACATCAATCAGTAATTTGTTTTTCACAGTTCTGGAGACTAGGAAGTCCAAGATCAAGGAGCTGGCAAGTTTGGTGTCTGGTGAAGACCCATTCCTCACAGATGGCACCATCTAGATGTTCTCACATGGCAGAAGGGAGAAAAAGAGCAAAAAGATGAATGCTGCGCCCTCACATAGGAGAAAAATGGGGCAGAATGAATCCAGTCCCTCTACTTCTTTGATAAAGGCCCACCCATTGAAGGCTCTGCCCTCATGACTTAATCATCTCCTGAAGGCCTCACCTCTTAACATTGTCACAATGGTGATTTAAGTTTCAATACATGAATTTTGGGAAACTTTAAGACCATGGCACCTGACATTAAATTATCCATAGAAGAAATACATGAAGGAAGGACTAGATTCTCTTAGTGCATATAAACTTGTTGACAGAGAAGATTTCCTTAAGAAATACTGTGTAATTTGTATCCAGGCCTTCTTAGGCCTTCTGTTCCATAATCCTGTAAGCCTACATGCCCTCAAAGTATATTCCTTAAAACAATTTTGTTCTCCAGGATACAAGGGACATACTATGACAAAAAGGGTTCTGTTATCAGATCTTCAAATTCAACCCCCTCCTAGTAAAATAACTTGTTGATAAATCAAAGTCAATTTTATTGCTTACTGTGGTAAGGGAGACTGCTACTTTGACACTAAATCTGAAGTAGGTGGAATAAAGTGAAGCTATTTATAAGAAGGGGGATTTGGTTAAAGGTAGATCTTTCAAAGAGGGAGTTTGAGTAAGACTCTAGAATAACATAATAGTTGAACATAGCATGGTATGGTTTCAAAGTAAATCTTGAAAAGCAAACAGTCCTTTGATCCTGTATTTTTCTGAGAAAAGGTAAGTACTCTGCTGAGGGTTTTGGGACTCAGAAACTGACACCCTCATTATACATTGGACGTGCTGACCAAAGAAGCACTTGCAAGGTCTTCCTGACCCTTTCCCTGCCTCCTGTCTCTCAATCCTTGGTCTCATCCAAAGCAAAGACTCAGGCAGTTCTCGGAAGTTCCCTCATCTGCCTCAAGTCCAGTCCTGCCAAAAAAAAATAACAATTACCTTTGGTCCCTTCCCTGGATTTTCATTAACTTGACTCATATCTCAGAAAGAAAGACTGAAGTTGGTCAACACCTAGACAGAATTTTGTCCCAAACCATTGTCTTCTATTTCGGTCCACTCAGTATTTTAAAGAGACTCATTTACCAGCCATTGTCTACTTTCTTGTTTTAACAGACTTTGTCCGAGATCACTGTGTGTTCTCTGTCTCTATTCATTTCTCCCTAAAAATCATTTTCTATCCTTCAAATTGCCACAGTTCCTTTATTTCCCCTTCCCTATGTAGTAGGGTATATAAACACCTCATACATTTATCGTAATCATGATCATAATCGTTCTCTTGTGATTCCTTCCTGCTATCCATACTAAAATTACTTTTGTATGCCTTTTTTCTTATTAATTTCTCTTTTGTCAAAACTTCGTAGGGCATGGCCCCTATGAGTTTAAACAGAGTGCTCAGATAAATGAATTTTCCAGGAATTCTTGAAATGAACAATCATTTTGAAATTTAAATTTCCTGGCCAAATTTCTTGAATAGTAAAATCATACAAAGCAAGACAACCAAGTAGTAAAATTATGTTAATGCAGAGTATAGATAATTAACTTTCAGGTATAAACATTTTGGTGAATTTTTTGGTTAAACCAACTTAAACAAATGCTTTTATAGTGAGTTTTTTCAGAGTTCTTGATATATGAATGTGCATGCAATCTTCAAGAAAGGAGTATATAATAAATAGCATTTTCTAAACATTCATCACAAATATTTTTATTTTATTCTTTTGAAAATAAAATCCACCAAGACTATTATCCCATGGAATCGAGTCACATAAATAGTGACACAGATTCTAGGATGTTCATTTAAAAAAAAAAAAAAAAGATAAGCATGAGTTTTATGCCAGGAAATACTGAGATGGAAGATGATTTCAGGAGTTCACTTAAATGTAATTCTAACTTAGCAATTCCAAGTAATGAAGCCACAGAGGAAGAAAAGTACAAGATGTTTTAAAGAAACCAATGTGGTTGCTGAGCTCAGATTTTGAAGGTAAATATGTAAAATCTAAACATCACTGGCCCTTCTCCTAGTTTGCCTACGTGTGGTGATATACATAACACAGCAATCTCCCAGAAAGCAAAGAAAAGTAACACAGATTTTTATGGAAGTCCTTAAACAGACCCCATGTGGCAAAACCTTGTATACCTTCTCTTTACTACTCAGTCACCCTCACAGAAGTGGAACCCCAAACCAACCATCCTTCTAGATCCTTCCCTACAACTGTTCTGTAAACCTTATCTGCTTTTTAGTCCAAACTTGAATCCCTATAATCACGTCTCCTTCCAGGCCTTTCCTGTTGAAAATCATTTTAGTCTGTTTTCTCTTCTGAGGACCCCAATCAGAATGTCAAAAAGCCATCCCCACAGACTAAAAACAAATGAATCCTTCCTTCTTAGAGCTAGAAGGGTGTGCAGGTTAACTTAAGTCTCTGAATTTGTATGTGAATATCTCTGACCTGTTCTCAGGTTCAAAAGATGTGATGAAAGATACAGGGAGTGAGAATTCATCTTAGAGGACAGCACAGAATTAATAGTTTCACAAAATCTGTGGCACTAAATAAATGGAAGCGTTTTTAAAAAGTATTTTATTAGTGCAAGTATTAGAGAAGGGCGGGAATATTCTCTATTTGAGGCCAGTAATACATTGATGACAAGGAGAAAGCAATCCTCTTTGGACTAAAAAAAATACAAAACACATTGGTGAAGGAACTGGAGCTCTAATTGAGGAAAGGTAGGTAAACTGCTGGTCCTGAATTACCTTGAAAGGTCTCTAAAGAACTGCAAATTAAATCATAAAATCAAACATTGCCAGTGACCTTTGAGGGGATATCAAAAACAGTAAAGGGGAATAAAACTGGAGACAGGCAAATACCAGCCAATTTTGAAAAATGGAACAAAAGAAGATCTGACAAATTAAAGACAAGTATGAGTTACATTGATTTCAGCTGAGATTTTAGAATCTTTTCACCTAAAGAAGCAATGATCACTAGGCTCTAACAAAGGCTCACAAAAACCTATTAGACTGACCTCCGTCACTTTCCCTGTTTCTCAAGGTCCTAGGAGGAAACAGATGGGACACATGGCAAAAGAGTATAACTGAGGAGAGTTGTGAAAACGGACTCTTCTTAAAAACAAGGCTCAGGGTTAAAGGAAACTTTGAGGGTCAGTAATGCAACCGTGGAGAACCGGTATCCTCTACAGCAGGACTGGCTACCTCATTTCCAGGGCCCCTTATGAAAAAATAATTAAGAACTTCAAGACAGGGCCAGCAGAGCATTGAACCAAGCATGGGGCCCATATGACTACACAGTCTGCAGGCCCATGCAACATGTCCTGACCCCTTGTGTTTGAAGGAACTGGGAGGGAAATAGTCTATGTATTAGAATCTAGAAAGAGTTGCAGCTGTATCTTCAGCTGTAGGAGAGTCCTCTGGAGGGCCACTGTGGCCTATGGTAGAAGAACTAAGCCACGTATACTAAACTACTGATTACCTTTGGCTGTGAAGACAGGGACTTGGGGACACACATGCTGTAATCTCATTCTGCTCCCGCCCTCCTGCAATCTCCTGCCAGTGCATAAGGAAGATATCCAGTTAATGTGGTGCGTGGAAGATAGCTCCCAGGGAGACATAGCAGGGTGGAGAGTGGGCTGGAGAAGCAGGGAGAATATCCTGCACACTTCGTGAGGTTACTCTGCTAAATCCAAGAAAACTGTTAAATCTAATCTCTAAGGACTTCAGAAAAAATGTGACACAATTTCTCAGAGCCCCCCCTTTTGGATAAAATGGAGAAATATGCACTAGAACCTAAAATAATTATGGATCATAATTAAACAAGTATATCCGAAGTCTACTGAAAACCGGATAAATGTAAACCTGAATGGAGTTGTACATGTACCCCAGGTCCCTTTACTCTGTCCTATCTAGGCTAGCATTTTTACTATTGACTTCCAGATATGAAAGGGACAATTGTCAAAGTATGGTATGCAAACTGCTGAGAAGGACATTGACTAGACAGGATGAAAGAAAGAATTAGAATCCAAAAAGATTTTGATAGGCTTTAGCAATGGAATAGAAAGATCTTGGCCAAATGGAGCAAGAGAATAATATATCAAGCAATGAGAAGTCCTGGGATGTGTCCTCAAATTCAATAAGCCAGAGATCTAGGCTTGGGGCAGGGAAGACAATACTTACCAGGTATTAAAATGACTCAAGCAAAAACATAATAAAACTAAAATGACTCAGGCAGTTTAGTAGAAGGTGAAGAAGTCAGCATGAGTCATGAGTATGGTGGATCCTCCAGAACATGGATTAGGTTATAGGCGGCATTAATGGAACAAAGGAGGTGATAATCTAAACCTGGGACTGTCTTGATCAAACCATACCCATAAAATCTGGCTCACTTTTGAATGTCATACATGACTTGGGATGCGTTCTGAGAAGAGTAACCAGGATTGGAGAAGAAACTTAAAAACTAGGACCACCACCTAGTGGTGGTGTAGCTTTAATAAGTGATGTAAATGATAACTTGAATATGACAGATTTGAAATGACTGCTCAATTGGCAAACACAAGAAGGCCACCGTGAGCCCAGAGACACCCGTGAGTGGATGAGGCAACGCCTGCTTCCCTACTTCTTTCCCCTAAATTTGCAGTTGAGGATCTACTTAGACAGAGGACGTTGGAACCAAAAATCTCACTTTGTTTTGGAAGAAAAAAGGGCATTATCCGACAAGGACTCATTTTATTACCATAAAAAGAAATTCTTGCTGGGCCACAGTTACATACTTCTGAGTCCTCTTTCATTCTGTAATTAGGCCTACTTGCATGGAGAGCCAGGCAGCTACACAGAGAAGAAATCACACCTTAACAGTAACAGCTAAAGCAATCTGGAGCCACTCTTAACAGACCACTCACACATGGATAAATAAGTATATCTGCTTTGCAAACTACTGTTTTGTTGGTGCTTGGTGTAAAATATGGCTACAATGATAACGTGTCACCATGAACTGCTTCCCGGCCTTACCTTCACCACTTTCCATTTCCTTCATTCTCTGGCCCATGGGATTGCACTTCCCAAATAAAACATCAGCACTTAATCTTTGGCTTAGGCTCTTTTTCTAAGGAATAAGAGTTGTTGCGAGTTTTACTGTGTCCCACAAAAAGATGTGCTGAAGTGCTAACCCTCAATATCCAGAATGTATGACCTTATTGGAAATAAGGCTATTATAAGATGTAATTAGACCCCCAAATGGAAGACAACACCTTTCTGTTGCTTTAAGCCACCTAGTTTGGGGAAATTTGTTATAGTATTCCCCAGGGAACCGATACAAAGGCTCAAGCAATTTATACTAGAAAGTGTTCTAAAACATATATTCCTTTAGGATAAGGTTTTAGAGTTGGATGGCCATACCTTTTAGAAAGCAAGAGGAACACAATTATTGGAGTAAAATTAGATGGCAATAACCCATAATACACAATGACTCAAGGTAGAGGTGGAAGAAGGAGGTCACGTATCTGTTGTAATCAATATGAGTAAAATGATGAATAAAAAAGAGAGTGGAGGGCGGCGCCTGTGGCTCAGCGGGTAGGGCGCCGGCCCCACATGCCGAGGGTGGTGGGTTCGAACCCGGCCCCGGCCAAACTGCAGCAACAAAAAAAAAATGGCCGGGTGTTGTGGCGGGCGCCTGTAGTCCCAGCTGCTTGGGAGGCTGAGGCAAGAGAATCGCCTAAGCCTAGGAGTTGGAGGTTGCTGTGAGCTGTGTGATGCCACGGCACTCTACCAAGGGCGATAAAGTGAGACTCTGTCTCTACAAAAAAAAAAAAAGAGAGAGTGGAGTAACGTAGGAGCTTTGATAAGCCTAAAGACCTTATAAAAAGAAAATGATAGGTGGTTAACTGCAAATTTAAGTAATGCTCCGATCAGCAGAGGACCTCTACGGCAGCTCTAATGGAGACTCTGGACACACTCTAGTGAAAATCAAAATGGGAATCCGATTATAACAGTGTTAGAGATGCAAAAGAAACTGTTTGTACAGCCTCAAGAGTTCTCCCAACTCAATGTTGGAAAAGACTGAGATCATGACACTGGATGGATGAGCCTGGGAATCGTGAATCTCTGAATTCCCTGAATTTTTCTGTCTGGTAAAAGCAGCCTCATCCTCCTTGCCAGAGAAGAACAGCTTCTGCCTCCTTAGAGACTGTATAATTATTATGCTGGAATTGTTAAGTTTGCAAGAACCGAAGGCCTGCCCTCATCATTTCTCATTGCTTTTAGACCAATAATCAGATCAGATCTCAGCACAACATGGGCATGGAAGTACAATCCTCGCTCTCATACCATAGGCATTTCAAAATCCAGCTAGCACACATCAGCAGGAATTGAAAGAATGCATATGGGATTGGGTCTTGAGTGAGTTAGACAGAGACAGGAAATGGAGGTTGGACTTTCAGATGGAAGAACTCATTAACATGATCCTGACCCAAGACCCAAGGCAATGTTTCACATTTTTCCATTCTTTTATGACTTATTTCTTTTTTTTCCTTTAATCATTTCAAAAGAAAATAATTGTACAGGCCCAAGAGTTCTAGGTAGGTTCTATAATAGGTTAGTATTATACTTAAATAAATTGTAGTATATCCATTCAATGAAGTATAATTCATCCATTTAGAGGAATGAGCTGTAAGACACAGGAGACATAAAAAAGCGTATTTTAGGCATCTGTGTGTACCCCCACCTCAGATCCTGCCGGTGGTGGGCTACTACCTGCCTCACCCAGGTGTTATGGTGGGATTTGGCTTTTTTTCCAGGCCTCACCATACCTCCCGCCTTTCGCCTCCTGGATTTTTTTTATATTTACTTATACTTTTCTAGTTAAAAATTTCTAGGTCTACTGCATTTGCAATTTTAAAGAATACTAAAAAAGGCAAATATCATAAAATAACTCTTTACCTGGTATAATACTTTAAATTGGCTTGGCACCCATAGTTCTGTGGTTAGGGTGCCAACCACATACACCAAGACAAGCAGGTTCGAACCCAGCCGGGGCCTGCTAAACAACAATGACAACTGCAACCAAAAAATAGCCAAGCATTGTGGCGGGCGCCTGTAGTCCCAGCTACTTGAGAGGTTGAGGGAAGAGAATTGCTTAAGCCCAAGAGTTGGGAGGTTGCTGTGAGCTGTGACTCCACAGCACTCTACCAAGGGTAAGATAGGGAGACTCTGTCTCAAAACAAATAAATAAATAAATAAATAAAAATTAAAATAATTAAATTGAACATATTGCAGATTTTTATGTCATTAATAAATAATTTTAAGGAGCAGAAATAAACAGTTGAAAAAAAGTGGTCATATTGGAAAATGAGTTAAATGTTCATGTCTTTTTCTATCAGTTTTAACATTCAATCATCCTATATTGAAATGTTTCTGTACTTAAAGTAGGGAATATAACACAAAACAATGTCTTTCAAAGTGGTATTTATACAACACAGAAAAAACACATGTAAATATGTAAAGTAACTGATTTTAAAAAAATCAATATGGATAAAGAGTAGATGAAACTTTAAAAATCAACTGGTTAAATGATTATTTATTCACTTGTGTTCAAGATAGAAATAAAGCTCTTTATCTTTGGCAAAAAAGTTAGCCCTTTAAGAGAAATTGAAATTGATTTCTTTTCTCTTATTATAGCCCCTGCTTCCTATGACTAGTATTTGAGCAGGAATAAAAGCTCAATTTAAATTTCTAATAAATACTCTAATGCTTGTTTAGTCATAATCATGCATTTTAAGTTGTAGCATGAGGCCCCTTTAACATTAACTTGAGTTAAAATTTTAATTTTTAACTTGAGTTAAAATTTTTTATCCTAAAACGGAAAAATATCTCCTCCAGAGATCAGCATGACCACGAAGAAACAGCAGTATTAACTGAAGGTGATTGTGTAAGTTATTCCAAATTGACTTTAGTCTTATTTGTTATTACCTTTGAAATGCAGTATACAAACAAACCACTTTGATTTTACAAACTAACATGAAAGTTTCATGTAAGTCTTACAATATACTATTGAATAATTTCTATCTGCTTTCTTGGCAGTAAGGACAAACGATTGATGTCAGGGTCCAAAAAGTAAACTGTTAACAATAGAAACCATTCTTGTGTTTGTAGTAAAGACAAAATACTTTGAAGACCCCATTATTAAAAACTGTAAGAGGTGAGGACAAATTAAATCAATGGCTTTATAGCTTGTTTTTAAAATATTATACAATGAAATAAAAGTATAGAAAAGTAAGTAAAGGTGAAAGCATATAAATTCCCTACAGACAAGCACAATTCTTTTTTTTTTTTTTCCTTGCTATATTGCCCTGACTACAGTGCAGTGGCATGATCATAGCTCACTGCAACTTCAACTTTAAACAATCCTCCTCCCTCCTCCTAAGTAGCTGGGACCACAGGCGTGCACCACTGTGCCCAGCTAATTTTCTCTATTTTTAATAGAGATGGGATTTCACTCGTGCTCAGGCTGGTCTCAAATTCCTGACCTCAAGCCATCCTCCCACCTTGGCCTCCAGAGTGCTAGGACTACAGATAGGAGCCACCACACCCACCCTCACAATTCTTGATTATATGCATACATGCTCTTTTATGATTTTTACGAATTCATATTGTCAACCTAGTTAACAGAGAGGGATGTCTAAAAGAAATGATGTTTATTAAGGAATAGGCATTACAATCGTAATATTCATGTCCTAGTCAACTATGAGCATATTTGGAAAGGAAAAGGCAGGCAAAGATGTTTAAAGGAAAAATGAGGAGCATCATAGACTTGTTTTAAGATAATTATCTTTGGATGCAAAGATCAGTAGTGGTATCAGTCCAAAGTTGGACAGGTGGACGTCTTTGCAGAGGTTTTTTTTTTTTTTTTATAAGGTTGTAATGGCCTTTGTGCAAGGTTGTGGGTTTTGTAGAAACTCTTGTGATAGGAAATCTGTGCAGGAGAACCCTCCATTCACAGCTTCCTCTGCTCTGTCACAGTTTTTAATACAAATGACTCTATTTTGACAATACATGTTTTAACTAAAAATAATTCTCCTAAATTAGCTATTTCACACAAGGGTCATTATTGAAAAATATGACAACCATAAGGGGCACTTTAAAAGGCAATTGTTTATTAACCTCTGTTAAAAGTAGGTCTGGGAATTTTACATTCAGAATTAATGTTAGAAAGAAAGAGGTCAGGGTTTATTCAACAGAAACGTCACCTTCCAAATAGGCTATTGTTGTACAGGATAAAGAGGCTAGACTTATGCAGGCCTCATACGTAAAGATGACAGAGGTCTACATTATATAGCTTGACACACATCCATATCCGAGGAAGGAGACCAGGGTTCATACAACCAAAAAAGTCATATCCATCTCCATACAGAAGGATTCGAGGGTTTACATATTCAGGATGTGCATATCTATAACTCAGAAAAGAAGAACCTGACCGATCATGAGTTGCTGGTGGGAATATAAAATGGTACAGTCACTGTGGAAAATAGTTTTAAAAGCACTCAATGAACACTGTACCATCCTACCACCCACCAATTGCAGCTCTGGGCGTATCCCAGAGAAATGACAATCTACATTTGTACTAAAATTTGTACAGGAATACTCATAGTAGTGTGGTTTGTAATAGCCCCAAAATGGAAATGATCTCACACCTTTCAAAGGGAGACGGGTTAAACCAACTGAGATAGATCCATCCCATTGAGTAGTACTCAGCATTAAAAAGGGAACACAATATTGACACATTTGTACCACTGGGAAACTCAATTCCTAGAACAGAAAAAGGTGATAAGGGTTTTAGAAAGTGGATATGGTGAATGAATTTCCAGAGAACAATGCTAAAGAAAAAAAGCCAAACCCTCAAGGTGACATACTACATAATTCCCCTTACATAGAATTCTTGAAATGGCAAAATTCTGTGAATGGGTAATATTTTATTGGTTGCCTGGCATTAGGGGAATGGAGCTGGACAGAGGAGGTACAGCAATAAAAGGACATTGGGAGTTATCCTAAAGTGAAGAAATGGCCTGGATGTTATGTGTACCAAGGAGCTGCAACCTCCAGGTCATTACACATGGGGGAAGTGGGTACAGGGTACACAGGGATCTCTCTTTATTTCTAACAAGTGCATGTTTATTTCCCATAAAGTGTCAATAAATAATTTGGTTAAAAGAAATAAACTGAGTTGAGCCCTCCAGTATTTGCACAGGACCCAAGTATTCTGCCAACCCCTGCTTGGAAAGCCTAGCAGTAGAGCAGCCAGGCTGGGGTCTACCCCTGGGAACGGTAGGGTAGGCCCTCCCGCAGGGAGGACATTTCTTCCCCAAATGCCATGAGTACAGGAGTTGGCTCAGAAGAAAAGAGAGCAATGCAGACATTCTCGAGGAGAGACCTCCCCCACAGCTGGGGTGGGGGTTTGGGGAGGTGCCCTCTGGGTTTCTAGACCTCCCCTCCGCCAGGTGGAGCCGGGTCTCGCACGGGTGCCTCGGCAGTGCGGAGGTCACATCCTGGGCTTAGGAAAATCTCACTGAGGGCGGCTTCAGGGTCGGATCCTCGTCTCCCCTTCCCGCCCCAGGCCCCAGCGCCGGGCAGCATTGGCCTCTTGCCCGACTCTCCGGCCCCTGAGGTTGTCTCCAGATCTCCAGAGATAAGAGGAGAGGCGGCAGGAACTAGGCCGCCACCGGCCCTCGGCCCCATGGCCCACCTGCGGACCCACGAAGTCCAGCAGCTGCTGCACAACAAGTTCGTGGTCATCATGGGGGATTCTATCCAGCGTGCCGTGTACAAGGACCTGGTGCTCCTGCTACAGAAGG
This sequence comes from Nycticebus coucang, assembly GCF_027406575.1. Taxonomy (NCBI): domain Eukaryota; kingdom Metazoa; phylum Chordata; class Mammalia; order Primates; family Lorisidae; genus Nycticebus; species Nycticebus coucang. The sequence continues at coordinate 110,125,532 of NC_069786.1, forward strand.
ACTGCCTGCTCTCTTCCAGGCAGCTCAAGGCCGAGGGCGAGCGCAGCTTCGAGCGGGACGTGCTGCTGGAGGGCGGCAGGAGGGACCGCAGGCGTCATGGCGCCCGCTGCCGCGAAGTACGCCAGTTCTGCTCCGGCCACCACCTGGTGCGTTTCTACTACCTCTCGCGCCTGTACTCGCATTACGTCGAGGACGTTCTAGGGGAGCTGCAGGCGGGCCAGCACATCCCGGACGTGCTGGTCATAAACTCCTGCCTCCGAGACCTCTGCAGGTACGGCCCGGACTTCCGAAGGAGGTACCGCGAGGACCTGCACAGCCTGTTCCAGTGCCTGGCCCGCGTGCTGCCCCGCGCCTGCCTGCTGGTGTGGACCACGAGCATGCCGGTGGCCCACGCCATCTGCAGGCGCTTCCTCCCGCCAGAGCACCAGCACCGCCACACCCGCCTGAGGGAGGACGTGCTGGAAGCCAACTTCTACAGCGCCGCCGAGGCGTACAGGTACGGTTTCGACGTGCTGGATCTGCATTTCCATTTCCGCCACGCCGGGCACCACCGCCAGGGAGACGGCGTGCACTGGGACGCCCGCGCGCACCGACGCCTGTCGCGGCTGCTGCTGACTCACATAGCCGAGGCCTGGGGCGTGGACCTCCCGCGTCAGGAACGTGTGCGCGGCAGACATCCAGAACGCGCGGACAGGAGGCAGCCCCGAGACAGCCGAGACGACCTGGCCCGGTCCTCGCTGCGCTCCGCGCCCCCGTGCCTCCGCGAGTCTCGGCGACATTGCGTGCACTGTCACCATTATAGAATGCATTTCACGCCACACCACCGACACACCTGTTTGCCCTCCGACTCGTCTTTACAGCGCCAGCAATTCTCCAGGGATACCTCCGCGCGCCGAATGCAGTGTACCCGCGAAGCAAACTGGATGGTTGGCGGCGAGCGACGGCTGGGCCCCAGCGGTACAGGCTCTGCCGGGCACCGAGGCAGAGGGTCTTCCCAGCATCGAGGCAGAGGGTCTCCCCCTCATTCTTCCCGATGCCCCCATGGGCCACACAGATGCCACCCACACAGATGCCAGCGAAGGCGCTCCGTGGGATCCGAGCGCACTCACAGACAAGGCCACAGGAGCCATACCTAGACTTAGGGGAAAGACCTGTGTCTTTACCAACACAATCCTTGACCCCCGTTCCAGGGGCAAGGCCTTCAGCAACCGGGACTGGTGTGGGGCAGGGGGGGTTCTTTTAAGCTTCCTACTCTCACCAGTGAACATCCTCACACTTTCAACTTTGCCATAGCTCCTACATGCCACTCTTTTGTTAGCATTTCAGCAGAAATGAATTCCACGTGAAAAAGTGGAATTGCACTTCTCATTTTTAACAAAGAAAAAAAGTTAAGTTTTACATAAATGTAAGTCTTAAAGCAGTGTTCTCCATTGACATTCTTCCTAAAAACAAACCCCCAAACATAAAAAATTTTGATCTTTAAAACTTGTCACAACACTTCAAATAAGACTTCAGTTTCACCATTAGTTTTTGCCTGTTCATAGATCTTAATCTCCAAAACTTTCACTGTAATTGTCTTGCAGATTCTTTAATTCAATTTGTGTGTGTTTCAATAAGGCATTTACTTAAGAAAAAAAAGTATTCACTAATGCAATGTGGTTATTTTTTTCTGTTAGAAACATAATCTTTACTCTCAAGCTCATTAAATGCCAAGCACATATTTTAGACATTAATTTTCACAGCAATTTTAGGTTCTCAGGAAAATTGAGTGGAAGGTACCGAGAGTTACCATGTACTATAATTCCACACGGGGCACAGCCTCCCCCCACTGTCAGCACCGCACATCAGATGATACGTTGGCACATGATTACCAGCCCAACACCGTAGTTTATGGAGTTCTTTCCTAGTGCAGTACGTTATGTGAATTTTGACAAATGAATAATGAATGTATGGGTCATTATAGTACCATAGGGAATAGTTTCACTGCCCTAAAATTCCTCTCTGTTTTGAATCTTCATCCCTCCCTCTTCCCAACCTGTGGGTCTATAACTGTCTCCATAGTTTTGTTTTTTCCAGAATTTATATAGTTAGAATATAGCCTTTTCAGATTGACTTCTTTTGCTTAACAATATGCATTCAAGTTTCTCAAGTGTCTTTTCGTGGCTTAATAACTTTTATTTTTAGTGATGAGTACATTCTAGTGTCGGGATGTACCACTGTTTATATCTTCACCTACTGAAAGACATCTTGGTTGTTTCCAAGTTCTAGCAATATGAAAGGAGCTTTTCTAAACATCTGGCGTGAAGGTTTTTTGTGAGAACTTAAGTTTTCAGCTCATGTGAGTAAATACCGAGGGATGTAACTGTTTTATCATGTGTTACCAGTATGTTTAGTTTTGTTAAGAAACTGTCAAATTGTCTTCCAAAGTGGCTGTACCATTTTCCATTCCCATCAACAATGAATGGGAATTGTTGAGCAATTTGCATACGTAGGAGTATTTGCTGTTATCAATGTTTTGGAGTTTTTTTGAGATATATAAATTCTGGGTCTAGTTTTTTTGTTTGCTTGCTTGTTTGCTTGTTTTTGCATGCAAATATCCAGTTGTACAGTATCATTTGCTGAAAAGCTTATTTTTTCTACATTGCATTGTCCTTATCAAAGATCAGTTGACTATATTTGTGTATATCTACTTCTGGGCTCTCTGTTCCATTGACCTATTCGTCTATTTTCTTGCTAATAATACACTGCCTCAATTACTGTAGCTGTAGAGTGATTCCTGAAGTCGAGTAGTGTTGGTTCAGTGACTTAGTTCTCTTTCACTGGTGTGTTGGCACTCCGGGTCTTTTGCCTCACCACATAAAATTTTAGAATCACTCTACAAATAGTTTGCTCTGAGTTCCATTGAATCTGCAGATTAAGTTGAAAAGAAATGACATATTGACAATATTATATTAAAAATGTCTGTTGATATTTCTTTTTAACCTATGTGTTATTGACAAGTGTGTTGCTTAATCAGGTATTTTGAGATTTTCAAGCTACCCTTCTGTTACTGATTTCTAGTTTAATTTCATGGTGATCTGAGAGCAGATATTGAATGATTTCTGGGTTTGGGGTTTTGGGTTTTTTTTTGTTTTTTTTTTACTTTTAAGATGTGTTTTATGGCACAGAATGTAGTCTATCTTGGTAAATATTCTATATGAGCTTAAGAAAAATAAGTTACCTGCTATTGTTGGATGAGGTATTTTACACATGTTGTTTGTATCCCCTGCCGGAAACTGCTGCTGCTGAGTTCCACTCTGTCTTTACTGATTCTCTGCCTGCCAAATTTGCCTTTTACTGGTAGGGTGTTGAAATTTCTTAATATAACAGTGGATTTGTCTATTTCTCCTTAGTGTTCTATCAAATTTTACCTCGTGTATTTTAATGCTCTGTTGTTGGGGATATACATATTAAGGATGGTTATGTCTTCTTGGCAATTTAACCCCTTTGTCATTATGTAACACTCTTTATGCAGGATATGTTCCTGGCTTTGAAGTCTGCTCTGTGAAATTAATGTAGCTATCCCAGCTTTCTTTTGATTAGTGTTATTTTGATATATCTTTCTCAATCCCTTTATATTTCATCTAGATGTATCTTTCATTTAAGGTAAATTTACACAATCACTCTTTGTCTTTTTTTGGTGTGTTTGGGATCATTGATGTTGAAAGTAATTATTGATATTATTGGATTGATATGTTTATTATCATTCTCTATTCACAGCATCTTTTTTTTTTTTTTTTTGTAGAGTGCTGTAGCTTCACAGCTCACAGCAACCTCAAACTCTTGGGCTTAAGCAATTCCTTTACCTCAGCCTCCCAAGTAGCCAGGACTACAGGCGCTTGCCACAATGCCCAGCTATATTTTTGTTGCTGTTGTTACAGTTGTTGTTGTTGTTTTAGCTGGCTGCCAGCTTGGGTGTACCTGGCCAGCACCCTATCCACTGAGCTACCGGTGCCACCCTCTTTGTTCTTATATTTGTCTTCCTTTTTTTTTTAGCCTTTTCAACATTTTGTATGATTATGTTTTCTCCTTTCTTGGTATATCAATGATAATATACTTATTTGTTTGCTTTTTTTGGTCTACTTTCAAATAGTGCTGTACTACTTCTTGGATAATGTAAGATATATGTAAGCTACAATCACCAAAATATTGTTGCAACTATTCAACCAGTTAAAAATAAAGTTTTTCTTTTACCTTCATTGTTTCTTGTCTTAAGTGTTTTTCCTTTCTCATGTACAGCCTGTTTTCTGACTTGTATTATTTTCCTTCTTTCTGAAGAAATTGTTTTAACATTTCTTGTACGGCAAGTTTACTGGTACCCCTAATTTTTGTTTGATTGGGAAAAATCTTCACAGTCATATCTCAAAAATGCTGTGGATTTGTTTATAGACTACCACAATAAGTCAAATATTACATTAATTCAGTTACAATTACATGTACTTTCCAGTGCTTGGGAAAGTTATATTTATACTATAATCTATTAAGTGGATGATAGCATTATGTCTAAAAGTATGTACATACCTTAATTTATTGCTAAAAATGTTAGTGATCATCTGAGTGTTCAGCTAGTTGTAATCTTTTTGCTGGTAAAGGGTCTTGTCTCAATTTTGATGGCTACTGACTGATTAGCGTAGTGGTTGCTAGAAGTTGAGGTGGCTGTGGTAATTTCTTAAAATAAGGTAACTTATTTTAAGGTAATTTGCTGCACCAATTTACTCTTCCTTTCATGAAATGGTTCTCTGTGGTGTACAATACTATTTGATAACATTTTATCCATGTAGAACATCTTTCGAAATTGGGGTCATTCCTCTCAAATCCTGCCACAGCTTTATCAGCTAAGTTGATGCAGTATTTTAGATCTTTGGTTGTCATTTCAATGGTTGCAGCATCCTTACTGGAACCAGATAACATCTCAAAAAAACACCTTCTTTGCTTACTCATAAGAAGCAGCTCCTCATTTGTTTAAGTTTAATCAGTAGACTGCAGCAATTTAATCACAAGTTTAGATTCAACTTTCAATTCCAGTTCTGTTGCTGTTTTTACCATATGTGCCATTATTTCCCCCCCTGGTCTTGAACCCTTCAATATCATCTACGAAAACTGATATTTTGATGTCCTCATATGAATCATGAATGTTTTTAATGGCATCTAGACTGGCAACTACTTTCCAGAAGGTTTTTTATTTGTTTTTTCTATTTAGATCAGAGGAATCACTGGCCGTGGCACTTCTGTCCTTTTGAAATATTTTTCTTAAATAATAAGACTTGAAAGTTGAAATTACTCCTTAATCCATGGACTAAAGAAGGGTGTTAGGCTAGCAGACATAAAAAAATAATAATAATCTGTTTGTACATGTCCATCAGAGCCCTTGAGTGACTAGGTACATTGTCACTGAACAGTAATACTTTGAAAGCAGTTTTGTTTTGTTTTTCTTGAGCTGTAGGTCTCAACAGTGGGCTTAAAATATCCAGTAAGCCATGCTATAAATAAATGTGCCATTATCCAGGCTTTGTTTTATTTATAGACCACAGGCAGTGTAGATTTAGCATAATTCTTAAGGGCTCTAGGATTGTCGAAATGGTAAACCATCATTGGCTTCAATTTCAAGTCACCAATTTATTAGTTGCTAACAAAAGAGTCTGCCTGTCCTTTGAAACTTACTTTTAAAGGTAGGTGTTGACTTCTCCTTGCTGAAGCAGATCATGAAAGTCCTAGGATGGCATTTTCCTGCAACAAGAGACTGTTTCATCTCATTAAAAAGGTATTCAGTGCACCACCTTCGTTAATTATCTCAGGTCTTTTCTGGAAGATTTGTTGCAGCTTCTGCATCAGCACTTGCTGCTTCACCTTGTTCTTTTTTTTTTTTTTTTTTTAAGAACACAGGGTCTTGCTATGTTGCCCAGGTTGAAGTACAGTAGCTATGCACAGGCACAGTCCCACTGCTGATAAGCAAGGGAGTTTTGATTGCTCTTTTCTGAGGACAGTTCATTCCTTTAGGCAACCTGGTGGTCCCTCACCTTTGGATGGTTACCCTTTTTTTTTTTTTTTCTGTAGAGACAGAGTCTCACTTTATGGCCCTCCGTAGAGTGCTGTGGCATCACACAGCTCACAACAACCTCCAGCTCCTGGGCCCAGGCTATTCTCTTGCCTCAGCCTCCCGAGTAGCTGGGACCAGAGGCGCCCGCCACAATGCCCAGCTATTTTTTTGTTGCAGTTCGGCCGGAGCCTGGTTTAAACAGCCAGCCTTGGTATATGGGGCTGGCACCTTACCAACTGAGCCACAGGTACCGCCCATGGATGGTTACCATTTTAATGTCAATCTTAATTTGGGTACTCAAGAGTGATAGAGTACTACAGCTCAGAGCTTCAGAACTCAAATGTCCCTACTCCCTCAGCCTCCTAAAGTATCTGGGACAACAGGTATGTGCCACTATACCCACACACCTTGTGTTTTTGTTATGGAGATGGATTTGTCCTGAAATCTCAGGAATCAACAACCTCTGCTAACTTCCAAATTTTCTTCTGCAGCTTCCTCACCTTTCTCAGCATTTGTAGAATTAAAGAGTTAGACTCTTGCTTGGGATTAGGCTTTAGTTTAAAGAAATATTTTGGCTGGTTTTGTCTTCTATTCAGATCACTAAAACTTTTCTCCATATTAGCAATAATGACATTTTATTTCCTTAACATTTGTGTGTTCACTGGAATAACAGTTTTAATTTCTTTTTTTCAAGAATTTTCCTTTGTATTCACAACTTGGCTGACTCTTTGGCACAAAAGGCCTATCTTTTGGCCTTCCTCATTAAGCTTAATCATTTCTACCTTTTGATTTAAAGTGAGCCACGTGCAAATCTTCCTTCCAATTGAACACTCAGAGGCCACTGATCACAGACCACCATACCAGCAAAAGATACATGATGAAATACTGTGAGAGTTACCAAAATGTAACACAGAGACAAAGTAAGCACCCACACACTTTCTAAATACAAGGTTGTCACCAACCTTCAATTAGAAAAATATACAGGGCGGCACCTGTGGCTCAAGAAGTAGGGCACTGGCCCCATATACCAGAGGTGGTGGGTTCAAACCCAGCCCCAGCCAAAAAAAAAAAAAACTGCAAAAAAAAGAAAAAGAACATTTTTAAATTAAAAAAATAAAAAGGAAGAGAAAAATATGCCATGTCTGTAAAGTGTGATAAAGAGAACACAATAAAATGAGGTTCATCGGTATTTTTCCTTCACTTTGAAGAATAATGTTAGTCCTAGAATATAAAGTTCTACATTTTTTTTTTCTTTTCACTCAATACTTTAAATAATTTTGTAATTCTTACATTTGTTTCTCTATAGGTAATGTGTCTTTTTTCCTCTGGCTCATTTCAAGATTTTTACCCCTGACTTTTTTGAAGTTTCAATATGATTTGTCTAAGTGTAGGTTTTTGTTTTTATCCCGCTTGGTGTTCTCTGAGCTTCCTGCATCTATTGTTTGGTATCTGACATTAATTTGGGAAAATTCTCCATCACTATTCTTTCAAATATTTCTTTTTTTTTTCTTTGTCTCTTTCTTCTTCTCTAATAGTCCCATTATATCTATTGTACATCTTTGATAGTTGACCCACAGCTCTTGGGAGTTCCATTATTTTTTTTTTTTTCATTTTTTTTCCTCTTTGCATTTTTAGTTTTGGAAGTTTGTAGAGACATCCTCAAACTCGTGATTCTTTCCTCAGCTACGTCTGGTGTACTAATCAGCCCACCCAAAGCATTCTTCATTTCTGTTACAGTGTTTTTAGTTTCTATATTTGTTTCTCCCTTAGAATTTTCATCTTTCTGCTCACGTCATCCATCGTTCTTGCATGCTGTTGCCATTAGAGCCTTTAGCATATTAACCGTAGTTATTTAAAATTACCAGTCTGATAATTTCAGTATTCCTACCATATCTAAGTTTGGTTCTGATGCTTTTTAACTCTGCAAACTATGTTTTTTCCTTTTAGCATGTCTTATAATTTTTGTTGTTATTGTTCTTGAAAGATGGACTTGATGTACCAGGTAAAAGGAATCGCACACTAAATGAGATTTTAGTTATATGGTAGCGAGAAATGGTGGGAAGGGATGCATTTTATAGTTCTGTGATTAGGCCTCAGTCATTTTGAGAGGTTATGTTCTTGGGCTGTGATCTTCATAAGGGCCTATAAATTTTTCCCTCACTTAGGTGTGATGGAATGGCTACAGGAGGCTGGAGTTGGATCTTTACTTTCTGTAAAATCAATTATGCCCTGGTAAAAACATAGATTAGGTTCTAGTAAAATAGTTTCTCTTGAGGGCAGAACTTAAGAGTAGAATGCTCTGAACACGTTTCCTAATGGCTACTTTTTCCCCTCCCTTGCCAGAAGCGTGAGGGAGTATTTCTCTTATCTTCACCTTGGGGACCTGGTAGGCTCCTGCAAATAAGAGTCAGGGAAGTGTGGGGGTCACTTGAGCCTGGGATCTCCTTGAGTTTTTAGCATTCAAATTTGTTCATGCTGAGCCTCCAGCAATTAGTCAATTACAGTTTAGATTTTCCTGCCTGGAACTGGTTCCTGAAAAGTTTTCTTTTTTTTTTTTTTTTTTTTTAATTTTTTTATTAAATCATAAGTGTATACAATGATATGATTATGGGGCATCATACACTCACTTCATAAACCATTTGACACATTTTTATCCCAGTGGTTAACATAGCCTTTCCGGAGTTATCTCAGTTACTGTGCCAAAACATTTATATTCTACATTTACCAGTTTTCTTCTCCGTTAAGTTGTGATTCTCTGTATCTGCCTGGCTGTCTCCAATTGGGTGAGTGGGGGAGAGGGCAATGGTTTGCCCTATGATCTCAATTCTCTGACACATCTAAAATTTGTTGATTTTCAGTTTGTTCAGCATTTTGCTTGTTAAAAGGGAGTGATGACTTCCAAGTTCCTTACATGCCAGACTAGAAAGTGCAAGTCCTATCTCAGGCATTTTGAAGTGGTCCAGAGAACTCAAGCATCTTGCAGGGTAAGTTAGAGTTCTCATTACACAATACCTCACAATTTGTGTTGTCTATTTTCTATTGCTTAACATTATCTAGTCCGCATTTTTAAAATGTTTGATTAAAAAATTGGTCTACTTCCCCATCAACTATCCTTGGTTAGAATTGTACACTGATTATCCCTGCCAGAAATATTACCCTCTGTATGACAAGTCAGCTATGGGTTTCTCTGGGCTGCCCTCAATCTTTCTTTGCATCCTTTCATCAGTTAAAGTGAGGCATAATCTTGGGTTAGAAGCCCCTCTGTCAGGCCGTGTGCGGCAGAAGGTGCATGGCAAAGTAAACAAGACAAAATGAACATCATCACATTCAGCTTTATTACATGAACAGGAAATTGAAAGCAACATTTTCATCACACTTGCTCAGTAATCAATGCCATGGAATTTTAATAATGAAAGATAAGATATCAGTACATTGTGATGTAGAGTGTTTTCAGGGAATTAGGATATTGCCTGAAAATAAATATAGTTGAACACTTTCTCACAGTAAAGTTTATACTAGGTCCCCTTATGTCTTGTCATAATTCTCTTTAGCAAGTTCCTTTGGAAAAGGTTTTGTTCTCATCCCACCCTTTCTGAGACTCTCTCCCCCATGTGTTTCATAGGCCATAAACTCGCTAATGCATACACATGACAGGGACAAAGTCTCATCTCAATACATCTTGTGTCACAGTGCACCCATCAATCCACCATGCACTGAAAAAAGATAGCAGCCCTACAACCCTTTTACTGGGGTTTTGTGCAAGCTGCTTAATTTCACTGCATCTGTCAAGCCATTCTTTATCGGAGAGTCTAACAGTCTTTGAGTGCACGGTGCTCTATCACTTATGTAGGGGTTATATTGATCTTTCTGGTGTGTGCTCTAAAGTGGCTGGCAGCAAAAGCCAGTGAGGCAGCCGGTTTGAGAAGTATGGGCCATTTACAAACTTCAGGATGAGATGCTGCAGGATGCCAGGGAAAATGTTTTTGTTTTTCCAGAGGGAACCATAGTTCATGAAATGTGGTTAATGTACCATATTTGTATACCCTTAAAATCATTTTATAACCACACTGAGTGCCTCTAAACATTAAATATATTTTATAAGTAGTTGGTTAACTAGCTGTTGTATGCTTTAAATAGTAAATAAAATGGAAAGGCACTAAACAGTGACTATATTTCATAGAGTAAGATGCTTTTCCAGCCACTCAATAATTCTCAATGTTAAGAAAAATTGATTTTAGAGGCTGAGTGCCTCGAAAAATTAGCATCGCATCTTCCTAGAGAGGATGATTTTCAGTTAGTCTGCTTTCTTCCAGCTTTTGACTTAATGGTCTCTGAGGCTCTCTGCTTTCTAAAAAATTCCATAAGTTCTGTTGGATTAAAACTTCACTTGAACACATGTAATTAACTGGACAAATTATAAAATAGGAAACATTCCATCTCGTTTGTTGAATGTTAACTGCAAAAGAAGTAGTTCTTCACTCACTAACTATTCCTTAATGCACACCTCCTCCTTCTCCCCTCAAGACTGCTTAGAGTCCAAAGATTGCATAGAGAGAGCTACAGCAGTAACACAGAATTTAAGAGTGCTAATTCCTAAGCACCCTCACACAGCACATCTGAGCAGTGAATGTATTTTGCATTTGTGAAAACCTAATAGGGGAAAGGAATTCCCTAAGAGGTTAATAGTCACATTTTTTTCACAGCAAATTCAATCATTTTCCTAATTCTTCACTTGATCTTAGCAAAAAGGCCGAGAAGCGATTTTTTTCCTAATTCTTTATTAACTCTGTTTCACCTTTAAGCAAGTCATGTTTGCAATGCTGAGACCTTCCAGACAGAAATAATAATGACTCACAACATCACACAAAGTAAAAATTGAAATAATCACTCCACAATTATAGAAAATAACATTAAAAGAAAATGCGACCCTTAATGCTGCCCAAACCACCCCAGGCTGGGTGACCCATCGTATGTCACAAGGTCTCGCTGAGCAGTCTGTCATAACCTTGTTAATGCCATCTTATCCGTAAAATATATAGTTTGAGTTAGATTCTAGAGCCTGGCAGTCGAGTAACTGCATGAGTTCCTTTTAGAGCTAATAATTTATAAATTTCTTCTACCTTTTATCTCATTCGGAAGAACCGTGTTTCAAGTGTTCTTACCAGTTCTACAGCAGTAGGTGGCTGGCATGTCAGAGCCTGAGGAAGAACAGATAAGGATCAAATTTCCCAGGTACATGAGCTTACATTCAGAAAGAAACGCAGAGTGAACAAAATTCTCTCAGATACACCCTCAAAATTCCCACTGATGTCACTGGGAACTATACAGGATTAGATGAGGACAAGTTGCTAATTCGAGCCAAATCCATTGCTGGCATTTATTTTCCAGGTTAGTCTGATGTGATCTCCTGGTTCGCAGACTTTTGAAAGATGTGGCCAGAGGCAAACCCCCCAAGGATACTATAAGCTCTCTGAGGCGGGGGAATTGTCTGAGTCACCATTATCTCCCTGGCTTCCTGTCCATATATAGTAATTGCTCAGTGAACATTTGTGGAGTTAAACAGTCTCATAAGCAAACACAGCCCACCAGACAGAAAATGTAAATTGCCTAAATTGGAAAATATGAGAAGACTTGAAATAGGTAGCACTTTGCATGAGCCCTCTATTTGATAGTGTTATAAGAAAAATATGAAAATCATAATTGCCCAAATCAGGAATCGTTTTGCTATTTGAATTCAATGCAGAAATTGCTTTTTTTCAGCCAAAAAGCAAAGTGGGTTTTTACTATTCCTCCCAACACACATATATCCCAAAATATAAGACGAGGGAAAACCAGGAACACGGACAAGGTCACCACATTACGGAAGTAAACAACAGTAAGTCACATTAATAGATGGCTTACTATGTACCAGCTACTGTTCTGAGGGCTCTAAGGGTCTTATCCAGTTAAATATCACTACAGTCCTATTAAGTAGACATTATTGTTGCCATTTTATAGATAAAGAAAAACCACCACTGGTGTTCTGAGAAGAAAAAACAAAGTCTGGGCAATTTAAAAGACACATGACTGAATCCATAGTAATTGTCACTCTCCATAGCTCTGCACTTGAAATTTGAACCTCTAGTGGTTATCCTTATGCAAATATGAGTATTCTCCCATTAATGTGAAATGCCATGATGTGAGAAACCATCGTAGGAAAGAACAATATGAAACGCAGGAAATGAGTCAGCAAACCAGAAGTCAAAAATGATGTGGCTGGGAAAAGAACCAATTATTCTACCAAAGCCACAACTGGAGAAAGATTTTATCTGTCCCATTGGGTATGATCTCAGTGTGTATAATCCCAGTGATTAAAGTATGTAGGTATTCGTAACTTTTGATGCCTTAGAGAAAGGAAGAGGCCAACAACTGTGTATACAAAAGGACATATTTCTTCCCCGGCTAGCCCTTGGCAAAACTGTTGACTATGATGGAGTAATGGGCTTATATATCAGATCTGGATATGAATTATAACTTTGTTACCCACTGGTCACATGTCTATGGCTGTGCTGGCAGAGACCCAAGTCCCCTTCCTGAACAAAAATCATGGCTAACTAGTATATTTGAATTCCTCTTTACTTGTGGGATACAAACTCACATTAGAAGCAGTGAGAGAAAGCAAATGAGTAAACAAGAAGAGAGTAGACCTGACTTCTGACCCCCATGGTTATGTAGAAGACGTCTCTGAGCATTACACTAGCTTCTTTCATTGTTTAGTTTGCTAAAATGCACAGCAGGCATTCACTGGTATCTGGGGAGAAATCAGTGGGAAAGTTCTCTACAAACATTGCTAAGGAGAGAGACGAATGTAAAGGAGGCCAAGCCTCTGGATGGGAGGGGAGGGGGTAGTGTCAGGAAATCGCAGAAGGCGTGAACTGGAGGAAGCAAAGGACCAAGCGGTGCTGACCTCTGGGGAAGGCTCGAAACCCTAAAGATCCAGGGTGGAGGCGTCTGTCTTACTCAATATGCAGGGACAAGAAGAACCCAGCTGGGCAGCGGCAGCGGGTTAGCCCAGATGCCTTAGGGTTCAGCCTGTCCTGGTAGGCCACAATATGCACTTCAGTTATTCTAAGATGAGGAGCATGAAAAAATAGTGTGGTCACTTTAAGTTTTTATAGGACATTCTGGCTGTGGGTTGGGAATGGGGAGGGGGTGGGCTAAAAGGAGGGGGACAACTTCGGAGACCATTGCAAATCCAAACATTCTTTCAAGCCTTGGGCAAAAAGATGGTTTTGACGTTGGTGGTGAGGAAAGGCTGGTGTGGGGATATTTGGGGTGAAAGTCTGAGGCTGCTTTGCTGACGAACTGGATGTCAGGTGTGAGGGAAAAGGAGGCAAGCATGACTATACGTTTTGCCTGAGCATTCAGAACATTAAACAACTGATGACAGTATAATCTTGGTTATCTTTCCTCAAAGTAACCTGTGCAACTTTTTGGAATAGTTACGACTCCACACAACTTATCAGCACATACAAAAAAATCATTTATTGAATTATCATCCACTCTCTAAGGCAGTGGTTTTCGACCTTCCTAATGCCACGGCTTTTAATACAGTTCCTGTGGGTCACGACCCATAGGTTGAGAACCACTGCTCTAAGGGGTATTGAGATCATTTACAATGTTAAAATCTGAATAAAGCCCAACCATTGGAATGCAAATAAAAACATGAACAAATACAAATGAAAACAAAATAGTAGGAAGACACAAGAACCTAGGAAATAGTCCCTATTTCTGTTTCTAGTTGAAAAAACAAGCTAAAGTGCTTGATTCCAGAACTTCAGATTAAGGAATGTGTTTCCCCAGATGCTCCCTCAAACTGTAATTGTTGTTTAAGCCTCCACCCACAAATCCAGAATCAACACAATTTGCTAAAGTGTTGTGTTGCCCAAAAGTATATCAAGAAAAAACACTACAAAGTGAGAGGAGAAAGGTCATTCGCTAGGTTTGGATCCATAAAGAATCTGAACTAGCCACTTTCTTACCCTCAGCCTGCCCCTTCCACCACTCATCTGCTAAGAGTCGGTTTTCTGCACAAAGTGCCCCTTCCATTTTTCCCAGTCTTTCTTGATTCCCAAGAGGTTTAAGTTTTTCTCCCAATAGGTTCTCCCTAAAATTAATATCCTCTGTGAGCTAAGACTCCTCAGCGTTGCGTGTGAATCCTTTCTGCATCCCAGGTACTCATGGGCATATTGTAAATATGATATAGAAAGAATCAGCATGTCTTTCTTCTCCCTAAAGGAATGTATGGGAGTCATTTCCTTTGAGCTCTTGCCCTGACATTGCTAATGTTTTCATAAGCAATAAACAAACTGCCAGGTTCAATCAGTCTCTACATTTTTCATAGACATCCTCAGAATTTAAAATCACCAGTACTAAGGTTACTCACCTTTTCAAACAGTCTCTAATCTGAGCTCTGGGTTTGGGAGTGAACCAGGGTGACCTCTTTGCATTAAGCCCTAATTATTTTAGCATGCGATCTGACGGAGAGGCTCAGAAAGTACTATGTAATTTCATCTGTCTGATAAGATTTCAGGAACTCGAATCTGAAGAATGGCACTGCTCTAGATTCCTGTGTCAACGTCCAACTTCCCATGGACGTGACCTATAGTCTACATCGGATGAGGGAGTTAAAACACTTTAGATAAGGGAAGGAAGCTAAGCCTTGTAGCCTACGTGGGTCCTTCTGATCCCTTCAATGAGCAAATCTTGTAAATCTTCCTATTAAAAAAAGGGGAGCAGAGTCCCCAGAACTCTTTTATAGAATTTAGAGTACCAGAATCAGAAAGACAAGAGAAGGAAGGGAGCCAGACATAACTATTCCTGAAATAAAAGTCAGAAAATGGAAACGCAATAATTTATTGCCACCCTTCCCACATATAAACCTGGCCGTGAGAGAAAGAGGACAACTAATATCCTCCTTGGACTGAACCACCCACACTGGCATGGAATAGTTTTGAAGATTGTCTCTCACAGCTGTCCTCGGAAAAGCTATACATCATTTTGACATAGATCTTTCTCTTAGCAAGAATTGTTAGTGATCATTTATTATGTACCAGGAACTGTAAGATTTCTTTATTTATAGAACATGATAACCTTAGGGACTAACCCTATGTCCTTTAATATATACATTCCTCCTCCAGAGTAGATGTTCCCTCATCTAATTCTAAACCTTGCTTATCCATGCTGTTTTTCAAAACTTTAGGAATAATAACACTTGCTGACTGGTGAGGTTCAGAATTTGGTAGATCTAATGAAAATGAATTTGAGACAACATGGTCTGGAGTTGGAGTTCTAATTTAACCTCTTAGTCTTATTTAGTAATGATTACAGGTCTCTATTGCCTCCTATATAGTTAACTTAGTTTAAACTCTGTCTCCATTCTGAAGCTCAAACTAGATTAGAAAAACTGCCTTGGTTCCATGAAGATGCCCTACTGTATAGAGTGGGCTAGAATCTGTGCTCAACTGGCCTTGTGAAGATGAGGCACCAAGTGTGGGGCTTAAAGCCATCTGAGAACCTGGCGATGGTTGGTGTGATAGAGACAACCCATACCCACCAGCTGGCTGATGTTGGAGATGTTAGAAGCTGCCTGAAGGTTGAAATGCCGATACAGGACAAGTGGCATCCCAGCCAGCTCATGGAGCTGGGGGGCACAGACCAGCTGCCTCCACCTTGGTGATGTTGGTGTGGTGGCAGCAAGCAGTGGAACCAGAAGGCTGGAGGGTGGGCAGGGGGGCCCCATTTCCTAGGCCTGGGAATAAAAGGGATTGTAGCCATTCATGTGCGACCCAGACATGACCCAGATATGTCCCAGACACGATGTCCTAGACACACTAAATGTAACTACCAAGCCCCCGCTAAATGTAACTACCGAGGCCAGACATGTCCCAGACACGTTGTTCCAGATATGACCCAGACATGTCCCAGACATGTTGTTCCAGACACCATGTCCCAGACATGCTAGCTAAATGTAACTTCCAAGCCCCGCTAAGCTAAATGTCACTACCGAGGGCCCCATGTGACTATCTATACCCCTAGACAAAGAGCCAGAGACAGATAGACAGAGAGAGAGAGCTTTTCTCTCTGACTTGGGTTTTCTCTCTCTGCCAGAAGCTCTGGCACCTCTGTATTCTTTTCTGTAAATAAATCCTGTCTTACCACTGATCTGTGGTCAGTGGATTCATTCTTGGAATCACCGGGACCAAGAACCTCCTGAAGAGCGAAATTGCAGTATTAATACCTCTCATTTGAGGGCAGAAACGGGGCTTCCTTCTTCTTTTTACCCTGTGTCCAGCGCACACCTTAACATGCAGAAGATGCTAAAGGACATGTGTTCAAACACAAGACTAGACCAAAGAATCTTTACAAATAAATATTGCCCTACAATATATCTTCTGCTTTTAATCTTGAAGCATTTTTAACTCTTTTATTATTTAACTTTTATCATTTTAACTTTTTTCCCTTTAATAAGAATAAACTATGAGAACAAAAGTGTATTGTTTCTTCATTTTTCATGTATACTTCATGGCAGCAAGCATGGGGTTAGCAGACGCTTTAAAGACATTTATAACTTGGCTAACTTGCAACCAATAATTTTCCATAATGAGTTCAAATTCAAATTAAATAAAAATTTCATGTAAAATTGTGTTGCTTTTTAAAATCTTCAGTCTGAAATTCAGACTAGATTAGAAAAATTGAGTTGGCTCCATGAAGATATCATGCATATTGATATATTCTATTTTCTAACAATTATTTGATACAGATTTCATATGGGCTTCTCAAATAATTTACCACAATACTACCTACATTATTATCTCAAAATTTCAAATGCATAGACAATATTATAAAGAAGTTTCTAATTTTTTTTCCAGGATCCATTATTATGCTTTTATTTCTCACCAACAGGACAAGTCTTTTTGAGTAAGTTCCCTAATTAAAAACTTTTAAAATTATATATGCACACCTTAAAAGGCCAATAGCTTTAGTCTGAACTTTGAAAAATACTGATCAGCCTTTGTAAAGAAGACAGAATTGTTTTAATGCATTTATAATAAATTCAAGGGACAAGACTATTCTTGATCTCCTAGCTGTGTGGCACTAGATAAAATCCTTATTAATAGTAAGTGGGACAACTCAACACTTCATCCCTATTAACATGCAGAGATATAGATAAAATCAAGATCAAACCAAGAAGATTTCTCATAAATTTGGAGAGGTGGACAGAAACAACCAAGAGTTTGTTATAGAAAGCAATAGAAAAAAATTGAGATTTGGTTAAATCTTAAATTCAAGGAATCAGCATGATTTATTGGAAGTTGATGGCAATGAAAAGTCCCTTTCCACCACTGGTTAATTCTATTTCTTAACAAAAGCCAGCAAGTATTTCCTGAATGTCTGCTGTCTACATGGCCCTCTTGGATGCTAGTGATGGACATGAAGAACTATGAAGTATGACCGATGATTACCTACATAAAGCTTGTAATCGGGCTAGGAAGAAAAAGATACATTTATTCATAAAAAGTTACGATACCAACTAGTATCCTGCCAATTAGTCCATATTTCTCATGTTTAAACTCTTTCATAAAATCCTCAATAAGCCAACAGTAACCTCCAATATTTTTTTATTTCTATAAAAAAATAATGACACTTTAAACAATATTTAAAATGAAATGATTGGGCTAAAATAAATATGTAAGCAGTAAAACACAAGCAATTGGTAAAAAATGTATTTTACAGGCAGAACAAACAAGAGAAATAGCATTTATTTAGACAGAGTCTCACTTTGTCCCCCTCAGTAGAGTGCCGTGCTGTCACAGCTCACTGCGACCTCCAGCCCCTGAGCTTAGACGATTCTCTTCCCTCAGCCTCCCGAGCAGCTGGGACTACAGGCGCCCGCCACAACACCTGGCTAGTTTTTTGTTGTAGTTCGGCCGGAGCGGGGTTCGAACCCGCCACCCTCGGTATATGGGGCGGACGCCCTACTCGCTGAGCCACAGGCGCCGCCCGAGAAATAGTATGTATTAAAACCCAAATAATTAGAAAAGTAACTGTGGAAGGTGAGTAAAAGAAAGTTCAATATAGGGGCAGCGCCTGTGGCTCAGTGAGTAGGGCGCCCGCCCCATATACCGAGGGTGGCGGGTTCGAACCCAGCCCCGGCCAAACTGCAACCAAAAAATAGCCGGGCGTTGTGGTGGGCGCCTGTAGTCCCAGCTGCTCGGGAGGCTGAGGCAAGAGAATCGCTTAAGCCCAGGAGTTGGAGGTTACTGTGAGCTGTGTGAGGCCACGGCACTCCACCGAGGGCAACAAAGTGAAACTCTGTCTCTACAAAAAAAAAAAAAGAAAGTTCAATATATTACTCCTGGAGGGAAGCAGCCCTGGTACGAAGAAAGATGCCCTAAAGCAAGCGGGCTGCCGTCAGAGAGCTTCCTTTTAGGGTTCTGCCGAGTACAAAACCCTCATGGGTGGTTTCTTCACATAACACAGAAGCACGAGGCAGCTGTGAAATTCAAGCTAAAGAGTAAAACCTTACGGAGGCGCCTGTGGCTCAGCGGGTAAGGCGCCAGCCCCATATACCGAGAGGGGCGGGTTCAAACCTGGCCCCCTGCCAAACTGCAACAAAAAAATAGCCGGGTGTTGTGGCGGGCTGTTCGGGAGGCTATTCTCCCAGCTACACAGGAGGCTGAGGCAAGAGAATCTCCTAAGCCCAAGAGCTGGAGGTTGCTGTGAGCTGTGACGCCACAGCACTCTACCAAGGGCAATAAAGTGAGACTCTGTCTCTACAAAAAAAAATCTACAAAAGAGAAAAAAAAAAAAAAGGACCTTAGGTATCAAATGGAGGTACACTTAAAAAAGTCCTTTTGCACTTACAAAAGTAGAAACTGAATTATTATGCATCCAGAAAGGGTAATGGGTCAAGAGAAGCCCCGGAGTACACTATTCACTATGTGTACAGTAATTGGTAGACGAGGGACTGACATGGATGTCTGCCCCACAGAGTACTAGTCTAGAAATCCTATTTTTTAAAAAAGAGGGGAACAAAAAAGAAAAGTACTAGTGGAACACAATTTCTTATAAAAATATAATAAGTAAAAAGAAGTGCACTTTTTATGAGCAAGGTCACCGAGACCTTCAGGAAACAATTATGTCTGAGAGTTGGGTGTGAAGACAGAGTATCTTTGTCTGGGGTAGAGACAGAGAAAATTCTAAGGCAGGTAAATTATCAAGTGTAAAACATTTACTTCCTGTTAGAATCCAGGACATGTGAAAAAATAGTAAGCAAGACATAGATGAAGGGTTAGTAGAACTCAATTCAGAAAACATAACCAGTACAGAAAAGCATAAAGATTAGTAGCGATATTGTCCTTAAAAACAAACGGAGGCATAGATGAAGGGCAGACAGCTAAGAAGTTTAAGCTTTTGGACTTCAATCCATGAACCATGGAGACTCCATTAATACTTGAAGGTGCAGGAAGGCTACAGATGTGGCCAGATGGAGAACATGAGTAAAATTCTGATTCAGGAAGATTTATGTGGCAAGGCTGTACCATAACAAAAAATACACATTTGGTCTCTGTCCCTGGCTCCTTTAGACATTTTAAAACCTTTGTAACTTCCTGAGTGACTGGGCTGCCAAGTGCATCTTTTGTTCTAATGTTTGGTCTTTGCCCCAGTTCCCAACACATATCTCCTATCCCTTAGAATTTTCTAGGTAATAGGAGAATCTTCTGTGCTTATGAGGCGATTTCTGGTGAGCCCCTCCATGGGGACTGGTCACCAGAAAGACCAAGGCCATGATTAAAAGGTTACTTCCAGCTCCACCTGCCACCCTCTGAAAAGGAGAGAGGGGCAGGAGATTGAGTTAATAATTGAACATCCGCACATGATGAAGTCTCCAAAAAAATGCCTGAACTACGGGGCTCAGAGAGCTTCCAGTTGGAGAATACACATCCACCTGCTGGGAGGGTGGTCACCCTAACCCCTGGGGACAGAAGCTTCTGTGCTCCGTCCCCTTCCAGATCTTGCCTAGGTATCTCTTCATCTGGCTTTTCATTTGTATCCCAGATTAAAGTAACTTTGCAATAAATCAGCAGTAGTAAGTAAATTGTTTTCCTAGGTTCTGTGACTCACTCTAGCAAATTATCAAACTGAGGAGGGGGTCATGGGAATATAAGTGGCGTCTAACATAGGGGGTCAGTCTTACAGGACTGTGGCTTAACCCATAGGGGCTGTACTGGTCAGTATCTGAATTTAATTGAATACCCACTGATACCCATTTGGTGTCTGCAGAGAATTGGGAAATTGCTTGGTGTTAAAAATAAAAATCCCTCACGCTTGGTTATGGGAGGATTGAGGCTGAGTATAGAGAAAATGGCTGTTTTTTTCTATAAAAGATGCACAACTCAAATCAAAGGAACAATAATCCTAGGATCCAGCAGGTCAATTAGAAAATACTGTTAAATATAACAACCAAGATATAATGTTATCAGGACATAACAAAAACTTTTTTTAGAAAAAGAGAAATTTCCTGAGGATGGAAAAAGTTCTTCTTTAATGGGAAATATAATTCTGTTTTTAAAATACTGAGTTTGAAGTACAAAGGGAACACCCTGTGAAGAATTACAATAGGAAATTGAAAATTTGGGTCTGGAACCCAGGACAGCAGTAATGGCTGGAGGCATAGATTTGAAAGTCAGCTGCACATAGGTGATGGTTAAGCCACAGCTCTGGAAACAGAAGAGTCTTGATTTCTTTTCTTTTCTTTTCTTTTCTTTCTTTTTTTTTTTTTTTTTTTGTTTCATTATACAAATTTAAAGGGTACAACTCTTGTTTTGCTACATAGATATATTTGGTAGTGGTGAAGTCTGGACTTTCAGTGTAACTGTCACCTGAATAATGCACACTGTACCTATTAAGTAAATTCTCGTCCCTCACCACCTCCCATTCTCCCACCCTCCCAAGTCTCCACCGTCTATCTCTCTCATGTGTACACGATGTTTAGCTCCCACTTATAAGTGAGTACATGTGGTATTTGACTTCCATTTCTAAGTTATTTCACTTAAGATAATGGCCTTTAGTTCCACCCACATTGCTGCAAAAGATTTCACTTTGTTTTTAATGGCTGAATGGAATTCCCATGTGTGAATGTGTGTTTACAGTATGTATGCCGCACTTTCTTTTTCTTTATTCAATCATCCATTGATGCACAGGTGTTGATTCCATATTGTTATTATTGTGAATAGTGCTGCACTAAACACAGGAATGCAGGCATCATTTTGACACGGCAATGTTTTGTGCTTTGGGTATATTCTGTGATTGCTATGTTGAATAGCTATTCTGTTTTTAATTCTTTGAGAAATCTCCATACTGTTTTCCATAGAAGTTGTGCTAATTTACATTCCCATGAACAGTTTGGTTCCTTTTCTCCTCATCACTGCAAACATTTATTATTTTTTTGACCTTTTACTAATATCCGTTCTGGTATAAGATGATAGATATCTCATTGTGGTTTTAATTTACATTTCTCTGATGATTAGTGATGTTGAGCCTTTTTTCGTATGCTTCTTGGCCAATTTATTTGTATTTCTTCTTTGAACAATGTTTATGCATGTCTTTTGCCCACTTTTTAAATGGAGTTATTTTGTTCTTGTTGAGTTTGAGTTCCTTGTAAATTCTAGATATCAGTCCCCTGTTGGATGCATAGTCTGCAAATATTTCCTTCCATTCTGCAAGTTGTCTATTTACTTTGTTTATTATTTCTTTTGCTGTGTAGAAGCTTTTTAGTTAATTAAGTCCCATTTGTCTATTTTTGTTTTTGTTGCTTGAACTTTTGAGATATTAGTCATGAATTCCTATTCCGGAAAGAGTTTTCCCTTGGTTTTCTTCTAGTATTTTTGTAGTTTCAGGTATTACATTTGAGTTTGAGTTTATCTTTACACCTGGTGAGAGATAGGGATCTAGTTTCATTCTTCTGCAAATGGCCATCCACTGTTCCCAGAAGAGGGTCCAGACTGGTATCCACATTCAAGTGAGAAAGGAAGGAAGAGTTTATAAATGAAAGGAAAAAAAATAGAAACTAACCTGATAAATAGAAACAGAATCAGGACAGATGCAAGAGAGAAGGAAATTTCAATAGTTGTGGAATAAGACCAGAAGGGCAAAGAGAATAAAGTTTGAGAAAAATCTATGATGATAGTGTTAAGAGCAGGATCACAAAGTACTACATAATGATTGTGAGGAAGGGAAGAATAAATTATTAGAGAAGCTCAATAGTGAACACCAAAAAGAGACTTAGGAGATGTGCTCTAAAATCCAGATGCACAAGATAGGCAGCTGCTAACTTACCCTTTTAGAATTCAACCTGCACCCAAGTTTCCATGATCAAAAGCAAAGAGTGGCCCTTCATTATGCATAGGATTTTGTCTAGATCTCTTTTCCCCAGCACTCAAAATTCTTCACAACTGGCCTTTGCCTATTTCTTTATTTTTCTATACTCGTAAATCTTATACTCCAATCAAGCTGATTATTGTTGCCAACTGAACAGACGTGTTTGTGGTGTCAGCACTATGCTGTTGAACTTCTCTTAACCTCTTCATTCTTTTCCATTAGCCTGTTAGTTAACTCTCCCTTCCTCTACATAATGTTTTCCCAGGAATACTTTCCATCCTGCACCAGCTCTGGGAAGACCATTTCTGCTACCATTCATATGGTAACTCATATTACAAGGGAAGAATGCTGATGGTCACTTCTACTTATCATATAATTCACCTATCCTAAATGAATTCATTTATCCAGTGTCTGGCTTCTATAGGAAGACTTCAGAAGTTTACTGAATATAGTTGCCTAGTTGATTCATTTTAATCTCTCTTAGTAAGGCAGTATTCTTTTTTTTTTCTTTTTCTGCAGTGCTTTGCTTCACAGTGAGAACCTTACTGCCCTGCATCTAACACAGAAGTCGTGACACCTCACATTTTTATTTTTATTATTATTATTTTTTTGGCCGGGGCTGGGTTTGAACCTGCCACCTCCAGCATATGGGGCCGGCACCCTACCCCTTTGAGCCACAGGCGCCACCCAAGGCAGTATTCTTTCTTTTTTTTTTTTTTTTGCAATAGAGTCTTACTCTGTTGCCTAAGCTAGAGTGCTGTGGTGACAGTCTAGCTCACAGCAACCTCAAACTCATAGGTTCAGGGGATCTTCCTACCTCAGCCTTCCCAGTAGCTGATACTACAGGCACTCACCATGATGCCTGGTTAATTTTTCTATTTTTTGCAGAGATAGGGTCTCACTCTTACTCAGGCTGGTCTCAACCTTCTGAGCTCAAGTGATCCTCCCACCTCAGCCTCGCAGAGTGCTAGGATTACAGAAGGCAATATTCATAATTGTATTCAGCAGGCCTTTGTGTCACCCCTTTAACTCAGTCCTACTCTCCCCAACTTCCTTAAATTATCTACCAGTTCTTTAAAATCCCTTCCCTACATACCTTTTTGGCTTAATCAGTCAGCAAGAATGAGTTCCTCCAGTTTTCCCTCCTGCCCCAAGGTATGAACTTGTTCCTATCTACACCCATCTATAAACCTTTTCCTAGGGGAAGAACTTAACTTTTCTCCTGCTAATTTATATGTTTTAGGTCACGGGTTCTCCTACCTCTGCCAAATATCCTTTCTTGACCAGTTCTCCATCCTTCTCAAACTTCCAAGCTATCTCTCTCTTCCCACCAAAGCAAGCTTCTTGAATAAGTAATCCTTTTTCTCCACATACCCCCAACCACTTTCTCTCCTTCATTCTGGCCTCCATTTGTTGTAATCATCCTTCTGCTCCCACTATCCTTTGAATCTTCTCTCATCAGAGGCACCAAACACCTGATGATTTTCAATCCGGTGCCCACACTGACATTTCTATGACATTTAACAGTTGACCACGCCTTCACTCCCTTTTGAGAGACTTCTGTGGTGTCACAACAAGACATTTTCTTGCACTCCCCCCAGCTCTAGGGCTTCTCCTTGGTTCGCACTTTCTTAGCCTGCTTTTTTGGCTATCTGCATCTCTGCCAATCCCATAACTCAGAGGTTTTCAATCCTGACTAACCATTAGAATCGACTTGGCAGTGTTTTAAAATTACTAATGAATCTCACTTTCAGAGAAACTAGTTCACTAGGACTGCAAAGGAGCCCAGATAGCACTCTTTTCCATGCTCCCAAATATGTGATTGAAAGCCACCGTCTACACGCATGCTTCCCAAACTTGTATTTTCAGAGGAATCATTGAGGGAAATTTTTTTTTTTTTTAATTGTTGGGGATTCATTGAGGGTACAATAAGCCAGGTTACACTGATTGCAATTGTTAGGTAAAGTCCCTCTTGCAATCATGTCTTGCCCCCATAAAGTGTGAGGGAAATTGTTAAACACAGGCAGACCTAGATCCCTTCTTCTTGACATTCTAGTGGAATAGGACAAAACTCAGAAAACAAAAAGTAACCACTCTCCCTTCCGCTCACATCACTGGGGAGCATTTAACATCCAGAGCCTTTGTGAGCATTTACTATGTGCCCGATGACTCACATCATTTCTCACTGTTGCTTGTATGGAGTGATGGTGCTTTCTACGTATTAATTACTCGTCTATTTGTGTCTCTTCTACTTGACTGAGAGTTCCTGCAGGGCAAGGAATCTATCTTATTAATTTTTATATCCCACAAGGATAAGCAAATAGACAGCACATGTTAACTCCTAAACAAATGTATACACACATGTATTTTTTGTGAAATAATGAATGATGTTGTTCTAAGCCTTTTTGTACTCTTGGAACTTACATGAATTCCATGTAAGGCTGTGTCCATGATGATGAGTGAGAATTTTTAACAATCTGCATTTCACCTATAAAATCATTCTGTATTCTTATGTGATTCATTTTTTGTTTGTTTTTCCTTTTCCTTTCTTTTTTTTTCTTTCCCAGCTTCTTCTCTTGTTACTGATTCTAACTTGATCCAATGACTTATATGCAATATGCTAAAATATTGTAATACTCAATATATATTAATAAGAAAAGACGGATAAAAGACACATTTGAGCACCTCCTGTAATTGCAGAAGTCCAACATGATTTGAGTATTACAATTTCAAAACAGTTTTTCCTTTCTTAAAATGTGTAGACATTTTTGGGGACTCTCTATATAGACAATATGTGGACTTCTCTTTCCTTCTCATTTATGTCGTGGGGATAAGACACACTTGTGTTTATTACAGATCCAAGATGCTCAAGTCAGTTATATTTGTTTTTTCTCATCAGTGTCTCTGATTTTATGAGAAAGACTATGCAATTTATACAAACACAAGGAACAGTATTGCTTTAACTTTCTCCTTGTCCTCCATACACATGACTACATCTTCAGTAATCCTTATCTTTCTCTCTATAATCTCAGAAAATATTGGATCCCTCTTCCTATTTAAGCCTAACGAGATTATCTTCAATCAAGTTCACCCTTTGCCCTGAAAACTCTGACTAGTCTATTAAAACCTTTCTGATAAAGGGCTCAGCATTTCTTCCTCTATACTGCCTTTGGAGATAGCCATTTTTATCCTTACCTGGTTTACAATGGACTATAATTTTGTTGTTCTTGTTCTGTCCAGTAGATTTCAAGCTTCTCTTGGGAAAAGAATAAGTGGTATTTATCTTTCTTATCCCAGGGACTAGTGCAATGCTGAAATTTGGACACTTAGTATTTGCGGAGTTGAATTGGTACTAGAAATATGCTTCATTTCACCTCTACTCCCAAATATTACAAAACTCCACACCCTCACCAGTGTTCAGTATTAACTGTGTAATCAAAGAGTTGCAAATTCAAATCTTTGCTTCCTTGTTTTTCTAACCCTGAAATGGAGATTCTTATACCAATTCACAGTACTGTTTGTGGAAATTAAAAGAAATTACAGATATAAATTGCTTAGGACAATAAATATTCAACATAAACCCTTGGTACTTGATAATAATGTGATGGTTAGCATCCTGGGTTTATTTGAACCTTTACTCCAGAGTTATGCTAGGTAACTAGTTAGATATGAGCAGGGTGGATGATGGATGTGGTTAGGCTATTTTGGACTGGTCTGGGTCAAGCTGATTGGGACTATCATGGTAATGAGGCTGATTAAGACCCTATAGGTGGGTTGTTCTTAAGACCTTGCTTGTGGATTGTTTTCAACATCTTACAGGTGGACTATTTTGAGAATAAAGTTAATTTAAGACCCCGGGAGACTTCTAAGAAGTGGCTGATACTCCTCAAACTTGTATATAAAACCCAGAGGCTGTGCTTTTCACGTGCCTGCAGTCACTAGGACAGGGCCTGGATTGGTGTGTAAGTCATTAATAAATGCTTGCTTCCTTTTTCTTGCTAAAGCCTTACTTGTTTTCTTCAATCATTTCAATGACTACCTGGAGCCACCCCACCACTCTAACAGTTCTACCTGTCAATCATGGGACTAAAAGCGTAGCTCTGTGTTAAGCAATCAGGAACGTTAAGAAAATCTACATCTTTTTTTGCTAGGCTTTTTTATTACAAACTCTTAGATCTCCCTTCTCACCTTCCCATGTTTTTCTGGATGGTTCTAAAAATAATGAGAGGGCCAAATAATCCTTTCTGCAGATAACAAAATCTTGTTTCTGGACTAATTGCATCATGCCCAACATTCCTGCTTACTTCAGTCACCCTGGAGAACCACAAGCCATCGCTCATCACCTGGATCTCTCATCCCCATGGTGCTTTGATCATCCCCCATCCTGGAACAATCTTCCACCACTCCCTTCTCTCCCACATCTTCCCAGTGTGCCCTCCGGAGTTGCTTACAACTCTTCAACATCATTTTAATTCTTCATTAAATGTCTTTTTATTTTTCTTCCTACTCTAACTAAAAAACTTAGGTGCATTTGTAAATAGGGCTTCTCTTTAACCTCCTACAAAGGTAGCTGTTATCTTGTAAATCTGGAGGTGTTGCAGATACTCTGCTTGGCTTCTTGTTGTAGTGCTACCTCTTTCCTTTGAAAAAGAGAAAGAAAGAAAACAAAAAACCCTAGCTCTTTTTGCATTTCATGTGGCAACCCTCTGCCTTGTTAAAGTCACCTGCCTCATTCTGTGAAAAACGTAGCAAGAAGCTCATTGACAGACTTGCCACCTCTACTCTGCAGTCATTCTTGGTGACTGTAACATCCCCACGGATTCAAACTGTGAGAAATCCCTTTGAAATCCTTTCCCTCCATTCCTTGACCTCTGCATATCTAACTAAGTCATATCTAACTCTATCTTGCCATTAACAGACACCCCTAATTACCTCCATTTGGAATACTCCAGCCTCTCTGTGACCACCTTTCTATTTATTTTCAGCTCAATCCTTTTCATACATCATTCAAGGATTCTTTAATCCCTGGGGCAACTGATCCTGTTGGCAGCTTTATCTCGTCTTTCTTCTTTGGATCCTCATTTCCCTCCTCACTGGATGAAAAAAACACGAGTTCTCACCATCATCACTCCCTCGCAATCCTCTCACAACATCTCTACCTCTCTTCAATCATCATATAGTTTCCAGGACAAACCTCCCCTTTAGTGGGCTCCACTTTGCCTGTGTTGTGCTTGGCTCTGAGAAGCTAGACATGATTTAACAAAGCTGTGCCAAACTCTCTCACTTGACAGGTATGACCACCACCTGGCAAGCGTCCACCGGGCTCCCAAGAATCCTACTACGCATCACCCTGCAGTTTACCTCCCCACTCTCCAAAAGGACAAGTTCACTACTCACCTCTCTCCTCAGCATCTCTGACACACACTCCTTCCCTTTACTCCAGCGAATGTCCTTACTTTAGATTTCACTTCTTTTTTTTTTTTTTTGTAGAGACAGAGTTTCACTTTATGGCCCTCGGTAGAGTGCCGTGGCCTCACACAGCTCACAGCAACCTCCAACTCCTGGGCTTAAGCGATTCTCTTGCCTCAGCCTCCCGAGTAGCTGGGACTACAGGTGCCCGCCACAACGCCCGGCTATTTTTTTTGTTGTTGTTGCTCACTGAGCCATGGGCGCCACCCCCTAACTGCAATCAGAAAAGACTATTCAAACGCTCCCACCACCCAGTGCGTACTCTGCAGTGCCTTGAACTGGCACTTTGCCTTCCTCCTTCTCGTGGTGATGGACGTGCTCACATCTAACATCACTGCTTCCACGCAGCTGTCCCAGGGTCTATGTATAGGGTCCCTTTCTCACTTGCCTGACTTGAGGGCTTTATTCCTATAAATGTCCCAATCTCTCTGAATAGTAAATTATTTCTTATCCTCTGGGATAACCTATACCCAAGCATGCTGTAAACTCCCACTTTAAAACAAATAAACCAAAATAACCTTACCTTGATTTCGTATCGTCACCCAGTTACTACTTTGTCTACCTGTTTACACAAAAGTGATAAAAAATTTTGCCTGGATTAATATCTCCACTTCCTCAAATCCCAGTCTTTCCTTTCAACCCCCAAATCTGTAGAAACGACTTTTGTCATCATTACCTTCTCCACATTGCCAGATCTAGTGGACAAACTCACTTGCCTTCACAGAGGCACTTAACATAGTGGACACCTGCTTCCTTCTTGAAACCTTCTAAGTTCCCAGCTTCTAAGTTATGTATTCTCATTCTGCTCCCATCTCATTATCTTCCTAATTTCTCAGTTTTTTTTTTTCCTGTCAAGCTATTGTCAACACAGCAACAAAGTAGATTTGGTTAAAACATAGATTATTATGCTGTTCTGCTCAACAAAATTCTACAGCCCCCTCTCCATCTATCACTCAGGAAAACAAAACAGTCTTTCCAGTGATTTTGAAGGCCCTACTTGAACATGCCTATGGCTAACAGAGTCACCACTGCCTTCGGATCACACTGAAAAAGTCACTCTTAAAAACTACACTGCTACCTCAGGGCCTTTGCCCTTCCTGGTCTCTCTGCCTGGAAAGGTGCTCCTCTAACTCTCCAAGTGCCTCATTTTAGTCTCTTCTCAAATTTCACCTTCTCAGACTAGAACTTCTTAACAATGGCTATACATGCTCCCTTCTTCAGCAGTCTCTAAGTCACCAACCTGCTTTGTTTTTCTTTGTAATGCTTAATACCAGCTTATTCACAATGTATTGTTTACTTATTTCCTTTTTCTTCCCCACATAAAAGTAAAGCACTCTGGGACCAGCATCTATTTTGTTGTTGTTTTCTGTTTTCACAGCTATTTCACTAGCAGCTGGCAATATTTATTGCTTACTAATATTTGTTGAATAAATAAGTAAAACCATTCTTTTGAAGGTCCACA
The DNA here is from genome assembly GCF_027406575.1 of Nycticebus coucang. NCBI lineage: Eukaryota > Metazoa > Chordata > Mammalia > Primates > Lorisidae > Nycticebus > Nycticebus coucang. Next base: position 110,154,961 of record NC_069786.1, read on the forward strand.
TTTCAATATCTGCAAGGCTTTATTCACTGCTTAAGCCAAATCCTACAGTACATTGAGAATTTAGGCAAATAGGTTGGCCATAGCCCTCTGCTGAACGTCTTTCCTCTGTCCTAGCCCGAAATTTATTGACTCATTCTCTTGACTCTCTTCATTTCCCACAAAATGCAAGGTGGTTGAAATCCAAAATCAATACAAAAAAGAATGCTTAGAGCAGGAAAGAAGAAAAAAGACATAATAGAAGGTGAAAACATTTTAAAGGAACTTGTAAACACTGTAGAAGTCTAAGTGGGAAACAAAGAATATGCAAAAGAATAATTTTGGAAGAAAACACCTCCACAAAAAAATATCCTCTCTTTACCACTTCCACTTTCTGTAATAGACTCTAGTATAATTCTTGCTTAGGCCAGACTGTGCTCTGTTGTGAAGAAAAGAGGACAAGCCTTTTGGCTTAAGCTTCTACTTAACTTATTGCAGATAAAGACAAACAGGATGGGCCAAAGGCAAAACCGTCAAGTGGGAAAACTTGGCTATATCAGGACATTCCCCTCCCTCTCTCCTCACAGATTCTCCCCCTCTCCTCCAGTCCCCAGTCCCCTCCTGCTGCAAAGTCTCCCTCTATCAAGGAAAAAGTATTCTCTACAATATTTATGTTTGTGGCTGGGTAGCAATTTCACTTTTCAACCATTTAAATAATAAAAAACATGTCAATTTTGAATTTTCCTATTAACTGATCCTATCTTGCACTGCATTGCTAGGAAAAGAATAGACTGAATCCTGTCCAGGCAGCTTAGAGGAGCCCAGTATCTTCAAATAGTATTTACACATACTATTGTGTCTGGAGGTGAAAGGTCCAGGCTCCTATTTTCCTCCTTCTTGGCATGTAGGTGCGACCTATGCAGAAGGGGAGAAGAGGGGCCTGGTACTAACATTTTTTGCTACATTTTCCTAGGTTCTGGCTATGTCACTCATTTGTTCTGTTCCTCAGGTTGGTGACTGTTGAGTTTCCAATGCCCACGTGCCTCTAGCTGGAGCTGACGGGTGAAACCTTCTGCTGGAATCTGTCCTAGTTTCCTGCATCTGCTGCCCCTCTGTGCACTGATATTAGACTTCTGCAGATTCATAGGGCCTCTCAGTGGCTCCACGTTCCTTCGGGGGGAATGGATAAGCAGAAGGGCTCTCTCAGGCTTATTCATCCACCTCCTATCACCATGTCAGCTCCCTTGCTCCGGGACCATGCCGGGTGTGGGAATTCTAGATCCTAGCTGTATCAAGCCAATAGTCCCTGAAAACTTATCACCACTGCTCAGTGACACTGGGCTACCACACCTATCGGGATGTTTGATGGATCATAACCTTGACAATGTGAGCCCCAAAGTGGGAAGCATTCAGTGACTCTGGAACCTGCCTCCTTTCTTCTGCCCCTGCCCTATTTCCACACTTTATAGGGGAAAGTCCTTTCAATCTCGTCAAACTCTACATACCCTGTAATCAAATAACTTCAAAATAAATGTAATGTTCTAAAAGTAATAAGAAGGGGAAAGAAAGCAAAAGTAATTTATCTTTTAGGTATTTCAAAATGTAAATAAATGCTTGGTTATAACTATAGGGAGGGACGTATCAGCCTGGCCCAGTGGTCTGACTCTAATGGCAGAAGCACCTGAATGCGACATGAATTCTCTACTACACAGACTCAGACTCCACGATTGCTTTGTTGATGTGCTCAGATAGTGACTGAATTTTGGAAAGGTTGCAGTTGAAATGAAGTATATGATTTTCCTATAATTTATAGTGCATTTTTGGAAAGTTCAGGATATATATAAAATGGAGGAAAAAAATACTTTCTGTTTTTATATCAAATGAAATACAGCTGTAGGCTCAGATGACTTTCAACAGGTTTTTCACTTGCATGACTATCTGTCCAGAGCTTAGGATACCACATTATTTCACAGAATTGGGCCACTCATTTCCGATGACTTAATTCATAGATGTTGCTTGTTAAATGCAAAAAGTAACCTCCTAGTATTGTGGAACAACAACAAAAAGTGCTTACAATTTTCTGAAATGCTCCATAACAGATGATTGTCCACTTCTTGTAAGAAGAACTTCTCCACATTATTTCATCCTTCATTTAGAGAGCAAGTGTCAAGGTGCTGCTGTCAAGGGAAAGGTTTTCCTGTCACAAGGAAAAGAAGGGCCATGACCCCAAGTTTGGGGTGGGGCTCTTGTTCTAGGGCTCATTGGACAGCTTCAGTTAAGGATTTCTGAGGGTAAAAATACACTGATGTAATATCTCAAAATACAATCTCTATTACACCTTGAACTTCATCTCTATTACCTTACCTAGATTTGATGTCTTAAGTCATTTTATTCTGATTTACTAATTTAATGTTTTCCAAATTAAACATTAATTCCTGACTGTGGTAACAAACAACATAAAGATAATTTTTAAAAATTGGTGACTGTTGAGTTTCAAATGCCCACCTGCCTCTAGCTGGAGCTGATGGAAAGAGGAAAAAGGAAAGGAAAAAGAATTCTTTACAATATTTATATTTGTGGCGTGTAGCAATTTCACTTTTTCTTTTCTGTTTGATTTTTCTTTTCTTGTTTGATTTCTCTTCCTATACACATGCGTACACACAAACACACACACAAACACATCCCACACTACACATTCACACACATATACATGTGACACACACAGGGCTTTTATTTTTAAAAAAATCAAAATAGCATATTATGCATTTTTCCCTGGGGGTCTTCTTTTTCACTTAACGATATCTTATGGCCACCCAACAACCTATAGAAATTCTATTTTTTCTAGTAAGTAATATGTGAACACAGAATACCTTAATATGCACCTACATATAACATTATAGATAATATCATACCACTTTCCAAGGCAGTGATTTTTCTGTATCCTTCTCTCCTCTGTCTTCTTACCCTCCCCTGTACCTACACACTGCTACATCCTCCTCTAACTGGTAGCTCCCTTGCCAACACCAAGATAACCACTTAATAATCCAGGAGTATATTCTGTATCACTGATGCTGTAATAAACTCCACATATTGCTCGTGATGGAGTATGCCCTGGGGTACCAGTTCAGAACTATCTTAAATGCTGAAGTGGAAGATACAGGATATTTACTTGTCTGTCTTATTGTTTGTTTAATATAAATTTAATTTACTTATAATGTGCCTCGGTATCTTGCTTTTGTATCTGATCATGGAAAACTCTGAGTAAATTGCTACAGTTCTAATTCAGTGGCTGCATTATATTCCAGGGTGTGAATTTTTGTTTCAAGGTCTTTACTACTTCAAAAAATTCCATTTTAAACATTCTTCTACATCAATCATTTTATTCTCATGAGAGAATTTCCTAGAGGTGCGATTATTAGGTCAAAAGAAAAGTGCAATTTAAATTTTAATCCGTTTTGCCAGATTATTTTCCAAAATGGTTATAACAAAATACATTCTCATTGTCAATGCGTAGAAGCATCATTTTCTACAAATCCCCATGCACAATAGCAAATACATATATTTTTAAATATTCCAGTCTACTATGTGTTAAATAAAATAACAATTTTAATTTCCCTATTTACTTGGAAGTTCGGGAATTTTTTCATATGTTTACAAGTCACTTGTTGTACTTGCTCTTTTGAGACCACTCTATTCATATATTTTGCTCAGAATTCCAGCTACTATAATTGTTTATACATTTTTTACTGTAATTAATTTGTAAAGAGCTCTTTTGTATTATAGCTCACTTATTCTCCAAGTATATCATTTGACTTTTACTTTGTGTTGAATTCTGGGCCAGAAAGCTCACAGGGAGAGCACTGTAAGTCAGTTAATGGTTCCTTATTTAATTCATGTGGGGAGGTCATGGTTCCCTGTTTGCTGCTGTTTCTTGTAGACATGTGTCTCTGTCTTTGTATTGAAGCATTAGCTATTTATTCCAGTTTTCTCTGTCTGATGTATTTGGTTTTTATTGGATATACCCTGTTTTCCCGAAAATAAGACATCCTCCGAAAATAAGACCTACTTACAGGAAAGATAAGACGTCCCCTGAAAATAAGACCTAGCACGTCTTTGGAAGCACACCTTAAAATAAGACACTGTCTTATTTTCGGGGAAACAGGGTATTTGCTTCGAGACTCTTTGTAAGTTACACAGTGAATTTGTTCTTATTTTCTGCTCTGTCACTGCTTCCTTTCAGCCCTAGACAGGTGTCCTAAACCCAGGTTCACCTCTGCCCTAGCAAAAGACAAAAGCATTGCCTGTCCTGAATGGGGTGTTCCCAAATTTTGGCATCTCCTTTGGCTGAAATGCAGAGTTTGCAGGCCTGGGGGTGGAAGTCCTGTTTCTCCCTTTTGCCTCTATCTATACTCAGGGCTATTTCTCCCTTTAAAATCTTGAGATGCCCTTTATAGATTTAGGCAGAAACAAGGAACCAAAGGTGATGGGGAAGCTGAATCCCTTGAAGTTGAATCTCACTTTTTCCAGTGTGGAAACCCTCTCTTAGGTTCTGGACAGAATCGGGGGACTACAGATACAGAAGTTGGATTCTCTTACCATCTGCTCAAACTTTTTTCACTTCCTTGTAGCCCTGAGGACTGTTTCATCTTCATATTTGAATTACCATATTGCTGGTGGTAACTTGGTGCTATATATTTGTTTTTGGTTTTCCCTGAGGGGTTGTGAAGGCAGATTTCTTCGATTCTGCCATTTGGGGGAGTGGAAGGACCACTCGGACTTTTATTTTATGTTATCTACTACTATTCATTTTAATGCTTATATTAGTGGAATCAACTAGGAAAATTTTACTCAAGTAACTGAATAACAGTTTTCTAAAAAGAATTTTTTTAAAGAAAAATCTCACATAGCAAGATAGCTGGATGTTACATTCTATATTAGTTCCTTGGCTCAAAGGTAACATCATAGAGTCAAGCCTTTTCTACTAATCCTTTGCTCTTCTATCTATAGGACGTTAGCTTTTCATCCTTAGCCTAAATACTGACTCTTGGGCATAAGATAGGTTGTGAGATACGGGCATCAGGCCTTGGTTGTAGTCATAGGTAGGAAGGAGAAACAGTAGCGCAGCAGCAAAGTCTCTTTGCCAAGAAGAAGGAATAGCCCTTGGATGAGCAAACAGTGTTTTCCATAGCCAACCGGACACTTTAACTTATAGCTTCTAAACTTCCTAACTTGTTAAAAAGAATTTCTTTCACACAAAGATGGCACATTTAACCTTCCAAATGTTTGTTATTATATGTTTTATATTCAGATCTCTATCTGAAATTTATTTTCATATGACTTAAATAAAAATCACAGAAATCTAATTTTCTTTGGAAGGATAACCAGTTTTGTCAGCACTAGCTATTGAATGAACCAGATGTCCTCACTAAAGAAAAATACCAGCATTGTCATATATTTAATGTTCATGTACCATAGAGTAGATTTTTCTCTTCTATTGGTCTAATTTTATGTCCTGGGCTAATTCGTTATTCATTTGATCCTAATTCCTTTAAAAATGTTCTCGTTTCAATCAAATGCTTTCCCACTATTTGACACTTTTTCTTGGCTCTTATTAAATATATTGTTCCATAGGAACCTTAAGCTCATTTTATTGAATTTCAAAAAGAACAAATCAAATGGTGAGGGTGTTCTATTGATATTAAAATGCATTAAATTTATACATCACTTTTTAAAACTGACATTTTAAATATATGTTATGTCCCTGGCATCATGCTTTGTCCACGGTGGTCAATCAGCAATTATTTTTGCCCTCTCCACCTTGAGTGCCCAACACTGTCTCTGGTACATAGTAAGCACTCCACACTCATCATGGACTGAGTGATTTTTAATTTTAGACTCCAAAGAAAATTTAAATGAAAGTGAGCTGCAAAAAAGCATGATACTAAAAAATAACTTGTTCTTTATTTACTTTATACATTAATTTAATATTTTTCATTGCCCATAATGCCATCAGAAGAGTATATTACAGTAGAAACTCTATAAGTTGACCATCCAAGGGACTGTAACAAACTGATCAACGTGCAGAGATGGTCAACATACGAAACTAGGCCTACCGCACTGATACGTACGTGTGGTATATGTCCAGTCTGTGGGTAAGGAGGTGGTCACTGTAGGAAGGTGGTCAACTACGGAGGCGCTACTGTAATTTGATAATTTTCAAATTTATTCTGAAATCAATCACACTTCAAAATATGGTATAATAATCATGTTTCAGAATACTGCAAAAACAAAGGTACAGAAACATAGCTATGAATGAAAACACCATGCAAATTTCTACATGAACTTCAGTATTCCTTTCACCAGACCTGTAAAGCCTTTGAAAGGCTCCTTTCAAAGAAAGCAAACCATCCAAGAAGATATTTTAGCTATGGGAAAATAGATGTTTTAAAATTCGCATTACACATTATCAAGTTCGTCTCCTAATGCCTCTAATTACCAGAAATCAAAAAATAATTATTCTTCATGGTAACCAGGTACTTTCTGGCTGTAGATCATTAAAATCCTTGAAGGCCATTCGAAGGATTTTAGGTTTTGTCCTATAGAACAGAGTATGACCCTGAAGAATGTTGAACAGGGCCTTTGAAGAAGATCCCTCTGGTTACTCTACACAGGCTTGGAAAATGAGAAATCAGTAAGCAGAGGGAAAGAGAATAAAAATGCCCCTGCAGTACTCCTGGGGGTGGGAGGTGGGGGTGGGTGTTGATGCCTGGAGCCTGCACCTGGCAGGTGGAAGTGAGGCTATAAAGTTGGGAAGATACCCAGAATATCTGTGAGGAGGAATTTACAGGTCTGGTGAAAAACAAAGCAGTAGAAATAGGGAGAGAGAAACACCTAGATCCCTCAAATGCTGGCTCTTTTACTTAAGCCTCACATCAATCAAGGCTAACAGAAGATGCATCTTAGAGAGCTTACTCTGGCTACAGAACTAAGAATGGATTGGAATTGGTCCAAAAGGGGGTGAAAGAATAAAGAGAAGCTCAACAGGAAGTTTTTTTTTTTTCAGTAAAAGCAGAAGCTTTCTTAGGCACCTGCTGCAGCTCTGTAAGCTTTCAAGCTTCAAAAGAACACCAGAGAAACTCTTCCAGCAATTACATGGGGATCTGAGCAGAACTGCAGTGTCACTGAGCTCCAACTCCCTCACCTTCTCTTTCCCCCTTCCCAAAGTCTCTGTGGAGATAGTGAAGGAAAAGTTTCCTCTGAGGTCAGCTCAGCCCAGACTCATTTACAGGTTTCCCACATAGCCCACGGATACTCAGTGTATCCACAGTAGATTTACCATCTTGCTTGGTGAAAACTATTTACACCAGAAAATTCATAATTGAGAAACTCAAGACCTCAGAGAAAGTCTAAGTCAGACAATAAAGGCATCAGTGAACTTCTTAAAGGTATTACTAATGTTTTTACTATAATTAAAATAAAACAATATGGAAGGATGTTTAAATTCAATATGACATCTAACAACTTCGGAGGACTTTCTCTGGGCCTAGACTGTGCATGGCCATCTCATTTAAGTTTCACAACAGCTTTATGAGTGAGATGCTATTAATGCTCCTGCCTTATTTTATTCAATTTTATTGATGTTTATAAATGTTTAAGAATTTTATTTCCTACAATTTCTACTAGACATTGGTTTTATTGTCTGCTTATAATATGAATATTAAAATTCATATTATTTAAATTCACATTTTTCATAATTAAAAGGTCTATCAGATGGGAATCCTAACTGCAATAATTATTGCATTTAAGCATCTCATAAAATGATGTATGAAAGTAGACAGGTAGACAAAGATACAGATATGATTTAAGGAACTGGCACACAATTGGGGACCTGGCAAATCTGAAAACTGCAGAGTAGGCCACAGTGTGAAGACGCCAAGAAGAATTAATGTTGCAGCTCAAGTCCAAAGGGAGTCTGGAGACAGAATTTCAAAGGCAGACATTCTCTGTGCCTATTTCTTCAACTAAATGTTTGATATTATCATTTGTATTTATTTATTCTCAACTCCTACATTTCCCCACAGTCCTGGACACAAAGCATAGCTTTGGCACTTGCCATAGAAAAGCTTAGTTGCTAATTTTTAAAACTCCCTATTAATATACAGGAAGACATAAAATGTTGGTTCTGTGTAAGATGAAATCACCCCAAACTAGACATTACTGGTTCCTTTGAAACACTCACTTATAACTGAAGTTGGAAGATCTGGAAGGCAAGGTTTAGCATTCCTTATTTTTCTTAAGCTTACCTCAAATGGTTTTTCATTCCTTATTATTAGCAAGGTTTAGCATTCCTTATTTTTCTTAAGCTTATCCCAAATCGTTTTTTTATGCTGATGTCTAACTCCCAATTATTGCTGAAAAAAATGATTGGAAATATAGGCTTGTGTTGGACCTAAGTGTGCCCAGACATGGAAAGGTTAAACTGAAGTAAATTAGTAGACTGAATTTCATGTCAATAAAATGAGATGGTGGTGAGAGTTTATTGTATTTCTCTATCACTTGACAAAAAAGGGAAGGAAGGAGGGAGGGAGGGAAAGAGGGAGGGAGGGAGGGAGGGAGGGAAAGAAGAAGGAAGAAAGGAAGGAAGGAAAAGAAAATATTCCCAGGGTATGGAATTTCTTTTGTTTTGTCTGGTTAATAACTATTTGCTCTTCTTCTCATAACAGAAACAACCCTCTTCCATGTTTCCCACCATGGCATTGGAGTGAGACTGACTCACACTTCTAGCTTCGAGAGTAAATGCATGTCCTTTACAGTGAAATATGGCAAAATTGTAACCTAGGAGCAATGGAAGATCACAATCAGTCTAGTAAAAGGGAATTACCCAGCCCAAGTGATCATTCAGAGTGCTCCGTCACTTGGCCTTGGTAATAACTAAGGGATGGGTATGTGATACAAAAGGAGCCAATGGCAGCCATTCTGGGAACTTTGGCTGAAGTGACAGGGACAGAGATGTCTTTATTCTTGTGATGATACCAAGCTAAAGACAAAACAGATCTGAACTGAGACAAGTTCCTGACTATATTAGATCATCTAATTGCAGATATATATGAAAGCAAATAAACCCAAACTCTACATTTACAGAAATCAAGAATTTATTTTTTACTAAAGCTCTTTTGAGTTTCTGACACTTAAGACCAAAGAGTTCTAAAATGCTAAGTAAGAGTAATTCTGTAAGATAGAGTTCAGGCTACTACTCCCTACCCTAAATTCCTATAAATTTGATTTTGATAGAGGATTGGGGGAAGTGAAGAAAGCATCTTCTTCTAGCTGTGGTTTATAGATTATTATTGCCTAATTCCAAAATAACTGAAAGAACTTAGCTAGACTATTTGTGAACATCTCTGAACACGAAAAAGTAGTGCTTTGCTGGCACTGAAAGGAACTTTGAGATCCACGTAGTCAGCATTATACATTATGGTTGCTAGACCACTCGAGTCTGGCAATTTCATTTTAATAGATCAGTCCCCACGATTGCTTGTAGGCTACGACGTGGCCAAATTTTACTTTAAAGGGCATTTTATGGCAAAGATCCAAACCCTTTCATAGCAAAAGATGAATGCTAATGGAATAGTTGTGATTTAAAACTGTGAAACACAATCTATTTTTCAATGGAGGAAACAAAAACCATAACCACAAATATTTCCAGTTTCTTTACTCAACTTTGAGGGATATTTTTGAATTTTTAGTCATTACTTAATGATGAGAGATGTTGTAAAAGTATGTCAGATAGTGGCCTAGCATTATTGTAGGAGACATGGCTAGGGGCAAGTTATTAACATCTTGTAGCACAGATATTAAATTATAGCATTGGTATTAAATGAGATGATAGTGTAAAATGTTTTGTTCTAGGCCTATAAACTATTCAACAAATGGCTATTGTTGCTATGATTCATTGGTAGTAATAATAGAAAATGAATGGTATTACCATAGGTTGAGCATCCTTAATCTGAAAATTCAAAATCCAAAATGCTCTAAAACCTAAAATAAAACGTGCTGAAATAACACTGAGTGGAGAATTCTGCCCCTGACCTCATGTCCAACACAGTGTATACAGTGTCCTCAGGAGGCAAAAAACCTTCTCAGCCCCCTTTAGCTGCAATACATCTTTTCTGTGCATGCCCAGATTGCCTCACAAATTCATACACAAAGGGTAAAAAATGGCATGCGTGCAGCCAGGCAAGACCTATTTGCATTACTCTCTGTGGTATTTTATTTATTCTTATTCTGTGGTGTAAAAATATTGCTATAATATTGAAAATGTCAAAGGTACCTGCAAAGACTCCTGTGAGTAATAGTGATTTATAAAAACAGGAAGCATTTGTGTTTATACCCCAGAGAGTTGAGCTCTTGAAGAAACTGTCAGCAGTGTGTGAAGTGTCTTACAAAAGAGTATAGTGTTGTAATGATCATAATGTATGATCTGAAGACACAGGGATCACCTGTTGAATTTCTAACCTAAATGTTATTAATAGACGTTAACAAAAAGTCAGGAATGGTGGCTCACACCTGTAATCCTAGCACTCTGTGAAGCCTAGGCAGGTGGATTGCTTGAGATCAGGAGTTTGAGACCAGCCTGAGCAAGAAAAAGACACCCATCTCTACTAAAAATAGAAAACTTAGCTAGTCATTGTGGTGAGCGCCTGTAGTCCCAGCTACTTGGGAGGTTGAGGCAGGAGGATTGCTCAAGCCCAAGAGTTTGAGGTTATAGTGAGCTGTGATGCCACAGCACTCAACCCAGGGTGACAGAGCGAGACTCTGTCTCAAAGAAAAAAAAAGGCAAGATAACAAAACATAGAAAACACTTAATAAAGTTAAAAATGAAGATCTCGATCATGCATGAAAGAAAGAATCCATATGTGTTGCCCTGAACACATCCCACTTAGTGGTATCCTGATCATGAACCAGGCAAAGATCAATCAGAATAAAATGAAAATTGAAGGAAACTATAAGTATTCAGTAAGAGAACTGCATACATTTAAGAAAAGACACATACTACAGCAAGATTTGTGGTGCTAAATCACCTTCAGATCATGAAGCAGTGGAGAAACTCGCAAGTTTGCCAAGGTCATCACTGATGAAAATATGATGCCAGAACATAATGATGTCTTAATGCTGATGAAACATAACCATCTTGTTGTTATTGCCCCAGGAAAACACTGACTACAGCTAATGAAATAGCCTCCCCCCCCCTCAGGAACTCAGAATGCAAAGGGTAGCATAACTGTGCTGAGACAGTTGTGTGAATGCAGCAGGCATGCAGAAATGTTAACTTACTGCGGTAGGCAAAAGCTTGTATCCTCACTGTCTTCAAGTAGTGAATTTTTTTCTTTTTCATAATTATACTAACAAAAATGCATGGATCACCACTGACTGGTTTCACAAACATTTTGTATCAGTGGCTCATGCTCACTGCTGGGAAGCTGAACTGGATGTTCTGCTCATCCATCCAATGTTAGTGCCATGTACATCCCCCAAAAGTCACCTCATCAATTTAGCCCTGTAACCAAGGTATCCTCATATCACTGAAGTGTAAATATAAAAATATTTTTTGAACAGTAAATATGAAACTATTTTTTGAATTCATGCTAAATTCCCTTTGAAAAGTGGCAAGGAAGCTTTTCAAAAGGAATTTAGCATGAAGGATGCCTTAAAGACTGTTGCCAATGCTTAGAACACAGTGACTAAAGACCCAGTTGTACACGGCTGCTACAACTTCTGGCCTTGGACTATGTTCAGTGATGATGATTAACAAGTTGTTGAATTGGAAAGATCCTTCTGTTGAGTGAGGGAAAAAATTATGCCTGATCGCTTTACATATGCAAGAAAGAAAAACCCTTTAAAGCCTATCAATAAACTGGAGAAAGTGGATACTGAAGAAGTTTTTCACAGTGATAATGAGACTTTCTGTTGTTCCTTCATTGACTGGTGGTGAGATAGAACAAATCGTTATAAGTTAAGGTTATTGTGATATGAAAATGATTTTAACTGCGAAAAAAACTGCCTATAGGTGACATGGTGAAAATGTATGATGGGTTTATTGAAGGAGTAGAGCAGCGTGCATTCATAACAGAATGAGAAATCATGTCATGTCAGTTTATAAAATCAAGCGGAGACCTTCGAGACCACAACTATTGTTAATAAGACAGATTACTCTGGAGGAAACATTTTATAAAGCTCTGTAGCAGAACACCTCCTCATTCCTGAAGGACCCCCTCCCTAATCCCTCACTGCTTCTGATGCTTCTTTTTACCTAAAGATATAAAGTACAGTGCTCAGTAAACTCCTACTAGAAACACAGCCTCGTAGGAGGAGGCTGAAAACCTGCCATAGTTTGTTGTCATTTAACAGCTGATACAGGCATTCCAGCAATGCTATCGTGCTGCTTAGTTACCCCGTATACATTTTTTACTGTATTAATAGTTATATTTTTTACTATTAAGTACCTATGAGTTAATAGTAAAAAGCAAAGATTGCTTATAAATTCAGCATTAGGAATGATGGTGTTACCAAACAACCATCGCTTGTTTACATGACTGGCTGAGATAGTGACACCTTTAACTTCTGACGGTTCAATGTGCACTAACTTGTTTCATGAACAAAATTATTAAAAATATTATATAAAATTACCTCCAGCCTATATGTAAATGTGTGTTTGATGTATATCCCCAAGATATCTCATTATGCATAGGCAAATATTTCAAAATCCAAAAACTGAAACACTTTTCAGATGTCACAAGCATTCCTGATACTCAATATGTACTGGTAGAATGTTAAGCATTTGCTTTGGTTTCAGTCATGAGGAATTTGTGCATGTATTATATTTTTTCCTTTCTTCCTTCCCTCCCTTTAATGGGGCTCTGTTTATCCAAGTTGTAAGTGTCAGTTTGGGAATAGATGGGTTATTTGGATTTATTCAATCCTTTTGTCCTTCTCCGCCTAGTGTGACCTCATGTGATGTCCTTATTGTCCTAAGTGGGCCTTCCTTGAGAGACCCATCAGAGAAGCTACTATTTAATGACACTTGAGTTCTCAAAATTCTTTCTTCTGTCAGAAGGACATTCTCCCACCCTCCCCATCCCACATCCTTGGGATGATATGTTAGAATGACAGCATCTCAACAAGGACCATGCATATTCTATATCTTTTTGTTTTGCCCCTATCAACAACAGGTGTCTTATGTCATTAGACAGTTATAAAACTGTCTAATCCTTTAAGCCTGGTTAAATAATTTGTTATAATTATTTCCTACATGAGTGTTTCTCTACATTATTTAATACTATCAAACACACATTTGCTCTTGTTACTTTTAAATTTATTCATAGGCAACTTCATAAAACTTTTTCTTGCCCTTTTATTCTATTGAGAAAGATTAAAGATAATGTATCTTAAAAGGTTTTTTTCTTATTTGTTGTTCATTTAAACCTCTCCCCTAAATAAGATTTTGGTAATGCAATTCTTCACCTAGCGCACATTCAAAGTACTCTCAAGGTTTGATGATTTCTTCATCGCCATTGATACAGCTTAATCTATATTAAGGAGGGGAAATTCTTACACCACATAACCACCGCAGCACTGGCTACCTTAGAATATTTTGTGTTCAAAGACAATGCTTACCCACAGGACCCACGCCTCCCCTCAAAGGAGAATGAAGAAAAAGTTACTGTTTCTTTCATTATACCTATTTTTATATAAATGCATTTCATAAAAGTTTTCAGGAAAAGAAATGCTCAGACACTTCCTATCTTTTGAAAATTAATAATTCACTGAAATTTGGGTTATTACAAACAAAAATGTTATCCAAATACAGCCACCAGGTAGGGTGTTAGCAGAGGGATTAGAGTGAGAGTTGAGGGTCCACCTAGTGGAATGTAGGAAGAGTGACAGGAAATGACTGACTACGGATCTTCCGGAACACTGGAGCTTTGATGATTGCTTTACTGGCTCTTGCTGTCTATTAACTGATGTTAAGAAGACGAAGTTCTAACCTGTCCAAGCTGATGCTGATTATTTTTTTTAAAATAATTCTTTAAGACCATGAAAGACATTGGAAAAGAGAACTCAGTAATTAGGAAAGCCACTTACGGTAAGCGAAAATGCAAGAGTTATGCTTCAGCAGATATGCAGGATCCTTGCTGAGAAAAGAAAGAACAGAAGACATAAAACAAGAAAGGAAAAGGGGCGGTGGCTGTGGCTTAAAGGAGTAGGGCGCCGTCCCCATATGCTGGAAGTGGTGGGTTCAAACCCAGCCCCAGCCAAAAACTGCAAAAAGAAAGAAAGGAAAAGGCTTGTCAAAAAGCTTTTGGATGAAAAAGGTAGAGATACATGGCTGACCGACCCCACTTTGTATTCTAAAGAGACAATGGAGTACACACATATAATATCAGAAATAAAAATGACTCAACACATCTGCAGCCTGAAGTTATTACCCACTAATATGCATTTTTGACAGGGATGCTAGAATGTTAAACTACATTCAGAGACCAAAATGCCCCTTCAAACAGTGTTTTCTATGAAAGGCAAATATCAAAATATGTTCATTTATCTAGAATATTCTCTTTGAAATTTATCTTATTTATAAATTATAAATTAAAATGTAGGGGAGTCTGTTGTTTAATTTTATTTCATAGTACATTTTTCCTAATAAGTGCACCCTATATTCTATATCAACAAAAATTCTCAATATAATGGACTCCTTTAAGAAAGTTTGATAACCCTAATAAATTCTGATATGCCATTATCTTGTACAAGTTTCATTTTCTTATATTCATCCTTAATAACTGTGGAGGTAGGGATTATCAGAATTCCCATGACATCCAATAATAAGGCATAAGTTTTTGTTTGATATTGCCTGTTAAATCCTAACTTATCAGGGTGCAAAAATTAAAGGGGACATATTCCAATTCAAAGAAAAAATAAGGTTTTTTTTTTTTTTTTTTTGTAGAGACAGAGTTTCACTTTATGGCCCTCGGTAGAGTGCCGTGGCATCACACAGCTCACAGCAACCTCCAACTCCTGGGCTTAAGCGATTCTCTTGCCTCAGCCTCCCGAGCAGCTGGGACTACAGGCCCCTGCCACAACGCCCGGCTATTTTTTGGTTTGCAGTTCAGCCGGGGCCGGGTTTGAACCCGCCACCTTCGGTATATGGGGCCGGCGCCTTACTGACTGAGCCACAGGCGCGGCAAAAATAAGGTTTTTTAAAAATCACAAAGTAACAGGTGGTGCCTGTGGCTCAGTGAGTAAGGCGCCTGCCCCATATACCGAGGGTGGCGGGTTCAAACCCAGCCCCGGCTGAACTGCAACCAAAAAATAGCCGGGCGTTGTGGCGGGCACCTGTAATCCCAGCTGCTCGGGAGGCTGAGGCAGGAGAATCGCGGAAGCCCAAGAGCTGGAGGTTGCTGTGAGTCCTGTGTACATCATGGCACTCTACTGAAGGCGGTAAGGTGAGACTCTGTCTCTACAAAAAAAAAAAAAAATATCACAAAGTAACGTTTAATAATAATTGGAACAAAATAAAGGAAACTGCTTTAGGAGGCTGAGAAAAAAGCCACCCCACACTACAAAGAGAGGCATAAATGCAGTCAGGAGTGTGAAAAATAAATCCCAGGTCTGCAAAGTAGGTCTGCAAGTAGCATGCTCTTAACTGGAGTTCCAGCAAGACCACAACTTGCTGAGTGCCAGGAGAGGACAGCTACAGCTGCGTGTGGAACCTTCACACAGTGCAGCACCCTCTGGTGACAGAATGAATAAAAATCATAAATAGGGCTGATTAAATCTGTGTGAATTCCACACTCAAGGCTTAGGGAGAAGGAGGCAAGGTAAAGGCGTTTATATTCCCTCGTATTTCTATCTTTGTCACATTTAATTCTGACAACAACCATCTTTCAATTTAACTTCCATTCTACCACCATATTTTTGGAGTAGCCAATTGAAAAAATAAAATCAGATTGACTTAATCTTTTACATTTTAAGTAAGTCTCCTAGCTTATAACATTTCCCAAGAAATGTTCTACCTCCTAGGACTACCTCCTAGGACTCAAAAGTCATTCCTCCCCCCTTAAAAAAATAAAATATCACGTAATACTTTAATGATTTTACCACCTGGAGCTAAAACTTGCGTTGGACTTCATTATTTAATTTTAGAATTGGATATACCCCTAATATGAAGTATAGAGAAAGATGCTTATAAAGTCAAAGAAATGTAATGAAAGAATACTGGAGAAGTTCAGCTACACTAAAAAAACTTCCATACCAATTAACTAAGGCTCAAACTAACTTTCAAAGATGCCAAGTGTAGTCATCAGCAGAGTATGAATCAGTTGACCTCAAACCATTCCATTTGGCTAGTTTGCCTTGATTTGTCAATGCAAACTGTCCTAGTATACCAAGGTATCTAAATGTTTGTTGTTGTGGAAAAAAAAAACGAACAATGAATTCTGTGCTTCAGAAGAGGCTTTTGCCTATTCTGTCCCTTTAAACTCAATAGCGTTTCTAAATTCTCTGGCTGACCCCAAATAAAACATTCTGAAAGAGATGCTCCTGACTCTCCAGAAAACCATTATGCTACAGGACCGACTGAGCTAATCCTCTAAGTGTCTCACTGCCCTGCAGAGGTGTGGTGGCTTTGGTGGATTATGGTCTCACTGTCCGAATGCGATTCTTCTGAGCCCAGTGAGGGAGGGGAACAATTTTCAACTCCCACGAAATTACTGCTCTAAGTCTGGGGGATGTGGTGAGTTTTGATTTCCTAAACAAAGTCTTTCACCCATTTCAGTTAACCTGTACATTACTGGAAAAGTTAAGGGAATCAGGGGCTAAATATAACCTGATTTTATACCTCTCTTCATTCACTTACTCATTCTTAAACAGATACAGAATGCCAGGTACTTTGCTAGGTGATAGAAAATGAACAGAAAAACAAAAGGAAAGCAGACGTAATGTGATCTCTACCATGATGGAATCCATAACCCAGAGACAGAGGCAGACATCGAACATTAAACAAGTATGGTCCAATTCCTTATTTCTGCATTGGTCGAAGGCTTAAGAAAAGAAAGTGCTGGGTGAGAGAGAAGCATATAAACTAGGATCTGGTAACACCTTTAGTTTCTATATGATTTATAAAATGCTTTCTCATGGGAAAGTTCATTAAGCCCAAAGGACAGCTCTGGGAGGAAAGAAATGCAGCTATTAATTCCATTTTACAGATAAAGGACTGGAGACTCTGAGGCTAGGTGTTCTTTGCAAGTTCACATAACTAGTGGGACACAGTACCAGGAGTAGGGCTCAGTTCTTTCTTTCTTTCCCTCATATCACTGTCATTTCATAGCAGCCATTTTTTAAAATGTTACCTATTTTTTTAATTTTTTTTCTTTTCTTTTCCTTTCCCTTTTTTTGGATATAATGTACATTGTCCAAGCTGGACATTAGCTCCTATGCTCAAGTGAAACCCTGGCCTCTCCTAGGTCTCTGAACAGCTGGCACCACAGGCACACACCACCACTCCTGCAAAAGCAGTCTATTGTATAAAGACAACAGTAGTCCTTAGCACAGAAGCAGCACAGGCGCCTGATTAACAGAGGTTTTAAAATTTTGAGTCATTTGCCCAGAGTTACCCAGCTCTTTTCAAGCTAAAAATCACGACGAACTAGTATAAATATCTTCCTGCCTTAAAATTTTAAAAGGGCTCCGTAACTAGTATTTTAGTAAGAAATAACTCCTCCTGGGTTTTTCTGCTCTCCTTTCCTCAGCACTGACACGTGGAAATATTATTAATTAAGTATTGTGGGTAGAACCGGAGAATTTCACTGCCTCAAATTTGGACAAAGAACAGGAAGTTCTATTTTCTCCTTTTTAATTCTTATATTACCCCCATGGGGATAATTCTATATATGTTACCAACTTGCTTTTCAATTTCACCCATCAGTACATGTGAGCATCTTTTTATGTGCCTGTGTATAGATTGTATTCTGTTTAACAATTATTATTTTATAGTATTTAGATAGCATAATTTTTATTAACCATTCCCACTGATGTACTTTTAGCACTTTACAACCTCTTGATTTACAATGTCATAACAAATATCTTTGCTTAGATTTCTGTGCAAAGATATATGTAACTATTTATTGGCACAATAGATGTCTAGGATAAAATTACAGGTCGATATTTTTACAAGTAGCTTTCTAAGTACTGAAATTGCCCCCCAAATAGTCTGCCTCATCTTACTCTGTAGGCAGTTTTGGATGTAACTGCCACCCTTTTTAATGTTTGTAATTTGATGGCAGAAAAGCATCTCCATTGTCATTTAATTTGCATCCATGTGATTCGTGTAACATTGTGCCATCGCATGATTTTTTTTTTTTTTTTTTTTGTAGAGACAGAGTCTCACTGTACCGCCCTCGGGTAGAGTGCCGTGGCGTCACACAGCTCACAGCAACCTCTAACTCTTGGGCTTACGCGATTCTCTTGCCTCAGCCTCCCGAGCAGCTGGGACTACAGGCGCCCGCCACAACGCCCGGCTATTTTTCTGTTGCAGTTTGGCCGGGGCTGGGTCCGAACCCGCCACCCTCGGTATATGGGGCTGGCGCCCTACTCACTGAGCCACAGGCGCCGCCCATGATTTTTATGATCTTTATTTTTTCTTCATATCCTTTGCTGAATTTTCTATGTTTTTGCTATCACAGATGACTTTTCTTATTTATTTGAAGGGACTCTTTATAAATACAGATATGCATATGTTTGTATGTGCATGATGTGTTTATTAAGAATATTTTTCCCAATCTGTCAATTGTGTTTCAAGTTCATTTATATTGTTTTACATGATAGGAATGTTTTATACTTTTATGCAGCTATGATGGATAGTTCTTATTTTTCTTGGTTCCTTTGACTAACATTCATTTCACATGGTTTAGGAAAACAGTTGATTTCCTTTTGGATCGTTTTCTCTCACCCTTTTGATAATCTGATGGCACCGTGAATCAGCTCTATTGTCTTATAATCTGAGTGCTGGAATAAGATTCTATATTCTCTGCAGGACTCATTTGCTTCACTATGAACAGGAAACATCTGCACCAGCCTCAGCCTCAGTTCCATCTCTACAGAGTTGCTAACAGACTGAACAGAGACAGTCAATTGTGCACACCTGCACAGAACCAGAGAGTCTGCTAGACAGTGCACACACTGAAAGCACACCCAGTGATCTTTCTCTCGCCCATTTCAAATGTCTTTCACAATAATAGCTGTTGGGTCATTGTCCTTATCATCTATTCTGGCCACACATACATCATAGTGATAGTGGAAATAAGTGATTCTAGTCTTCACAAGTGCATTCGTTTACAAATTTTATAAATTCAGCCATGTGCAAGACAAAAACAATACAAATTGATTAGTTTTTATAACATCCTTAAAAAATATAAAAGGAAAAATTATTTTATTTTCATGATAATGATCTGAGATAAGTACCTTAATTTATTTGTGTCTCTACTATATTATTTGAAAAAGAAATTAATTGCCCTGCTTACCTCACAGTCATTGAAAAGGATTATCTATGATAACATATATGATACTTTAAAACGTATAGCAAATATTTTTTTATTTGTAAAATAAGATAATTAAAATCTTTGATTTTTTTCCAATCTGAAATTAGCTCAATTCTTAACACATTAACCGATTTTGATAGAAAGAGGAAGGAAACACAAGTAATTTTTTTTTTTTTTTTTTTAGAAAATCAGAAAGGATTTATAAACCGCCTGTCTTTGTGATTTAACAATGAATTTACCCTGGATCTTGCGCTCAAGGAACTGAGTCCACTCCTAAATATGTGCCTAAAAATAGAATAGACATTTGGGAAGAAGAGAGAGACTCAAAATGGAACAAGACAAGGGCAAACTGGAAAATCCTGCCACCTCTTCATCCATTTTTTATCACTGTTAAACAACAACCTACAAAGTATAATGGCCGCCTTATTTCTGCCTCCCAGATTTCATGCAAAATGGCTCTACTTGCCAATCCTAATTCCTAATCTGAAACACATAGAAATGTACCTTCAGTTTAGCTATATTGACAGCATGATATCATCGTGATTGATCCCTTGTCAACATAGCATGTTGTGTTTAAAAATTTGATTTCTAAGTAAAGATAATAATAACATCATGCTTCAACCTAACATGATGCAATTATCACTCATATAACAAAAAAATGCTAAACTCCCTCCAAAGATGCCTAAAAATTTCTACAAGATGTCAGGACCCTGAGATTTTGTGGCATTTTCCATTTTCTGATGTACATATATATATATATATATATCTTGATGTATATATATATAGATCTATAGATAGATAGATAGATAGATAGATAGATAGATAGATAGATAGATAGATAGATAGATCTTACTAAAGAGTTTTAAGTATCTCCTGTTTGATGCTCTCCTGGTCCAAACATTATAATATCATTAATGTAGTGGAGTCATACGATGCTCCCAAGAATGAAAAGGTGATTCAGTGCCTGAAGATAGAAATTATAAATAAGAATTGTAGAGCTGATATAGCTCTGAGATAGGACAATAATGGTATATTATTGGTCCTTCTCAATGAAGGTAAGCTGCTCTGATATTAGCAGAATGTGTCTTCAGAGAACAAAGCATCTGAAGATCTATCCATTATCTATCTATGTATCTATCTGTCAATGCCAGGGATGTATCCATTTATCCCAGCAACAAAAGTCACATCTGGAACAGTAGGCACAATTGAAGTCACTAGTTGATTAAATTTATGATAATCTGTCATTCCTCAAGAGTCATTTATTTTTTGCACAGGACAAATGTCCTCAAAATAGACATATTGAATGGAAATATAACAGGAATCACCCTCTGCATCTTTTGAATACTTGATGGTGTCACTAATCTCGGCAATCCTTCCAGAAAGTGGTATTACTTTTCATTTACTATGTTGGTATGCAAAGCTGGTTCTAACGGTTTTTACAAATTATAGCCTTTCCTATTATAGTATCTGATACGAGGATTTTAAAAGTTGTTAAGTTTCTCCATTTCAACTATGTCATTCTGAAAGTGGGTTACAAAAATCATGGGGAGTATTTGGAGACACTCAGAATCTAAACCAATACTTCATCACTGACCTCTGTAGTCCCTCTTCTGAGTGCTGGACAGCAGAGATATTTACATCTCCGGGAATTAATGTCATTTTGGATACAGTGCCTATTAATCCTTTAAAAACTTTACTATTGGCTTGGCACCTGTAGCTCAAGCAGCTAAGGCGCCAGCCACATACACCTGAGCTGGCAGGTTCGAATCCAGCCCGGGCCTGCCAAACAACAATGATGGCTGCAACCAAAAAATATCCAGGTGTCGTGGCAGGTGTCTGAAGTCCTAGCTACATGGGAGGAGGAGGAAGGAGAATCACTTGAGCCCAGGAGTTGGAAGTTGCTGTGAGCTGTGATACCACAGCACTCTACCCAGGGTGAAAGCTGGAGGATCTGTCTCAAAAAAAACAGAAAAAACTTTTCTATTTATCTTTTTCCAATGTCTAGTCATGCTGTAAAGTGACCTCAGGTCCGTTTGACGAAGGATAAGAAGGAGAGTGCCTGGTAAAGACTGGACTACATAGTAGTGCCCTTCTCCAGGGAATCTGACTCTCCCTCCATTCAAGGTCCTCTGAATCTGTTAAGGCTCAAGTCTGGGATTTAACTGAGGAATTGATCACAATTCTCTATTATGATGAGTCAAAGAGCTTTTCCACCTGATTATGATTTTAGTAGGCTGTCAATCGATTTCACTCCTGAGGACATTATTATCATCTAGCCAAGGCCAAAGTTCTGTGTTGGTCCAGTCATCCTAATTACTGCCATGGCTCTGCACTCATTATAATCATTATATTCACATTTGATGATGACCACTGTCATTTGGCTGTCGACATACAGAGATTCCCATTGAACTCCAGGAGTTCGGTTTTATGGCAGGAGTTCCCTTATCATTTTTAGCCTATAAATGTATTCACCACAGAGCTCTTCACAGATGCAGGGAGCATTCCGCTTAAATGTATTTCTTACAGCTTTGCACAGCCTCAGTAAAGGGAGTGTCCTCTGGACCTTCTCAAGATTATAGGTGGGTGAAAAGCTCTTACATCAGAAATCCACTCTAGCACTCCAATCTCCCTGAGCCTTTGGATACCTTTTCTACAGTACAGCAAGAAAGCTCTCGCATTACAGTTTGATTTAGTGTAGGTTACCTTTGGGTCTAGGCTTCAGTCAATCAACCAACCACACTGTTAGAGCTTCTCTTTGCTGTTCAAGGCAGCACCATGAACCCAGAGTCTTTGCATACTGCCTTTATCAACAAATTCAGCTTCATCTAACACTATTTTCTTCTATTCTTGATTACAGGTGCTCCAAAGTGATTATTTAAATAGCCGCTTTGTTAATGTTTTATTGGTTTCTCCTTTACTTCTGGCCATAGGAATACTGATGCCTTTAAATTCAATAAGAAAAGAACCAATTAGAGATACTGATCTTTCAGATTCTGCACTCTTGGAACCTTAATGGTTCCATTACCAATAACATTAGCAATTAGTATTTAATCAGGCAACCAGAAGAAATATAAATTATAGAATAAGGAATTTATTGCAAGAATTATACCTTCTACAACTTTGGAAGAAACCAAGGAAGTAAAAGTCTGAAAAGGATCAGAAAAAAAGCCAGTAATCAGCCCTGGTCATATTAGAGAGGCAATTGAGTTTTCACAAAACCTGTTGGCGTGCATAACGAAGTAGGCTGATATAGCTATTTATGAGAGGTATGTGATCTTTCATGGTTATTACCTCTGTGATTGATTTCATACCAAAGTGTCTGGTGGTGAGCCTGGAATGTTTCTTGCTTAGAAGGGCCAGGAGTTGGGAAAGAGAACTAGATGCAGAATGTGAAATGGCAAAAACACGATGAAAGAAGCATGTGCAAGGGTCCTGAGGTAAGGAAAGAGTGTGGCTCATCAGAGACAACGAAACAGAGCAGGGAAACTGGAGGTAGGAAGAAAAAAAGAATTGAAGATCAACTGCAGACAAAATTTAAAAAATGGAAACAATTCAGATCATACAGAGCCTTATGGAAATTTACAGGTTATTCTAAGTGTTTTGGGAAACCATTACAAAGTTTCTTAAACCTCCTAAGTGTGAAAATTATCACTACCATGATACTTACTTAATATGTATCAGGGACAATGGTAAACATTTTACATACTTGTTCACCTGATGTTTACTGAGCACCTACCAAGTGCTAGATGGTATCTGTGTCCTGAAGATTCAAAAGTAAACGAGAGACAAAAAGTGTGATCTAGTAAGCATTGTTGTATTTTATCTTCACTATAAGCCCCATGGAATAGGAAACGGAGGCATAGGAGAGTATTAAATTGTACGAGGTCATCTTACTAGAAACATAAACAAATACAAAGTCTGTATTTGGGCCTGTTTGGTCATATTCCCAAGACTTTGCTTCTAAGCAGTATTCTATCTCCCTCCCATGCGGTTTTGTAGACACCCAGATAAACCCAAGGAATAAATCACTGGGATATGATTAATTTCTGAATCTCTTCATGGTCCTCAGTTCTTGACGCCTATGTCGATGTGTACATTTTAGGTTATAAATTTAACTTGAGCAAGGAAATGAGACAGCCTTGGGTATGTGAAGTTTCCTTTGCAGAATTCAGTGCAATTAAGTTTACTGGCTTGCTCAGTTTATCTTGTATAGGGTGTACGCTAAGCTGGTGCTTGGCTGTCCATTATGAGATTTGAAGTTCCGCCTTATATTGGACAAGCTCGCTGGGATGACACATCCAATTTGGTGGCTTTTTATTGGAATCACGTCTTTTTGTCATGTTACCTTTCCTTAAACAGGAAATGTAATCGTTAGTATTTTTTTAAAGTTTAAAAAAAACAAAAAAACTTGTCTCTATCTCTCAAAAGGAGTGAACTTAATGCTAAATACATGGAACCAGCATTGGACAGATAAAAATCTAAATTTGTTGTAACTGTCAGGCCATTTAGAAACCAAGTAATTCAGTGTGCTAATTGTTTTTATGTTCATTTATCCAAGAGACATGACTCATCTCTCACAGAATCCTAATTATGAATGACTTAGACCTTGTTGATGACAGAGATCTGTGTTATTCTTACAAAAACTTTTCCAAGATATATTTCTTTCAAAATAATTTTAACTTTTCTCTGATTTAAGTTTTTATCTGATAAACTTGTATCTTTTCTCAGAAATATGTGACCTGGGGGCCTAACCTTCCCTGTCTTTTTTTCCTTAACCAAAGAGTTGTTCAGAAGCCAGGAAAATTGAGTTTCTGAATGTTTTGCTGCAAAGAGTGCTGATGCCATGATGACAGATTAATCCAGGCACATGATTGCTGGAGTTCTGTATCAGAATCACCGGTTCTTTTCAGCAGGGACTCCAAAAACACCAGGAAAGACAGTCGTGACACAAAAACCCAGGTAGTGCACATTTGAGTCTATTAAAACAAAGGGTCACCACATTCTGGAGGAATCAAGAAGTTGATACATATCATGCTGAGGAATGTAGTTATACTTCTCTTAATTGGTTGCTAAATATGAGGAATTATTCCAAGTTTGTGGAGGAGAATTAATATGAATATAACTCACAGACTATAGCAGTTTAAATATTTATTAACTGCTTAAGATTCCAGTGTCACCAACATCATCTCAGATTTTTACACACACTCAAGTATTCAGTTACAAAAAATTTTGATTGGTCCTTGATTTTTCAACATTTTACCTTAGATACAGAGGCTCCAGGGGTCCTCAAACTTTTAAAACAGGGGGCCAGTTCACTGTCCCTCAGACCGTTGGAGGGCCCGACTATAGTTTAAAAAAAAATAAAACTATGAACAAATTCCTATGCACACTGCACATATCTTATTTTGAAGTAAAAAAACAAAATAGGAACAAATACAATCACACCGCCTCCTGTGGCCCGTGGGCCGCAGTCTGAGGACCCCTGTATAGCATTGGAAATGGCAACTTCACTTAACTCCCACCATGCCTGTATTTCTTCTGCATCCTCAGGTGTAAGTTGGCCTTGATAAGCAGATGCCAAGTGCTGGTATTTCTTTTGCTGTCACCATAGGCACCGTGCTGGGTTGTGTATGTTAAATACTAAGCACAAGAGTGGCTTTCAAGATTAAGTTATAGGGACTAATCCTTAACTCTTGTAAAATAACTATCAAAGGCCTTCTATCGTACATATCTGGGAATTCCACGTTAAGGAAAGATTGACACATAATTAAAACAGAATTCGTGTATTTATTCAGCATAGGGAGTGGTAGTACAAACTGTCTAGAACATTATTCCAAATGGGAGGATCCAGTAATAGGGATCAATCTTTCTGCTGAGTCAAATGCTGGCTTCTCTTCTGAGAATTCTGATATATGCACATCAACAAGCTCTGTGTACGATGATCACTTTTGTTGCCTACCTTGCCAGTAGATGCTGGAGAAATGTTAAGTTTTTATTTGAATCAGCAACTTTCCTGGTTTCATCGTCATTAATATTTATAAATTAGCATAAATGTGGTGCCTCACAAGTACCCCCAAGGTTTTATAAAATAAATTACGAGGGTTTTGCTTTTCATAAATGGAGATTAGAAGACAAATAGACAGCTTAAGGTGATGCATTTATAGGCGAACAGAAGCAAATAAAAAACAGCGCTGACCCATTATTCTAAACTGACCACAATACATTATACCCTTTTGAAAATACTGTCATTAAAAAGGCCTTGATCTCAAGGCCTGATGTGATTTCTTTATCATATGAAGAGTTCTCAAGAACTTAATTCATTTCTCTCTGTTTAAGCCTTTATGCAACAAATACAAGTTAACTTACAGTGGATAACTGCATTAAGACCTCATTGAATTGGACAGTCTCTACAGGGAGAATAATACATTTCTGATTATTTGGTATTTTTGATTAATGTGCCTTCTAGGAAGAAAATGATTTTTTTCTTCCTTCTTTCCTTTTTTCATTCCCTTTCTCCCTCCCTTCCTTCCTTCTTCTTCTTTTTCTTTTTGCCTTTTCTTCTTTGGTTCTATTATTTACTAAGACAGGAGATCTCATTACATTTATAAAAAGTAACATAAAAAGTTGTCATATTAGTTTAAATTACCCCACACGAAGGAATGGTAAGCTCCTTGTCTCACATCCTTACTCTCACATTCTCACACATCTTCCTACTTTCTCATTCTTAACCGAGAAATAAGCACACCACCACATGGACAGTCATTCCTTTACACTGCAGGGATCATCCACGCTAATCTAAGTCACTCTGAGCCAGTGTAAATTCCACATAGTAAAGGTGGTAGTGGGAGAGCTATGATAATAAATAAGACGTAAGAAATAATGTGTTTTGCTCATATGTAAATCCATAGCCCAGGAAGAGTCCATACTGTAACTCCGATCAACAGTTTCATTTCTGCATTAATAAGGAAATTAAAGTCTTACTGTTGATGTCCTCTTACTACAAGAAGTTTACTTTCTACAGAAAAAGCTTATTAGGAATATTTCAAAGACCAGTTTGTGGCTAAGGTCAAGAACCAGGAAGCATGGAGTTAAGTAGACCACAATCAGTAAAGCAGGACCTGATTACCAAGCACTGGGACAGGACCAGACAGGCTGGGAACAGGCTGGGCACCCTGCTTCCTGGTTATGAGAATGCGAGTCAATCACAGGAACTCAGAGCTGGGCCCCAGCAGGATGAATGGGTGGGACAGGCAGGGCCCAGCTGGAAGACAAGAGCCTGAGAATAATCTTTTTTTCATCATACTTCCACCAAGCCACAGATCAGATTCAAATTAATTATTGGTGATGATGGAATCAAAGTTAATTCTTTTCAATGATTAAAAAAATATCACAGAAATCGTAGCACTCTAGGAGACCGAGGTAGATAAATTGCCTGAGCTCCGGAGTTTGAGACCAGCCTGAGCCAGAGTGAAACCCCATCTCTAAAAAATAGCTGTGCATTGTGGCAGGCACCTGTAATCCAGCTACTTGGGAGGCTGCGGCAAGAAGATCCTTTGAGCCTAAGAGTTTGAGGTTGTTGTGAGCTATGATGCCATAGCACTTTACTAAGGTGACAAAGTGAGACTATGTCTCAAAATAAAATATCACAGAATTGGCCTGGAAAATTATCTATACAAGTACATCTTTCACTGTTTCTAAAGCATAAGGATAAAACAATAACGTTTTATTGTTACTTATAAAGTATCTTCCCTTGGAAAAAGGAAGCCACATTTCAGAGTCTTATCAGTAGAGTTGTAACAAGGAAATATTTCCAAAGGTAGTAAAATGAGCTTTACATTTAATATTATTATTAGAATACCACAGATAAAATGTAGAAAAGGAAATTAAATCATCTTTCTATCCATACCTCCAACAAGTATTAGGTGTGGACTGGAGAAGTAGACTTAGGGGTCATCAGTCCATAGGAGGAACTTGAAGCTGGGGATCCTAGAAATAATGCCCTGTAATTTCAACTGAGATAAATTTTAGATATGATAGTATCAAATACTCATAACAGGTTAAGTAAAACAAGCATTGAGAATCGACCTTTGTTTTGAGCAACATGAGGCTCATTTGAGATTTTGATGAGAATAATCATTTCACTGGAGTGGTGGAGGCAGGAGTCTGGCTGGAATGATTTCGAGAGACAGTGGCAGAAGTTAGAGGCTGTAAGTGTCTTTGACATTGCCAAAGATGTCATCTAAAAAGGACATGAAAGAAATGGGGTTGTAGCTGGGGCGAGTCCGGTCGGGAGGGCTTTCTAAGATGAGAGAAGAACGCCTGCCTGGTTCTGTGCAGGTAAGAAAGACTGAAAACAGGTGGGAAATGTGATGATGCAGGGGAGAGATAAAACTGACCAAGGTAATATTCCTACAGAATCCAGGTTCTGAGTGCTAGGAGTTGGTCTCACTATAGCAGAAAAGGCTCTCAATAAATATTGTAAGTGGATTTTCTTGTGAACATCCTCATATTCATGCGTAGTACGTTCTTTCTCAGGATTTTAATGCCCCACTATTCTTTATCATATACATATTCTGACTTGTTCTTTTGTACAAAGAATAATTTGGAATCGACTTCAGAAGTGATGTTAAGTAAATGAACAACTTTCATCCATAATGTCTGTGGGAAATGCAGTTAAGATCATGTGGAAAAGAAGTTGGTGTTAGACTGATACTGCTGCAAACTATCTCCAAAGTAACACACAGCTGGTGAGATAACCAACAACACAACACAGAGAACTAATTCTCTCTGGGGGTATTCTCCACAGTAGTTCAGGGGATAGGAAAGCAGGTAGGAAAAGTGAGAGCTACAGAAAATATTTTGCTCCAAATATTGTATATCTTATTCCTTTTTAGCCACCAAACTTCCTGGCTACATGCACACTGAAAATGTGATGATGATAAACACGCAGTGTGCTACTACCCAGAAGATAAGCATCACACCATTTCATGAGAGAAAAGATCTGGTATCTCTGAGCTTTTCAATTGTAGGATGAGTTCCTCCCATGTGAATCACTCTGACATTTAAAGAGCTCATGAAACCAAGAGAAAGGTAAGGCTGATTATTGTAAAAGGAAAATATTGTAACCCTCCTGGAATGTTCCTGGATTTCTGCCACACAGAGTAGGGGACTTGAAGTGGAGGGCACTAAGGAATAATAGTCACCTGGGGGATGAGTAACTGATCCAGCCACGTCAGGGTTGTGATGTCCCAGGCCGCGAGGTGTCAGCCTCCTGGCAGGGTGGGCTGCAGCGCCAGGATCCCTGACTACATTCTACCATCATCACACAAAGTGTGACCCAAAGGGATTAAGAGACTCAAGCCCTTCCTATGCTCACTCCCTAAAAGAGAAAAACAGACACTAGTAAATATTTGTTTAAGAAAGATCCTTTCTGATAACCAAAGTGGATGCCTTTTCAGAGTAACCACAGAGGTAGGATTAGAATTGTCTGGGTGGACTAGAAGGAGGTGTTTGGAGAAGGGAAGTTGGGTGTTACCATGGAAGGCTGGAATCCAGCTCTACTGGTACGTTGGCCTCTGCCACTTTGGAATCTTTTAATTGCCACAAAGCCCCATTTCTGGGTAAACACAATGAAATTCATTTTGAAAGGAGGAGGGGGAAAGGGCAAAGAACAGAGAAGCTGCCTTCTTATTCAGGGGAATTGGTAGGCAACTAGCCCTTCATCGACTGAGAAAAAAGGTTTAAATTCCCCAGGACTTAAGGTTTAGCAGGGGCTCTGTACAGTGTCATATGTTCTTTACGAGAATGAAAATGTCATATCTGAAACCTCAGTAAGGCACAGAAAGAACACCCAATATATTCAGAATTACCAATTCTAAAGCTCATGGCATCACATTAAGAGGAGGGAATGTCTCAAGTTCCTTAGTTACACATGGCATTTCTGGCTTAAAAAAAAAAAAAATCAATTTTTTTTTTTTTGGCTATTTTACTAGAAACATCTCAGAGAGGGAAACTAGCTGTATATCTTTTGTCAAAGTCCTTGTAGCCCACAAACCAGGCTAGACAGACGGGGCTTAGGTGAGTGCCACTGGCTAAATTTAACACCATGGTGTCTTGTTGTTGAGTGTGAAAGCAAAGAGCAACCAGAGGCGCTCTGCTCTAATTCCTTTTAATCTGTTTTTAATTATGGCATAAACGCAATACTCACAGCAATCGGGTGACTTCCATGGATCATTCTGGCAGGTAGCAGCTTGTTTCCAACTGAATGACTTGTTTTCTTCCTTTCTTTCCCCCCAACCCTTTTTTTCCAGAAGGAACATCGTATTTGAAAGGCAATTATCCATCTTATTAAACTAGATTAATTACTTTTCCAAGGTATTAAAGAGGGTTTACATTTAGAGTAAATAAGGCAAAGCAAAGGCTGTCCATTTTTGTAAAAATGATACCAAAAATAGGATGGGAAAGATGGGAAAACGTGGAGAATTTTTAACCTTTTCAAAGTAAGTTTTTGAAATAATTTGTGTTATGTTTTTGTGAATTTCTCTTTAACAATGAGGATGAGAAAAAACTAAACCTGTAATATGAAACGATAAACAAATAACACGGGTTCAAATTCAATTATATCTACTTTTATTATCTACCTCCATTATATCTGTTACTGTGATTTTCATTAATTTACATATATAGTACTTTTAATACATAAAATACTCCTACATTAACATTTTACTGTGTTCTCATAAATCTATAAGGAAGGTCTCATTATTCCCACTTCAGGGATGAGATTGCAGCAGGTGACTTGTCCAAGGTCATAGAGCTAATAACCAGAAGAGGCATCAGAATTTTAGTGTAGGTCTTCCAGCTTCAAATTTTGTCATCTTTATGCTATTATAAAATTTTCAGTATTCCTTATTTTCTAACTTTTTTGCTTATCTCCTTCTCTTACACAGTAGTAAATGGTTAATCTAGGGTATTTCCTAGAGCCAAATTTATTAGCTATCTCTTCTGCACCTACTTCTCATTAAATATTTCAGGTAAAATTTAGATTATTTATTTAAGATGTGCGTTCCCAATATACTTAATCTACTAGGACCTTGATTTCTAAATCTACCAAATGGATATGATGATGCAACTCTTAGAAAAATATCTTCATCATTAAGCTTGATTTTTACTTAGAAAAGAATTGCAAGCATTTATTAATTTTATTTTGTTATTTGTAATAAAAAGACCCGAAAAGATTTTATGGCAAATGCCATCAATAATTTAGCCTTTTCTCCAGCATAATTTGGGGGTTTCTTGAGCAAGACAAAGATGCAGAGGCAAAAATTTTTCTAATATAAAGAAGGAACAATTAACACTAAGAGAATAAAGGAATTTCTTTATTTTTCTACCACTTGATAATAAGCACGAGGCATTAGCAAACATTTAAAATTTCTTAGAAAAATTACATTTTGAGACGTTGTGAAATTTCAAACTTAGCTTGACCTTTTGGTGTTTGAGTTTGTCTTCTTTTGGCACAAGATAGTTTCCTGACTTTAAAGACATCAGGCAGCTCTTACCAATGAATATTTTAATTATCAAGTTGCATAAATGACTCAAAAACATATGGAATCAATTTCCCACACAATGATCATTGGTTAAAAAAATGGTGAGGAAAATGGTTTTGCTATACATGGATTCAATTTTCTTAAATTTCAAATTTCACAGTGTTGGAGATAGCCAGATTCTTAAGAGACCTCAAGAAACTCAGTGTAGACCAGAGTCCCAGAGCTATCTGAATTGTTTCAAGCATTATTTGCAATAATGGCAATCAGTTTTTAGTTACACAATATTTTTAATTTTACCACTGCCATT
This sequence comes from Nycticebus coucang, assembly GCF_027406575.1. Taxonomy (NCBI): domain Eukaryota; kingdom Metazoa; phylum Chordata; class Mammalia; order Primates; family Lorisidae; genus Nycticebus; species Nycticebus coucang. The sequence continues at coordinate 110,186,379 of NC_069786.1, forward strand.
CCTCAACCCTGTAGCACACACTCATATTTGGTGTCCCTTACAACTTATTCCAAAACCCTACAAGATGAACCAAGCATGTTACAATCCATAAAATGTCAAAGAGAGCCAAAGTGTATGATTTCTGGCAATGTTCACTCTCAATGGACTTTTGATGAATAAACAAGCCCATGCATAATAAAACCATATCATGAGGGTTTCCATTTATCAACTCACCAGTGATTTCTCTATAATCTGTACTATCTGTTTTCCAAGTATGAATTCCAAGTCACTGGGTGATAGAACCCTGCTGTTCTCTCACTTATTTTTCTGTTACTTCACTTAATAGCATAGAGCATCATGTGGACTGCGTGGGATTATAGCACTTGGTATAAGAAAGTTAGTGGGAGGATATTACAGCAACAGTTATGTTGAAACGAATGTCTGGCATACATACAGAACCATCTTCCAATTCTTTCACTTTCCAATTTAGGCCTTACTATCATATGTTATTACTAACATTTATTTTATGTTATTATCCGTCTGAGTGATTTAATTTTACAACACAATAACTTTAAAATTCATTATACTTTGCTTTATCCTTAGAACTTTAGTTGAGAATGCATCATCACATTTGAAGTGGTACAAACTGAGCAAGGTTGATAATTATCATAATAATTGGCCACCAAGGGCGGCGCCTGTGGCTCAGTGAGTAGGGCGTGGGCCCCATATGCCGAGGGTGGCGGGTTCAAACCCAGCCCCGGCCAAACTGCAACAACAACAACAAAAATAGCCGGGTGCTGTGGCGGGCGCCTGTAGTCCCAGCTACTCGGGAGGCTGAGGCAAAAGAATTGCTTAAGCCCAGGAGTTGGAGGTTGCTGTGAGCTGTGTGAGGTCACGGCACTCTACCGAGGGCCATAAAGTAAGACTCTGCTTCTACAAAAAAAATAAATAAATAAAATAATTGGTCACCAAACTTCCCAGTATAAAGATTAATTCCCTCAGCTTCTCAATGTGAATAGGAATGCAAATGGCCATAAGATTAAAACTCATTCTGTATTGTTGCTTTACATTTACAGTTGATTCTCATTATTTGAAGATTCCATATTTGCGAATTTGCCTACTCACAAAATGTTTTTTGTAAACCCGAAATCAATATTAACAGTGGTGCGTATTCATTTATGGACCTGCAGAGCAGGAACAAATAAGTACATCCCAGCGGAGGTAGAACAAAGCCATGCTCTGCCTTCCTGTCTCAGCTTTTTATTTTGTGCCACTTTTTTTTTTTTTTTGCATTTTCATGCATTTTTTTGTGAGTTATAGTTTAAAATGAACCCCAAGTATGGTGCTGAAGAACTTCTTAGAGTTCCCAAGGCTGTGAGGTGCCTTATGGAGAAAGTGTGAATATTAGATAACTTTATTTTACCCATGAATTGTCGTGCTGTCGGCTCAAAGTTCAATGTTAATGAAATCAACAATAATATTAAATAAGATGTCTCTAAATAGAACCAATGTAAAAGAAAGGTCATATATTTATCAGTTAACAAAAATGGAATGGGGATTGTAGAAATATAACACTGTATATCCCCTAGGAGCACGGATTTAGTATTTGCAGCAATTTTATAGGATGTAAGTACCTCAAAGAGAATCGGCTGTGTATTTGACATTTGCATCATCTTCAGAAAGTATCAAATGGAGAGCTTAGATAATATATTAATATGTAGGGTTTTTAAAAATGAGATGCTATATTATTACTGTCTGAACCATGCTCTTATCTCCTTTTCTTTGACTGTGACTTTTAATCCCTTTTTGTCATAAACAGTCACTCCTATTTTTTTCTTTCTATTGATAAGATGTCACTAAAGATTATCCTTATGTAAAGCTCAGAGGAGAGTGACCTGTTCAGAGTCCCTGGGAAGTGAGTTGGTGGCTGTGCCCACCTGACCACGCAGGACTGCCCCACAGTGTTCCACACGGGCCGCGGTATCACCTATCTGATGAGAACACAGCTTCGTGCCACAGAAAGAAGAGCATGCCCTTTCAAGGAAAATGCTTTCAAGTTCAAGCTTTACCAATTCATGCTTATATAACCAAAAATAAGTTGTTTACCTTTCTGAGCTGCTTTCTCTTGTCAGCTGAAAAATGAAGACACTAATACCAACTTAAAAAGGCAATTTTTTCTTTACTAGAACCAAACCTGGAAACCTAAAATTTTGCCATAAAAGCAGCAGGTCGGTGGTCAGACAGGCGAGGCGGCAAGCTGCTTTGGCACGTCCCCCAGTTGTGTCTTTCTGGAGGGTTGTCTCATTTTTACTACCACTGCCAGCACTGTGAGGGGCCTCTGAAGGTCTGAACTGATCCAAAGATAGTAACAGTTTCTTGATTTTCTGTAGCACGACCAAGGCAGGCAAAAATATCCAAGAGATGTCATTATTAGGGACACGATGTGCCAGGATGTTCCGGAGGGAGCTTCTCTGTGGTGCTTCATTTGATGGCATCTCCCCGGTGGAACAAAGCCAGAAACTAGAATGTGAAAGTCCAGGGCAGTAGAGTAGACATTCACGGCCTGTGTTATAGATTCTTCAAAATCGCATCTGAAATAAGACAGGCAGGCCTTCTCAATGCTGACTTCAGGATAGCCGTGGCTGAATCAGAAACCTGTATTATGTCATTTATAACCTTCTGTTTTCCTTTCTTCTTCCTTTCTATATGTGTGTCCCTGATATTTTTCCTTATCATTTAATAAAGTCTCTTTAAGAGCAGCAGTTTATAAAAAGTTCATTTGTACTAATGAATCCATTTTGAGATTTCTGACTATGTTTTAGCCATAACTTTAAAAGGGGTATAACCAGATGTGGAGGTGAACGGTACAGAGGGCAGCAAAATTAATGAATGACAACCAGGAAAATTCTGGGAATAGAGTCGGGTTACTTGGTTTGGCTTTATTTCCCACTGGGAAATAAAGGAGCCAAGTGGTTCTAGCTTTGGTGAAGTGACAATACTTTTAAAAGTATTTAGGACTGTAAGACGGCACATCTTTTTGAATTATTTTGACAAGTACATATATTAAAATTAGATATTTTAAAAGTTTTTTTTCAAATTTTTATATTACATTGTTCACACTTCCAGGTGAAGTTCCAGTCGTAAAAGAGCTTCTCGCCGAGGGCACGTGATTTATACCCTCACGATGTGCACAAAATTTGTGCCCCCCTAATAATTTGAAATAAATAAAAATAAATAAATCAAAGTTTTGGGCGGCGCCTATGGCTCAGTCGGTAGGGCGCCGGCCCCATATACAGAGGGTGGCGGGTTCAAACCCGGCCCAAGCCAAACTGCAACCAAAAAAATAGCCGGGCATTGTGGTGGGTGCCTGTAGTCCCAGCTACTCGGGAGGCTGAGGCAAGAGAATCGCCTAAGCCCAGGAGTTGGAGGTTGCTGTGAGCTGTGTGAGGCCACGGCACTCTGCCGAGGGCCATAGAGTGAGACTCTGTCTCTACAAAAAAAAAAAAAATCAAAGTTTTTTCATAAGAAACTTACCAAGTTCTATTAGAAGAGGAAGAGCATTATGATGACTTTAAAAATTTGTATTCAATAATTCCATCCATTCAACTCAAAGCCTATCATATAATCACATTACCTTCTTATGAAATGTATAGTATGAATAATTATTCCTATTTTAATGAAGGCAAAGAGATATTATGTACCTGTTTTGAAATCAGGGGTAAATTCTAAATTAGAACCAAAAACTTTTGGCTTCTATACATAATCAATGCCCAATAAAATTGGTTGCATGAATTCATGTTTATTGACTGAATTCTGATCCTTAAGATATGTCACATGCCATGTCAGAAAATTTAAGTCTCAGGAAACCTATTCAGGGCCCATTATAAGACAATAGGCAAAATGCTTCTGTAAATAGTGTTAAACAGCACTTGCTAGCTGTCAGAATCAGGGAAAAGGGAATCATAGCCATCAGTTTATTTCCTGATTCAGAAAATGACTCACTCTGTAACATTGTGAACGTTGCTTAACCTTTTAGCATTCCAGTTTCTACAGCTAAAAAACAGGAATAGTATTTGTCTACCTTACAATGGTAAATGCTCTAGAAATACAAAAAAAAAAAAATTAATCTTGTATCAAGGGACAGTAAAGCTGGTTTTTCATGTACTTGAGATATCACTGACACATTCACAAAACAGTTTCTGCCAAAGTTGTACGGTTAATGCTTCCAGATCACCTCCCTAAACACCACATTGTGCACTGAACTCTTTTTATCCTGCCTTGAATCAGAATTGCGATCGCAGTGGGGTGTGTTCAACATGACTGATAGGCGGCATTATGCAGTCCCTATCACCCGCCCAGGCCCCAGTGCACGGTCATCAAGGAAGACAAGAGTCAACAGAAGGGAGAAAGTCCACACGGTGGGAATAAACTCTCTCCTTGCTTTTCAATCCTGGAATATATGACTAAAATAATGAAAGAGCCAATTTCATCTGCAGTCTTCCTGCCATAAGATATAACTGTCCTGTTTCCCTCATATTCCAGATAACCATAATTCAGGGAAAACGTCTGCATTTCTTCTCTTGTGCTTCACTTATTATGTTCTTAGCCTCTTTACACATTTTTTTTTGTTTTTTTTTTTAAAGGAATAATTACTTAAGATGATTGACTCCTGATCTCTCAATATCTGTTGCTTGACATATCAACATCTTTCCCCATTATTCCTATCACTGACAATAATTACTGCTATTAAGCTAAATTCTTCATGTCACTTCAAATGACTTTCTTCTGAAATCATCTTTTGCTGACATGGAGCTTTGCTTTTATGGGGCGAATTTCAATATAGCTTAACCAGACTGGGACAGAATGTCATTATAGCAAAGATGTGACAAGTAGGCAGTATCAAACTACATGATTCTCTACTGTGGCTGAAGTCCTCTTTCCACCAGAAAAGGTATGGGATTGACACCTCCAAAAGTCAGTGGAACTGATATACAGCCCTGGAGAAAAACAGGGCTCCACATTGAGAAACGGTAAGGAAGGGGGAACAGGGCAATTGAAAAATAATTAAGATTTTTTTTCATTATAAAAACAAAGAATATTTTTCCAAATGTAAACACCTTGAGAGGGTGAAAAAAAAATGTGACTTTTCTCAAAAGCCAGTGTCCATTTAAACACAGAAGGGCATTTTCTAACTTTGTATCCAGCTGTGATTTTACTGCTTTCAGCCCTCAGTGACTGCCCTCCTCTCTAAAACCACGCTTGGATCTTTTTCTGCAGTTCCACTGCCCACTACTGACACATCAGAGCACAGACAGCAGTGTTCATCTTCCCTGGTAAGAAGCATGGACGGCTCAGCACACATATTAGACCAACACGTGACTAGAAGTAAAGAACACGGATAGCTGGTGTGTAGCAAGTATGCTGTCAAGATGTTTAGTTATTGACGTGATGTAACCAACCTACCAACCTAGAAAAACTAGACAAAGTTCAAAGTGCAATTTGGATCATTTTATAGCCTGCTTTCCTTAAAACGTGAGATATTATTTTGTATTGCCAAAATAGTTTGTGATTGAAAATTGCTATTTACTAGTTAGATATCCCTCTCCCAGAAATTCATAATATATGTTAGTTTATTCAATGCTTGCAACTTTTGCAGAAGGCAGTAACTTTAACTCAGCCCTTCCCAGAATTATATAACTAAGGAACACTTTTTATATATTTACTTTGTGAGGTGTGGAGGTATTTAATAGAAATTCTCAGACCCTCAGATACAGTTTGGAAAATACTATTCTATATTTATATTCTAATATCTCTTTAATGTAGTTAAACTTCTGGCTCACTCTTTCATTAATGATTCCTTCCACATATTCTAAAATGTACATTCCTATTTTATTGTTATGTATATTTTTTCTTTTTCTCATTCAGAGAAGACTGAATATATTTATATTGTAAATACAACTAACTTCCCTATTAACAGAGACCTAATTTTAGGTGTGACCTGGGAAAGGATTAACTGAAATTCCTTTTTTTCTGAGTCTTCCTTTAGAGAATTTGTGGGCAAGCAGCTTCCTCATTTTGATGGTGAGCAAGCCGAAAGTATTTGTTTAATTGAATCAGAGTATACCGACGTCAGAAATGTCTATTTCCTACAATGAAAATTATTCAAAAGGGCAAAAAGAAAGAGTTGGTTGATTCTTTTTTTTTTTTTTTTTAACTTTTCTTTTACATATCTGTTTAAAGAACATCTGCCAAGGATAGACAGAGGGGCAGGGAGATGTTTGATCTGTGAGTCTGTGTCCTTTGAATGCCGAACTGTTCCAACCACACAGGTGTCTGAAAATGTGAATTAGAAGTGGATTTCAGCAGCAGAAGCTGGAATGTGGTTTAGCAGTTCTCTTGAGAAAACAAAACTGAAGATATAGAAAGTTCATAATACTTTCCTGCATGAATATTGCAGTTTACCTCTTTTCTCCACCTTTTCTCCCCATTCTATTCTCTCTGTATCCACATAACTTGAGTTTCCCTTTTTAGTTTTGCTATTAAGTATGATTTTGCTTTCACTTTTTTCAGATAACATCATAGTATCACAGACAGAGGAAGTCTTGAAAGGCTCTTTCTCACTTAAAGTTTCCCTCTAAATGCAAATCTTTTCTTCCAAGGATGCATGTACTTTAGCTCATGAATCTCACGTACCTTGGAGCTATTTCTTTCTTTGAGTGGTGACATTCTCAAGTGTCCAATCCCAACTCAAAGGTGGAGGATAAAACATGGAGATGAGGTGACTTATGCATTGTCACATGGTGAGTCACCAGCTTTCCTGGAAGAGGGAGCCATTTTCCCTATCCATTCATGCAAACTTTTTCCTTTGTTTTTCCCTAAACTTTCTATCCACTGTCAAATACATTTAGATGATTTAGAGAAACACACACACACACCCCTACCTTGGTGTCTTTGTAGCATTATTCCTGAATTTTTTTAGCATTTAATTAGCATTTGTACCAGGTCAATACTAGTTTCTCTGTTATGCAAACCCACACCCATGCTAAGTGTCTCTAGGGCTCTAGGGTTAGGAACACAGTGATAATATGACTATTTGGTTTCGGTGTTTGTGTGCAAAGAGCCCCAGGTCATTTCCAGAAGAAAGGAAAGATTCTGAGGAATCAACATTACTGACGGTTTTCTCTCTGTCTCTCTCTCTCTTTCAGCAACCAAGAAAAAAAGCAACTATGATAAAGAATGAAAGGATGTGAAATATCAAAAATAGACAATGAATCAATTCCCTATTCAGTCACGAAAGTTGTAAAGCTGAATTTTGAGTGGACTCAGTAAATGGCTCCATAAAAATTCTGGGTTTTTAGGAAGAAGGAGTGAACCTACCCTAGGAGATGTTTCATCTACATGACAGCTAGGGTCGCCCTGCGCCTTGAATTTTAGATGATGCTTGTGCAAACTCCCTAATTTTAAGGCCTGGGTACATCCAGAGGCGCTCCTGTGATTTCTGCAAAATTTCCATGTGGGAAAGCTCCCAGGAGCTACTTTGCTTCTGGGCTCCTTCCTTCCTGCCTCTGCCCCTTCCTGGATTTCTACTCTTCTTATCATAACAGATGGGTGGCCCGTCCCAGTGTAGATGAGAAGTTAGGGGAGTGCTTTATATCACTTACATTGAAGCAAGGTAAGTGCTTTCAAATTGAACTTTAAAGAGCCTCATTCTTAAACACTTAAAATATCTTTTATTATATGCAGACAACCTCTTCTCTTAATGCCCTATCCTGTCCCAGAAACCAGGGAGACATTTTCATTTGCTCCCAGACTATAACTGTGTCAGTTTCCCTTTTTTTTTTTTTTGCATTAATCTTATCCTATTCTGAGCCCCTCTCAAAAGCAATAATAACTACTTTTAACTTTTCCAAGCAGAGAGATACAGCCCTTTCCCTCCCTGTCTCACTTTCTTTCCCAAGCAGCTACTAATGTACTTCCCCTAAACTACAGGATCCTGGGGCCACTTCTTTACAGATAGAATTTCACCCATGCACAGTTTTGCCCAGGGCCAGTCAGTGCTGCTTCCCTCTCAGAGGCAATGTCACTTAATGACTAGCTTTGTGGAAAGTTATTCATTAAATCCAGGTGGTTGACTAGGGTGAGCCTTTCTCTATTCTCCTAAAATTTTGAAAGTTTATTGAGTTGGATGAGAAAATCAGAACAAGAGAAAAGTTGCCCCACAGGTGACTCTATTACCTCAGGGAGGTCACTCACTGCTTTGGAGAAGTGTAGCAAGAAGGAGTAAGAGACCAGAAGCTCTTCCAGCTGTGCAATCTGGGAAATTCCTCAATGTCTGGCTGCCTGGGTTTCCAATTGAAAATAGTAGAACCCACCTTAGAAGGTTGCTGGACAGATTAAACAATTTAATACATATGGAACATTTTGAAAATGTTTGGCACCTGCGAGCATTAGCTGGCTTTGTTTTAACTTGGCTAAGTGACAACCAGCTAGGGAAGGGCTGCATAGGGCACAGGCAGGCAGCAAACAGGACTCTTGGCAGAAGTTTTCCCATGGGAGGTAGAAGAAATGGTTGATGTTACTATTGTAAGAGCTCAGAAAACTCCACTCAGGAATGGGTGGGTCCTTTGACCCAGACTTTTTGGCCATAAACATTTATAGGTTGAAATCCTAAAGAAAAGTAAGGGGTCCCCCCAACTCCAGTATTTTACAACAGACATTCTCCCCCCAAGTAAACAAATCTTTAGTTTATGGCAAAATTTTAGCATTCGCATAATTTTAAGGAAAGAGATTCCAGATTAAATTGATGGACTTTTATTCCTCTGATAGAACATTCTTTCATTTTTCTGAGCAAAAATCACTTAAAAATCTCTTTAGAGAAAATATTTTAAAAAGCACAAATACTTATGCTTACCTTAAGTCAGTTTCACTCTGAAGAATATCTCTTTTATAATCTTATATCTATTCAATGCCTTGAATACAATACATGCTCAATAATGATGGGCAGGTTTGCTTTTCCATCTTTAAAAAAAGTATGGAAAGATTGGCAACTTCCATACAGGTAAGCATTACCAGCAGCAATAGCAAGGTCAATAATCTAGATTAAGTTTTCCATCAAAATCTGGAGGGATGTAACCACTTGGGTTCATATCACTTGGGTTCATATGTTAATTTGCTGCATATCTTACCACTCAGAAGTCTTACGTCTGGGAGTAGGCCTTGGGAGGTGTGGGGGGGACTTGTTCTCATTTTCGAGTGTCCTAGGATAAATGGTATTCTGCTAACTGGTGCTAGGGAGAAATCAATACAAACTATAACACTAAACATACTCAGTATTACTGGAGGAGAAAGAAGCAAAAAAAAAAAAAAAAATCACAAAAACCAAAACAATAACAAAACACAATGCTGGAAACCACAGAGAGAAAGTCAACACACACCGTGGTCATCAAGTGGCATAACCCTAGATTCACCATTTGCACAGAAGACATGACACAGCCCCTGAAGTTGTTCACTAGGGGTGCCTTGAAGAATATTTCTATGTCCAAAATTTTAAGGATATTTCTTTATGATCAGCAATAGTTCATTCATTCTTCTGTATCTCACTGTTCATAGTCGTTTAGTTCAATTGACTCTGTTTAAATTTTTTTGAGTAACTGTTATGTGCCCAACACTAGTCTAAGCACTTTATGTTTGTTAATTCATTTGATTTTTATAAAACCCCCATGAGATAAGTATTCTGATGCCCATTATATAAATGAGAAAACTGAAGCTAGATACGGCTAGTAAGTAGAGGACCAGGAAGGAGTTCAGATGCATGTGGTTAAGTTCTAGGGTCTCAGGTCCTGAGGTAGCGCCAGATTTATCAGTCCTTAGGGCATGACAGGGAGCAGTAGTGAACACAGCCATTGTGATGAATAAGAAGGTCTCCTGGTTGGGTAGGCTGTGTATGAGGTTTTTTATTAAAATGTTAGAATAAAGAAGGAGAATTCCATCTTTCAAAAAAAAATGGAGATATCTGAAGGCTGCAGAAACCTTCAGAAAGTCACTCACTAAACACATTCAGAAAAATTAGAAAAAATATAATTCAATTGGGAATTCTGGAAAACCAGAGACAAAAGGGCTGGGTTCGCCATGACAGCTATATTCAATCTGGAGCTACAAAATCTTCCTATTTAATGGCTGAGAGCTCAGGACTCTCTTAAAGACTGGAGTGCCCCCTGTTCCCAGCACAAAGATAGCGAGGCCAAGTCTGCCATCTTCTCTCCTGGTGGGAGGGCTAGACGCTTTAGCCTCTGCCAGGAGGCCCCATTCACACACCAGAATTTAAGGCATCATACTTCATGCCTTGTCTCCTTTGTGGGACAATTAAAAAAAGAAATCCCCATGATTGGGAGCTGCCTTCAGATTCTCAGTCAGATGCTTCCTTGTGAATGTAAGACATTTTATTTTAAAGTTGTTTGATTATTCCCAGATCAACAACTCTTTTTTTGGTTATTTGTTTTTAAGGGGATTACACAGTTTATTTCCAAACACTCTCAGAGGATGGGGGTTGGCCAGCGGGCTCCATCTGAATCCCCTCCCTGCATTTAGCTTAATCAAGAATTGTCTCCCATTCATGGTCAAGCTAAAAAGCTTCTGCAAAGCTAAGGGTACCTCTCCCTCAGAATGGGAGAAAATATTTGCATGCTATGAACCTGGCAAAGGACTAAGAACTAGAATCTATAGAGAACTCAGATTAATCAACAAGAAAAGAACAAAAAATTCCATTTATGTGCAGGCAAGAGACTTGGACAAAAACTTCTTTGAAGAAGACAGCTGAATGGCCAACCAACACATGAAAAAATGCTCATTATTCCTAATCATCAAAGAAATGCAGATCAAAACCACCCTGAGATATCACCTAACCCCAGTGAGAATAGCCCACATCACAAAAAATCTGCCAGCATCTAAATCTGCAGATGCTGGCATGGATGTGGGAAGAAGGGAACACTTTTACACTGTTGGTGGGATTGCAAACTAATATTGCCTCTTTAGAAAGGAGTTTGGAAAATCTTCAAAGAGCTAAAAGTAGCCCTTCCCTTTGATCCCACAATCCTATTACTAGGTAGCTACCCAGAAGAAAAAAAAAATCATTTAATCACAAGGAAATTTGCACTAAGGTGTTTATTGCAGCTCAGTTCACATTCTCTAGACATGGAAGCAACCCAAGTACCCATGAATCCATGAATGGACTAATAAACTGCGGTATATGTATACCATGGAATACTATTCAGCCAAAAAAAAAAATATGGAGAGTTTGCATTTTTTGTTTTTACCTGGATGGGGTTGAAGCACATTCTTCTTAGTAGAGTATCACAAGAATAGAAGAACAAGTATCCAATGTACTCAATACTAATATAAAACCAATAGAAAAACAACTATACACCCACATGAGACAAAAACCCAAGTATATTCAAGTGTGGGAGAAGAGGAAGGAGAGTTGGTAAGCTCTCACCTAATGTGCACAATATAAGGGTGCACAGCACACTCCCTGCATGAGGGGCTCAACTACAACTTGCGCTTTACCTTAGAAATGCAAACAATGTAATCTATTCACTTGTGCCCACATAGTAATCTGAAACTTAAAATAATAATAATAATAATGGAAGAATTCTCTCCTCTTACCCTCAACCCCTCAGACTGTGCAGGACATAGAGGGCACCCCACCTGGGGAGGGAGTTAGGCAGCTGAGGAGCATAGAGGTGGGGGGTTGAGTTCAAGTAATCACAGTTTCCCCATCCACTCCCTTGGATTACATGGTGTCGGGGGCATGTGGGAGGAATGGTGTCGTTAGCTCTCATACTCAGAACCCCCTAGGTGAACTTGCTAATAATCAAGACCTAAGCCCTGTGGTGGGCAAGGAGGAGCCTCACCCTCCTTCACCCAAGACCTCTGGGGATGGGGGAAAGGGTTTTCAGTTTAGTGAAGGAGAGAGGAAAAGAGAGAACTGAGAGAACATTGGGAGGTAGGTTTGGAAGCGCCTCGCCTGATGGGTAAGTTTAGACAGGAATGGTACTGCTCTGAACCCCCACCCCAGCGCATGCCTCCACATCCCAGGCTCAGAATCCCTGAAAGTCCAACTGCCAAGGTAATATAGGGTGAAGAGTGGGAGCAGGGAGAGCTGAGCAGAACTTGGCCCCTCCACCCAGCGATTCTGCTCCTGGGAGACACGGTGCTTACAGAGCGCCAGGGCCAGGTTAGAGTCCAGCTTTCAACCTCTGACCTTCCAGAATAGCTGAATCCCGGGGAATACAGGCCCCCGTAGCCCAGATGTCCTGGGCTTGGGCAGAGTGGTGGGAGTGGAGAGGAGGGGCTCTCCCAAGGGAATTATAAAGCGCTATGAGATGTTTGGCACTTGTTTTTCTTTTAAGATAGTAATTACCTGCAGAAAGTAGATGGGAGTTATTATAAGAGTACAGAAAATATGTGGGATTGTGTGATGGTTAATTTTAAGCACAAGGAATGGAGAAAACAAAGAAGAAAAGAAAGAGAAATTTTAGTTTTCTTAAAGACTACCAGAGTCCCACTTTAGTCAAGGAGTATCAGGTGAGAGTAGGTCTGAGCGGATTACCGGGCCCTCAACCCTTGGGAATTCTCAGCTCTGTGTTTGTTTTTGTCTCCCAGCAGAGGTGTGGTACGAAAGGGTCACTTAGAAGGTGAGCTAGATGTTAAATGCTCCACTTCCTCGCTGTGAAGTAACACTGCAGTCAAACCAGGTGAGCTGAAATAACTGGATCTGCTTCTCCATGGAGCTAATACATTTTTATCAAACACTTCCTCAACAATTCTTACTTCCCTCACTGGAGCATTTGTTGCTGCTGCCAATTACAAAGATGGAGATACTCAAAAAACTCCTCCAAAAATGAAAGTGGCAGGAAATGATCTGTTGTCTGCAAAAGAGAAAATATATAATATACTACATTTTGTTCTTTTTAATCCACTAGCTATACTTCTATGTATTAGAGATTTTCAGCTTAGTCTAAAAAAAAAAAAATAACATAGATGAGGTTTTTGTTTTTTAAAATCGGATTGCTTTACCAACCATTGGTGGTATAAAGTCAACTACAACGTATCTGAGGAAAACAACTGTCCAGAGAATCAGATGTTGAACAGGTCTCTAAGACAATTTGATTTTCAATCTCTAATTCCCCCCAATAGGGGGCTGGATGACATGTCCTCTAGGAACCATTTTATACTGAAACCTCTTTGTATCTGGTTATTTCTTAATTTATAAACATATGTTATACACTTTATCACTGTGAACATAAAGCAATGGAATGGTGTTATTTAGATTTCACTAAAATCTGTTAGAGTACCTATTCTTGGCTTATGGGCAGACAGAGGAATGAAGCATTTCAAATAATAAATGTATAGTTGAACTAGAGTAGATTCAATGGGTGATGAAAAATACACACCAAAGCTTTTGGTGAAGCTCTCCTACATTGCCTATCTGCCTTTGCTGCCTTACTAAAACTTAATTATTGACTACTTATTCTTTAAGATCTCATATAAATAAAATACTACTATAAAAAGGTCACAGCAATCATTTACTGAGAGTTGAACACTTATTTCCCCCTTTTAAGATGAGCCCAGAAACTCAAACAATCTAAGACATGGGGACTAGTTGGAGTTGCCAATGTAATTAAACTCTGCTGGTTGTAGGAAAACTTGCCTATTCTGAAAGGATTATATCAGTTGGCTGATAAATTCTTGAGTTTAAGAACCTACTTTAGTAGAACTAAATAGAGCATGTTGCTAAAATGAATTTGTTTTACTCAGCCCTTTCATCTTGCCCAGTCCACCTGCTACCCTTGCCATATCTTTTCACCCTTTTTGAATAGCTCTTTCAGTTCTAACTAAATTTCATTTGGGGGGGGGGCTGACACCCACCAGTGGGATTGGTGGACCGAATGGTAGGTCTACCTTTATTTCTTTGAGTAGTCTCCATACTGTTTTCCATGGAAGTTGTACTAATTTGCCATCCAGCCAACAGTATAAGGCATCATTTTTCTCTGTATCCACTCCAGCATCTATTGTTTTTTGACTTGTTAATAATGGCCATTCTGATAGAGGGAAGGTGGTATCTCATTGTAGTTTTAGCATTTCCCTGAGTAGTGATGTTGAGCATTCTTTCATATACACGGTGGCCACAAAGTTTGTGTGCAACTTGAAATACTGTGTAATTTAAAATAGTACCTGAACTTTATGGCCGCCCTGTATTTATTTATTTATTTATTTATTGTCCATCTTCTTTTGAAAACTTCTGTTCATGTCTCTTGGCCACTTTTTCATGGGGTTGTTTTTTTTCCTTGCTGATTTGAGTTATTTGTAGATTCTGGGCGTCAGTCTTTTTTCAGATATGTAGTTTGTATTTTCTCCCATTCTGTAGTGGGTCTATTCACTCTGTTGATTATTTCCTTTGTTGGAGCAGAAGCTTTTAAATTTAATTAAGTCCCATTTGTTTATTTTTGTTGTTGCTGTATTTGCCTTTGGTTCTTAGTCATACATTCTTGCTCTTGGCTGATGTCTAAAAGAGTTTTTCCTACATTTTCCTCTAGAATTTTATGGTTTCATGCTTTACATTTAAGTCTTTAATTCATCTTGAATTAATCTTTTTATACGGTGAGAGATAGGGATCCTGTTTCATTCTTCCTCAGGTAGCTTTTCAATTTTCACAACACCATTTTATTGAACTCATTTTATCGAAAAAGACACCTGCATTCAAATGTTTATTACAGTACTATTCACAATTGCAAAGACATGGTGTCAACCTAAGTGCCCTTCAATTCATGAGTGGATAAAGAAAATGTGATACTATATAATATATAGATACATACCTGAAGGCTTTCTGGAAAGTAACCAGCCATGTAATATGAAAATGATTAACAGTGGCGGGATACTTTCTGGACAGTGCATGTGTGCATGGACACACACACCGTAGAGTACTACTCAGGCATAAAAAGGAATGAAATGACTTCATGGCTGCAACATGGAGGGAACTGGACACCATTATCCTAAGTGAAGTATCTCAGGAATAGAAAAGCAAACACCATATATTCTCAGTAATAACTGGGAACTAATAGATGGGTACACACGGGCACAAAGAGACATAAAAGACATGAGAAACCAAGAAAGGGCGAAGGCAGGAGGGTGAGTATGAGATAAAAACGTACCCACTGGGTGCAGTGAACACTATTCTGGAGAAAGCCCTGACTTTAGCAGTATACAAAGATACCTTTGTAACAAAAACACTCCTACCCCCTTAATTAGCATTTTGAAATTAAAAAAAAAGATAAAAATAAATTTCAAATAAATTTTGGTATTCTGCCCAACAGCAAGTTCTGAACATAATTGGAAGGCGGCCTGGTCCACTGGAAAGGACCTGGGCTCTGTAGTAAAACAGATCTTCCTTTCAGTTCTCCACGTTCTGCTAACTGACTTGGTGCAAAGTGCTCGTACTTAACCTCACAAAGTTCCATTTTCCATCTAGATAATTGGAAAACTATTTTATTTTAAATTATTTTAAAGGTTGTCTTGAAAAATCAGTAATTTGTAGTGGGTGAAGTATTTGCTATCATATGGCATTTGATAAAGTAACTAATTAATTAAAGCAATAATTAACTATCTTTGATAGGATTTTTATTGAAATTATAATCAGATAGTCACTTTCCACTTTAACTTTTAACGAGTACTCCTTGTTCTTACAATCCCAGTCAAGGTCCTTCCTGCTCTGATCCTGACCTCCTGGTCACTTTACCCTGCAAGTCTCATTGTCCTCCATGACCCAACCATATTTGGGCTTTTTTGTGGTGGTGTGGTGGTGTGTTCTGAGAAGCTTCATGCTATTCCCTCTTCCTGAAACTCATGCTTTCCCTCCTTGGCCTATAGCTAACTCCTAGTCATCTCTCAGCTTTGTTTAGTCACTGCTACATTCAGTGCCTTCAGAAGACTTCCTGAACCAGCCTTGATTGTGGATTACCATCAACATCCTGATGTTCTCTGTCACGGTACTTACCACACTGTTCTAGGATTTCCTACTCCAATGTCTGTGTCCCCCTTATATTGTGAGTTCATTATGTCTGTCTTGTTCCCTTTACTATAGGCTAGCACCATACCTAACTCATACTTTGTAACCTCTAAATAACTCATATGGATGAACAAATGAAGGTGTACCCCCATTGTCCACTTGTCCATGTGGCCAGTTACATGGCTCCATACAGCCATGAGGAAGAAGATGGCTTTTTTCCTGCTTACTGCTCCCTATCCCAGTAGGACAGGAGCATATGAACTAGGCAGGATACATAATCACTGAAGAAATTTTACAGATTGGGAGAAAACTGGTTATGATACTCTCTCCCCCTGGTCAATCTTGGAGAAACAGGCTTGATCAGTAGAAAGACATAATTTTTGAAAAATTTAATTATTATAAACGTGTAATTGCTATGTGGTGTGATTCAAGTCACATAAATATATGTGTACATACTTGTACAGAGGGAAAATATCAGGAAGTAAAAGGAAAATTTGCATTAGTCATCTCTAGGTATTTTTTTATTTCTTCTTCATGTTTTCTGTACAGCCAAATGTTCTACAAGGTCCATGCGTTAATGACATAATTTTTTTAAATTAAGAGGTTGAAATTTTTTTTAAAGAAATTCAAGTTTCTATTTTATTTGTTCCAGACACAAGAAGAGGATTCTGGGAAACCGCTGATTTTTTTTTTTTTTAAAGCTCTGTCTGTTACTTGTTTGAGTTACCATTTCTCACATGTGTTACACTCTCTCAGGCTTTATAAGTCTCTCTACTTATAACCCTTCTCAGGCAATCTGCATTTCACTATGTCGTCAAGATTCACTTCCTCTACAATGCCTTCCCAGATAAGACACTCCTCCAATGACAAAGGCCTGTCTTCACCTTCCAGTGAAGTCCTTTAGCACTTACATAGTCTGAGGTCTGTTTTCTCTGTCCCTTTACCATTGTCTTGAATTTATTTCCTAATTTCCCAATTATATGTCTTGTTCCCTAACTGGACACACAGAAGTTTCTTCCAAAATAGTATTGATTTAATGAATATTGCATAAGAAGATGCACTCTAGAACAAATTAGCAAGTAAGGATGTAGGTCTGTCATTTCCTGGGATGTAGGCAATCAGTTCCTGACTTTGTAGGCCATTATGGGGTTTGGACCTCAAGTATGTTCTTTTAACCAGTGCAATAAATTACAAATTTTAAATTATGAAAACAAAATAACCATCCCTTGGAAGCCATTATGAAAAGTTGTATCTGTAAAGTATGTCACCATTAAAGATAAAGAAAAAAAGTTTAATCAAATAATATGTTATTAGATCATCAGTGAGTTCTGAACCTGTCCACTAACATAAATTTTCAAAGAATGCATGAATAACTTTAAATGATTTGTGGCAAATTTCCTGCTCAATATTATTAAAGGATTTTTTTTTAATGGAAACTCAGTAAAGATTGTTTCCTTTTAAGAAATTCAATATGTTAAAATCTGAAGGTAAGAGAACCTTTAGCACTGTTTGAGGTTTAGTATATTAAGATTTTATGCTTCATCAAATGTTGTACATCATCAAATCAATGTGTTTGGCTGATTGGTATTGGTGCTGACAATTCCTCTAGTTCATAGCAATTGCTTTTGAAGAGATTAAGAAGCCTCTTAATTTTTGATATTGCCAGGAAGAGAAGGTCTCCGTTTTAGGAAATCCCACTGGGAAGATAAGAAAGCATTGAAACGAGAACTGAGAATTGGTAACCCCTTAGAAATAATCAGCATTCCTTGGTTTTGGACCTGAAAACCCGAATGAACTTAAAAATGACCTATTGGGTACAGTGCACACTATCTGGGCACACTCATGTATATAACTTTGACTCAATCTCTACAAAAACCAAGTATATAAACAAGATAGGTCTACCCCCTAATATTCTGAAACTTAAAAAGGAGTAAAAACATAAAAAAGAATATGTCATGCTCTTATTTTCTGAGTCTTATAATGCCCCTTTATCTGAACAAATTGCAAGGAGAGGGGAACGCAATGCCCCATCCCTGAACTTTATTCAGACCTCAAGGTTTTAGGAACTCCCAAGGATTCAGAGTACAAGTGCACTGTTTCCTACACAGCACACAGTAGGCATTTCAGTGTTTATGTGATAATTTAGTTGGGCCCAGCCACAGGCATACAACTGATGCTTCCCTCAATGCAGCCCCAGGCTGCACTCAGCAATGGTGCGCAGAATAACCAGGAGAGACACTTCACACAATATGCTCCTTTGGGAGGAAAAAAAGAGTCTGCTTTCTAGATGCAGACATGCTCTGACTTCTTTATGCTCTCCCTTTTCCCTCTGAAAAATGTCACTGAGACATTGGAAGGTTGAGTAGACAATATGTTAGCATTTGAAAGGGATTTAGGGTGAAAGGTGCTATGTGAGCTCAAGGTATTTGTTAATGTTTTTTATTACTCAATCCATTCTGGCCCAGTGTGGAAACAAAGAAACTTTCATTACAAATAACACAGGGTGCTAAAACAACCTTAGGAAAGAGAGAATGAATGAACCTACCAAGACAAATGCGAATTAGCTGGATTATTGAGACCTCATGTTGAGGGTACCAGCTTTTAACACTAAGCACAATGTTCTTTTAATTTTCAATAAGACTTGTTTTGAAAATAAAAGTAGACAAACCATTAGTACCTGTTTAAAGGAGTGAGGGCTTCACATTTCAAGGTGCCTGCTAACAAATAGATTTATAAAGATAGTTTCTATTACAAGACTGTATAAAGCAGAAGTCTCTGAACAGATTAGAAGGGGAGAGGTGGAATATTTAAGGAAACATTCATGTGTGAATTAGGAGATACTCAGTACTTAATTAGGCTTTAGCAGATTCATTTAGGACCCTGGACACCATCCAAAGTCAAAAATTTGTATTTGAACTGAATTTTATTATCTCTTTGAACTGAGAACAGCTATGATTTTATTATCTATCTTTTAAGTTGTCTTCCGCTCAGCTTTTAAAGGTGAGGATGTCACTGCTTCTGCCCACAGATAGCTATTGCTCTGGTTCATATGGGGATGGAGACATAGGAAATGTTTTATCTCCACTCTTAATACTTTCTTCATTGTGGAGGGATTTCTACTCTCAGAGCAGTCCTGACATCTCTGCCCTCAAGGGAAGAGGAATTGTTTAATTTTATCGAGTCCTGTATCTCCCTATTCTCTTGGGACCCTTGTGTCTACAGAAAGCATGCATTCTGCTCTGCTATTTCAGACCTTAAGTGTCAGAGAACTATGCTGTCAATGTTGGAAATAGGGTAGGTAAGTTTCCCCAAATGTGAAGCTCAGTGTTAGTAAGCCCATCTTCCACATTCGATTTTATCAGTGTGCAGAATTATTAATTTGTTCGCTCTTACTATCTTATTTTTGAATGATTCTTTTCTTGAGTTCCTAAAGACCTCCAACAACCTGTAATACAATGGGAGGTACACCTGCCTTTTCTGAACCAAGAGGAAAAAAGATAGATCTAGGTCTTCAAAGGTTTGGGATAAATAGTTATAGATATAAATGTAGCACAATTAAACTCGGCAATTGGAAAATTGAATTCAATTGGATTAGTTTCTTGTGGCTGCTGTAACAAATTATGGCAAACTCAGTGTCTCAAAACAACAGAGATTTATTATCTCACAGTTCTAGAAGACAGACGTCCAAAATCAGTTTCACTAGGCCTAAAACAAGGAGTTGACCAGGCCACACTCCCTCTGGAGGCTCAAGAGGAGAATCTGGTCCTTGCCTTTTCCAGCTTCTGGGACTGCTCAGCATTCCTTGGCTTGTGGCTGCATCACTCCCAATCTGCCTCCCTGATCTGCCCTTCCTCTTCTTTGTCAAATCTCCCTGTACCTCCCTGTTCTTATAAGGATATGTATAGCTGAATTTCAGGGTCACTCTAATAATCCAGAATATCTCCTTATCTCAAGATCCTTAGCTTAACCACACCTATAAAGACCTTTTTTATATATAGGGTGTCCCAAAAGTTGTCCCTAAAGTTGCCATACATAGGGAAAGTAGGAAATTGTAGCGAAAATTGCCTTTATATACAAAACGTTCATTACAAACTTTAACAAAATATTCTTTACATGTTGACTACCTCGATAAAATTTTGGGGACACCAAGTATAAGGTAATATTCATAGTTTATAAGGATTAAGACCTGATATCTTTGGGAGACTATTTTTCTAGCCTACCACATGAATTAAATATTCATAAATGAGTCTCATTTATTTATTTTCCCCTTTTCTATATATTCTGAAGTTTTCCAATATAAGATACAAAAACATGTGCTCTAATATGCATATCACAGTCTTAGAAAAGCTAAATTATCATGAAGCTAAATTTATCCTAGCGTTTGGACCAACTAAATTATATTTATAAGCAATGTATCATAAGGTGGTTGCTTTGTTGCGGTGTGGGTGCATGTGTGTGAATCAACAAACTTTCCAATATATACCGTGTAACTTTCTACCTGAAACGCGGTAAAGTTAATTTGAACATGTAATTATATAAATTCAAGAGCATAGTTATTTATAAACTTATATTTAAAATCCTGGTTGTTTTAAAACAATTCAAATAGGAAGTCTTTTGTTCTTTCTATATGTAAAGCACATGGTGGAATTATTCACTTCACTAATATAAATCTGGCATTTTGCTGTTAATTATAGAAAACAACCACCTTTTAGTTAAGAACCATTGCCTTCTTAGACGCACTCAATTCCATTTTACTTTTGCTACCAACATTTAGGATTTAGTTTACTCTGCGTTATCATGTTCCACCAATATTCAAAAGATTTACCATTTGGCAAGAGTTATTGCTGGGAGGAGGGGAGAGGAGAAAGAGGGGGCAGGGGAGGGAGATTGGCAGGATTTCACCTAATGTGCACAATGACAGGGTGTTCAGCACGCCCCCTCGGTAAAGGGCTCAACCACAACTTGAACTTTACCTTGGAAATGAGAACAATATAAACTAAAAATTTGTACCCTTATATTAATTGGAAATAAAAAAATTAATACAAAAAATATAAGAGCAAAATAGGAAGTAGAGATGGGTAGGGGGGTTATTGCTGACACCAGGATGAACAGGAGATAGCAAGGCATTCAAAGGCAGGCACTTGTAGCTTCTGCTAAGCTTCTAATTAGCTGAGGGACTACATGTGTACTGTTTCAGTTAGGACAGGCTTTGATATAACAACAGATAGACCTCCAAAGTCAGTATCTCAGGAAAAAATATGTCGATTTCTCTTTTTGGTTTGCTCCAGGTCAGTAGCAGCTCAGCTGTATGCAGTCATTCAGTGGTCTAAGATGACAAAACCTCTACTATCCTTTCAAAGTGGTTGTGGTCAGCCCCATCTCAGGAAGCCAGAAGGCAGAGGGTTTGCAAATGTACCCCAGGGCAAGAACTCTGGCCCCCGGCCGCACAGAATCCCAAGGGAGGCTGGGACACAGAATCTAGTTGTGTGCTCAGGAAGAAGAGGGGAAGGCGTTTTGGTAAACAGCTTGTAGTATTTGCCACATACACGATTTCTGCCTTAGCAACATAAAAGTTGACTGTGTGAAATAGAGGCCATGTGGCATTGGAGTAGATACAAGTATTCAAAACTGTGAATAGTGAGGACTCATTCTGTTCAAGCACCTACGTATGCTTCAGTAGGAGATAATATTTTCTTTTAATTATGTCCTGGATTAGTTTATATCAATTTTCTCAAATGATAGTAATGCAGAGGTTATGTCTTTATTTTTTTAAGTAAATTTCATTACTCTATGGTGTACCTTAAGAAGCTTTTCTCTTTTCCTTTCTTCAATCTACTGTGGAAAGAATTAGGCAAAGGAAGTTAAACATCTTTTCTCAGGGGGCCTAACTGTTGGCCCAGGCTGGGTTCCAAGAGCTGAAACAAGGAACTGGTGGGGTTGTCCTTTTGCTGAATGAAGAGAAGAAAAGAAGAATTCCAAGTCTGTTTCCCAGGCACAGGAAGGACCAGGAAGCAAGGAAATCTCCAATTTTCAAGTCCACTGAGCAGAATACAAGCACAGGGTCCAAAACAAAGAGTTCTCCATTGAGCATAGGCAGGATGGAGCAAACAGGTCCTGAGGCTGGCTGAGCCTGGAGCGCTGCCAGGAGGCACTGCACTTGGGGGAGGTTTTTCTGGACTCTTAAGGAGCTGAGACTTTTGTGTTCAAATGCTTCCTTTAGCTTGAGGTTGTCCACTCACTCCATCTGGAGAAGAGCAGTCCGAAGCTAAGTCACACACATTATGAGAATGCTGAGCCGTGGCAAGTGGCGAAGGAAAAATAAAACCAAGCCAAACTTCACAAACGAGATTAGTAGAACCACCTATGGGACCTCATATTAAAAGAGAAACTGGCTTTCATGGACAAGAGGTGCTATGCCATCACATAGGCAGTGAGGACACTGAATTGAGATATAAAAAGAGTTTTATTCAATTCCCACCCTTGCCACTCAGTGGCCTGTGACCTTGGACAAAGGACACATACTCTCTTAATCTTAGTTTCCTTATCTATAAAATGGAAGATAAAAATAAAATCTAACACTTAGGGTTTTTTTCCTCTCAAGATTTCAATGAAAGAATATTCAAGTGTATCCAATAAAGCATAGGAAATCAACAAATACTTTAAAATATTTCAAACAATTGGCCTTTTTTGCTTATTTCGTTCTGAATAAAACAACAGTCCCTTATACTTAAAAATCAATCAACCAATCAAGCCTTCCCCCATGTCCCTGTAGTCTCTATTGAATAAAAGGGGAACTTAAGTCATGACAACTGACACATCTAGCAAAGCCATTGGCCAATTTGAGAATATTTTCTTTCAGACATGAGTGTTCCTCTGCAAACCCACATACATTTCTAAGATCCTAAAGAAAAAAAATACCATAAAAAACGACATGGTTCAAATAATGTGGAATAAAGGTCCACAGGAATATCTTGATGCCTTCTCTTAGATGAGATGTGTTCTATGCTAAGAATTTGTGATTCTCTACAATATATTTATTATTTCCCATACGGGCCATCTTTCCTAGCATTACTCTGTCCAGATAAGCATGAATTTCATTTTCAAGGACTCTCAGTCCTTTCTGCAGAATCCATCATCATTGGGCATGCCGGTACATCTTCTGGCAAACTGTGAGAACAGTATTTGTTGGCAATCGTGAGAACAAAAGAAGATTTTTCTAAAGGTGATGAGGCAGAAAAGGAAAGCAGATGCCCTTAAGGAACAAGGAGAAATGTCAAGGGAATTGGTCTATCTTCTTGGCACCCTGCGGCCTGGCCATGAGGGGGATGTGCCAGTTCATTGCCTCACAGAGAGCTAAGAGGGAAGGATCCAGCTGATTGCTCACTAAAGAAGACTTGGAAAAGGAACTGGACGGTCTCGGGGAAGACATGTTGCAACATTCACTGGGAAGCAGATAAAATCCGCTGGTGTGATAAAATTTAAAGAGACTTCCCAAATGCACTGGGAACATTAGTGGAATCTTTAGGTTATTGCAAAATCATTTCATAATAATTATATTGACTAATATTTATTAAACTCCTGGTACGTGTTCAGTATGTACTATACCAACTATTTTTTATATGCTTTACTTCAGTTAACACTGAACATAGCCCTAAGAGGTAGGCATTAAAATTGCAACTGGAAAACTGAGATTTACAGAGGTTCGGTCTTTAGTCTTAAGTAACTTTATTGGAAAGCAAAGTATAGAGCAAAGTTCACATACCCAGAACCTAAAGTTCGTTCAGAAAAAAAGTTTGATCATAAATGTACTTTCAGTGACGATTAGATTCTAAGAAAACTTTGCTCACATCTTCTTGGATGAATTGATAACTAGTCTGGTGTCTGGAAAGGCATGTTTCTCTGAGGTCACACTGCAGCCCTTTCAAAAGGGCTTCCCTCAAAGGTGTTTCAGATCTCAAAAAGATCTCCCAGAATGACTAATTTTTAGTAATTGTGAACACCAAGGCTTTGCTGAGTCATTCTCTTCAGAAATAACACCCTGACTCATCAGATCTGTTTTTAACATTAATTATATTTAACGTCTGACATCTTCTTTGCTCCTTCTCTGCATCACTGAGTAGTAGGGAGAAGATAACATAAGTCGAACCCAGGTTATGATTAAAATGATAATTGAGCACTAGTGAAGTAAAGTGAAAACTGAATAAATTCAACACCTCATGAAATAAAAAATAATGTTACATTTCCTAATGTAAAAAAGAACATTAAGTTCTTTTTCTTGATGTTTGATGTTAATTTTGTCCACCAGTCATGTAACATAAAGGGCATTTTTAAAATGATGTTAATGTGATCATTCTAATAAGTGAAATGATCATCAAGGCAGTCAGTATCTAATTAAAATGAGCTGCTTTTCCAGTTCATGGTAAAAACTTCAAACTGACTTACAACAAACAGTTAAGACTTCTGAAATTGTAATCAGTGTTTGTATAACGAAGTGCATTCTGGCCTTTAATCAAAATTTGTATTTCAACCCCTGATGTAGGCATGCAGAAAGAAGTCAGCAATAGGCCTGGTAGACTAACTGAGCAAGAAACCCTTTTCTCCTGCTTTGAAAGAGTAAAAACACCTGTGGTGAACATGTGCTGTTTTCCTGCTAGCTAGTATCCTTTCTGCTTGTTTCTCTTATTTTCTGGGGATCTGCCCATCACATCAGGAACCATTTTGGGGGGAGGACTGTTAAAAATACAGGTCAAAGTGCAAAGGCCTAAGTTGGCCCTTCCCCCTCATGCCCACACTCACTTGCCAAGGCTGAACAGACAGAAGTCCCAGGAATTCCACCCAAGGACAGAACATGATTGGAGTTGAGTCTTTTTGACCCCCAAAGAGATTGTCCTTCTTTATTTTTTTAACCCAGATATCCCTTCTATTGCCCTGCTTCTGTCTGCCTGGAGGTCTGCTTGTAGTCCCATTTTGTAAGTATTGGTTGCTGGTTTACCATTTTCCACTAAATTCTACTTTTTTTTAGGTTAAGTTTTGGTTTCTTGCAAACAAAGAGCATTAACTAGTATAGTACAATATCCTTTCTTCTTTAGTGAAAATCCTAAATGCTTTTACGCTCTGTAACATTCTAAATGAGCTCAAACCTTCCCTGAGAATGTTTGTTTTCACCAAATGTAACATTTTCAGTGTATCATCAATCCTTCTTGACTGAAAAGATCAATTACCAGGATCTAAACCCTGTGTCATAACACACAAATATTAATAACTACACAGAGTAAAAACAGGAGTTCTTGTTCTCATTCTTCATTTCTTCTAAACCCTTTTTCTGAAGTTACTGTGAAGAAAACAGAATGTTTAATTCTTTTCTACTTGAACTTTTTCAAATTCTGCCTTCTAGAGTATTAGTAGAGCCAGTGAGAGGTTATTGAAACCTCCCTTCTTAGGTACTAAAAATAGATAAGAAGCTGTTTCTGGGTTAAGCTAAATGTGTGTCCTAAAGATATACTATAAAGAATGAAAACATTTTTTTTTTTTAGACCATTCAAGTAAAACTCTGTTATTTGGCCACTTGGAGTTGAAATGGTCGGCAACTTAACATTTGAATGGATTAGATCAATTGAACCTAGATGCAGCTGTTGCCTAAGGAGTGACAGTCACCAGCTTGGTGTTGGGACAGCCTCTTCTCCAGCCAGCACACGAACCCAGAGCTCTCATCTCGTACAAAACAACACCTTCCATGTCTGTGTGTTTCTTTGTTTGCTTTATGAAGTGTGCAGAGATGCGCATAAAACACATGTACAGTTTAAGAATGATTATAAAGTAAATATTATCAGAACTATCTTTAGGCCAGGTGTGGTAGTGCACATCTTTTATCTTAGCACTTTGGGAGGCTAAGGCAGGAGGACAAATTGAGGTCAGGAGTTTGAGATCAGCCTGAGCAACATAGTGAGATACTATCTCTATAAAAAATTAAAATTGAAAAAAAAATAGCAGAATGTGATGGCACATGCCTGCGGTTATTTCTTCTTGGGAGGCTGAGGTAGGAGGATTGCTTGAGCACTGGAGTTGGAGGGTGAAGTGAGCTGTGATCACACCATTGCACGCCAGTCTGGACAACAGAGCAAGATGCTGTTGCACTTTTTTATCTGCCTACTATCCCTATGGCTAAGATTCCACAACCCTCTTGTGATGACTCTTAGTCCTTGTTCTTATACTGATCAAAGTGCCAACCCCTCTTCCATGTCTTTGCCAAGGCCTCACCCATTCCCCAGGGCTCACACATAACGCTCATGAAGGACACGGACTATGCCTTATTACCACTATATCCCCACAGCCAGGTCACTTAATAAATGACTGATAATAAATGAATGACCTATGATTGTCTTCAATTGGCTCTGAATATAGTGGAGGAATATATAGGAATATAGAGGAAAAGGGAAATGAGTAATACAACAATCTGATATGATATTTGCTAAGTGTTTTGCTATGTAGAGCCCAGTAAGAGGTGAGATTCAGAAGACTGAGACCCACCTGGACCACATATTCTTAGAAATGGTGTGCTGAGCCTTAGCAGAAGAACAAGACTCAATAGTTGAATAAGATGACAGAAAAGTCATAAAGCTCAGGAGGAAGAAGAGTCCTGGCAGCTTGAGTTGCCAGAGATTAAAATACAGTGTAATTCAGGCATTCTCAAGTCAGATCTTCACTTTATTCTTTTCCAGCCAGTGTCTTAATAGGAAAACCCCAGCTCCTGCATTCAGAAGGCTTCCCACTTGGATACCTTGGAGTTGCCACCACCATGCTCCCTCACTCCCCTGAGAAAACCTAATTGAAAGGTTCTGGTTGAATTAGCTAAATATCTCTACCTCTTCATATCAAGTTTTTACCCAGAGCAATTACAACTAATATCATCATTTTGTAAATAATTATGGCAACTGCTTCTCAGAAGTCACATTTTAAAACGTCATCTTTTAATATTAGCAAAATGGTGTTTAAATTGTCTCTGACAAACTCATGGTGCTCTCTCCTTGAATGACATATTCTGGATGAATATTGATTTTCTCTTATTTTCAGCAAATGTTTGATAACTCATTTCCAGAACAGTATTTCTTATATGCACTACACAATTAAAAAAAATTCCAAATGTATTCTCTTTTTCTAGGTCAGGGCTTCCTCCTTCAAAAATATTTTAATGATATTTTTGCAGTAGCTCCCTGATTCAAGGAGCATTAACCAAACAAGGGATGTTCCTTACACAAACTAAAATATTTTAGTATTCTTGCTAATTAAATGATACTACAATATCCTACTTTCCAAGAAGAATTTCCATCAAAACTTGAGCCTTGTTATGACATATGTACTAACTGGGACTTCTTGGAACCATGCTTGGAACCATGGTCTTTATAGTACCATTTTGTTTAGTATATAAAATCTAGATACCAATCTAAAGTTTAGCATAACTTGAGCCCCCACATTAAAAGAGGTTTTGCTGGAAAAAAAAAGAAATCCTCAGGGAATGGTCTCTTCATCTATGTGGCCCATGTTATGTTGTAATGTCCTGGAGCCACTGCAGCTGTGCAGGGGAGAGAAGGAGGTTAGCAACATGACACAGGAAAGACCACAGAGCCACACAATGAGAAGGTTTGTGTTCAGCCCAGAGTCCAAGCAGGAAAAATGACTCTTCCACCCAATGGGGTTTAAAATACTCATTGGTTCACTTCAGAAAATCACACACTGACCACAAGGGAGGAGGCAAGACTAAGCTGACACCACAATTACAGGACGGTCTGCAACTCGGAGGGGCCATGACGCCTCCTCCAGGACAGTCGTCAGGTCTCCTGAGCACACAGGGAGGATGGTGGCGGGTATGTAGAGAGAGCCTAGGAGTGCGGAGGAGCAAGTAGATTTCTGTCCCTGGGTGGGGAACCTGCAGCCTTCTGATTTCAACAGCATTCTCTTTTTGTGTGTGTGTGTGTGATTTTTGGCCGGGGCTGGGTTTGAACCCGCCACCTCTGGCATATAGGACTGGCGCCCTACTCCTTGAGCCACAGGCGCCGCCCAACAGCATTCTTTTTTAAGCACCAAAGAAGACATCTTGCTCTACTGCACCCCTGAAAGGATGTGTCAGGTAAAATTTAGATTTAGTCAGAAGCAGAACTTTAGGAGCAGGAGGGTGGCAAGTTTTCTCAACACTGCAGGTTCCCTCCCATCCATGAGTCAGACTACTGCTACTGACCAGTCCTGTGGCTTGGTCAGGCCTCAGTCTATGTCCTTTTAGCAGCGCCTAGGACTAGACTGACCATGTTCCCTCTGGCAATGACACTGGGGCAGTAGCTTTCTACTCTTTGATGAGCTTATTTCCAGACTCTTTCCCTGGAACTTCTGCTTATCTACTTAGATTGTATATAACTTGAAGGAAAAAAATAGAAAAACAAAAATTTTTTAACCTGTGGTTTGGGGAGGCCTGTTCTAATATTTGCAGAGTCTGGAGCAAGATATAAATGGAGCGTGATATATTGTAGTTTTAAATATTACTAAAAAGTTTAAATTAGGCCTATAAGCTCCTATAGGAAGTACATTCCATTCTATACTCAGGACTGGGATGCTCACAGTCAGCAGAGATTCACACTGAAAGGTGGGGGCAGGAAGGGGAGACCCAGTGCCTGACCCCAGGCCTCTGGTTTTGCTGGATCCCTTATCTTCTTGCTTGGGCTCCACATGTCCAGTACAACAAGAAGGAACACTGTGATCCACAGTAGCCTTTAGGTACAGTTGTAGCCACAACACCCACCCCCAAAGAAAAGACCCCATGCACAAGCTATGCTTAACCCAAACCTTGGGAGATGGTACCATCTACCCAAGTAGACACTACCCTTTGGAGAATGGATAAGGAAGAGGGGCCAGTGCAGATCCATCAGGCTCAGAATCTTTTGGGCAGGGAATTCTGAAGGCGCTGGAATTCAGACAGTGGTCTTAGAAGCGGGGGAGGTGCACAGATTTAGTGGAAAAGGGCACAGCCAGAAGATGAGTAGAGTCAAATCTCAAATGTAGGAGCCCAGGGCAGGGGCTTCTGTCTCCCAGGTCTAAAGGCAGTGCTGAGTCTGGGGTGGAAAGCTGACAGGGGATGCGTAGACTAGTATAAACATTTTGCCAGTGTACAAGAGAACACGCAGGGAACACAGTTAAATAGAACGCACATGCGCGCGCACACACACACACACACACAATTCAGATCAGAGAGTTAAGAGCTGCAGTCTCCAGAAATTTCCACACAAACGGACATTTGGTATTTACAGCAGATACTGGACAGAACTCAAGTCCTTCACACAGAGCACTGGGGAAGCCTCCTTCTGTATACTTGGTGTCCAATGCACAAATGAGAATCCAGACCTTCTTGTGATTTTTACTAAAGCCTTTGAAGCAAGAGACAGATTCCCAGCCCAACCAGGATAGAACACAGAGGACAGGATTACCAGCATCTAGAAAAAAATGAATCCACTCAATCTCATGTGAGAGATTATGTTCTTGGTGACAACCCTATGACATATTATTATGGTTTATGGTAGAGCAAAATTGTATAGTTCTCCTTTCTGTGTCAGTGTTCGATCACTCTGAATATATCCATTGTCACCTTCATGAATCCTCTATGTTATGTTATTCACTGATACTTACATAGGCACTGCTGTGTTGAAGCCAGCTTGGACCAGCTCGAGAGCGAGTTTTGCACAATGCTTCCCATCTCCGTCTCCATGACTTCATGGTGGTTGCTTAATGCCGACCTTGGTGGGAGAATCTTTCAACACAATGCAAACCAACAAACATTACAAATCTTCTCATGAAGAGCCATTTGTTACAAATTTATTAGCGTACCACTGTACCTAGCCCCAGAGTGGGTAAAAATATCGGGTAAGTCGCTCTTTTATTTAGTAATGCTATTTTACTTGTAGGCTACATATTTATTATACATAAACACAATTTATATCTATACTTCTCTCAATATACTTTAAATTTTGTTTTCAAAGATTATGAACCAAAATGTTAGTATTTAAAAACGGTTGATTTTATCTTCCAGATTATTTTATATCAATATGGTTTTAAAATAATAATTCATTACTCAGAAAAGTACTGAAAATAAGTTCTGTGTTTAGAAAAAAGGGGGAGAAACATTCACCTGCATCGGATCAGAAAGTGCGAGTTAGGTTTTGAGAATAATTTTGAGGGGCGCAAAGCATTCTCATGTTGATGGTTTAACTCTGGGGTTTGTTTTTTGAAAATACCTAGAGTACCAAATGCAAAAAAAAAAAGCAAAAACGAAAACCAAACAAACCACAAGTCAACAACAACAAACAGGTGTGTGAGCATTTCCTTATGGGAATCTGTCATCCCTTTGGTTCTGTTCTCCTCTCCTCTAAGAAAAAAGAACAATTCTAATTTCCTCCCTCCAAGTCATGCTTCAACATGCCAAGGGCAGACACCACACACCTGCTCCGCCGTCCACGCGTCACTCACCACCAGAGGGAAGGAAGCATTGAGACAAACAGCCAAGGCAGCTCAGCAGCTGCCTGGAGAACTGGGCACGGCTGGGGTTGTTTTCTGTGTCTGGTGGCGTAAAGTTATAAAATTTGGAAAAGTCAAAACTGCATGGCAAACTAGCTGTGTAACTCCTTTACTAGGAATGAAGAGAGAACACAGCTTTTATGGTTTGTCAGCTTCCCGCACAGTTGGAAGAATACTAAACACACGGGCCAGTTCTCCATTCTTGTGCTGATTTATTTGCACCATCTGTGGAGGAAACCATGGACTAGAAAGAAATCACTTTGACAACTTCTTTTGCCCAAAGAGTTGTTGTATTTTTCTCAATGCTCTAGTCTAGGCTTGTTCCA
The DNA here is from genome assembly GCF_027406575.1 of Nycticebus coucang. Classification (NCBI taxonomy): domain Eukaryota; kingdom Metazoa; phylum Chordata; class Mammalia; order Primates; family Lorisidae; genus Nycticebus; species Nycticebus coucang. Next base: position 110,217,300 of record NC_069786.1, read on the forward strand.
AAAACATTTGTGGAGTCGGATTGGGAAGTTTCTTGTTTGAATTAACTTTTAAGAGTTTTGACCAGGCTCAGGTTAATTTTTCTAAAGAAAAGTAAATACTTTGATTCCTAATCAAATTTTCAAGAGTAAATGTCTTTCTTAGAGTAAGCATTGTACTGTAGACGCTCATTTACTTACTGTGGTAAGCTTAAGAAGGGGCCTCCAAAGATGTCCACTTCCTAATCCCCAGAACCTTTGAATACATCAAGTGGCTAACAGGGCTTTGCAGGAAGTGCAACTGGGGGTGGGAAGAGGAGCCTGGGTTATCCAGGTGGGCCCAGTGCAATCACAGTGGTCCTTAAAGAGAGAGCAAATAGGTCAGAGCGGGAGACAGAAATTTGAAGATGGTGCTCTGGTTAAAGAGGCAACAAGCAGGCGGCGCCTGTGGCTCAAAGGAGTAGGGCGCTGGCCCCATATGCCAGAGGTGGTGGGTTCAAATCCAGCCCTGGCCAAAAACTGCAACAACAACAAAAAAAGAGGTAGCAAGCGACTCAGCACCAAGAAATACAGGCAGCCTCAAAAAGTACCGTAAATGTACTTTGCTCTTATGGCTTCTGGAGAAACGGAAACCTTGATTTCCAGCTCAGAGAAAGCCATTATAGACTTCTGACCTCAAGAACTATAAGAAAATAAATCTGTGTCATTTTAAGCCAGCGATTAGGTAGAGTGGCAGCAGGAAACTCATATTTACAAAGCAAAACTTAAAAATCTGTTCAACTTTTCTTATGGGGAATTGTACCAAAAATCCACAAAATTAGAGACCACACAACTCAATTTCACCACACCCTGTAACAATTCTATGCAAATGACTTTCCGTGATTGTATAATCAAGGCGCTGTTCTAATGATAGCGTTTTTATTTTAATGCTAAAGGATAATTTTTAGCGTTGAAAAACATACGATACCATCAGTAGGTTTAGACATATTTAACATATGAACACGGATTCAGCACTGCTGAAGCAGACAGGTTGCCAGTTAACTCTGATAACTTGCCTTTTTGATGAGTAAAATCGCACATTCTGTGGAAACGAAGTTTGTGTGCATGTGTGCAGTTAACTGGAAGGATTGTCGTATGCAAAAGGACCTATTTTTAGAATATTATCTAGAACTTCCAGGGAAGTCTAAGTTTGACCCCCCCATCCCAAAAATTAGAACAAAAATAAGGCAGGGTCTGTGCCAGGGACGGTGCCGAGGTACATGGGGAGGGGAATGGCGCAGCAGTCACTGGCTTATAAACCTGCTGAGTGAAGTGATATGGTACCAGCAGGCAGATTTCTTTGGTGGGATCAGGCAAATGAGGCATAAATTAAAGAAGACCGTGATTTTCTTATTTCATTTTTTTAGACAAAGAATCTCACCCTATTGCCCAGGCTAGAGTGCTATGGTACAATCATAATTCACTATAAACACTCACTGTGACCTTGAATTCCTGGGCTCATGGGCAATCCTCCTGCCTCAGCCTCCCAGGTAGCTGAGATTACAGGCACACGCCCTGCCAATTTTTAAATTTTCTGTAGAGATGGAGATCTTACTTGGTTACTCAGGTTGGTCTCAAACTATTAGCTTCAACTGATCTTCCTGCCTTGGCCTCCCAAAGTATAGGGATTACAGCCATGAGGCACTGTGACCAGCTAAGACTATGAGTTCTAACCAACTTGTCTCTGACCTAGAAGATCATGAGGCCAAATGAGACCCTCACCCAAAAGGAAAAAAGATAAAAAAGTTCTACGAGGCCTACCTGAGAGAGCTAGCTAGAGCAAAGCTTCTGTGTTGTTTTCATTGGGTGGATAAATGTGAATGCACTGGGCGTAGTGGGGAACAAAGATAGTAACCCTGTTTGGGGAAAAAAAATCATGTCTGATATCCACAGATTGGATTTACCTAAAATAGGTAATAGAATCTTAAATGTTAGATGGTCATGTCCTAAGTTGGCTACCTTGACGGGATTTCAGGAAAGTATCCAGATTTGGGAGACAGAGCAGAATGGATGCTGAATCTATTTTCCATTATTGAGCAATAGAGGGTCATTTAGGGCCCTCTGGACATGAGTCTCAGGACTGTGCAAGGGGCCAGGCACAACTGCGGTAGGTTCTGGTCCATATCCACCTGATTCCAGTTGGTGAGGGAGGGCCTTAGAAAAGCAGTACTTGCTCTCAGTTTTTCAAACAGTATAAAACGCTGGAAACTCTTGTCTAAATGAACAACAGGAGGCTGTCCTGATGCTCTCGTTTCCAGGGGCTGCATTAATTTTCTCTATATCCAGTTAATTGCTTCCAACATACTGGTCTTACCTTTGTGGGAGTGACCAGGGTTCTCAGTCTCTTACTGTCAATGACTACCTAGCGGGCCATGCTTCCAAAAATTGTGTATGAGAGGAATATGCCTCACACCAGTGTCCTCTCTGTTCCCTTCCTCACCCATGTTATTAAAGCAGTTCAATTTGGACCCTGAAGTAGTAGTTTGTAAACTGTATCATTTCACAGATCCCCCTGAAATCCTGATAAAAGACTGCTAACATATTCTTCTCAAACAGGAGATTGCACATGTGCACATACTATATGTAATGTTGATGAATTCTTCCAAAGATCATGTAAAAAAGCCTTACCTTAAAGGATTATTTCACCCTGTTTTGCCATTGCCAAGAGTTTTAAGAAGAGAGAGAAGGAGTGCAATGATGCATGTGTTTTTAAAAAAGATAGCTTGGATCTCTCCATGAGCTGCTGAAGAGTTGAAAAGCAAATAAATGTCAACAGTTCTGAATCCCAACATTGTTTAATGACAACCTTCCCATATTTGCCAACTTGCTGCTTAACAACAATCCTGTTGACACTATGTCAAAAGCTTTCCAGGTCCTCCCAGGTAAATAACCCACTCCTACCGGTCACCTGGCCGCCCAACTGAACTCTTTTATGAATACACACAGAATTCAGGAAGATGAGTCATTCTTTTAGCCAAATGTACCTTAACATATTATAGATTTTACTCTTCTGTGCTATCTTTTCGCACTCTAATCTAAGCAAAGGCAATTTAGAGGAAAGCATGTTAAGTGAAAGTCTATGACCAAAGTGAAATAAAGAATCGTTGCCCTATTTATAAAAATCCTAAATGCCTAACTTGTCTGAATCATTCCACTTTGTTTTTTGTTTTAAACCTTTAATTATGTGCACATGACTTTTTAGATGGAAAGAGCCTCCTCACTTTTTTTTTGGTGGGGGGGTATCTTATTTCATTTGCCTTTGAAGTTAGATCTCATCAAATTATGTGAAACTCAGTGAGGTGTTACTGGAAACATGGAGGTAAAGTCTTATTTCATTCAAAATTATAACAATATGACAGATTCATCATAAGCAAGTGGGAGATGTATTCAGTTTTCTTAGGAAGAAAAAGACTAAGTGAAATGGAACAGAACTTTTGAGGAAGAAACAGACAACTGTGGCGTGGATGGTAGATAAACTTTGTGCTGTGGCTGTAAACGTAATTTGATCGCTCAGGGCAGCCTGGCAGGAAGCCTGTGGGAGCAGAGAACTAACCCATGGAGGCAGGGGGTAGGGAGTGGAATTCATTGGACTCACTAATTAAGCCCTTCCCTAACAGCCAAGAAGGAAATGGATTACCTGTGGCTGTGACTAAGAGACCTATGGCCAAGAAGCCAAGTTACCTGGGCGGTACTCTGCCAAGAAGTATAAGAATAATTCCAGCTTTCATAGTAGTCTTACAGAAGTTTGGAAATAGGCAGGAATAGCTGGAAAAAGTCTAGTGACAGTTTTAACTTTGAACGACAAATTAGGTTAACAAAAAAGATTTCTGAAAGTTAAAAAGTGACTTACATTCCTAGAACAAATATCCAATGCCACAAGTTAGATTGGCTGCTTTAAGAGGAGCCTGAATTGAAACAGCAGTATCATGAAATTTTAGAGGATAGAGACATATCAGGTATAATTTAGTTTCCCCCTCACTCTTGCATTTTTACATATGGGGAAACACAGATTCTCAAAGCTGCTGCGTCACTGTTTGACTTACCCAAGATTCTGTAGCTAATGTCAAACCTAACAGGCCCCAGACTCTGTAGGGAAGAGTTTGAGGACCCTGAAAATAAATGATAGATGCACCAGGCAGCACAGTAAGTTAACAGCTCATGAACGGCAAAGGGACCAAATTGTAATCAAGTTTGGCAGGATTTAGAATTTTACTTTATTGCCTTTTCCTTCCATGGTTAGTTTTGATTTTTTCTTGAATTAGAATCTTATTTTTTTAAGTACATTCTAATCACTCTTTCTGTAGCCCTGTCTACAGAAAACCAAAAACAACAGACATAGTAAAGTGGTTTTACCACAACAAATTGTCAAGAAAATTATATAATCTATATCGTTCCTCTTATTTAAGTAGAGAGTTCTTAGGAGTGTTAGAAAACTATCTGTACAGACGCTACACGATTTAAAATAGAGACTTCTAATTATTTCAGATACAAATGGAGAACAAATTGTAAGCTGGGCAGCATAATTAGATTCTAATATTCTCACAAACTTTAAGGAGGCAAAGACCTAAAAGTCTGCAGTAAAAAGAGACATTTTGACTTTATTATTGTGTGTGTGTGTGTTTATTTTATTGCTAATAGGACATTTTCCAAAACTTTTTACTATATTGCACAAAAGTAGAAAAATGACTTGTGGGAAGTTTTTTGCTATTTGATAAGAAAGTTTATCTATTAGAGTGGATCATTATTATTATTATTATTATTGAATCAGGAATTGACATTTCTCAGCTAGTCAATAAGACTATGCTCTGTATATTTAAAATTCGCTTTTAGTCATTATCCCAGATACCACTCCCTTGAAACTTACAGTAATAAAACTTTTTTACCTTATTTTTGGTGTTTTGTGCTCATGGATACAGAAAGAATAATTAAGGTGTACTTTTAAAAATGCAAGAAAAAACTAAAAAGTAGCATAAAATTAGTTCTAAACCATGTTAATGCCTGATCACAATTCTGTGCTTTCTTAAAAGTAATTAATAATTCCTTCAATTGCCTATCTACAATTGGTTTGTACATAGTTTGGGGATAAAATACAATATTCCTTTGGCCATTCAATGAATGCAGAGCCACGGTAAAATTTACTGGATCCCCCAATTTAAGCACTAAATTAAGTGAAGGCAAAGAAACTCAGTGAAAAAAAAAAAGACTTCGTCTTTTTAATTTTTATTATTTTTGTTTTGAGAAATTATCTTAGTAAAACTATTTAGGTATTTCAATACTACGCATTAGTGGAAAATAAGCCAATGGTAGTGCATGAAAGCATTTTGACATAAAGAAGGAAATGTTGAGGGCATTTTGAACCCCTTCAATAGGAATACGATGAATAATAAGTGCTATAAAAATATGATTTGCTTTGCTGTTAATCACCAAAGCCCATAGGATAAAAGCTCACCCAAAGGCTAACTTCAAAAGAGATGGAACATAGAGAAATAACAATGGACAATCTTTGAAAGCTATAAACTCAAAAGTGCTATGTTATGCTTTTCAGGGAAAACATATCACTTATCACTTATCATTTACAAACATCTTATTTAGAATACACACATACTCTGCAGAGTATGAGGTAGGAAGCATTGACGAACAGGAAGCAGTATAGTGATGTTAAAGGTGGTGATGGTGGATATTTAAGGACTAGGCTTTATTTCTTAGGCATGAAAAGGCAACAGCAAGGACCAGGCAAATATTGGATTTAGTCTGCCAGCATTTAGGAATAAACTGATGGAGTCTCAAGTAGAGTGACTCTGCACATCACTCCCATCTCCAAGAAACTGCCACAGCAACCCTTCAGTTATGTTTCCAGTTGGATTATCAGAAAGTGTTAAATCAGGGCGCTGACTTACCCTCCAGGGAACTTCCATGTTACTCGTGGTATTTGGACAGTTCTAATCCCAAACAATGCAGGGAGGCATGAGTCACTGGCACTTGGAACTTACTCGAGTCAACCTGCAAATGCCAGCATCTCTTCTTCTGGTCTCCCTTTTTTTCTTTTTAAATTTTATGTTCATATGCACTAATCATTTGATTGTGAACAGACAAAACCTTTTTGAAATAAAACAAATGGTTATGATTTTTGTTTAATTTGGTGTATTATCAACTTTCAGCCCACATGTGTATCCTTTTTTGAATACAGTAGAGACTTATAAAATATAACACTAGAGGCTTCTTTGATTCTTCTTGTTCCTGTGACCACTCCAGGGGCAGCGTCTGCCCTGCTCTGCTGTTACGTATCTGTTGTCCTTGATTCTAAATGGTCTATTTGAAGATATTCTCATTTTACCCATAGTGAAAGAAAAAGGCAAAGCCACTCAGGGTTGAGAGCATAAACTTTAACAGAAATCTTAGTAATCTCTGGATATTAATAACCTTTTATTCAGGTAACAGTGCAGATTACCCATTATAAATCCATTAATGCTATGTATAGTATCTTTTTCTAATCACTAAAGAATTATGAATTCATAGCACAACGTGAATTCCAGATTTGGATGGAATGCTGTAATTGTTTAATCACACGGACTCATGAAGAAATAATATAGTTTGTTGAAAGACAGAGGGAGGGAGAGAAGTAAGAACTTCCATTGGATCCTGAATATTGTTGTGTAAATATGATATTTAATATTTCTTATGCAAGAAAGGGCAATTAAAGGTATGTCTTATTAAAAATCAAAATCTCTATTTTTATACCATTTATAAAAATCCTTTGGGATTGTCAAGAGAGCTCAGACAGAAGAGAGTAACAGCCTGAATTGAGTATTCATTATTCATTCATTTAACGAGCACTCACTGAACAAAACGAAGGTACTTGAAGAAGTATCCTTTCCTTCCCTAACTTTTACCTTTCAATCTCCTACAATGAGGCTGCTAAAATTTTTACGTACCCACTTACCTAGCCAAAGATTTTTATGAACACATTGGTGTCTGTCTGTGCTGTTGTTGGGGGAGGTTTTGCAAAGTGCAAACAGAACTGTTACCTATATAAGCAAAAAGCATTTGGCTAATTTTTTTGAAATACAGATAACTCTTCCTTAGTTCACCTATTCATTGGTTCATTCTGATTATTCAATCGTTGTTTCTTTTAACAGTGTTCTAAGAATTGCCCTCAGCACAGCTATTCTCCTTTTGGATAGCTAACCAGCAAACTAAAACGACTTGCTGTAATTCTACAGAGGAAATAATTCAAATACCCCTCAGTTTGTTTCACTAACATCAAAATGTTTTTGTGAAGGAAAAAAGAAATCCACTGAATAGTGAAGCAACAAAAATACTTTCTTGATGAAAGATATCCATCCGTGGGTCTGTAAGTCTTAAATTATCAAAGATTAAATTGTAACATAGAAACACGCTTTAAGGCAGAAAAAAAAAAAGCAAATTGGAAAAGAATAAAATAGGGTAACCTACCTCCTTCCCATTTAATATATATATATATATACATATATATGTGCATATATATATATATGTATATATATATGGAAGCCTGTCTCTTTATATACCTGTTTTCTGTCTTCAAGAAATAAGAAAGAGTCGTTAATGACGTTATGAATCTCTGTTCCTATGAAAACTGGGAGTTCAAGTATGAATGTATAAGGCGTGTATTTCACACGTACCTTAGTCGCTCAGGAACACTTTGAAAGGGAGTCTCAGTGAATTTTCTCCTGTGAAGACATTTCCCCTCAAGAAATTAGAAGTATGTATTAGGTATAAATACATAATAAACAGTTTCATAGAAAAAAATAAATCTCTTCTCCAGAGACCTTTACCAGAAGTAGTATATCCCTACTCTGCTATCCCAGAGGTTTTTACTCAGGGCAATATGAAGTATCTGAACTTGCATGGACACCCTTCCTATCCACCTCCCAGTCTGTTACTATAGTATCCCAGGCATCAGCTGAAGCGCTCAGTCTTTTTCAGTTCAACAGAACAGATTGGAGACTTATCCGACATGTTTAGGAACCCTTTCATTCATATTTTCAGTCTTTCCACAAATTCTGGCAGGGGAAGGGGAGGCGAGGATGGTGTGTGCTTTTCCTGGTCAACTCTGCCTCTGAAGTGCTTGCTCTAAGTTTCTGTTGGGGATTGTGAGGCTTTTCCATAGAGCTGTGTCTATACTGTACCATGTCACCCTGAAAACCATTGGAGAACTTTCTGCTTTATTTTCATATGAATATGTAGGACTTTTTATTAAAGGCTTGGGAATGACAAGGGATTCTGTACTTAGCCCAGTAGTGTTGCTGCTTTAAGCTTTTTCCCTACATTTCCATTCTTCTTACATAACTGCTCTCCACATGTGCATACCCAAAGATACATAAGTAGGCGAGCCCAAACAGGGGCTATCTGTTCCTGTTCTTTCTCTTTGGCAGTACGGAAGAGATTCTCTGACATTCAGGTCTTTGCTTTACTCTGCCCCATTAGACTCTTCAGGGAAGGGAACGGTATTGATTGATTCCTACCAATACGAGTTGGTCATTTCCCATAAGAGGCAAAGTAGCTACAGTTCCTTTGGGTTTTAAATAAGATGGTCCTCAGTACTACAGATTTTACTTTTCTTGCCATAGGATCAAGGATAAAGCCATCTCCACGTAGACAGGGGGAGGTCTCACTGTGCGTTGCCCACACTTACAATCTCAAAACCTAAACTCTTAGTGGTCATGCCAGGATAATGTAATTTGGAAGGGGAAAAGAACCTATAGTTTCTTGATATTTCTTTGAGCCCACAGTGGTAGATTTATGTTCATAACAACCAAGCAAAACGGGCCTCGTGTTTCCTATTTTACAGATAAGGAAACTGGAATCAGGGAAATAACTTGCAGGTGACCACCTGGGGAATGGCAGCAGGGCCAGGGATGGAACCCAGACCTGCCAGCAAACAAAGCTCTGTGCCCCTTCTGTCCAAGCCCAGTTCTAGGAGAAAAAGATGTTAGACTATATTTTCCAAAATATTTGACCATTCAATCCTGGGAAACTTTGTTTTTGAGGAAATCATCACCACTATTCACCTCCAGAGCTTCATCATCATTGAACCAGGCGTCCTCAAACTTTTTAAACAGGGGGCCAGTTCACTATCCCTCAGACCATTGGAGGGCCGGACTATAGTTTAAAAAAAAAGAGACTATGAACAAATTCCTATGCACACTGCACATATCTTATTTTGAAGTAAAAAAACAAAACGGGAACAAATACAATTACAGCGCCTCATGTGGCCCGCGGGCCGCAGTTTGAGGACCCCTGAAAATTCCATACCCTTTAAGCAACTCCCCATCTCGCCTTCCCTCCAGCCCTGAAGAGCCACTATTCTACCTTCTGTCTTTCTGAATTTGACCTTTCTAGGCACCTCACATAAGTGGAATCATACAATGGTTATGTCAGGATTATTTCACTTGGTATAATGTTTTCAAAGTTTGTCTTACAGCTCCTGTCACCACTGGATCATGGCCACAGCCTCTGTAGGGTGGCATGTTTGGGTTGGTCATGTCTGGAGAAACCTGAGATGAAGATATTTTATAAATATGCTGATTAACCAAGCTAGAATGACATGTGCTCAAGTGCAATTATTTATGAAAATCAACATCACAATTTAAAGTGACAACAGGTGAGGTTTATGAACATATTCTGCACATGCACATAGTCATATTTGGACACTAGGGATAACTACTTAACTTTAAATGTCTGGCCAGGACAGTGGCTCACACCTGTAATCCTAGTACTCTGGGAGGCTGAGGAGGGTGGATTGCTTGGGCTTGGGAGTTCAAGATCAGCCTGAGCTAGAGCAAGACACCTATCTCTACTAAAAATAGAAAAACTAGTTGGGCATTGTGGCGGGTGCCTGTAGTCTCAGCTTCTCAGGAGGCTGAGGCAGGAGGATCACTTGAGCCCAAAAAACTGTAAACTATAATGACATCATGGCACTCTACCTAGGGCACCAGAGTGAGACTCTGTCTCAAAATCAATCAATCAAATTTAAATGTCTATTAATTTAATAAAGTTTGACCAAGTTGCTGCTATATTAGAGATACTAAGAGAATGAAATAAAGTGAGCGGTGCCTGTAGCTCGAAGGAGGAGGGCACTGGCCCCATACACCAGAGGTGGCGGGTTCACCACAGTTACATAATTCATCATTATGAAGGTCGCTCTGAACTGTTATGTACAATAAGATAACCGGAAAGTTAAAAATAAAAGTTTTACTGGTGCTCACAATGAATATTTGTAGAAGACAAAGTTATTTGTACTCCAGAGGAGTCAGTGTGGTCTAATATAATGGAGACATATTAAGAAAAAATGCATTCCTGGTGAAATCATGCTTAGAGGCCAGTCCATAAAATAAGCCAGCTACTTAAAAAAAAAATTACATTTCATCAATTCTAAGACATATTTTTCCCTTCTTTTAGATCTCCAAGATTGAAAGGCATCTTATACTCTATAGATGAAATTGGGTAAATACAATAAGATAAAAAGTGTCTTCGTTTCCTTGCTGGGGTGGTTTGCCTTTCTTTTCAGAGAAGGTTTGTTTGATCTTTGTGTTTTGTTTTTTAACAACTTGTTTATGAATCTTCCCTCTTCTGGTGTTAATTACTGTAGGAGCCTAGAATATAAATGGTGCAAAAACTCTGACTTTGATTTTCATTCTTTCTTATAATCATGACTTGGGAGTACAGGGCATGGGAAACAGAAAGAGGTCTGAGTGTGGGGGGTGGTGCCTGAGCCTTCTCTGAGGAAGACTCTGGCTCCTGCCTGTCTGTGCTTGAATCTTGGCTCTTCTACTTACCCAGCTATGCGATCTGAAACAGATCACTTAACCTCTCTGTGCCTCAGCTTCTTCAAGCAGTGAATAACGGTACCTACCTTGTAGTGTTTCTATGAGAGTTAAGTGAATTTAATGTAAGTGTGTGGATAATGCCTGGCGCAGACTAAACATGTATTCTCAATAGTTATTACTATTGTGCCACACTTCCGCAGTAATCTCTCTGGGCCCAGAAATACAACTGCACCCTCTAGTTTGGGTGAACCCCAAATGCTGTCTGTAGCATGGGCCTTCGCCTGTGAATTCCAGATGTCTACGTCCAACTTCTTAGTCCGCTTAGTTATCTAAAGCCATCTCAAATTAACATGTCTCCAAAAGAACTCTTAAATTTTTATAACTTTCATTGAATAGTTTCTCCTTCAATTTTCCCCATGTCCATAAATGGCCCCAGGAGATTCTTCAACTACCCTCTTTGTCGACAACACCCTATAGCTAAACTATCGGCAAAGTCTGCCAGCTCCACTTTCAAGTTATATCCAGGTTGGACCACTTTTCAGGACCACTAAAGGATTTGTCTTGCTTCAAATCATCAACTCTTTCCTCAACAACTGGAGTGGTTTCCACTAAGTGGTACCTTTAAGTGGTGACCCATTATAATGTTCCTTCTTTACTCAGGACCCTCCAAGCACTTTCTGTCTGGACATAGCACACACTTAAGCCCTAGCATAGCCTACAAAGTGGTGCCTACCTTGGCTCCACACTATGCCCTGCCGACTTTGACTCCTTTAAATGGCACATGACCACCCTGCTCTGGCTAATCTTTCTATAAATAATCAAAATGGTTTGCCCCTTAATTTCCTGCAGGTCTCCTATCAAAGTTTAGGCCTTCCTTCCCTTCCCCGCCCCACAGTACTGTTTCTTATTTCACTTTATTTTTCTTCTCACACTTATGTTACCTATTTGTCCTTCTCCTTGAGATCAGTGACTAGTTCAGCCTATTCATACCTTGGCATATGGAATAGAATCTGACACACAATAGGCACTCAATAAATATTGAATACATGAATGAATCAAAGAACTGTTTTCTAAAGATGACTTGTCAGGACCATCTTTTGACTGTTGGAGTTTCCCAATGCAAATAGATTTGCATTTATTTTATGAATCTGTGAAAAATTAAAATTGGGCTTAAAAGGGCTTTTTAATAGTCAGATTTTTTTTTTCTATCATATTTTCCTCTGGAGGTTCGAATACTGTTTCTCTTAACTCACTTGTTCAGAGCCAATCAATGTTACCCTTTAGTCTGCCAAAGTGGTCGTTGAGTGATGAGGCGTTTTATCCCTCAGGGAGCTTAAAATACTGCCTGCACAGCATGTGCTGTTACTGGTGTCTACGAGCAAAAATCTGGGATTGATCAAGCCTGAATCTACTATTAGCAAGTCCAGTCAAGGGCATTCAAACTCTGGGTCAGCTCAGGGGGCCTTTTAAGTGTTCCCTTCAACACTTGCTTGTGTGGAGTTTTAGTGCTCATGAAAGTAAAGCTCCCAGGAGAATTTGCCGCAGCCTAGCACGCTGAAGGATTCCCATGGAACTTCAACCAGGACTTGGCAGAGATCTAGGTCTCTCTGGTGATGAAGCTTGTCATATACTTCTATAACTTAATTTCGGATAAATTATTATTTGAATTTAGAGAAAAATCCTGTGAGTTTTACTGTTATAACCAGAGCGGTAAAGAACTCGGCTTTTTCTCAATAAGGTGACTTACCTTTTCATGCTAGAGAACCACTCTAATGATTGCCTTGCATTGGGGTTAAGAGCTTTAAAGTCAGTGATCGGACTTCAAATCTTGGCAGAGGTGATTAAATTTAGGCAAGTTACTTTTCTAAGCTTCAGTTGTTTAAATCTGCAAAATGGACAGTTGGCTGCCTCACTGAAATCCTACTGGTAAAGTACTTAATCACCTGGCTGAGATGACAGCTGTCATTTTTTAACTTTTAAATCCCTCCCTTTGCCTTCATCATTAAAAATATTCAGAAACATATTCTCCTTATAGTGAAATGTAGCATAATTTTTCTTCCTGATTTGTGATGTTTTAAGATGTAAAATACATCCCAACGAAAATAATCTGATAGGTTCCTAAATTATCTTAAGGTATCATAATCGATATATCTTAGGTTTATTGAGTACTATTTTTAAACATAAAAGGAAATGAAGTACTTGTGAATTTCATTTATAATTTACATATAAATATTATAGCTTTGTAAATCAATTTAACATAAAAGCAGAAAAGAATATTTTCTGCCACATATGTATTTCTCATATGATGAGCCGAGCTAAGTTCCAAGCACAGAAGGTATTTACGAAATGTTAACATCCTCTCACCCCAAAACCTGCATACACTTTAACATAACTTAAACTTTATATAGCAGTCTATGACAAAGATGTTAGCTTTTTAATTTTTCAAATATTAAAACAGTTGCTACCTTTAGCAATTTTAATATTACTTTATCTGTCTGACGTACAATTTCCAGTGCTGACAATTAACAGCAATGAGTGTCGATATTCTATTATCCAGAGTGGTCCCTTAAGTTGTGAAGGACCATGTCACTTGTTAATGTTTGCTGTCTGCTGAGGTTCGGTCATTCAGCCAATATTTTTTTTTTTTTTTTTTCATTCAGCCAATATTAAGTGAGCCTGCTGTCTACCAGGAACTGTTCTAGGTAGTAAGCATATAAAGGTAAGTCAGACAGATAAAGTCTCTTCCCTCAGGGAGGTTAACTTCTAGCATGGAATGACTAGTTATAAATAAGCTATCAGATAATCAAGATGGTATCACATCTTCATGAGTGATAAAAGGCTGAAGAATTGTATCAAAGGAAGACTATGTATTTTCCTTTGGATAGCTGGTCATGGAAGGCTGCCCAGAGGTGGTGGTGCACTCTGAGTCAAAACTTGAAATTTGAACTGAAGTAGGCCTGGGAAAGAGTCAAGAAAGACCATTGCATTTAGAGGGAAGAGCATACTCCAGGTGCCTAAATCAAATAAAAGTTTAGCACATTCAAAGACCAGTGAGTAGACTAATGCATTTGAGCACACACTGTGTTTAATGAGCCCTGAGCAGAGACGGTAAAGGAAGCGGGGACCAGGACATACACAGCAGAACCTCCATAGTTGACCTCCTTCCTACGCTGACCACTACCTTAACATGACCTAATTTTCATAGACAGAACATGCACCATATGCAGTCAATGGAAGTTCCTTACGTGGACCATCTCTGCATGTTGATTAGTTTGTTACAGTCCCTTGGGGGGGGTAGGGGGGAGGTCAACTTACAGAGGTTCTGCTATAGTGCCACACAGTCCAAAGAAGGGTGTTTAGATTTTACTCTAAATCCAATCAGAAGACAAAGGAAGATTTTAAGGAGGGGAGTAAATATAATTTTACTACCTGTTAAAATGATCAGCTTGGTGACTGGGTACTTATTCCACTGTAGAAAGGAACAGAAGTAAAAGCTAGGAAGCTGGTGGTGATTTCAGCATTCTGGGATGAAGATGGTGGAAACTTTGGTTATTTAGACCAACATGGTGGTAGTAGAGATAAAGAGGCCCCAAGGGATTAAATCTAATGGATGAGAGAAAAGGGGAAAAAAAACAAAGACTCCTATATTTTCAACATAAGATAGTAAGTAAAATTGGGGGGAACAGGGAGTCTTAGTACAGGTTTTGACAAGGTGGGGTTATTGAAAGTTCTATTTTAGATACATTAAACTTGAACTTTTTATACTATACAAGAAGAAATGTCAAATTTTCTGTTGGATTTGGGTCAAGGATGAAGAAATACATTTAGGAGCATCCAGGTGGTACATGTGTATAAATTCACTGGGCTAGGAAAGACTATGGCTAGAGAGGTGAGCACCTGGTCAAGTTCTGGAACACTCCAACATTTAGAGGTCTCGTTTATAAGAACTAGCAGATGGAAATGGAATATTCAGGAAAGAGAAAAAAACCACGGAAGAGTCTGCCGCTGAATAATGATGATGACTACCAATTACTGTGCCAGATACTGTTCTGCCTGTTTTAATTCCCTCAATTTCAAGAGGTAGGTGCTATTATCATCCCACTTTATAGTCCAAGAAACTGAATCATGGTGAAGTTAAATAATGTTCCCAATTTTATGCAACTCGTAAGCGGCAGATGTAGGATTCTAATCAAAGCTATCTGAATCCAGAAGTCATCTTCTTACCTAGGGCCTAATACTGCCTTCCTACATTGTGAGTGAAAAGTTTAGTTATGTTTTGTTTTTTTTAAGGGATGGAAAAAAAAACGATATTAAATGTCACTGAGAGCCAGAATGAGATATTAAATGTCACTGTCAACCACCAAGTCTGATCTGTTCCTTGTGGATTTACAACATGGAGGTAACTATTTGGTGACTTTGATAGTATCTTTTTCGGTGGAGCTCTGGTAATAGAGACGGATAGACAGGGATAACCAAGTAGGCAGGAAGTAGAAGGTAGAAACCCCAGTTTTAAACTGTTCTTAGGAGAAGTTCCGTGGTAAAGTAGAAAAAGAAATGGAGCTGTACCTAGAAAGGGATTTGGGACACAAAGGAGGTGTGCTGGTTAGATTCTCGGGAAGCAGGCCCCAAGACTGAAGTCAAGGATTTATTAGGATAATGCTTTTGAAAGATGTAGGAGAGAAGAGCAGGAGGAGGCAGGGAAAGATCATGACACCTGTGAAAGGTAAGGGACAGGATGCAAGACTAAGTAGGAAAATTCTCTGATGATAGTGCAGCTCTGAGAAAGTTTTAGCCCCATCAGGGAGCTCTGTCATAAAGTTTGCTCACAGAGCAACCCTTCACGAGGCATAGTGGCTGGGAATTAGGATGTGCCATGCTTATCCTCAGTCCTTGGCTAGTGGTTATATAGGGGAAAGCTTGTCCTTACCTTAAATACTATGGTGGATTCTAAAGGTGCTGTTGCTGGACGTTGTTACCAAATAGCGCTCTCTGGACCTGATCAGCAAGGACTTTGTTAGAGGAGGCCCAGGTAGCACACCTCCCTGGCTACCATAGGAGAGTTACATTTTATATATATCAGGGCTCTATAATGTTTGCAAACTGATAGGAATCAAAGTATAACATAATGTGATCACTTAAAAATTACAAAAATTGGCAAAAAAATCTTTACCTTTGTATTACTGATGTTTCTAACTTTTTTTTTTTTTTTAGAGACAGAATATTACTTTATCCCCCTTGGTAGAGTGCCATGTCATCACAGCTCACAGCAACCTCCAACTCCTGGGCTCAATCAATTCTCCTGCCTCAGCCTCCCAAGAAGCTGGGACTACAGGCACACGCTATTTTTTGGCTTGGCTTGGCTTTTTTTTGTTGCAATTTGGCTGGGCCTGGTTTGAACCCACCACCCTTGATATATGGGGCCAGCACCCTACTCACTGAGCCACCAAACAAATACCACCCCACAAACATTTTTTGACAAAAGAAATTTTTATCCAATATTTATTAAAATGGAGCCAAGAAAAGTATTTTTAAGTATATAAAAATCATTATCCTAGAAGATAGCTCATCTAATATCAAATCGGGGCACTCAGTGTCTCCAACTCAGTGGCAAAAAAAACAAAACAGATAACCTGATTAAAAAATGGGCAAAGAGGGGCGGCGCCTGTGGCTCAGTGAGTAGGGCGCTGGCCCCATATGCTGAGGGTGGCGGGTTCAAACCCAGCCCCGGCCAAACTGCAACCAAAAAATAGCCGGGCGTTGTGGTGGGCGCCTGTAGTCCCAGCTACTCGGGAGGCTGAGGCAAGAGAATCGCTTAAGCCCAAGAGTTAGAGGTTGCTGTGAGCCGTGTGACGCCACGGCACTCTACCCGAGGGCGGTACAGTGAGACTCTGTCTCTACAAAAAAAAAAAAAAAAAAAAAAAAAAAAAAATGGGCAAAGGACTTGAATTGATATTTCTGCAAAGAAAATCTACAATGATTAATAGGTAAATGAAAAGATGTTCAACATCACCAATCATCAGGGAAATGCAAATCAAAACTACAATATAATATACCTATCTGGCAGGGTCAATCATCTCCTCCCCAAATACAAAAATGTTGGCAAAGATATGGAGAAATTGGAACACTTGTATACTTTTTGTGAGCATTATTTTTTTATTTTGTTTTTTAATAGACATGAGGTCTTACTCTGTTGCCCAGGCTGGAGTATAATAGCGTGATCACAGTTCACTGTCACCTTGAATTCCTCAAACAATTCTCCTGCCTCAGCCTTGGAAGTAGTTAGGACTACAGACACACACCACCATGACTAGCTAACTTTTTACACTTTTTTTTTTAAGAGAGACAGGGTCTCCTATGTTGCTCAGGCTAGTCTCGAACCCTTTCCTCAATCAATCCTCCTGTGTCCAGGTCCCAAGGTGCTGAGATGGCAGGTGTCAACCACCAAGTCTGATCTGTTCATGGGAATATAAAACGGTATGGTCACTATGGAAAACAGTGAGGAGGCTCCTCAAATAATTAAAAACAGACCTACCATATGATCCATTCTGGGTATTTATCCAAAAGAATTTAAATCAGGATCTCAAAGAGCTGTTTGCACTCCTCTGTTCATTCCAGTACTATTTACAATTAGTAACATGTGGCAACAACCTAAATGTCCATCAACAGATGGTTGAATAAAGAAACTGTGGTATATACATATAATGGTATATTACTCAGCTTTAAAAAAGAAGAAAATCCTTCCGTATGCAACTATGTGTATGAACTTTGAGGACATTATGTTAAGTAAAATAAGCCAATCACAGAAGGACAAAGACTATATGTTTCTACTCCTATGAGGTATCGAAAATAGCCATAAGCCTAGAAGCAGAGAATAGGAGGGTGGGTTCCAGGGGCTGGGGAACAGGAGAAATGGGCAGTTATTCAGTGGGCACGAAGTTTATTATGCAAGATGAAAAAGTTCTAGAGAACTGGAAAACAGTGTGCTTGTAGTTAACACTACTGTATTGTACATTTTAACATTTAAAAGGACAGATCTCACTTTGCGTTTTCCTTCCTTCCTTTTCTCTTCTTTCTTCCTTTCTTCCTCCCTCCCTCTTTCCCTCCCTTCTTTCTTTTCTTTTTTTTTTTTAACTGAGTCTCACTCTGTGCCCTGGGTAGAGCGTCATGGTGTCATAGCTCACAGCAACCTCCAACTCTGAGGTTCAACTGATCCTCTTGCTTCACCCTCCCAAGTCGCTGGGACTACAGGCACCTGCCACAACACCCAGCTAGTTTTTCTATTTTTAGTAGAGACAGGGTCTCACTTTTGCTCAGGCTGGTCTCAAACTCCTGAACTCAGGCAATCCACCTGCCTCAGCCTCCCAGAGTGCTAGGATTATAGATAGACCTGAGCCACCACGCCCCACCCACATCGTGTTTTTCCATAATGAAGTGTAAAAAAAAAAAAAATCTGGACACAAGTTTGAGCAAACAAAGTGAAGATTCACAAACTGGGATTCCTCAGTTTGGAATTCACATTTCCCAACAGAGGATATCAGAAGCACAATTTGGAAGTAGAGCACACCCTCAAACTTAACTCCATCACATTTCAAAAGTTTGTTCAAATCACATAACCAAGAAGTAACTTGAAATGCTTCCTTGTAGGTATTTAATTTTCTCTAATGAGCTCAACAAGTAATTTCATTAAAACTTTTTCTTACTGTGTTCCTGAAATGGTGATATAAAAATACAACTATAGAGATCACAAGGCAAAATGTGTAAAATCACAGATTTTTTTTTTTTTAATATCTAGAAACCCTGTTTGTTACTGGAGTAACATTAAAGCAATCAACAAACCTGGTCAGAAAGTATTGAGAAACTAGTCTGTGCAAAACAACATGCTAGTTGCCTGCTTAACAGGATAGAAGGTCAATTGCACAGGCTATACAAAAGTTAATAAGAGTTTCTGTTGTGTGTGTTTCACTTGGGCTGAAAGACCAACTAAATGGTTTGGATCATAGCTATCCAAAACAACAAACAAAAAAATCCCCCAAAACCCACCCCATCAACATCCTCCTCCCAACGACAGATAAGCAAAGAACATAGACAAGATTTTTCTATGCTAGATCAAGGTCCGTATGCATTTTTGAATCAGCATGGTGCTGTGAAACAATCCTTTAATATATTCTCCCTCAGAGTTAATGGGTTTATTATTACAAGTAGAACAATTCCTGAAAATGCCAATTACTTGGAGCATTCTTCATGAAAATTAGTCTAATATTCTGAGGTTAGTCTAATATTCTGAGGTTAGTGTTAAGGCAATAACATAGATACATACAAAAATAATCACAGCTCCTCTCCATTCCCTGGGAATTTGGACAGGTAATCCCATAAGGTTAATAGTGCTTGTTATATAGGGTAAAGAATGATTCCAAAACAATAGAAACCACCAAGGGATAGTAAAAGGGAGTGAAAAATGAAAGTAACTTTGCTTGTCTCATGAAAATAGGGCTGCTGGTAATTTTGGCCGGTGGCTGTCAAAATCATGTCTTCTTCAAATCAACTTAGATGGTAAAACTGGTCAAGAACCTGAGTATGGAATAATTTAGTTTATCCAACTACTTGTTTCAAAAGAACACATTATTTCAGTACAGACTACTGACTGATGCTGCAGACAGTTACAACTACTATAAGCTTATCTGCATGGGAATTAATAGAAGTAATTTTAATGGGAAGAGAGTGAAAATTCAAATTCCTGAGTATCGTGGTTCTAGGGACAAAACTGCTGCCTCCGTGACCCTCAGAGAAAAACAACATTGGACATACTAGGAACAGCAGTTTGCTCCTCTCACTACCTAGTATTTATGAGATTTCTTTCCAAGAAGTACATGGTGCTTAATGTCATTCTAGGCAACACCATGACTGCTCTATTTTCATGAAGACCCAAGGAATGAGATAAAATAATTCTCATACTTGTAAATTAGGAACAATAATTGTGCAGAGCAAAACTGATTTTGTGTACTCAGGCAATGGGATTAAGTTAATGCTAAAAGCTCTTCTCTTTGAGAAGGGTAATTTCTCCTGTTGAGGAGAATGACAATAATTATTCAAAATTCCTGAAGTAGGCCAACCATTTGTCCAGAGGGCAAAGAAATCCTGCTTGACTGGCTTCCACCCGAAACCAGTGTCAAGTTCCTGACCTTATGAACTCCCAGAACAATATTCGGTGGAAAAGGAGGAGCTGTTCTCTCTAGCGCTTTTCTACTTTTTTTTTTTTTTAAGTAAGAGGAGGCAATGTGGCTATGTTTGTATTAGCACTCAAGAATTGCTATATTTGAAAATAGATTTTTATCCTTTATAAGATGGGTGACATTTTTCTTAGTTTCTTTTTCTTAAAAAGGTGGTGCTTATTAAGGGCATCCTTTTTGAACCAGCCACTATTGTGCATGCTTTTATAGAATGTTATATTACTTTAATAGGACATTATCCTAGATATCAACTATATTAAATGTGTCTTTTCAAAAAAAAGATTTGAATGCAAAGATAAAAATACATTTAGCAAATAAGGTAACAGCCCAAACGAGAGAGGAGTCAAGACTTGTGATAAATCAACTTAAATGTTAGAAGAAATCTAATGCTTTTTTCCTCAGAGCATTTTCTGAGTGGGACTGGTGACAATTGGTTTCAGAATTGGAGAAAAGTAAGAAAAGAGACTTGACTTGCTAAAGCAACAGCTCTTAAAATGTGGGAGGATCTAACTTAAAAGATAGATAATACTTAGGAAAGCACTCCCTCAGGAGAGGGAAAAAATGTTTGTAAGCTCACAACTAAACTTAGAATTTCAGAACTTTCTTGAAATGCATCAGTAGATCCCTTCCACAAAGTTTATGCATATCAGGTAAATCCTGCATAAGGAAGTAAAGAAGTTTTTAGCTCTGTTCTACCAAGTTTGAAAGACTTTGGCTAACCCACCACCCCAAACCCGTCACTGAAGTCTTTCCTTCCTCCTAGACAGCCCCATTGCACCGAAAGGTGGGTGGGTCAGCATTGGGAATGACTGGTTCTTCACAAGCTCTGGTTATGAAGCAAAAGCTTTGCCTTATCTTCCTCTAAAGCTTGAGTTCTTCATGCTTCAACCATGCACGTGCATTGCATAACTCACTTGGAGAGAGAGCTCTAGAGTTCACTCCTGAGAAGACACCCAGGAGTTCAGAACTGATTCCAGCTGGGTCGTTTTATAGTTGCCCGTAGGAAAGGATCTGTCAATTTCAGCTTTGAGCTACTTGGAGGAAACAGAGCCCCACCTTGAAACATTCTTCACAATCCACTTGGATAATACTCCCACTCCTAAATTCAGAGATTAAAAGTACCTGGGGAAAGAACTAACCTTTCTCTTCTTCAGGGCAGGCAAAAGGTATATTGGGAAAAGCAGGGAGGGAAAGCCTATCATATTTTTTCCTATCCATAGTATCTTGAGCTGTCAACTCAGCAGCTTTCGCAAGAACTAAACCTACTTTTTAAAAAAGGAGAGCTTGAAAGTGTTGCACCATTAGCTATTCTGATTCTGGTCTATGCCAGGAAGCAAAGGTTCTTATTATACCATGTTCTATTTTTGATCTAATCCATATCAACAGCCTGAAGTCTCAGCATGGTAATGCTGAGGAAATTCTTTGATGATAATTGGAAACTGAACTGCCTTGCCCCTCAAGTTATACAATCTGACTGTCACTAGGACTGTCATTTGGACTATAAAGAGCCAGGGATAAGAAACGTGGGCATCTGAAGTCTACATGGAGGATACAGTAGCAAGTCAGGGCCTCTGGGGAAAGTTCTGTGGGTGAGGTCTGGATATAGACAGGAGAGGCTATTTGTCCCTAGCCTGATATTTTAGAACCTCAACACACACTATATTTTCTTTCAAATTCCTGAACTGCATGCACTACTTTTACTGCTTGTGCAAACAACACAATACATGAACAAAAGCCATACTACAAACCAGTTATTGAAAATGGTTAAATATAACACCAGGCGTTAAAACCCAGTACCTTTTTGTCATGATAAAGATTGTAACAAGAACAGGAAATGGCACAGCACAAATCCGTTTTCATGATAGTAATCTCGTGAATGTAAAGAGCATAGGAAATGGAACAAATGTAACCCTATTCCATTACCACCTTCAAACGGTAACCTCCTTTCCCTGGTCACATGCCCTAGTTATGGTCCTGATTAAAGCACAAAGGAAATCATAAGAGGTTGACACTGGGGAAACGAGGCAGCCCCCGTTTATTTGTGTGCATGTGCGAGTACACAATTTTCTTCCTTTGAACTCTGTTGCACTAAAGAATTCCTTACAGCTGATACCCTAACTTTGGCCTAAATAAAGCAGGTCAGACATGGGAAGAACAAAGGAAGCTAAAAACCACAGAGTCGACTGGGAATAGACATTCTCTTCACCACCCTTTATCAGGATGAGGAAATGTTGACCTTCCCCTAAACAGAAGCAGTCAACAAGGCAGAGGACTGAATGCTTTTCTTCTGTGTAGCTCTCACAGCTCCTCAGCTTATTGGAGAAAACGGAGCTTCTATCTCTCAGTTGAGGGTACTCTCTCTTTCCCCAGCTAAAGTTGCAACTTGATTAGGGCTTATCTAAAAGTACAAAGGAAGAGTCTAGGGAACACAAGTTAGCCAGACATGGTTAAGGTCAGTCCGGGTTAGAGTTGGTGCTGCCACATTCTGTTTATCTTTGACCTGGGCGTGTTTTCCCGAAGGATCTGTTTCCTTTGGAAGGCTCTTTAAGTAACACTATGTGAAATTTATAATAAGTCATCTCACCCCAAGATGACTGCTTCAGATATGAGGGGGAGTAGTGAGGAATGATGGCTGAGTTTGCCAAATAAATACTAGGGAAGATGGAAGCCAGATTGCCTGGAGTACTGTGCCCACACCCCACCTCAACCAAATGTCACTCACTCTGCCCAGCTGGCTAGTAACTCCTTACATGGCATCCAAGTAGCTGCACTATACGTTTCTTTTCTACTGGGGATTTGTCTAGGCAAGCAAGCCTGAACGTACTTCACATTTCTAGGCATCTTGGATATCTGTCCCTTCCAGATGATATCCCAGTTACCAAATGGCCCTGATTGGTTAATGCGGAGTGCAATAGTGTTCCTTGCCCTGGTTATTTGTTACTTGTTAAAGGATGTTAGGAGATTCCCAGGCGATTTCACATCTTAAGATTGCAATTGGTGGCTTCCTTATCAGATGTCATGCCAAACGTTTTCTGTGGGGTGCATCGGTTTCCCAAGTATCCTATCTTGATTCCAAAGATAGATTACACTGGAATTATCTTTTCCAAGAAAGGAAGGAAGCTCTACATTTCAAATGGTCTAAAATTAAAGTAGGTTATAAGAACTGGAAAAATAATTATTTGGGAACAGTCTTAATATGAGAAAAAAGTGAATGTGTTGGAAAATTGGCTCAGATGATTCTAATCTCTAATGTCTTTTAGACATTGTAACTGCATATGATTGTGGTGAATCAAAGTAATAGATCTGTTTGTACATATTTCAGAATATTCTTCTTTTTTTTCCAGAATATTCTAAAATACTCTTTAAACAAGTCATACAATTGGGATAACTAAAATCTAGGTCAGATTAGTAAATAGATCTCTATCCTTCAATTTTTTTTTTTTTTTTACTATATTTACCTTTAGGTTTTGATCACAAATGACTAGTTTAAATGTAAATGTACCTTTGTAGCACCACTAATATTTTTCTTTTCACTGTGTGGTAAATTAAAAAGAGAACTAGGGTAGCGACTGTGGTTCAAAGGAGTAGGGCGCCAGCCCCATATACCAGAGGTGGTGGGTTCAAACCCAGCCCGGCCAAAAACTGCAAAAAAAAAAAAAAGAGAGAGAACTAAACTGAGAAGGAGGGTGAAGAGCTGTGGAGCCTGGGGGCAGAGTCCTTTGGCATTTCTGATCTTCAATTTTCTCACTTACAAAATTAAGAGATTCTCCTAGTTGATATTGAAGGTCCCTTCCAGTTCCAAAATCTAAGGGACATTGAGTTTTTATGAAATCTATGTACACATCATCAGCATTCGTTATTGTTGATGTCATTCGATGGATTTTTGATAAACATCACACCATGTCTTTCCTCAATTAGGGCATTATCGTCTCTTTCCATGAATGTTAAAGCTCTGTGCCTCTATTTCGTGACTGTAATTTTTGTTTTTACAGATGAGAGTTACTTCTCCAAAATTTGCTTACTTTCTACTTTTAAGGAATAAAGCCACCAGAATAGAGAAGAAAGTTATGGAGTGAATTATATGGAAAGTTCTTAAAGCATAAAATGAACCCATAGGAGAGACCAGGAGGAGGAGGGGTATTTCCATTAGGATACAGCACACATAGCCTCAAAGACAGACTCATATTTACATAACAACTGCAACAGACTAGATGAGGGCATGAAAAGAGTTTGTATACATGAAGTTCTGAATTATATTTGGTGAGGAGACTTTTGAATTTTCCTAAGCTATCAGAACCCAGTTTTTAAAGACATAAACCATTGCCTGGATATAGGATTGGAGAACATTAAAAATAATTTTTCAATTCAGAAGTGTGAGTCAGAACCAACAGGGTAGCCATAAAGTTCGTGTGCCATTTAAAATAGACAACTATTAACATCATCTATGCATAAATCGTGAAATAGCTCTAACTGGAGCTCCTGACAGGCGTGGCTGCCACTGTCCTCTGGTATCTATTCTGCTTCGTCCTCTCTTGGGTAACCCAAGTCAGTTTCAAAGGCTTTCATACTGTGGTACCAGAGATAAGAAGTGTCTCAGGCTTGCACAGAAATAAAAACTGACCACAGTCAGGCTCCATTTCCCACCCCATGAGTGCTATCAACTGAAAGGAGAACTTGCTTTGATCTTATCCAGGGATTTCATGCCACTCTGCATTTCTCCACTTTGGCAGCCTATTTCCCAATTCCACAGTCATTTTGGTTGTTTATTCATTTGAGTACTTGAAGGCACCTTATTTGAAATTATTTTCCACCTAGAAAAATTAAACAGGGATTCAAAGCACTTATCTTATGGTGTGTGGAAGATACAAAGACTCCCTCATGTACAAAGACAAACCGGTAACCATGTCAGCTCCAGCATGCCTCTCTGTGAATCAAGAGATGTCTTCTAATAAGACTTTAGACTTGTGACTTTATTCTGAGGTAGGATCTGGTGCCAAGAAGTCTTTGGCTAAACTAACAAACAGGTGATCAAACAGATGTGACTTAGTTACCAAATGAAAAAGTAAACCAAACACTATCAGCTATAATACCACCATCCAGTACAGAAAAAACATTGAAAAGGATACAAAAAAACATAGAAACATAGTTTTCCCAAAGACTGTAATTTTTACTGTTCCCCTTGCCAATGCAAAGTACAGATTCCTACACAACTGATAATTCTTACCAGCCCTTTAGAAAGATAAGAGACAGAATTAATGGAGTTGTGTGGTGTTACAGAGGTATAGGCAAATGGAAGAAGGTGAATGTTTGGAATCTAACTACAGAGCTATACAATTTGTCATAGATCAACACATGTTTTATTGTTAACCACATAAAATACGTTTGAGTATATGTTGCTTATATCCAAGCATTTGAGCTATAGGGAGAAATTTAAGGAATAAGTAGGGAAGTCTCCACATCTGAGATAAAAACAAAAGCCAAAGTCAATACATGTGATTAAATTCACATGATTATATATAACATCTAAACACATTTTAGGTAGAGAAAAGGGTACACGGGTCAAGCTGAAACCAAGTATGCAGTGATATGTGTCTCTGAAAATCACCAAAAGGCTCCATTTGCCTTTATTAGGATGGGAAAAGCTTTATGAATAAGGTGGATTTTGAGCAAACTATTGAAGAAATTTTCAGAATGAATGTAGGTGAGAATGTGTGTAAAGGCTTATAGCTGGTCATGGAGAAACAGAAACAGAAAGGCAGCCAGGTTCAAGAATGGGGCTGTTACTAGATTGACTCAAAACCCAATTCAGGTATGTGAGAGATTTTCAGGAAAACAATTGTGATCCCAGCAAATGAAAACTAGCTGATAGTATTTAGATGAATTTGCCCACAGAGAAGAGGGTCTTGAATGTAAATGGTGAACCAAGAAATAGAAACTAAGAGCCAAGGCCATCAGAACCCAATGAGGAATATTATTAAAACACTCGGAGGCAACATGTACTTATCGTCAATGTGGGCATGATTAGGGAGGGAAATTTGCGAGTCTACTTGCAATTTTATGGGAATGGGAAAGACTGCTGCTAGGCAAGTAAAAAGCAGATTCTATCTACAGTGAGCTGAACAAGGTTGTTCTCTTCATTTTTTCCCCTCTTCTCTCCTATATCATTGGAAATGGGTTTTAAAAATGATTTTAAATAAGTATAACATACAAAAACTGCTATAAGATATAATCCTATCTCTTGTCTCAAAGAGAGCTTCTATTTCTTATGCTTTACTCTCCCAAATGTTATCAGGGATGAATGGGGAGAGTGCAGAGCTCACTCTACGGTGGATACCATGCATAGGGCTTTGTGTGTTTTCCTAGGCGTTGTTATTATTCTCTATCTACAGCAGTGGTTCTCAACCTTCCTAATGCTGCAACCCTTTAGTACAGTTCCCGTGGGTCGCGGCCCACAAGTTGAGAACTGCTGATGTATAGGTGTTTCACTGAATCTTTTTTTCTTAAATAATAAAATTTACCACATATTTACCATACAATGTTCATCAGCCTCATTGTTTCAAGGAAGAACTGATCAGAGCAAAAATCAGTGTGGAATGGCAGCCATATGAAAATAAGGGTATTAAGAGAAAATAAAACTTTAGGTTTTTTTTTTTTTTGACAAGTCTAACATTAAGTTGTATATAGATATCCAGACAGAGATGATATTGAGAAAAAAAAAATCCAGCAAAGAAAGAGCCTAATACTGCTAAAACTATAAAGTTCTATAGATATGGATGGCTGAATTTCAGGAGAAATATTAGAATAGAAAAGCCGATATTTTGAATCCTTTGCTGAATTTCTGTTTTATTATTGTAGTGAGTTTAATCTACTCCTGTTTCCACAAAGCCAATGAACTAATTTTGTGGACAATTAGGAATCTTGAATAGTATTAGCATAGATGAAAGATAATCTTATGCAAGACTCATATTTCTGTACATCACTGGCAAAGCTAGGCCTTTATCTTAGATAGCTTGTTTGGAAGATTCACTAGTTATAACAGGATTTTATTTTTACTCCATAAATACTTTTTAAGTATTTACAGTGTGAAGGTCACTATGTATATTCTCGAGGGAGCATAAAGTTGAAAGCCATGAAAATACATTTTCTCTAAGATGTTTCATATTACGTTTGAAAATAGTTGTTCCACCAGAGAAATGCCAATGCATTAATTATTCTATGTTTGCTAGCACTTTCTGTGGGTCTTTCAATGTAGCACATGGGATTTGATAAGACAGTAATTCCAAATCAGGCTGAGTAAGAAATTTTTACTGTCTTTCAGATTAAGTAATAGAACCACAGTTGCCAAACATTGTCGGATATTACAACTGAATAGAATCAGTCCATCTCAATACATGTCCAATATCATACTTCGTTCTTTCTTAATGAGTAGGGCAAACTGAATTGGAATTTCTAAAATTGCTACAGGTGATTACGAAAAAAATCTTTAGCTCTAGGTAGATGATATTCTGGTATTGTATCCTTATTT
Source organism: Nycticebus coucang (assembly GCF_027406575.1). NCBI lineage: Eukaryota > Metazoa > Chordata > Mammalia > Primates > Lorisidae > Nycticebus > Nycticebus coucang. The sequence continues at coordinate 110,244,872 of NC_069786.1, forward strand.
GTAGATGGGGTTCTACATATTACCCATTTCACACAGCAGAATAAATAATGTAGTAATATGTGTATAAGTAGGAAATTCCCCTATGGAAAGGTTGTCAGTAACAGGTGTCTACCAAAGTGTTCTGCATTGCACATTAGAATCAACGGAACCAAAATGCAAGGACATTTTGTAGATATTTCTGGTAACATCAACTGATATATTTTATTAAGAATGACAGGGCTTATTTATAGCAATATAACTTATAGGCATATTTATAACCAATATAATTTAGTCAAGAATAAAACCCCAACTCAGAATTATCAGAACTATAAATGGCACTCCAAAGAAGAATGACCAGAGAAGACTTCTGGTAAGTTTGATCTAGCATTATGGATGCTTGGCAGTTGGCAGCTGGATAAAAAGGTTTTGGTTTTTCTTACATCCAATTACTTTTTCAATGATATTTCCCCTGATGCCTTCAAGTGTGATTGAGCTTCAATATACAATACACAAGCATATAATTAATACATTGGATTATGTATTATTATTTATTCATACATTGGATTCATACATTGGAAATGTCGAGAAGCAGAAATTCACAAATTGTGGAGACAACAGAATATCACTTGGCATTTAGATGAAATGTTTTCTATCACTATATGTTAAATTCCATTAGAGTCTTTGTTTTATTTTAACAACATTCTTAAGGTACAGGTAAATTTGGCCTTTAGAATTACACACATTTTTATTACAGGAAATGAGGTTGTTACCTGTCCAAGAAAAGCAGATATGAAGTTTATATTTAGGTTACAACTCGATCACCTTGATGTTCTTTCCCAGAAAGTTTGCTGCCTTTCTAAAGTATAAGTAGAATGGACTTCAACAAAAAGTTGTAAATAACCCTGGAAAAAAGGAATTAAAAAAATAAAAACATAGTGGCTTGGCACATGAAAATTAGTATTAGAATCCTTTGAGTTGGTTTGGTCAATGTTTGTAATCTAAAGACCTTGCACTTTGGAAAAATAACATTTTTTTCTTGTGGCTTTTTTATGGCTATTACTTGCATTGAAAGGTATTCTACACCAATTATCTCAAAAAGATGCTTAAGAATATCTAAATTGCCACAGATCATGATACAAATTCTTTCTGACCTCCTCACTCTTTTCCCCTAAAATTACAATTTTTATCACTTCCAACCTGGACGTGTGTAATACCTGACAAATGAAATGACTATATTTTTAATATTTTCTATGTCCACTTAGAAATATCTACATAGGGCATAGTTTCCATGTGGTTGTGTGGTATGAATTTGAACCATCCTTTCTTAAAAATTGGTGGTCTCTATGTCAGGTAAGACGGATACTACATTACTAAATAGCTGTAGACATTTTTGCTAAATGTTGAGGTAGGGGTGAATATTAAGATTTTTTTTTTTTTGATGCCTCAATTACTTTCTTTTCTTTTTTTTTTTTTTTAGAGACAGTCTCACTTTGTTGTCCTTGGTAGAGTGCCACAGAGTCACAGCTCACAGCAACCTCCAGCTCATGGGTTTAGGCAATTCTCTTGCCTCAGCCTCCCAGGCAGGTAGCTGGGACTATAGACATCCACCACAATGCCTGGCTATTTTTTTGTTGCAGTTTGGGCGGGGCTGGGTTCAAACAATGCTACCTGGTATATGGGGCCAGTGCCCTACTCACTGAGCCACAGGCACTACCCAATATTAACAATTTTTAAGTAACTTATTTTTATGGGTATGTAGCTCCTTTCATGAGAGTCAGGCTAAAATTCTGATCAGCAACAATTGTCATTTCTATTCAAAAGTTTGAATCCATTGTTTGAATTTCTAACAATTATTGCTATTTACGTATTTCAAAAAAAGAAACCTTCCCGGGTGGTGCCTGTGGCTCAAAGGAGTAGGGCACCAGCCCCATATGCCGGAGGTGGTGGGCTCAAGCCTAGCCCCGGCCAAAAACTGCAAAAAAACAAAACAAACAAACAAACAAAAAAACACACTTTAAAAAAAGAAAGCTTCCTTCCCTGGCAATTGGCTTTTGAATATTTCCAAAATTTTAAAGTAATCCAGGGAAATTAAATCTAAGCTAAACAAGAAGTGAAGTGTATAGTTCATGTTCTGAGCCTTTTTTTTCAAAACTGCTTTCCATGTCAGGAGGCTGAGGCAAGAGAATCGCCTAAGCCCAAGAGCTGGAGGTTGCTGTGAGCTGTGATGTTACAGCACTCTACCGCAAGGCAACAAAGTGAGACTGTCACTAAAAAAAAACAAATTGCTTTGCATGGCATGACTGTAGGTACTTTAAGAGTCAGGGGTGGTGATATCTTCTGTCTGTCCTCCAATATTATCTATTACCATTCTGGACAAATAATAGAGATTCTACAAATGTCTGTCGAACCAAAAAAGTTTCTATCATTGATCTCTCCCTTGCTTTCTTAAAGATTTATCTTTGACTAACCACACTGATGGGAAGTTATTTCAATGTTTGCCAATTAAAGCATTTAATAATGAAACATGGAGCTGAACGGGGAAGAGATGCGAAAACTGACCCATAGGAACAGCTGATTAATACTGAAATAATGAAACAGCCCAGAGTAGCAGCAGCAGTCAGTTTCGTGCTGGCAAGGAAATGATGAGTGGGAAATTTGTGACACCTGACTTAAAATCAATGCTCCTGGAAGGTGATATAATAGCTCTGAGCTGGAAAAAAATAAGTGCAGGGGGAAATCAAAGCTGACACAGTGAAACTGCATAGGGAGAAATGGATAGAATAATGACGGTGTCAAGCATGTCATGGAAGTAATGAGGTACAACGTGACGGTACTAAAGACTCGCATCTTGTAAGGCAACTAGTTAATTTAGCTGATTAATTTGCTTACTCACCTTTCCTTAATCCTTAGGGAGACCCTGGTGTTCTCTTTATATTATAGTTTATATCATTTCCCAGAGAATCTTCAAAATAATACTTAATAGGAGAAGGATACACTTAGGAAGAAGAAGTGAATACTAAAAATAAGACTTTGAACTTGTTTCATAAAGTGATCATCTTCTAACTCTAAAAAGATAAAAATCAATTTTTTTCTCTCAATGAGAAAATACAAAGGAAAGTATGCACCCCTATTTTTTCCTGGCTTTTAGAGAAAATTGTAAATAGTTGTAGCTTTTACTTTAAGTTAACATAATTTAATATTTGAGATGTTAAAAGTCTGTACTTGTGCAATATTATTTTTTCTTTATGTTAAATTATTCCTGAATTCCTGTTTTGGTTGTAAAGAGACTTGTCAGTGGCTTTCTTCACATTCTTCAATCTTAAAAATAGTAGCAGGTGGGTGTCCAAGTGGCTAAATAAGACCATTCATGAAAAGGCTTCCAAAGACATTTGGACCTGCCAACCAAACTCCATATAGTTGGAGTAGAATTATTTTCCAGGTAGTAGTCAGCATCCTCTGAAAGCTGATTTAACTAGGCTAGATAATAGGCATCTCTTCTGGTAAGTTAAAGGGTCTCAAGAAATAAGAAACATTTTATCTCGGTAAAGCTGAAAATTTGTCCTACTTAAGCAAGTAATGCAAATTTCTATCCAACGCTCTGAGCTCATTAGCTCATAATTAGGGCAATAAATCTGGAATCACCAAACCTATCAGGGAAAACATCACAGTATCTTGTCCTGTAGGAACTAGTAGAGAGTTTTCAAAAATCTATTCAGGTTCTGAATGTGACTGTGCATGTGATTATCATAAATTAACCACTAAGAATAAAAGGAGGAAAGAAAGGCTGAGGGGTAGGAATACATTTTATTGGTCCAGATGAAAACAAAACTTTTCAAAGCATTTAACACGAAGAATACTTACAATTCTAACAAATATTATGTTTGTAAATTATCTTAAAGCAGGTCTTTTACACTAATTTGCATACATGAGCATTTTTGTAAGTAAGTCTGTACTATGCTGCAGAGGGAAACTGGTGGCCTAAAGTGCCAAGTAACGAGTCAGAACTCACAGTTAGTCATAACATTACGTCAAGAAGGCTCAGAAGATGGCGCTGCAAAGCACGAAAGCCCGCCCTTCACCTGGGGCAGAAAGAATTCTGGTGTTGACAGATAACTTGAACTACCCTTGAGAGAGAACGGCCAGCCCATGAGAAATCAAATAATTCTGTTTCCTTTATTTCAAACAAATGAACAAAAAATGTTGACTGTACACAGCTTATATATATCACAGCACACCTTTCATTCTTACTGCACATTGCTTATAAATTGTTTACAAATACTCCCCTTCCTCTCTCAAAATTCATATTACCTGATATTGGTCTACTAAACCATGCTTGTACATGCGATGTATTTTCTGGTACTTTTGAGCTCTACCCAACTTGCTCATTTCCCTGATCGCACAAGATTTAGAAGGAGCTAATTCACTTCAGTACTGTTCCATGCAGAGCAATGAAAACTAACTTCAAGATTAAGGCGGGCATTTCCTTTCCACAGAAGAATATGGAGTTGTCTGTGTGTTTATCCTAATACATGTGACTCTAACGCTAACAGGAGTGAATTCTTCAGGGTTCATGTTACTAGTGAGAATGTATTTCTTCTTGCTCAAAAAGAGGTGTGTTGAGACTCTACATCTTTCTAGACTTAGCAGAAGAGGCAGGATGGGCTCCCCAGAGATCTATTTACTCCAATCAAGTTGTTACGAATGAAGTGGAAACTTTTCTTCAGTTATTTGTTTGGATCTCATTTGGGTCCAAAATGCAGCCTGTCAGCTAAGACGAAACTAGCAGAGGATACTTAACTTTTAATTTCATAAATTTTTATCTAAAAACCAAAGATAACAAAAAATGCTAAATAAACCAAATGCGACATGTATTTGTGTATATTTAACCCGTAGAAGACATGCTTTTAGAGAAGAAAACACACAGGGTAATCTTAATGTACGCTCACAGGTGAAGAGGAAGAGACTCACCATGTGATATTAGCTAAAAATCCAAATGTGTACAGTGAGCACGAATGGGTTTTTATTTTGTAGTTAACTCTTTAACTACATCAGAGGGCATCAGTAGTCTGGCTGCAATTTAAAATATTTAGAATGATAGAGATAGGAATGACTACTGAAATAAACTGATTATTATTAATGAATCATATTTGAATTTGCATTTTCCTCTGTTACCTTAAAAACAGTTAATATTTCTTTGCCCTCTTCCCCTTTCTTTAATGTTTCAAAGACGTACGTAACCAGTCCTGTTCATTCCCTAGGTAGAGTATTGAGCACTGATTTACATTTTCCCAATATATTTATAGTTTGCTTCTTGGCCTTTCAGGGAAACTGGAAAGTGCTGTAAAATGTAATAAATATGTTCATCCACTATATAGAAGTCTTTCAGAAGAATCAGTTTTTCAGACTACAGCACATGTACCCTGCCATTTTCGGATAACACGGCTGCAAGCACCATCTCACCTGGCAGACGCACAGGCACCATCAGTAGTAAAGGGCTTAAGTCCAGATTGACATTCAACTAAAGTGAAGTGCGGGCAGAAAACGATAATGATTTCTAGAGATAATACAATGTAAGAGAGAAATTGCCATAAGTGGGTTTAAATACTGAAGACAAAATCACACACATAAAAATTTCAAAGTGATAGAAATGGTTTAGAATTCTTGTAGATTGCTAGGGAAAAAGAAATATGATAAAAAGAAAAAAACAGGAAGAATAAAAGGGAAATATAGCAAATGTCAAGCTGTTCTGAAGCTTCTTTCGTCAGCCTTCCATTTTACCCCATGTTAGAAGAGACAGCCCCAGGGTTTGTCCACCTGCTCAGCCCTCAGAGGCTGGTCCCCGAACCCTCGGGTCACGGTTCTGACCACAGTCTTCTCTGATTCCTATGTGCTGATGGTGCTGTGACTTAAACAGAATGAGGGTAAATCCTGAGAATAAATGGACCTTCCTACCCTCAAATACCCACCCCCATCTCCAGTTTCCTTTCCTATAGACGTCTGTGACACACAAGAAGCCAGAGCAAAACAGAAAACACGCACTGGATGCTTCACATTTACGGTGGGGACCTTGGATAATGGGGTGAATAATCTGTGGGCTTCCACAGATCCAATCAGCGGTTCCTTTGTGCCTCTTCATTGCCATTTATGATAGAGAATACTCAACGCATGGAAAATTTTTAGTTTAGTAAAGAAAAACAGGTGTACAAAATTTGTCTTTAGACTTTAACCCAGATTCTGTCCTCTTTTCTCCTTTCTGGATCCTGACTAGAAAACTCGTCGGCCCCGCCCCTCTCATTTGCATTTTCCTGTAAGTGTCCAGTCAACGCGCTGCTCTCTGCCGTGGGATTTACATTTCAACCCTTGCATCTAATTCTGGACTGTAACGCTTTGTCCCTAATACTTTGCAGTTATGACTCCAGGCTTGCTTATAAGATCAGTTCTAAAATAACTGTATTTAAAGTTTAATATGAAGACAGAGGCAGTGAGAGGTGAGTCTGGACCCTTCTCTACTTCCTAACCTCTTTTTTATACTGGAGGACATCCAGAGGCTGCCCAAATGGCAGCTTATAGATACACACACCTCGGACGTGCCAGATCATAGGAGGTTGGACCTTGTTTTAACTTCTACTAGTCAAAACTCTGGGATATGAAACTCCTCGTGAACAGGGAGGGTTTCATTCTGCCTCTAAATCAGTTCTCACTTTTCTCCTTGTATGGTGCCCATCAAACCTCAGATACTGATGCCACTGAAACACACACATGTCCCGCAAAGCTGGTGATGCATATGTCACAAGCAAGTTTCTTTTATATTTAGACCAATTCTGGAAAAATAAAATTGTTTATAAGCTGCTTCAAAAAAACTCAACATGAAGATAGCTTCCTTTGGTCTTTTGTTAGAGTAGATGTACCAATTTAATGTCAGTGAAAAAAATTAGAACCTCTTCTTAGTCACTAATAAGTTCAGATTTGTCATAATACAGGGCGATTTTCTGCTGCCTCCTGGAAATAGGTCCTCTGTCACACGGACAACTGGGAAAATTGCAAACCTGAGTCAAGGACTGCTCATCACTGACCTGGAATCTTATTCTTTTTAAGTCATTTAAAACCCAGAACCACTAGAGTCAGAATTTCTAGAAGGGGCCATTCTTTTGCAAGTGAGGTCAGAGAGCTCTAGATTTGAGCCATGGAAAAAGAGTAGGAATTGAGAATGTAAATTCAACACCTAATTTTTAATATAAGGGCAAACTTCAAGTGCATAGGTGAGAAAGATAAGAAAAACCTCATCACAGAATAGAGAATAGGCTGGATGGATACCTTAGTGACTATCTAATTTTACTTCCCAGATCCTAAAGACAAAGAATTGAATATATTACATAATTTCTCAAGGCATCCAGTGGCAAAAGCTTGGGAGTGGAGACAACTTCAGTTTGATTATTGGTCCAACATTTGCCGTCTGTGGGGCATTAGGCATATTACTATACATCTCCTTGCTAGTTTCCTCTGTGAAATTGAAATGATTTCATAGTACCAATTCATAAGTTTGTTGTAAGGAATCAATGAATCTGCTTATACATATAAATCATTCAAACCAGTATTTGCAACTGACATGCACTCAATATATAGCAAACTTTTTCCTACAACTCTTTATCTACTCTAGGCATTTTAATGTTTCCTCATGACTTTCTGAGTAATTTAAAGAATAGATACATATCTTCCATTTATATAACATTCCTAGAAAATGGTATCCCTATTTTTATTAATTTTTTTTTTTTTTTTTTTTTTTTTGAGACAGAGTCTCACTATGTCGCCCTTGGTAGAATGCTGTAGCGTCACAGCTCACAGCAACCTCAAACTCTTGGGCTTAAGCGATTCTCTTGTCTCAGCCTCCCAAGTAGCAGGGACTACAGGCACCCGCCACAATGCCCGGCTATTTTTTTGTTGTAGTTGTCATTGTTGGTTAGCTGATCTGGGCTGGGCTTGAATCTGTCAGCCTTGGTGCATGTGGCTGGTGCCATAACCACTGTGCTATGGGCTCCAGGCCTTAATTTTTTATTAATTTAGAATTAAAATAGAAAATGTATTTTATTTTAGTTCTCTGATATTTAAGAGGTATGTATTGTAAACTTAGGGCAGACCCGAAAACGTGTAGTAGCTCAACGTGTTGGGCAAGCATTTCAGGTCTCTCTGAGCCTTGAAGAATGGGAATAAAGGAGGTGGAATGGCTTCCCCCCATTGAGAGATAACACCTCCTTACCCTGCTCATAACTCAGACAGCTGGGTTTCAAGGGAAAGGAAGGGGTCACTTACAAGGAAAGGATTAAAAAAAAAATACTTTCTTGTAACTCTACCTTTCTGATTAGAATTTCTCTTACCATGAGTATCTTCCTTTCTCTTTCTAGCTTTCTGCTTATCTATCAAGAACAAACTTACCTATTATACCCTCAATGAATCCCCAACAACAAAAAAAAAAGAACAAACTTACCCTGAAAATTTCCCAGGGTTCCCAGCTCATAGCTGCCCCTTAGTCCCACCTGTTTCCTTTGTTATTCATTTAGACACTAATCCCAAGCCACTCTCTAACTCTTCTGATGCTTTAATGTTTTGCTATTACTTTTCTCGTGTTTATATTTTGTTTCTCAACTAGACTATAGGCAACTTAAAGTTCCTTGAGTTACCTTTAAAAAAAAAAATTAATTGGTTGACTAAAGAAAGTAAAGGAAAAGGTAATGTACAAAAAGAAAGCAAACACTGCAACTCGGAAGAATTTACCAGAACAACTCAAATAACAGCTTTGCCCCAAAGCCCCACCCCAAAACTAAGCAGGATTGAAATGGCCAAAGCAATAACAAAGCTCAGTAAATATTTAGCTTGTCTTGGACTACTGCAATAGATTCCTAACTAATCTCCTTGCCTCCAATCTCTCCTGTCAAATCCATTCTCCACACAACTGATCAAATGATCTTAGTTAGGAACTCAGGAAGTTGTTTAACTGAATTCATTAAACATATTTTGTGCAAGAAAAAATTACCTCGATTCAAACAATTTTATCAATTCCATGTTGTGAGTAAAAAGGCACAACTTTGATAATGAAAAGAAAGAGAAACTCAGAAAACATAGTTTGGTACAATGTATGTAGGTGATTTCTAAGATTATAAGGGTGACCAAGCAACCATGGCAAAATAATGATTCTTTATATATTCTATATATGTACAATTTATAATATGACAACTGAGTATCTTACTGAAATATTACTAATCTTAGAATAACTCAGGAAATCTGAGTTATTTCCTGAGTAACTCAGGAAATCTTATACATCACATAGATTCATTCATTCTTTCAGAAAGTAGGTATTCCGTGCCTACCACATTCCACACACCAACGCTGACAAAATACAAGGCAAGTAAAACAAGAAATACTGGCATATTATGATAACGTTGCTTTCTGTTAACCAGGACAAAATAAATGCGTATGGGTTTAATCATACCTTTTGAATCAGTCAGGGTCCGAGCAGGAAACAAATCATACTAGCAAAGTGTGGTAAGAGTGGAACGTCCCTTCTATGAGCTGGGTAGAAGGAGAACAGCAGGCCGGCATGGTGTCTGAGAAGAGTTCTACATAACCCTTAGGCCTGAAGGAGCAATGGGGAAGGGGTGTTACTGGAACTTAGAGACAGAAGGGTACTTGAACAGAACTGACACCTTTGAAATCCTGTGGGATGGAGCCTGCAGAATGCACATGCCCCTTACTCTCTGCGCTCCCTGCTCTTCAAACCCATCTCTGCAGTCAGAGAGGGACCAGACTCACCAGTGGGACCCATACATCCCGGCCATGCACACTCAGGCGGCAGGGCAATGGGGGGAGAGTGGAGCACAGACCCACGCTCCACAGTGACTTTCTTCAGCATCCCTTTAACTCTTTGTTAACTATTCAGTCATCATTGGTTGGTTAAACAACACAAAACCATGATGAACAAGTGATTTTGAGTATATTTTTAAAACAGCACAGTAGTTTCTACTGAGATTCCTATGGCAAGGTGTCAGAGAAGCTATCGACATTTGTGCTGTTTATAGAAATTGGAAAATTAATGAAGCAAGAAGAAAATGATCAATTAGAACTTGCTTTGACTGTGTAAAACTTCTAATTTCAACCATATATATTAATTGCTTACCATTTATGCTTAATTACCACATAGCACAATAATGTGTATCATTAAACATGTGCCAAATTAACTTTACAATTCTAATTTTGCAATGTTAACTTTATGCTATTAGTTCAGTTCAAGTTTGGGCAGTTTTTATAGGTTTTGACTCATGGAGCATCTTCTTCCTTCTTTGAACTCAATGAAAATATTTGCTTCAATGGTATTCTGTCCGTTGGACAGAATTGTCCAATTCTGTCCATATTACTGATTATCTGCCCAATCATGTACTCTAAAAGACCTAGAAAAATGGAAAAAAAAAATTGTGGCACATCCTTCAGAAGTAATACAGGGTGGCCATAAAGTTTGTGTGCAATTTTAAACGGCACACTATTTTAAATTGCACATGAACTTTATGGCCATCCTGTATATAACTTAATTTAGTAGCACTTAGAGCAAAACTATAGCCCAGGATTGGGATATCAACTAATTCTAGCCATGTATGAAGCAGGGGAAAGCTCATGCCAGACCCTTTATAGCTCTTAAGTCATAGGACTCAGTATGCAGTGAACTGCCACCAGGAGGATCAGATGGGCAAGGAGTGTGCTATTTTTAGCAAATGTATCCTGATCACTAAGATGACATTCCATTTTTGCACTTGAACGAATACTTGATTATAGTGTAAAACTTGAGACAAGCTGACCTGCCACCAAATCACCAGTGATTAGCGTTATCAGGTTGTATTCATACTGTGTATTTGAATTTCCAATCATGATAAAAAGATCTTTGGGCTGAGTTTATGCATTTATTCTCTAATTTGTCATGAATTTTTCCTTTGCCTTGATAAATGGACAGTAGACATAATCCACAAATTCTAGATCCTTTAAATTGGTGGACAGAGCTAATGCCTGAAATATATCACAAGTCGGTCCAAAAAGGATCAGTTTAATTCTATCAGAAAAGCCATAGCTCAGCCCTGAGCCTAAGATTATAATTAAATTAAGTGCATGGTATGTATTTTAAAGAACTGATTTACTTAAAAGATATGTTCTCTTTGATTTAAGAAAACAGTGGAGTTATTTCAACGTACTTCTGGATAAGGACTTACATTCAGAAATTTAAAAGTATAAGCATGTGCTAGAATACAGGCTCTACTTCATGGACTTACAAAATATCTAGCACTCCAGGAATTTCACTGGGAATTCATCTTCTAAAGTCACAGGTACCTTCCCTGTTAATGTCTCATCACTGAGGGTCCTCACTGGTGACAAGAGGGGAGAATGGTGGCTTTACGTCCCAGTATACACCAAAGGGAAAACAGCATGCTGACACGGAGAAAGGGCAACTGTTCGCATCGTCCCTTCAGCCTTGTGTGCTGACGTGTCATCTGACCTTTGGTCAGTTCACTACTGTTGTACAGAGAGGACTGCTGAATTAATCACTGACATGTTCATGGACTTTAGCTGAACGTCTGTGGTAAAGAAACTATGGATCAAGACACACTATTTTTTTTAAAAGGTGAAGAACACCTACTATATTAACATTGAAATAATAAGTACAGCTACTCTACATTTTTTGCCTATGTTCTACCACATACTTAAATCTATCAGGCTAATTAATTCTTTGAACAACTATGAGGTAAACCGTATACCCACTACATGGATGAAGCAAGGAGATGCCTGGATAGATTATATGTGGGAGGTGGAGGCTAGATTGAGACTGAGCCTAATTCGAAAGCTCACGTCCTTTCACTCTTGCATAAGCCTTAGCAGTGCCTTCTCTGCAGTTAGTCATTTTGTTTCTCCATGGAGATTTCCCCCATTACCTTGTACAGATAAACCCACAGCTTATTCCTGACACAAAGCAGAATAGTCTTCCTAAAGCTGCAAGAAACAGACCAACAAAGCAGAAGTACTGTTGTGTATTGGAGCTTGGGCCAGAGACCTCTGAGCTGTGGTTAGTAGATTACAGCAGGAAAAAGTCACACTTTGGGGGTTAGAGATGATGACTAATATGTCTTCTTTTATCAGAGATGAGTTTAAAAATGTCAGAATGGCCAATGATCCAAGATTTCCAAGAAATCTGCTGGAAAAAAGAACTATTTTTTCCCTTAGCGTTTAAAATAATCCACATAAGTGCTCTGTAGCCCATCCTCTTGGGAGGACTGTCAGGAGTTAACAATTACAGAGCTCTCCTTTCCAGAGGCTCACTCTGGCACCTGCGCCTTAGATCCCATCCCTTGCAAATGCCTCAAGAATCTTGTTCCCACATGTTTTACCTTCATGTCTGGAATCTTCAGTTTCTTTTTCTTTCCTCTTTTTTTTTTTTTTTTTTCCTGCCTTCAAACTTCACCAGAAACCTTTAGTTTACTTGGCGGTCCCCTCAAGCTACTGTCTTATTTCTCTCATTTTCACTTTTGAGCTTTTTAAACAAGTGGTCTGTTTGCTGTCAACTCTGTTCGGTACAGCTTCCCTGCAGCTTTTGACACTCTCACTAGTACCCACCACACTTTCACAGACTGCAGTGACTTTCTGTTTGCCAGGAACACGGGACTTTTCTAGGTCCAGGTTCTCACCATCTCTCTGCCATGTTATTTTAACTGCTGCCGTCCTTCTTGGTCCCCTTTGTCAAGCTGCCTTTCCTTCCCCACGTCCCCACCTTTTTTATTTGTATTATTTTAGGTCTTTTTGGGAGGAGTGACAATGAATGTAATCTTTTTTTTTTTTAAACAGCTTTGTTCAGGCATAAATGACATAAGATAAGCTGAATGTATTTAACATATTTTGATGTTTTGATCTATTTGTATTCCCATGAAACCATCACTACAGTCAAGATAGCATATATGATCCGGTCACCCCCAAAGGTTTCCTCACAATCTTTCATAATCACTCTCTTTTCCCTCTCCCCAATCACCATCTGTTCCTAAAAAACCGTTAATTTGGTTTCTGTCACTATAGATTACTTTTCATTTTCTAAAAGTTTGATAAATGAAATAACACAGTATTCACTCTTTTTTTGGTCTAGATTGTTTTCACTCAGCATCATAATTTTGAGATTCATCATGCTGTTTCCTATACCAATAGTTCATTCCTTTCGTTGTTAAGAATTTATTTTATAAATCTAGTACAGTTTGTTCAAACTTTCTTTTTTTTTTTTGTAGAGACAGAGTCTCACTGTACCGCCCTTGGGTAGAGTGCCGTGGCGTCACACGGCTCACAGCAACCTCTAACTCCTGGGCTTACGCGATTCTCTTGTCTCAGCCTCCCGAGCAGCTGGGACTACAGGCGCCTGCCACAACGCCCGGCTAGTTTTTTTTTTTTTTTGCTGTTGTTGCAGTTTGGCCGGGGCTGGGTTTGAACCCGCCACCCTTGGCATATGGGGCCGGCGCCCTACTCGCTGAGCCACAAGTGCTGCCCCAAACTTTCATTTCTATCTTCTCTTGGACAGACTTTTCCACAACTTACAGTTTGGAGTTACTACATACAAATTTTCTACTAACATTTGTGTGCAAGCTTTCCTATAAAGATATGCTTCCTTTTCTGTTGGGGGGAATGCATACAGCAGTATATTTATCATTTAAAAAATTGCAAATGAATTTCCAAAATGGTGTACATCTTACATTTCCACCAGCAAATGGTCTGAGTGTTTCAGTCCTCCAGATCCTTGCTAACACTTGGTATGGCCAACATTTTATTTTATCTATTCTAATGTATGTATGGTAATATCTTAGTGAGGTTTTAATTTGCATATCCCTAATGACTAATGATGTTGACTATCTTTTCATATGCTGAGTTGTCATCTGTATATTGCTTTGTCAAAATTTCTTTAAATCTTTTTCTTTTTTAATTAGATTGTTAGATTGCGTTTGAGAGGTCTTTATTCTGGATACAAGACCATTGTCAAAATATAATTTTCAAATATTTTTCTCACAGTCTGTGACTTTCTTGTTAACAGTATCTTTCAAAAAAAGGTGTTTTTATTTTTTGTTGTTGTTTTCCCTGAGACAGACTGTTACTCTGTCATCTTGGGTAAAGTGCTGTGGCATCACTGTAGCTCACAGCAACCTCAAATTCCTGGGTTCAAGCAACCCTCTGGCCCCAGCCTACCAAGTATGTGGGACGACAGGCTTCTGACACTCTGTCACCAAATTCAGCTAGTTTTTCTTTTGTAGAGATGAGGTCTCAACTCTTGCTCAGGTTGGTCTCAAACTCCTGAGCTCAAGTAATCCACCTGCCTCAGCCTCCTAGAGTGCTAGGATTACAGACATGAGCCACTGTTCCCAGCCTCAAAAAAAAGTTTTTAATTTTGATTAAAATCATATTTATTTTTTTTCTTTGATAGAGCAAGTCCTTTGTGTTATATCTGAGAAATCTTTATCTACTTCCAAATTAAAAAAAAAAAAATTCTGTTTTTAGAAATTTTAGATTTGGGGACTTTACCTAACAATTGCAATCAGTGTAACCTGGCTTATTGTACCCTCAATGAATCCCCAACAATAAAAAAAAATAAAAAAATAAAAAATAAATAAATAAAAAAGAAATTTTAGATTTGGGCTTTATACTTAGGTCTGTGGTCCATTTTTAATTACCAATATCACAATCTTCGTAACTATAGCTTTATAACAAATCTCAAAATCAGGTAGTGTTAGCCATTCAACTTTGTTCCCCAAACCATGGTTATTTCTGGTTTTGATTTGAGCTTTCTCTCTAAACATGACTGGCCTTAGTGAACTCCATAAACTTTCTCACAATTCCCATAACCAATTTTATGGTATGGCTCTTTAAAAAAAAAAAAAAAAAGCAGAACCACTAGCTCCAGCTTCTCCTTTGAGTTCCAGGCCTAAAATACAAATAACTATCCTTCGAGACAGTATTTCTTCAAGCCCCAAACTCTTCTCAACTTCTACTCTGATACTGTGCATCAGTGTCCCTGCAAACTTCAGGATGTCAGCCCCACTATCATTCTTCTTTCTGTTGCCCAGACTTGAAACTTCATCTTTGATACATAAATCTTTCTTTCTTTTTCTGATCCAATAAATCACCATAGCCTGGCTATTTTCTTTTTCATTCAAAACATCTTTTCATGTATATTCCATTTCCCCATTCTTACTGTTATTAAAGTTCATATTGTCACTTTCTCATGCTTGAAGGGATGAGGGAAGGTCTAATTGACTATCCCACTTACAGACTTTCCCTGCTTCAAGCCATTTCTCAGATTTATCTTCCTAAAGCAAATTTATGCTCAAGTCACACTCAAGCTGAAAAGTTTTCCTTTCTAGGCTTGTTTCCCGCCCCCGCCCCCGCCCCCAGTCCTTCTTATAACTTTGTTTAATCTGTCCTGATCTCAAACTCCTCAGCTCAAGCCATCTACCTGCCTCTGTACTCTGTAATCCTCATTTGAACGTAATTCTGGCTATTTAAAAAAAATTTTAAATAGAGGGAAATTTTAAGTAACTCCTCTACTTAAACTGTACTTTTAGCATTTGTCAGTGTACTTAAAGGTACATCATCATTTGACACTGAATAATTTTGTTTTATTTAAACTTGTACCTTATCCAATAGGCGTTGAAGGACCTACTGTAGATTATAAATAAACAGAAACAAGGTTTAGTGAAAATGAATTGTCTCTACATCTCTCAGACAAGAAGTAGGTTAGTTCAACTAGTGTCCTATAGAAATGAAGGCAAATTCCTGTGACCATAGGCAACTAAAAGAGAACTTTCAGAAGTAATATATTATTACAGATTCCCCCGTCCTCGATTAAAAGTGCAACGAGATCATTACCCTTTAGGGCTTTTAGCCCTACTCAACAGTCATGGTAAAGTAGAATTTATCATAAATGAAATAAACTTTAAAAGTTCACTAGCCTAGGCTCGGCACTCGTAGCACAGTGGTTACAGCGCCGGCCATATGCACCAAGGGTAGCGAGTTCAAACCTGACCCAGGCCAGCTAAGCAACAATGACAACTGCAAGAAAAAAATAGCCAGACATTGTGGCGGGCACCTGTAGTCCCAGCTACTTGGGAGGCTGAGGCAAGAGAATTGCTTAAGCCCAAGAGTTTGAGGTTCCTGTGAGCTGTGATGTCACGGCACTCTACCGAGAGAGACATAGTGAGACCCTGTCTCCAAAAAAAAAAAAAAAAAAGTTTATTAGCCTATATTTTATAGAAGAGGTAATAAAAAATATTTTCTAATAAATACAAATCTTCTTTATATTTGAAAGCAAATTGTTTTGATAATAAAACAAAGCTTAGAACCTTATGTATAAATACAGAGAGACATGAAACTACAAAGTGTTTCTTCTCTTGCTTTCTACAAATGTGGTATTCTGAACATGAAATTACTAATATTAGGATAATTCCAGAGTTATGAGAAAATATTATAGTTTATTATCCTGGCATATAATTATTTCTTTAAAGGTAAGTATTTATCGTTTTCCCCCATGGGTACCTAAGCAACTGTCTTATATATGTTAAGCATGTTCTGTGTATTTACAAATTGAATCCCCAATATCGATCATATTGGCACAGTTAAACAATTGGCTTCAAAGTTTTCATTAGAGTCCTAATTTGCAAGAAGAAAATTAATAATGAAAAGAAGCAATAAAATTCCAGGATTCAATCTTTTCTAAGTTAAGAAAATAAAAAGGAAAGCCTGAGTCAAAGCAGGGTACCTATGAGATCATTTTCTAATGTCTAATGTAGACTCAGTTTTAAATGCTAAAAAGTAAACATTAAAAAAATATAGCTTGTATTAGTAGAATTACTTTCTTCCAAGGAGCTCTGTTTTTTGAAAAGACTCCCCTGTGTTCAAGGGCATGCGGGTTCAGGTCCATGAGTGTGTGTGGGGTAAAGGTGTCATAAACCAGAACATGGTGTTTTCAAAACCAGGCCCCTGAGCGGGCTCACACACAGTTCAACTTAACAACTGTCTCAAAATATAGCAGAATTGAGTTTCCTAGGATTCTCACCTGTTCAGAAGTAACATATTATTACAGATTCCCCCTTCCTTGATTAAAAGTGCAACAAGATCATTACCCTTTAGGGTTTTCAGCCCTAATCAACAGTCATGGTAAAGTAGAATTTATCATAAATGAAATAAACTTTAAAAGTTTACTAGCCTAGGCTAGTAATTGAGAATTACTAACTCAATTACTAGAATTGAGTTTCCTAGGATTCTCACAAATAGAAGGAAACTAGCTTATTTTTCTGTTTTCCCAAGTCATGTATGAGGAGTGAGGGTCAGAGAAGGCCAGCCTCACATAGCAAGCTAGTCTCAACCTTGTAGTTGGATTGCCTCACTGCTCAAGGGCTACATGGCATTAACTTTCACCTGCTCAGGGAAGAGATGGAAAGTGCAATGCTTTGTTTGGATGAAAACACAAGAATTCAGGTATCCAAACAAAACAGCTTAGATGAGAAAATGATTCAGCTTATTAGGATCTGGGCAGACAAATAGGAAATAAAGAAAGAAAAAACAAAACAAAAAGCTACAAAACCTACCATTTCTCAGAAAACTAAATTCCCTGTCTCCCTACCAACAAAAAAATTAATCCGAAAATTTTGATTTTTAAGAAAAGATATGTGTGGTGGTATAGAGTAGAAAAGAGTAAAAGTTACAAAAGAGAGATTTAGAATATATATCAAATTACATGTAATGCATGTAATCTGATTTCTGATAACTTTGGAAAGATATTTTGAACATGAAAAGATTTGAACCAACTTTAAAAGGAATGGAGAGGGACATGAGAGACTGAACTTGTCCATTTAAGCATGTTTTTCCCCTAGTCCTCACTGCTCATCTGAAAACAAGAAGTAGAGCAGGTCAGGAAAGGGGTTATGGTTAACACTGCAAGATGAAAGATAAGCAGCCAGGCAGTTAGAAGCCAAGGCATTTTATCTAGAAGAGCAGGTCTGGCCTTGTTTCCATCTTGATAAGAATTAGATTGGAGAGCTTGTTTGTCTATAGACTAGGATGGGGTGGGAGGGGGCAGGGCTGAAGAAAGGGGACAGAGACGTGGGGGTGAGGGCTGAGTTATGGAGTTGTGGCAAACCGCTAATGTAGTGATAATTCCCTCTTTTGTGTTCTGAGTCTACCTGAACTTTGAAATTACTAGACTGGTCTTTTTAAATAACATGGCTGTGTTTCTTTCAAATGTGAAGACTTAAATATCTAGAAAGTTTAGGTAACCTGAATAGGTTTATTATCCCAGTTTAAAGTTTTAAGACAAAGGCTAAGTGGTTGGGCCACTGACTTAGAATTTAAACTAAATGACCTTTCAATTTAAGTGCTCTTCAAATGGTATTTTATCTTTATTCTGAAGCCTATGCACCATATATAGTACCCTCTGACTTGTGCTTGAAAGTCATATTTTCAAGGTTGTTTTTTTTAAACAGATTTCTACTTTCATAATGTTCTGATCTGACAATATAACTAGTTCAGAAGTAGCGTTTTTTATATAATTATTAAAATTTGCAAAATTCTATGGTCACCAGGTTTTGTTCTGATTAGAGCCCCAACAGCAAAAATAACAGGTTTTCCTGGGTTTGCTATTTGCTATTACTTTTAGAATTTCAGCCCATAATAGAACTAAGAAGTCAGAAATTCAAAATGAAAAGGGTCATCTTTTTTTTTTTAATACAGCTTTATAATTATTTGTGACTAATGAAAATCATTCTTAATTGTAGTGGGTTTAAGTAGAGTTTATTGAATATGTAAGATGATTAGCATAAGACAAAGCATTATAGATAGGATGGATGTTATCCATGGAGCATGGTTATCCCATGGTTTAAAATCCGTACTATATGAGAGAGAAACCAGAACATTTTTAGCCCAAATGATTAGATACTAAAACAAGTTTGTACAAGTGACAGGTGTGAAGACAGCATCTTAAAAGAATGTATTCTTACTTATCTTGGCTACTTTACAGATTGTCTGGCACCTTGAGTCTTATCTTCTTGTGGTCCTGAGGCAGTCCTTTAGATAATCATCTCCGGACACTGCCCTGACCACTAGGGGCAGTGTCTAGAATGCTCTACAAGGATAATTCTCTTTCCCAGTGCTCCTCAATTTTAACTTTTCTTCTCTTACCTCATTGGCTACTCAGACATAAGCAACTACCTAGACATAAGCATGTTAATATCATTCTAAAAACTGTCTTGCATATCTAATACCTACATATTGTTTATTAGGGAATCACATAGGGAATCACTTTATTCATAGGATTTTTTTCTAATTAACAATACATTAATGTCTTTACATATCATAAAATAGTCAACAACATAATTCTTTACACTTGCATAATATCACAGTGCATGAATATATTAAGTTTTTTTATCAACCTTACTATTGTGTGTTTTTATTATTGTATCTTTATTAATTCAGCAAACACTCTTACTATATGCTAGGCACTATTATAGTATCTACCCACTTAATTCTTGTAAAACCTGATTAGATCATGTAAGTACTACACGTCTACTTAACTGCACAAAAACAAATGCTGCGGAGGGTGCAGAGAAAAGGGAACTCTTGTGTACTGTTGGTGGCAATGTAAATTAGTACAGGCATTATGGAAAACAGTACGGAAGTTCCTCAAAACAGTAAAACTAAAAATACCATATGATTCAGCAATCCCAATGCTGGGTATACATCCAAAAAAAGAAAGGAAGAAAATCAGTATGTTGAAGTTGAAGAGCTATCTGGACCCCTGCATTTATTGCAGTACTACTCACAGTAACCAAGGAATCAACCTCAGTGTCTGCCAATGGATAAATGCATGAAGAAAATGTAGTATACATGGATTAGTCTTCAGCCATAAGAAAGAATGAAGTCCCGTCATATGCTGTACAGATGAGTCTGGAGGACATTATGTTAAATGAAATAATCCAAGTACAGAAAGACAAATATTGCATTCTTACTTCTGTGTGAAAGCTAAAAAAGTTGATCTTGGGGAGGGAGAGGGTGATTGGTGGTTACCAGAGACTGGTAGCGAGATAGTGTGTACAAACATGAGTTAGAAGAAAAAAGCTCTAGTGCTCGATAGCACAGTAGGGTAGCTATAGTTATCAATTTACTGCATATTTTAAAGTAGCTAGAAGAGAAAATCGAGAAAGAATGTTGCCGGTGCAAAGAAACGATAAATATGAGAGATGATGGATATTCCAATTATCCTGACTTTATCATTACACCATGTGTACACATCTATCACAATATCACATATTCCCATGAAAATATACAATGATCATGTGCCAATAAAAAAGCCTATTAGTCTATAACAACCTTATTAATAATAGTAATCCTTTTACTGCTTTTATTGGACAGATAAAGAAACTGAGGCACATGAGAAGTCATTTCCCACGCCAGCAGAGCTAGTAAGTGGCAGAAGGGAAACCCCAGCTCAGCCTGGCTCCAGAGTGAGCGCTCCTAACTGCTGGAAAGTGGGTAACATCAGAAACAATGTTGCAATGAATGTCCTCATTTCTTATTGTTGCCTTAGAAAAATACCCGGAATGAAAATGCTGACTTTTTGAATGCTCTAGCCATTACCCTTCAAAAGGCTTATATTTTTCTTTTTCATGAACTGCAATTACCAGACCTTAGACAGTACTGGGTGTTGTAATTTAAACTATAATCTCATACTGTTTTAATTTATATTTCTCATTCATAGCCCTCTTTCTCTAGTGGACGTTTGTCAGTCTCTGTCTTCCCTGACAATTCCGTGTGTGTGGGGCATGATACTTGCTCACTCCCTTCTCTGGCCACCCTCTCCTGCTCTGGTGTGATATCGCCCTCCACTACTTCCCTCTAACTTGCATTCGCATTCCTCCCTGCTCTCTCCCCGAGACTTCCCTCTGACCTCCTTTTTAATTTTGGTGTTTCTTAGCTCTCCACTTGATCCTCTCCCCATGTGCCAGTCTCCCTGGGAAATCTCAGACGTTCCCATGACTTTAGCCACACTTTAAATGCTAATACCTCATAAATCTTTATCTCCTCCTAGACATCTCCCCTAAATTCTGAACTAATATATGTAACTGTCTATTAGACATCTTTACCAGGGATATACTTCAGGCTCTACAAAACAGAACATGTTTAAAATTGAACTCACCATTTCTCTCTTAATCCTGACCTTCATTTTCTATTATCCATCTGAATTTGATTTTACCATCACACAACCAAACACCAATGT
Source organism: Nycticebus coucang (assembly GCF_027406575.1). Classification (NCBI taxonomy): domain Eukaryota; kingdom Metazoa; phylum Chordata; class Mammalia; order Primates; family Lorisidae; genus Nycticebus; species Nycticebus coucang. The sequence goes on from NC_069786.1 coordinate 110,266,173, forward strand.
GAGAGTCATTCTAGATTTGGGTTATGATGGATAACCAACAGTTTTGAATCTGGAAACTCTGAGTTTGAACTTCAGCTGTGCTATTTAAAATCTGGATGACCTTGGGAAACTTGCTTAATCTCTCTAAACTTAATTGTCTATAAAATGGGAATAAAAGCCCTCCTTTGTTAGGCGGTTGAGAAGGTAAAATGGGATGATGTGTGTTAAACAGTACATGCTTTCTGTAGTGTGTTTGACACACCAAAAACATTCGATGAAAGAGTACTGCTCCTGGAGACGATGTCTCACCTCTCACATGTCATCAGTTTCTGAATCTGGTTATTTCTAATTCCGTAACATCACTGCAATAATCCTTTCTTTCTTTACTATCCCTCCTAATAACACCTAATTAGGGTCTTGTCATCTGTGCTTCCCTGGTTGCTGTTTTTCTCTAACTCAATGCTTATCAACCATTTTCCCCCTGATACCCACTCATAGAATGGATAAAGTTCTCATATGTGACTAATTCCCCCAGGCTTACGCCATCTCAAGTATTATTCCAGGTGTTCAGCAGTAACTCCACCTCCTTCTTTGTCATTCCACTACAAAATATGCTGGGATAAAACTACAACTTTTTCAATTTTGTAGAAATTTGGGTACTGCATTTTAGGTGCAAAATGCTGTCAGCATAGCTGTGTGCCACTTATACCAAGGCTGACAAGCTCTGTGTTAACCAGCTTCCTCCACGAATTCTCTCGCCCCACGCTGATTCTATCCTGCACACCACGGTCAAAGTGAGCTCGTTCCTATCACACAGAGTTTACTATATGCCCTATGTTTCCTACGAGACAAAATTCCACCCAGGCTAGCTTGGCATGCAAGGGCTTCCAGACCTGCCTTTTTCAGCTTTTTCAGGCTTTTCTCTTCCTGTGCTCCACTTTGCAAGTGACCTTGTAAACAACAAAATAATAGCATTTTCCATGTCTTCTTCCTCATCTCCCTTTTGCTAGTTCTCCTACCGTAGTCAGGCTGAGTAGTCATACACTCCTCTGAACGTGCTCTCAATCCTGGGCACCCGCCCCCCAGATACTGCAAAGCCACCGGGCACTTTACCCTTAGCAGCAGCGAACATTCTCACTGTACCCGTTCCTCCTAATGCTTTGGCTGTTTCTTTGTTAATCTTCTTTTTGACTATTTTTCTCACATTCATAGTCTGATATTTTGCCCTAGGGACTCTTTCCTCAGCAATTTTCTTTTCTTCTCTTCTTGTTATGTTAGCCTAACTCTTTTTGAGAGATTTGCTCTGCTCTTTATGATTTCAATTACTATCTATGTGCAGATGCCAAACGATCCTCTGGTTTGAAGATTTATCTCTTTCTTGAACTTTCTATATATAATTCTTCATAATGGTTTTGTGAGTGATGTAACCACAGTGTTTCCATTCCCCACACTTCCCAAACCAGCCTCTTTTTCATTCAAGCTGCACACTTGTATATATGGTACCATCTATCCAATGTCTGAAGTCAGCCTCCAGGAATCTGTGCTGGGCCTCCCCCTCTGTTTCTGATCCCTGTGTTTCAACCAGTTACCATATCTTTTTTTTTCTTTTTTGAGACAGAGTCTCACTTTACTGCCCTTGGTAGAGTGTCGTGGCATCACACTGCTCACAGCAACCTCCAGCTCCTGGGCCTAGGCGATTCTCTTGCCTCAGCCTCCCAAGCAGCCATGACTACAGGCACCCGCCACAACACCCGGCTATTTTTTTGTTGCAGCTTGGCTGGGGCCGGGCTTGAACCCGCCACCCTTGGAATATGGGGCCGGCGCCCTACTCACTGAGCCACAGTTACCATATCTTGACTACACATATATCTCATAAACATGTGTGAAATCCGTTACTTGCCCATAATCCCCTTGCAACCGTCTTGCTCTGGGTTGCCATCATCTTACTTAGATTAATCTCTGGACTCCAGTGTTTTCCTCACTAATCCATCCTGCTCTATATGTAACTAGTTACCTTTCTTCAAATTCGGTAATATAACCGGGACTTAAAACTCTTCAAGATAAAGTTCAAAAACGTAGGATTTAGAAGGCTTTCTAAGGTCTGTGTGTGCTCACCCTCCCCACCTGGCAGCACAGAAGACTCATCGTACCTCCCACTGTAGGGCCCAGTTACACCGAGCTGTTTACAGCTCCTTTTGTGTCTCTTCTGATCTCTGTTTTGCTAGAATATAATGTTTTCCTCTCCTTATTCCTTTCCTTTTCCTGACTCACTCCTACTCCAGAATTCCTATTCTCTAGAATTAATCATGTCTTCCTTGGACATGAATGATAGGCTGGAACTATAGATTTCCACGGTCCCAGTACTCTCCATATAATAATATATATTATTTATTTAATAAAAGCCTTCCTAGCCCATATGCTTGCAAATAGACTCAAAGCTAAGAACTATAAAACATTTATATTTCACAAACATTTATTTTAACCTAATGCATTACAGGCACAATCATTCACCAATTTTATGTAGGTATACGGCCTTTAATTTGGATAAGTATCCCTTGATGAAAGATCCGTGCAATCTTTCTTTGCCATAGTGTACCACTCACAATTTCTAGCATCATTTTTTTTTTTTTAAGTGGAGTGAAAACTTAAAGACATCCGCAAATAAATTTAATTGTGGAATTTTCTGGATTATTAAGACTTTTTTTTCCAATCATTTTCTCCTTGTAGGTTCTCTGCCTAATTTGAGAGAAAATATTTTAGCAATTTACCTTTATTAAGTCTGTCCAAAACGTTCAAGTTAATTTTCAAAGAAGTAATCCTTCAGATATTTAATTTCATTGAAAAAAGTAATCAATGTTTAATCTTCTGCATGGTTACAATAATAAGTCAAAGAGCCTAAATAGTTTGGGAATAAACCCAACTAATTCTTGGCAAGAATGCAGTTGAACCAATGAGAAGAGTGCATAGCCTTATTGGAGGGGATCACCTACCGGCTGTGAGCTTTCAATGAGTTCTGGATATTAATCAGTTTGTTTTGCAAAGGAAATTGATGATATTGGTTAAATTGTCAAGTCAGTTAAAGGGAGGTCTGTGAGGAGCAGTTCTGTTAATATAATTGTCTGTCTTTCACAGAGACTGTAGGTGCTGTGTGAACAGGAGAAATATGCATGTCTTGAAAGGAACCATCTCTTCTTTTATTCACCACTAGATTCATGATCATGTGCTGGGCATATAATAAACATGCACTTAAGGAATAAAGAAATGAGTAGATGAATAAACTAAAAACTATCTAGAATGCCTATTCCTCATTCTCTGTTCTTCCTCAACTGTGGTTGAAGTGTCAACAGCTTATTATAGTCTAACTTTCCTTACTTTGAACGATTTCTCTATCCTCCCACCTAAAATATATAATTCCCCTTTCTCTGCCTCCATTGTATTCTGCACTCACTTTGAACATACTACTTCAAAATATTCTTACTGATGTTTGTTTTTGTTTCTATTTCCCTTTAATCCATCACATACCTCTTGAAAGCAAGAAATTGTTTTTATTTTTATAGCTTGTGTTTATAGTTGTATGTAAATAGCATATGCTGTTCATATATAAAATTGCTCTATATATATAACTAAATTTTATATATACAATAATTGAAAAGTAGATGAATAAAATAGCTCTGCCACAAAGATATTTTTGACACCACTTCAGATAAGAAAACTGAGGTTGGAAAGATTAAATAGCTTAAGGAATGTTAACAAAGCAATGACCGGAGATCTTGTTGGTCTGTGTACTTCCACACTCATGCTCTCTTCTGACTGTTTATGTCTCCTCCAATCAGCTAGTAAGATAAAACCTCTCCTAGACATAAAAGCAAAGCACAACCTGGCCCAACCAATTCTTTTTACCTGCCACCTGCTTGTCAATATTAATATTGTCTTTGCTTGATTTTTAAAAATAGAATCATAGATGAACATTAAATAAGAGGGGCAGGAACTAGAATGCTTAGGAAAAAGGATATAAACCTGAGCAATAAGGAAGATGATGTGGTCTGATGCAGAAGTATGTGTAAATTGAGGTGGGAAAGAGATTATAAGGCAAACCAGACTCAAGGATGCAGATCTATTCTATGGCATTATTTAACGCATGGAGTGAGAACATTTGTATGAATTATCCACGCCATTGTTCCCCTCCTATTTCTCCATGTGGTTTGGGGAGACTTCCTGGAGTAGATTGATTCCAAGTGTATCTTGAATTGTAGGGAAAATATACCTTAGTGTTTGCAAAAAGAGATCTCATGTGTGGTCTGAAAGGCCAGTGCAAGTAAAGCCAACCAAATCAAATAAAACATGCAAATCCTGAAAACAAACAGGAGGAAGAAGTTGCCATTGTAATATTATAGTGGACAGTAGAGACACTCCATAGAATCATAAGAAGAGATAACATTGTTAAGTCATAAAAAGAACATCTTTTTATTAATCATTTTCCTGCTCTTCCAAGTCCATAATACCATGGAACATAGTGTTCATTTTTTATTTCATCAAAATTAGACTTGCATAATATTCATCTCAGTTCTTCAGATACAATAACTTGTGCATCTTAACTCTCAAAGTAGTAGTAACTTCATATTTTAGAAAATTCAGACCAAAAGAAATTCTCCAATTTTATAACTATTTCTGTTCCTGATGTTCTTTCCATATATGGAATAATCTGTATGTTCAACTACTTTTTTAATTAATTCTCTTCCATATCATCTCATTAAAACACAGCCAAGGGCTGGTCACAGTGGTTCATGCCTATAGTCCCAGCACTCTGAGAGGCTGAGGCAGATGGATTGCTGGAGTCCAGGAGTTTGAGACCAGCCTGAGCAAGAGGGAGAGCCCGCCTCTACAAAAAATAGAAAAAAATTAGCTGGGCATTTGTCCCAGCTACTGAGGAGGTTGAGGTGGGAGGATTGCTTGAACACATGACTTTGAGGTTGCAGGGAACTATTACGATGCCACTACAATTTAGCGGAGACAATAGAATGAGACCCTTGTCTCAAAAAAAACATTATCCTTCTTACTTCTACTCATTTTTGTTTTATCTGGCAAATATATAAGGTCCTGTGGCTTTCTTCAATATCATTATCTCTATAACATCATGTCGCTCTTTCTCTCTTTCTCTTTTTTTACTATTTGTAAATTCTCTTACAAGCAGGTTGGGGCAGTGGTCTTCTTAACTTCTGCACTATCAACTCACTTCAATCACTACCACAAACTTACTTTCCCCTAAAACCAAATTGGCTATTTTTACTGAAAAATACATATGAACATAGAAAAACAAAGAATAATCATGATTACAATAATGTTTAACAAATAATTAGCAATAATATAATATGTCAATTATGCTTTATAATAATATAACCTACAATTCTTTATAGTAGCTGTAAATCTAATTTCAATATACTTGCATATTTTATGTTTGAGTCCTTGGTCCATACTTGTTAACTCCATAGCTTTAGGCAAGCCACTATATAATAGTAACTCTCTTGTTATTCCATCTAGAAAGTGGGCTGACAATGGCATTCACATCATAGGACTGTTTTGAAGGTGAAATAACTAAAACATGGAAATCATCATAGTACTTACGCATGACATGGACTCAATAAAAGGTAGCTGTTGTCATTAATTTTAACAGAAGATTCTTATTCTTATTCTTTTTTTGATACAGAGTCTCACTTTGTTGCCCTGATAGAGTGCCATGGCATCACAGCTCATAGCAACCTCAAGCTCTTGGGCTTCACTGATTCTCTTGCCTCAGTCTCTCAAGTAGCTGGGACTACAGGCGCCCGCCCCAATGCCCACCTATTTTTTGGTTGCAGTTGTCATTGTTGTTTAGCTGGCCCAGGCCAGATTCAAACCCACCAGCCTCGGTGTTGTGGCCAGAGCCCTGCCCACTGTGCTTCAGGCACCACCTCCCACAAGATTATTGATATAGTTGAGTTTAATGACTAAGATAGATCAGAGAGCTAAGCCCCTGAAATGAAGGAAGTCCAAACTGAGATGTGCTATAAACATAAAATGCACCCTGTATTTCAGAGACTCAGTATGAAAAACAAAGAAGGTATGTTTCTAATAAGTTCATACATGTTGAGATGATAAATAGGATTAAATTAACTATATTAAAATTTCATTTGATTTTAATATTTTTAATTTGGCTACTAGAACAAATTTTAATTATACATGTAGATTGCACTGTGGTACATATTGTATTTCTATTGCATAGCTGTAGATGACAATCACACAATCATGCATGGGGTTAGGTTTACTTATCAGTCTTGTCATAAACTTTCTCTCATGTGAAATGTTGTGACCTATAATGAACTTGTAATATATGTACTATATATGTACTACTATGTACTATATAATTTAAATATTTTGAAATCTTTAATTATATGACATATAGGAGATATTCTCTTAGGATTATAAATTTTTACATGATCTAATTTATATAGATAAAATATACTATATTAAAATGTTTCCTTTTACATAATATTTACAAGATGCTCTCTTTATGTAGTCTATAAAGATAATGAAGATATACTTCGACATCATAAATTTATATGCCCCATTAATTTATATGCGTGTGGGTAACTGAACACCTGCATGATAATGAATGGGAAAACTTGTTTTTACTCTAAAGCATGCAGGTTACCAGAAAATCATTAATAGGAATGAGGTTAAAAAGTGGTCCCGGAGAAGTCTACATAATAAAGGAGATTGTCCAAAAGCTGTGTGAGGGTATAGGGTTGTTCTATAACCACACATCCTGTGTTTTACTGTGATCTTGAGCATCATTTGACTATGATGAAACCCCAGTCTCCAATCGTATGATTAACTAGTTGTAAAGAATGAAGGCTTACATAAATAAATTCACCAAAAGACTCATGAGATTCTCAGTTTCCATCTCTGTAAATTGAGATGATCATCAACAACCCCCAGCTCAAAAGAAAATAATGATGCATGAGATGGTCAAATAAGTAACCACAAACATATACAAAGCACCTACTTTTTACCTTTGCCACATGTATAAAACAGAATGATTCCTAAATATTCATCTACCCTACATGTCACAAAGAAAAATAAGAAACTGCTCAAACATTTTGAGGAGAGGAGAGGAGAGACATTCTCTTCTCTGCTCAAAACAAAAAATAAGAAACTACTCAAACATTCATGAGAGGAGAGACACATATGGCTGGATTCCCTTGACCTGTTGAGGGACAGAGGGTCTCTCTGGGACAGGGCCTTAAGCCCATATCTCTCTCCTGATAGTAACGTGGTAACTCTGATTTCCCACTAGACATTTCCACTTGGATGTTATACAGTTATATATATCACAATCAACATGTTCCACACACTTGTCATCTTTCTAACCCTTGAATCTATCTCTCCCTGTGTTTTTAATGTCAGCAAGCACATTAATTCCTTAAACTTTAGATTATTTTTCTAGTGGATACTATAACAGGAACCAATTATACAGAAAGGAAGAGAGAGAAAGAAATGGAAAGAAATTATGATTTCTGCAATTTTCAAAGTAAACTCAAATTTTAATTTTGGGAATTAAATCATCTGCACATTTCATCCTCTTAAATTCTTATCCTGTAGGCTAATTCTGTGGATATTTGCTTAAATTTCTCCAAGGACACAAAATGAACTCCTGAAAAATCTCAGAATAATAATGTTCACTGGGAAAGAAACCTAGAATGATAATCTCTACTTGATTTTGATTTCTCTAGTACGATTTACCAAGTAACTTTTTTAGGAATCTTAAAAGAAAAGAAGAAAAACACATACATCTTCAAAGGCTAACACTGTACTCTCTACACCTTGAATCTAGCTTTAAATTTAAGTTAAAATTAAGTTGACATTAGATTTAAATTTACATTTTAAAATATATATATATTCTTTTACAACTTCTACAGACTGTTTAGTATTACTCAATAAACGATGAGGATATTCTTCACACTTAGATCCATTATAGGCTTATGTTATTTACAGTAAAATATCCACAGTCCTTGCTGTGTCATGAAAGGTGTTACTACATATAAATCAGGTCTGCTTTGTGATAAATGAGGTGAGGTAAGTCACTCACTCTTACTGTCATTCAGATGGCCAATGAAGTGCCTGTCCTTGTTTCTCCAAATTAGTTTTATTATGGAGTTCTGTCACAACAGTCTAGACAAGTGGAATGAATTAGATGTAATGGATCAAAACAAATTTAGAAGAGTAAAACAGGCACTGGGTCAATTATCCCAAGACTATTGTATTTGTAACTTGAACAGTCTCAAAATATTAAAAATACATCTTTAAAAAAAGTAGACAAAGGCTTTGTTTTTGAGAAATACAGGGTTATTTATAATCCAGCTTACAGAGAACTAAAGAACAACCAGTAGATAAATAGAAATCAGAGAGTTTATGGATTTAAAATGTAATAAGTGAATAAATTATGCTAGTTGGACCCTAACCCTGTAATGGTACATTATTATAGGTGACACTCACTGTTCAGGGGCAGCCTGACAGACTGTCATTACTGACACAAGATACTTGGGTAAACCAAGCTACCAGAGGACACTAGTATTTCCCAAAGTGACTTATAAACCTCTATGTGATGACTAATAATTATACACACATTGGAAAGGTGGATGGCGAGAACTACCAATGTTTATGTGAACCACATGATCATAGAAAGGAAAACACATACCCCTCATTATGTTGTTAATTTCTGGGGTTTCTTAAGTGTTTTCTTTTTCTTTTCTTTGTTATTATTTTTTAAACTGAGCTGACCATGTCCTGTTTTTTATATTCTGTGAGTCAGATACAGGAGTACCTGTATGACACATGTAACTAACACAGGCAGACAGAGTATCCTAACATACTTAGGACAGATTAGTCATTAATAAGAATCATTAAAATAATCTACATCAATGGAATGATAGGTTAGTAAACTTTTATATAGCCCCACAGTCATTAGACCATATCTACCTCTTTAGAGGTAAGTTTTTAAGTTTTCTATAGAGTAGAAAATATGAACCAGGAGATAAATTAAGAAGAATTCAAAATACATTAGCATAAATGGTCAATTATTAAAGCTGAGATAAATCACATTGAGTATGGTGGCCAATACTTCATAGAAAGTCGAACATTTTTGTCATGTTTATCAGCATAGTATAACTTAAATTGCTGTTATTGCATGTTTGTTTTAGAATTTCAACTAAAAACTAAAAAGCATAAAGGGTATTAATGTAGAGTTCATCTTTTATTTCAAAAGATTTAGGAATGACCCACTTTATATCTTAAAGATCCATGGAAGCTACCTGAATTCTTCAAGGAGAATTAGGAACAAATTCTTCTCTTTATTCTCGCCTGCAGCAGTTTCTCTTATGCTTGTTATGTGATCAAGTGATCACTTTCTTAGCTGTAATCAGACTTATCAAGACATTAAAGAAGCAAGCAAGATGACTCTGGGCTTACACTTGTAGCTTGGAAAATGTATCTGTGTTATGGTATAGCCAAACTATCATTTGTTAGGATGACTAAAACGTAATTTGGCTAAGAGTCTGGAAAAACATGAGTCACATTCTGTCCCAGTTTTTCCCCCTTTGACTGTTATCAAATGATAGTAACATATACTCACATTACAACCTGATGCAAATAAACAATAAACAGTGAAGGAAGGTGGGGTAGGGCGGAGAGACAAAGAATAGACTGTCTGAAGGCCAAAACATTAGGTTACTTACTTACACATTAGAAGGAAGACTGGGAGAACATCACAGTCGGGGTAACTACAGCAACTGTTCCTTGAAGACTGGGAAACTTGTCAGGTCAAAACCAAAGATTCCAAGTGGTAGTACGTGTTTCAGTCCTACGGGCGGACAATATGAGAGAGGAACTTAAGGTAACTATGTCATTCACTTGAAAATGAATAGTTGGGATTGATGTTTTAGGTGATAGAATTAACAGCAAAGAGATAAATTAGTACATAGGTTTTAGCACCTAAGAAGAACAAGCACAATTTTCAGGCTGCTCACTGAAACTGAAAGGTAAATGACAACTGAAAACACCAGGGTACCATCGCCAGAGCTTCCAGTACTGATAAATCCATGTATTCATGATGAGTTGGCTCAAGGATTTTAAATGGAGAGGATCCAAAAAACAAATTATAAATACTGGAAATTACATTCTGCAATGAAAGTAAAAAATACAGGGATATGGATAGAGTGATTTAGAAAAAGGCAAAGAATTCCATCGACTGTGAAGAAAATTTAGTAATCAATAAAAACCCCACACTTATTAAGTAGAAATGGGGTCTTTAGAAGAGCACATTAGGATAATTTGTCCATTTTTAAAATTTTTGCAGTGAAATTTTAATTTCATGTAACTTTGGCCCTGCTACCTAAAACTGTATTTCTTAGCCCTCCTGACTGTTCATTTTGGGATAACTCTGTTCAAAAATTAGAAAAAGCAAAGCTTTACTTTTAAAGTATGCCTGCTGATTTTTCTTCCCCTCTATTAATAATGTTTATCTATCAAATGCTGAATAGATGGGTTTAGAAATAAAAACCTGAGCTAAGTATATCTGGAATTAGAGTTCAGTTTTAGCTTTTTCACTGATTTGGGGTGTTTATAAACAAAATCATAAACAATCTGAACCTGTTTCCTTGCCCACAAAGTGAAGATAAAATATCAGATACCCTATATTCCGTAGGAGCAATGTGACAGTGAATTAGATGGAGCCAAGAACAATTGTGCTCATTTGTAAAGGACTCATAAAAAAGGACATGGTATATATTCTGATTTTGTTAAATTGCTCATATTGAAAGAGATTGTATATTTTAGAGTAATCAGAACTGTGACAGGGTCAAGGATGATAAAATAGATAGAAAATGGTAAAACATTATGTAGAGAAGAGATGGGGGAAAAAGTTGATGTAGAGAAAGGTGAGAAGGAAGGAGAGAAAGGAGACAGAAAGAAATGTAGGTAAATAATATAATAAGAAAAACATGGGAAGGGAAAAAGAAAAAAAAAGATGATGATGGCACTGGACTGGGTTATTCTTTTTCCAATGTATAACATCCATTTTTATTACTCTAATAGCCAAATGCTCTGGGTAACCTCAACTCTACTTTTGAGTAAGAAGTATTTGAGTTGGAGATTACATTACGTAATGTTTTCTCAACATTTGGTGTTGGCCGAAGTCTTTTAAGCTTTTATGTGCACCAGAGTGCCGTCTTGTTTGGGCTGAGGGCACTGTTGCTGCTCCTCTTAGTTCAATTCTCAATGAAGGGGTTTCCCTCCGCACTCCTAGTGAAGGGAGTTGATTCGGATCCCAATCCCCATCTATTGGGGGGTGGTGGGATGACAACAGGGTGACACCTCTTTCTTTAGTCAAAGGCTTACCTACGGCCCACTGAAGCCCCACACAAACCTTACCTTACCTCCTTTTGTACCTTTTGCTTTTTGGAGCACTTAAAAATCTTGCTTCTTCACAGATGATCCAATTGATTTGATGAGCGGGTTCATACAGCTCTTCTAGGGGTTTCTAGAACAAACAATTCAACACCAGTATGGGCAGTATCTATTTTTTACTGTTTTGAGGAATTTGTTCTTTGCCTGATAAATTTCAGGTTAGAAACAGTCTGATCCCAGACATAGTCTAGGATCATACAGTAGCAGTCAGGACAAGAAAAAAGCTAACACTTTATCCTGTCAATTTCCCCCCGTGCTTTATAGAGACATTTTTCTTGGGTATTGTGCCAAACAAGAGAAATGCACCAAAATTCAACTTTACCAGTTGTAATCCTTGTTGGAACCACTAGTGAGAAGTCAGAAAATCACACTAGAAACTTTCAATAGGGCTTATTAACCAAAAATGGGCTTATTAACCAAAAATGGGGTTTTCTTGAAGTTTAATGGGTCTGTCTTCTAATCCTCTAATAGCAGGCGGTGAAATTTCTAAAATGCTACATGAAATCCTTTCACCATGTGGCTTACACCCCAAGAATAGAACTTTGGCTTGAACATATTGACAAAGTCTTACAATCCTATCAAGATTTCAATTATTCATCATTTCTCTGAGGTATTGCAATGGAAAAGTCAAGAGCATATACCATATTTAAATTTTTTTTTCATTTGGGTCTTTTTGATACCATAAACAAGAAAAGATACCATGAAAAGGAGAATTTGATATTCCTCCTGATCCTGAAGGGAACCTTCATAATAATACTAGATGGGAATTTGGTAAATTCATCCTTTTTGCTTTGGTATTTCCCTTTTTTTGCATTGCCCCCTATGCAAAATTGGGTTAGTATCTAGTATTATGATACAGTTGAGGAAGGAAAATTTCATTTGAATTTGTAGTATTTTTTATTCTGTGATGTTTGGAAGTGAAATCATGGTGGAATGTGATAAATATCCATGAAATTCTATAAATACGTAGCAATGAAGGAAAACTAATAGCTATCTCAAATATGATGGCCTTTAAATTGGCATGAGGGCTAAGTGAACAGCTAAACTCAAAAATGAGTTTGCAATCATATGTGCCCTTTTACAACTCTGGTTCTGAAGATGTTTATAACAAAACAAACTTCTCATCCACTTTTAGTACTCTAATAACCAAATGCCCTGGGTCACCTCAATTATACTTCTGAACAGGGAATATTAGAGTTGGAGACTCTTATGTTTTACATAAGTGGTGTTGGCTGAAGTCTTTTAAGCTTTTATGTCCACCAAACCAGAATCCATCCTCGCTTCTGTTTGGGACCACAGCATTGATATAAAAGGAGCTCTGTTGCAAAAGATGAACATTCATGAAATCTGAGAGATGAGAAGTTTGTGGTTCCTGTAGTGATAGTAAAACATGAAGAACCAGTAGCTAAGCTTTTGCCAATGTGATCAAACAGTCTCTATGACTTAATCCTTAGTTTTATGCTTGTCTGACTTCCAGGAAATGCTGGTTCACTTGGTGGATCACTTGGGCCACCGTGTACTTCACTGAGCACTTTGACAAGTCATAATTTTCTTTCCTCAGGTCTTTCTTTTTTCTTCTATGAAAAGGGGATAGGCTTGGACATATATTCCTTATATTTGTTTCAAAGGGAAAAAAGGGGTACATATGAAAACTGTCTGAAGGGCAAAGTTCTCATCTTTAACAAATCATGGAGTTTTTTATTCTCTGCTCTGGCAGGGTACACAGTAACGATGATGATGGGCTATTAACTGAGATGACATGTATCCAGGCTCTAGGACAGGAATCATGACACACACACACACACACACACAATGGCAATGGTAGCTTAAACAAGCCCGGCACTATTCAACATTTAGTTTTCTGTATTTGGAAGATGTGTTTGCGTACAAAATTTTCACCAGAAAGTTTTTATAGCAAACTTTTTATGTCAGAAGTTTATTTTATTGGTAAAATATTAAATAATATACAGAATTAAAAACTGCACTTACACTTCTGAGAAGAAATAAATCTTGGACAAATTATATGCTTGTTCCTGAGATTCCCTAAATCTTTTCCAGTAGCTGTGCACTCAGACAGTACAAACCTTTATAATATAATCCTTTTCACAAAGTATTACAAAGTTTTTGCAGCTTCTTTAGTTGTACACACATACACACACTCACACATGCATATACAACACTCATACACATATACACAGTACACACATACATGCTCGGAAACATGGATGTGTGCGCAGTAAAAACAAAATACAAGTCCCACATTTTAGTCTGCAGTGATAGAACTGTTTAGCGGAGGTCTCCAAATCAGTATGTAGTAGAGTGACTTGTCACACAGCTGCAAAGACTGTTTCAGTATTTCCGTAGTCAACCTCATATGCTGAGGTGCGGTATTTGAGCCTTAAAAAAACTACATTACACTGAGCAAACCCGACATACAAGGTCTGGAATTTTAGCTTTACATATATATTTATATTTATATATATATATATATATATATTTCTTTTTTAAACAATAGTTTTTATTTCCCCAAATTAGTTTGAAAAAAATGAGGTTTACTGGTTTGACCTTTTTTTCTTTTCTTTTCTTTTTTGCTTCTAAAACTCAAAATATCCTAGAAACTGTCAAGCAATTAGTCTTTAAAATAGTCTAATTACCTTTGGTATTGTTAAAGAAAAAATATCTAAAAGGGCCAAGACACATACTGTACAAACACAGTAATTGCCTTTAAAGGAAATGCTAAAGAAATGTTATCTTTTAACAAAACATGTATTTACATTACAGCAGTTTTACCACAGGGGCACAAGTATAAAAAAAAGAATATCAGCACACTACATATAAATATGTATGACACAAAAAATACTTCTTACTTAAATTTGTCTAAAAACAGAACTGCTCCAAATATTTCTAAAAATTTTTCTCCAATAGGTGAGATGTAAGTGTTTAAAATTGAGCTAAGTGCTTTGCTTTTATTTTAAAGTTCATTTCTAAAAGGAGAGAAATGAAACACAAATATTAAAAATTAGGTTCTTAATTTAGAGCATTGGGCAAGGATTTGAGAAAAAAATCCAATCTGCAAAAATTTCAACTTTCGGACACATTTCCCAGGCGACAGAATACTAAATACAATGGAAATTCAGCCTAAATAAAGATACCATGAGATTTCCACCTGTGTTCCACATTCTCTATTATTTTGACGGGGAGTGTTTTTGCTTATTGTGTCCTTTAACACAATTATGATTTTCAAAGGTTTCTTTTCATCGTTAGCTAAAGAAAGACTGGGTCAGAAAAAACAAAACAACAACAACAACAAAAACTCACCATAGTTTTTAAGACTTCAAGGGAATTATTGCACTTGTACAGACAGAAATAGTATCTTTTTAACTAATAGCAGAAGCAATCATTCTGGGATTGCAAATAACACATGGTCTAAAAGGTCCAGGTATTAAGAACAAATATGGAGCCTGAAGACCCCTCCAAACCTGGAATATTAATATAGTAATGTTAAAGCATTTTTCTCCCTATTGGGAGAAATTTAAGACTCTCTGCTTTATGTTTTTAAAATCTTTCTAAATATTTGCAAAAAAATGACTAGTCTTTCAATATACACATTTTCAGAGGAAAGCCAAATCAGAATGTAAAATACAACAAAAAAGGAAGGCAAACATGCTACAATTATATAATTTCTGAAGTGATGTTTTAGGTGCCCAAAGTTTGAAAGTGAAAGTTAACACGGAAGTTATACAGCTTACTATTTTTAATCCAATCGCTTCTCTTTTTAATATAAAACTACACTTGAGTATAAAAATATGTCAGCAGATTACACAGCCAACAAAAATCACAAACAAAACAATTAAGGACCAATGAATTGGAAATAAGAGTTGACCTAATCTTCAAACTAGTAAGGAAAGAGAGGCAAAGACATTCGGAGACAATGATGAAAGGGAGCTAGACAGAGAAGAAAGGTTTGGGAGATACTACAAAACTTAAGTAGAAATAACAAAAGACTTTGTTACAAAGAAGGGCAAGTGATTTATGTTCAAAATCTGACAGTGCTTAACTGTCAAATTTTGTCACAGTTTCAGAATTTGAACTACTTAAAAAACAAAACAAACAAACAAAAAAAACCCTAGAAAACAAAACCCAGATTCCGTCCCTTGTTACAGTGTATTCATTAAAAAAAAAAAAAAAAAAATCCATTTCCAGTAAATTAAATTAAGTAAAATCCTGATAAGTGCATAGTAGGGAATTCAGTGACCTCCACTCATTCAAGAAGCTTTCTCACTGTGTGTCACTTGAGGTAATTTGAAAGGCCCAATTCACTGCAAACTGGCTTATTTGTACCTATATCAAGTTATATGCTGTACTTTATGTGGCGTAACAGAGGGCCTCTAAATTGTATATTTTATTCACAATAAAAAGGACATCTTAGAAAACTAGTCATTCATGTACCACTGTCTGTATGGGATAAAAGTTAACTCACAACAAATTTATACAGAAAATATACAAATGCAATGTTATAGGAGAAAAATCCCATATACAGAATTAAGAACTTATTCCTAAGAGTGCATGTGAAAAATATCCACAAACGTACAGTACAGCAAGATAAAACTAAAAAGCTAGAAATAGAATATTACATAAAAATCTTATGGAAATTCCAAAATTTTAGGTTTTTGCAATAAATGTAAAAATAGTCAAGGTGTCATTATTTGGCCTAGCAATACACTATGATAAAAAGAAACACTAGCATATCACAGCGTCTTGGTCATATGACATTTGCTTTGTATAACCAGCAGCTCTTTCTTTTTTCTTAAACTGTAATATCCCAACATATCCATGGCAAATAATACACAACCATGGTATGAAACCATTTGAGATTAAGCTTTGGAGAACAGCAATGTGATATGACTATTCAGTTTTGTTTTGTTCAAGAAGAATTAATTACCAGCTTTTTTATGTTATTCCATCAAATATTCAGAGATTAGAAAATAGAGGTCCCAGGACTAGAACAATACTAGTCTGGAAATGAAAATCCCAAACAATACTGCATTTTATTGACTAAAAATTCCCCTAATAAATCCCTATGAAATACAGAAATAATTCTTCCTTAAAAAAAACAAAACAAAAACACATTACCATAATTCAATTCACAGGTAAAATTTCATTCTACCTTACATTTTACTTGTATGATCTTGTAATGATATTTATAAATACTATGAAACTAAGAAGATATTAAAATCTGGTTCCAAAGTTTTCTTTTACTTTTAACAGCTGAGCTGAAGTTTCTATATTGGAAATTGCTCTAAAGATTTGCCCTAGGAACACAAATATGAATTACATAGTACTCATTTTTAAGTGATTTTTAAAAATGCACAAAGTATTGCAGGGCTATAATAGCTCACCAATACTCTCAATGCATTTTAAAAAGGCACCAATATAACATTTTTTATTAGTATTTAATACATCAAATTCTGGATTTTAAGAGACCAGTTACTGTATATTTTAATTATTTTGCAGAAACTGGAGGATTAAAAATATTTCTGAGATAACTTCTATATATACAAATTTCAATTTCATCCCCTCATATATACATACACTCTTTTTTTGGATTTGGGGAATTTTCTGGTTTAGAATAACCTTCATACAGATAAGACTTGTTAAAATAACATATAAATACAAATGAAGGTAACAAATGTAACATCCCTTTTTATAGAAAATGAACAAACGAAAGTTCTAAAGAAAATGTTAGCTAGTACCTTTTACAGTATTAATTCTGTCTGGAGAGTAGGGCAGACAGTTATTTTGTTTATATTTTTAGTCTCTTTTGCTTTTTTCTACCCTAAGCGATAGTATAGAATAAGACTTGGAAAGTAATAAAAACATAATTTTCATCTGAATGCTCTAATCTGATGTAAATTTTGTTAAGCAATAAAAAATAGCATAAAGGGGCGGCGCCTGTGGCTCAGTGAGTAGGGTGCCAGCCCCATATGCCGAGGGTGGCGGGTTCAAACCCAGCCCCGGCCAAACTGCAACCAAAAAATAGCCGGGCGTTGTGGCGGGCGCCTGTAGTCCCAGCTGCTACCGGGAGGCTGAGGCAAGAGAATCACGTAAGCCCAAGAGTTAGAGGTTGCTGTGAGCCGTGTGACGCCACAGCACTCTACCCGAGGGCGGTACAGTGAGACTCTGTCTCTACAAAAAAAAAAAAAAAAAAAATAGCATAAAGACTCAGGGTTTTGTGAAGTGTGTAACTGAGAAAAAGTGTGTAACTGAGAAAGCCATTCAAAAAATCTATTGAGCTCACTAAAATATTTGCCAAGTAAAAGTTGGTAATATTTATTTTCTATATTTTCTTCTTATTCAAAAATGAATTTATGATTTCTTCAAATTGATTTCAAGTCAGCCTGAATTTATTTTTTCATGGTTTGTTTCACCTTGTTCTGGAAGTAGATAATAAAGTTTCAAGGGGTTTAAGTTTAATAGTTGCCACTAGTCCTAAAAACACACCAGTAACTTCTTTAGTAATTCTTAATACAATCTGGTAAAGAAAACCCACCTAATTGCTCACGTATTGACTATAATTTAACTCTATCTTTTTACAATACATCTGATCAGTCTAACTGCTCCTTTGCATGACTCTTTTTTTAAAGAATGTGTGTGATACACACACAAGTACACATTATGAGTTATGTATATAATTGCCTGTATGTGTGTAGGAGAGTTCCCACCTTGTGGCCAAATCTAATTCTAGTTTTTTATTCTCCCATTTTGTCCCTTTAGAAAATTACCAACAGAAAGTTTCGATAACTTAAAATCTCTTCCAGTCTGCCTAGTGATAACTTCTACTGTTTTAAAAAGCCCAATTAGAATGGCTCTTAAAACATGATTCATCACTTGTAGAGAGTGATTGGAGATAAAATTCTGGGCCAAATTAGGCCAAAGCAATGTGATGAATTTCTGAATTTTTGCCAAACTGGAAATTACAGAGAATAACCCATTTTCACGTTCCTCAAATACTTTCCGTAATGTGAAATCTCACCTAAATAAACTGTGGGCATGCAACTGTTATGTAAAACTTGATGTATTTGGTTTGTGACCCTTATATTTATTTTTAGGTGCTACCTACCACCTCGCATATTTCCTTTTGTGAAGAAAAGGCATGCAAATATAGCCATCTAGAGTTTCTCAGAAAGCACCAGGTCCACAAAAATCCTTTCTAACCGGCAAGTTTGAATTGACCTTGCTTGTCCTTATTTGTCTCTGCCACACCCTGAGCCATCTCCACCCCTTTCTGTTCCTCAGATCATGAAGCTAAGAAAACACAAGTACACACTTGCAGCAAATGCACTCTCACAACCATTAACTACCTTCAATAAAATAAATTCCCCAAAAGATGAAATCAGGAAAACAAAGTTTAGTATTAGGACTGTCTTCATAAGGGAACTACACAACTCTTTAGGTCCATCTAAACTTAGTCTCATCCCAGTGCAGGTAGGTACATGATTGTTCATGCACTGGGAGAAAAAAAGTAAGGAAGAAAATTCATAGATAATGCCAGCAGAAATTAACATATAGATAAAACAGCTTAAATTATGAACATATTGACTGGCATCCAAATGTTTCATTAAATTATACCAAAACTCAAAATCATGAACCTTAAAATCATTTACTTCGTCTAAAAGAAAATGGCATTCCAATTATTATTTGGGAGTGGTTAGGGTAGATGGGGAATAAGGGGTTCTGAAGGACATGTTTTACCTTGGAATAAACTGTATGATCACAATGTACAAGGCAGGCAGCAAAATGGGTAATAGCTGACATTCTACACATGTCTAATACATTCTCTTAGATTTAAAGGAGCAGTTTGGCAATTTTTCCAAAAATAATTATGATAGGGACTAGTAAAAAAGACAGCTCAGTTCTAACCATTTTTGTCTAATTCTAGCAGTGTTAGTGCTCAGAAGCACTTTAAATAAACAAATGGTAAATAAGAAAATGAGCTTAGAGCAGTGATGGAGCCAGACTCACTTATCTGTCCACAGTTCTGTAGTTTTGGTAATTCTCATACCACACTGTATTAAGAAACATAGTTTCAGCATCCTATTTAATAACCTTTTAGAGCAGTTATCAGTTACTACTTAACAGAATTTCAGTATTCACAAATGGTTATCAGATAATCCAGTTGCAGACAAACATGAGCAGCAAGTTCTGCCTTCCAAGTGTGTTCCCCAAAAGGACCTGAATCAGTCTCACCGAATTCCTCCCCTCTGTTCTTTTGGACTGCAAAGAAAAAACCGAGCACCCATGCAAGTGAAATTAAAACATACACATGAAATATGGTAACCAATGACATATATGGATTAAGGAAGGGAAATTCTGTACTAAGGAACTGATTCATTTCTGACAAGGATTTATAGAGCTGAATATTTTTGAAACAGAAAGATGTGCAGGACCTATGGAGGTTCTGTTGATTCTAGACTCCCAGATGGGTAAAAAGTAAACTTGGTTGTTTTGTCTATAGTCCAATGTACAGGTTACATAGAAGTTCCCTTTTCTTTGCAGCAAAAGTAGTAAATATTATTACTGAAGAAATACTATAATAAATAGCCCTAGTTCAATAACCTTACTGGGTTCAAGTTACCACATTCAGGTCAAATTAGCAATTGCCCCGAGGAGATTTTGAAAGAAATAGCCTGCAGCAAGGCTTTTAAGACCTTCTGCTTGAAGAGTAAAAGATGAATGAACTATGGACAGAACACTGGGTGGTCACAGCTTGAAGAAAACAAGTGAAAAGAGAAATACCAGAAAAGAGATTTATAAGTGGGTTTTCCCCCACTGTTAGCCTAATTATATTTTTCTGCTGACTGGTTAACACTGATTAAATGCTGATTAAAGTGACAATCGTAAGCATACTTTTAGAAACAAATATGTATACCATGCTGCCATGACATCAAAACTTTAAAAGAAAACATCTCCAATTTCTGAAAAATAGACGTCCCTCACAGAAATTGACTGCCTGTTATCCACTCTTAGACCATATGTTATTTTGAAAACCACATAAAAATACTATTCATTAAAGGTGTTAGAAGTAAGGCTGCCAGGGTGTCTATAAAATGCCAGTCATCAAAACTATGGAAAAACAGTGCTAAAGTTTAGAAAAATAGGATCACAGGACCTCAGATGTATTGTAGGTGGTCCTTAACTACCTGTAGTTTAAAAGTTTTGCTATATGGTACAGTGTAAAACATACTGAATTAGAAATTCCATAGGGGGAGTAAACATAGAACCCACAACAACTCAACTCATCCTAGGAGTTATCACCAAAAATAACCATGTGTTTGTGTTCATGATCTCCAAAGAACAACAACAAAAAATCAGCTTACATTTTGAAACAAATTCTTTTTTAAAAGTACTTATACCATTCGCCAAATTCGTAACCAGAAAACTCTAAACTTTCCTGTCTTCAATCATAATCCTGAATATCAGTGACAAAACAGAATAGCATTTCTAGGTGAATCTATACGAATCAGGTGATTTTTTCAAAGAATGATATGTCTTATACCTATGAGTGGCAGAAATGAACTGCTCTTAGAATTCCCACAGAACAAACATGCCAAGTGATCAAGAAACAACACCCCCATCCCTTCTCTCTTCTCTTTCTTCCCTATTGTCATTAGGCAGAGCAAATGACACTGCGTCCACAAAATAAGAATTATCAACAGTAATAATATTAAAAAAAAAAAGGTATGCCAACATCTGAAGGAAGGTGGGATTGTAAGTGCAGTATTTCTTCATGTGCAGTTCTTTACTTCATAGGGGTCCCCTTTGGAATGAAAAGGCCTAGTGGAATGTGTGCTCCCCTCGGACAATGTGTGATGAAAACTCGTAACGGTCCTGGCTTCTGTAGCCACAAATGTTGCATTCCAGTGGGTCCCGGTAGCCATGGCAACCCATGTGAATGGTGTACATAACATGGTCTAGGAAAAGGACTCGGCAGTGCTCACACTTGAAGGCCCGAATCTGTTCTCCTTCTCCATTGAAGACCTTGTAGATGTCCTTCAGAGAGCCCTTAGGAGCCTTGGTAGGATCCAAAGCCTTGACATCCTCCTTCATGTAAGCTGGGCTTTGTTTCCTCTTGGGATTTAAGGCAGGGTTTCCTTGGTAGGATTGGTGGTCATCATGGCTGCTTTCTGAGTCAGTAGAATCCAGGCAGCTATTGCTGGGAGAGGCCTCTCTTTCCTGGGGTCGACTCTTTGGTCTAATAAGAGAGATAGGGCCATCCATGTTGTTATCGTGACTATCAGAGGTTTCCCTGCTAATGGGTCTTTCTATCCTATTTGGATGATAGACCTGAGAATAAGCTGAGCTTATAACTGGGGCCACCTCAGCGATTGTGCTTGGCGGGTGTTGCATCAGAGGGTGAAGGGCCTCAGCTCCAAGGTAGGTGATTGCATTGTTGATGGCTTGGTCCATCATATGAGACTGCATCAGCTCAGCCTCCTTCTCATATGTTAAGTTCATATCAAAGTGAATATCTGGGTAGCTGAATCGCATGATCTTTTCCCCTAAAAGGGAGAGCAAGAGGAAAGAAGAAGAATAAAAAGAATACATTAAAATTAGTGATTGGGATAAAAAATTTAAAAGGATACAGAGTTAAGTAATCACCTCTATTTTACACGGTTAGGTATATCTTATCCTTTAATATCAAGAGTTTGGGCTCTTTAATTCTTCTGAGACTCCCTGATACTTTTAACATGGAAAGAACACAAGCAATAAAAACTTCACAAGCCATTTGCACTTGTTCTGCTGCCATCACAGGAATGTACCTAGCTTGGAAGGTATCATTAAGTTTAACTTATTTTCATTTTCTATTAAAATTCTCACTTGAATAGAGCTCAGGAGCTATAGGAGGAAGAATAAATACCAGGTAAAAATAAGCCAGAGACTAAGCTTGTATTTGCATATTCCAAAAATCAGGGACCAAGCTACAAAGATCTGAGAGTGACAAGGTTATAACATGTCACCTCATTGTTTTTGTGTACGGTTAATTTGGTGGATTTAGAGGCTATTTCAGCAAAAAATCATACAGCCCAATATATGTCATTCTGGAGAATTAAAAAAAAAAATTATTGTTAAAAGCTCCATATCCTGAAAAAAGTGAATGATATTTAAAAATAAAATTAGGAGTTACTTCAACATGTAGATGTTCACCAACACGGTAAATATGTTTGTTTTGCTTCTTGAAATTGATGACTCTTCAATGTCACATCATCTCTTTTTCATTATTCTAATACCTGTGCTGGTATGCACCATTGTTATTTCTGCACTTTTTTTGATTAAAGTATGTCTATAGTTTTTTCAATATTGGTTACAACAAATATAATTTTACTTCAGTATTATACTTCAACATGATGTCTGAACATTAATTAGAAGATAGTTTGGGTGTTTAAAACATGAAAAGCAATATTAATTTTTCTCCAAATATTAAGTTTTAGACAGAATATTTCATCTTTTAAAAATTCTGTCCCTAACATAACATGATCTCTAACTATTTACTTAGTCATATAGATAGGTAAAACTTACAAATAAAAGCTACTTAAAATATTTGTGGACTTCTGATAAAGGCTTAGTATGTTGTGTAGAAGGATCCCTATCTTTTTTAATAGTGGCAAGCAACGTGGAGCCACAGAACTACTCTGAAAACACACATTAAGGTAGTTAGCATTATTTCAGATTTGATGAAATGGCCCCAAAGTGAGATTCATGTAATGAATGTAGTAATGAAAATGGGAGAAAAAAGTGCTGAGAAATTATCTGAGGGCATCCAATTCAAAACATTGTAGTGTTAAAAGTTTCACTTTTCACAGTGTTAAGCTGGATAAACCTTATCTATATTCTCAAAGAGCTTACAGTTTAGACGGAATGAGAGCAGTATAAGGATCACTTGTAAAACAGTGTGATGTGTTATGAGGTTAAAGAAGAGGAATATGTAACACATGCTAAGGGAGCAAAGGAAGACTTCTTGAAGGAAGTGGCATGGGGATAAGAACGTGATAGTAAATATTAGCTAAGTAAAGAAACATTGGGTGGAACAGTTGGTAGGAAAGATCAGAGGGCAAGACTTATAAATAGGAAACTGTGTACACTTCAATATGACTGAGAGCAGGTGAAAAAGACGAGTTGTGCATATAGGGCTCATTCAACTTCTAAGAAATTTACATTTTATCCTACAGAAATAAGAATTGAATGGGTTAAATGGAAAACCGGCCTAAATATATTCATTTAGCAAGAAGGTTTAGGAGGTTGTTGCCATAGAGATTATGATGGTATGAACTAGTGGCGTAGCAGTGAAAATGGAGTTGATAGAATGCAGAGAAATTTTAGAAACTACAGTTGCTAGGGCTTTGTGATTATTAGGCATAAGAGAATGATAAAGCGAAAGAAGCACGAAGTCCCGGTTTCTGGCCTGGGAAACTTAGAAAAGATGACGAATTTAGTTTGGGGAGAACTATGAGTAATACTCATGTCAAGTACTGAGATATAATATCAAACTCAGGAGGGAGAACTGGGCTTGTGATGGAGATGAGAGAGCCATCAGTTGGCAGAAAGCAACTGCTAAAGCCATGGGGATAGATCTCGTCACCCAGGCCCTGGCACAGTGTGAAGAAGGAGGGTCAAACATAGAATACCAGGAGTTTTATGCCGACCCACACATCAAGGCAGGTAGGATTCTTGTTCAGAGAGCCCTGAGCCTTGCTCTTCATGGAATGAGGAGTCTGTATGGCCAAGGAGTGTGCTGACCTGGAGCTCCCCAGACCACTCCCTGGAAACCCCGGATCCCAGAATTCCTTGCCCAGATGGCTCGGAGTCTGCTTCCAAGGTCTGCACAGTCCTCCTTGTGAGGTCCATCTCCTTAGTACCCACTATGTTGCTCCCCACGCATGTGCCGCGTATGGGGAGCAACGCAAAGAGAACAGGCATGATAGGCTGTGGTGGTTATGCACACGTGTGTACGGCCTCTTTGGTAATAATGGACAGAACCAGGAGTGGGTGTAAGACGGGAGCCTGCTGGAAGCCAGGGGGTGCTTTTACTTGTCTTGCCAAGGTCCGGTGTCGAGCTACAAGGAATCTGAAAATTCCTATGTATTTGGAATCTTCCAAGCTAGGAGGACAGAATGTAAGTTTTTCAGACAGATGTAGAAAATGAAAATGTTTAGGCACATGAATGGGGGGCCTCTGTTTGCACTTTGCCCCATTTTCATGGCTGTTAGGAGTAAGTCCATAAAGAAGACTGAGAAAGAGCAGTCAGAGAAGCTGGAAGCAAGGCAAGAGAGATCAGTGTCATAGAAACCAAGGAAAAAGTGTTTCTAAACGAAACATTTATAGTGGCAAATGCTCTCTAGGAGTTGTGTAAGATAGTGTATTAAAAGGGTCCACTGAATTTGGCACCATGGAAGCTAGTAGTGACCTCAATGAGAATGATTTCAATGGAGCGTGGGGAAGAAAGCCAGCTTACGTGGACTGGGAAATGAGCAGAAAGAAAGAAATCATAGAAAGCAAGCACAGAGAACTCTTTCAACAATTCCACGGTTGAAGAGAAGGAGAATATAGGTGGCAGCTAAAAGGAGACTTGGACTTAAGAGAAGTTTTTTTTTTTTTTTTTAATTAAGAGAGTTTATCACATTTAATGTTGGTAGGAAAATGCCATTAGAGAAGAGAAGTTAAAAATCGTAAGTCAGAAAGAGGAAAAATAATAGTATGAAGTACTTGTGGGAACAGGATAGGAGAATTCCAGGGACAAGAGGAAGAATTAATGAGAAAGAGGAGTCCTTCTACCACTGAAATAAGAAGTATTCATGGAGACACACAATTCTGTAGGTATGGTTGTATTACACTGAAATCATTTCTACTGATTTTATTCCCTATGAATATAGATAGATGATCACCATGGAGTGAAATACCATGTTTGCAGAGAGTAGAGAAAGATTGAAATGGCCATGGTGGAGAGTAGGAGAGAAGACGGTTCAAGGATGGATTAAAAGAGTGCTGCTGCACAGGATGGAGGACCAACCGATACTTGAGATCAGTAATTCATTTATCTGTAGTGACAGCCACTAATAAAGGTGGGAAGAGCTGAGATGTGAACAGAGAAAAGATGCTCAATGTGCTTTATGAGAGAGGGGGTGTCATTAAGAGAAGGTGATAGACGGGATAAGACAAGAGAGTCAAGATTATTGGTAAGAGTGGTGAGAGTGATGAGCCAAGGACTCGAAGCTGGATAACGAAAGAGACAAAGAGACAAACAGATGTGCAGGAAGTTCACATCTGGAGAGCTTGATAAGGCCAAAGAACAGTATTTAACCAAAGGACATCGGAAGGACATGGAGGACAAAGGAATTTATGGCAGATGTGGACAAATTTTCATTCGAAGTATAATTAGAAATGGTTACCATTGCTATTTTTTATTATCTATTACTAGGATGGAATCCAAATAAAAATGCACTCTCAAATTCACAATAAAAAATCTAATATAATTATTTTAGAATCATACTGTAATTTCTTAAAAACCTGTCTCTTCTCAGGAAGGTTATCAATAAAATTGAGCAGAACATCTCTACATCCTAGGAAACATGACATGTTAACAAAGAGCAGACTATACAGATCAGGCTCAGAAGACAAAAATAATAAAATAATTCTTATTTTTCCAGCGCAATAGTCTAGTTAGAAGTAAGCATTTGATGACATCCATTAAACCGATCAACATTCAAAATAAATAGGCTTTTTTTTCCTTTTCTTTCATAGTTACCAATAAAAAGAAAGGAACAGAAAGAAATGGCACCCAGAACCCAACATAGGCCTTTGAGCATAATCTCAAGGGTCTTACATGGACCCACTATAAACTACGGCCCTTAGAGTTACCATCTTTCAACGAGTTTTCAATAAATCCCTCCAGCTAGTCTTAAGTACTATTTTAGGGATTGTTAGTTCTTCAATTTTAGATGGAAAGGAAACATTCTCTAAGTGTTTACTGAAGTAATAGAATTTTATTTCCTCCCTGAAATAACCGAAGAAAAGATTTTTTCTCCCAGTCATTTCTCTATTAGGATGTCTCATAATGCTCTCTAGACGGTAAGAATGCTTGAATATCGTCATCTCTTATTTTTTTCCTCTATTAAGTCTACAAGAATAGATACATCATATATACAATGAATGACAAACTTCAACAATTCTACGGAATCTCTATTACATGCATTTGTATCACGTTAAAAGAATAGTTAATTCTTTTTGTATCCTCAGTAACACTCTGACTTAGAGCATGATACACTCAATGATGCTAACACTGAGTGTATCAAAGAATATCTAAGGGTTTAGAAATGAGAAGGGAAAGTCTAAATATATAATATTTAATCATTAATAACCATAGGCTAGATGAAAAACAAAAATCAAAATTTAAAATATAGATACAAATATAAAAAATCTGGAATGTAAGTTGCTGCATTATGCTTCTAATGTAGAATTTTGAAAAAAAAATTGTTAATTATAAATCAAATAGTAAAACAATTATTATATAAAGAAATTAGTTAAAAACCTGGCACTAGTACAAATTTTAAAACCGATTACAAAACTGACCAAAATGCTAGACCATTTCCCTAATATACTTGTATCTTTCAAATAAATTAATGTTTTATTTGTAATGCTATTTCACTTTATACATCATTGAAATTTGAGATGGTGACTCACCCATCTTTCTCTTATTTTCTCTTTCTTCTGCCTATATAAAGGTGTGTGTGTGGAGTTTCCACAGAGTAGAAAAGAATAACAGAGAAGAGATGGGTATTTATCTCATGCACTGAAACATATCATATTTATTTCTGTGCATGAGCACTTGCCTTTTCCCATTAAAATCACCTTGCAAAGAAACAAAAGCATTTGCAGTGCTTACCCACAAACTTCTGTGGTGTGGAGCTTTTACGTTTTCCCATATTCCCTGTGAGCTTC
This sequence comes from Nycticebus coucang, assembly GCF_027406575.1. NCBI lineage: Eukaryota > Metazoa > Chordata > Mammalia > Primates > Lorisidae > Nycticebus > Nycticebus coucang. The sequence continues at coordinate 110,293,644 of NC_069786.1, forward strand.
TCTATGACAGCAGGTCTCTCAAAAGGCACCAGAGAAATATTGTTGTCCATAATAGGCTCTTGTTCCTTACAATCTTCCATAGGAGGTACTATATAAAACCATACAAAAGTGCAATCTGGTAATTTCTTCAACATTTTGAAAGATACAAAGCTGGACTTGCCATCTTAATATATGTTATCAAAACATAAGCTAGTATGCTCGAATAAAAGCAAGTAGAAAGAATAACATCTAGGGTGAAAGTATACTCTTTAATTGCACACACACACAGGATTCGTTTTTATCTGAGTGTTTTTTAGACCAATGACATAAATGACTACTGGTGGCAAACATGTTCATTTTATTTCTCATCTTATTCCTCTGAAAGTGTTTTTATCGTTGATTGAAATCAATACTACTTTAAGACTGCACCCATTTTGAAGGCTTTTAGAGTTTATTTTTCTAAAATAATTTAAGTCAGTCAACCTGTTTTGGAGAAAATCTTAAACAGACACAGAATAATAGTGCAATATTCAACTGTGTTTTTTTTTTTAACCCATCTATTTTCCTCCTGCAGATTTTCTATTTCATGACCTGTTAGCCCTACTGGCAGCAGCTTAAAGACCTGCATAAAGCAGCTTTCATGAAGGGGACCCATTTCTGAACTTGTCTTATGCATATTAAATTGTGACAGGTTTAAGATTGTAATTTATTTTAAAAAGTGCTCTTCAGTTTGAAGAAGAATCCATTTTCAAATTGACATGTAGGCTCACTAAACTACTGCCCCAACTCATCTGGCATAACACTCTCCCATGCTGTTCCTTATTCATCCCAAGTCTCAGTCACTATGGGCTAATATGTTAGCCCTTAGACACTGATACTCACAACATAGAAAAAGAACTTACAAAAGTTGCTTCTGAACAGAAATACTGTCCAGGATGTGAAGGATAGGGTAACATCTCACATCAGCTGATTAAAACCAGTATTCACGGGGAAGAACATAACTTAACACTTCCTGACTACTGGTGCTTTCTCCAATTGCCCTTGTGCCAGTACTGTTTGGAAACCTAAAGGATTCATTTCTTAGAATATCTTTATCTGTTCAGAAGTCATTATAAAACACTGACCCTTTTTTTTACTTATTTAAGACAGTCCCACTGTATGCAACAAAGCCATTCTCATTTCCAAGGAGATCTTGCTGGTGAAGACTAAACTAAAGTGAGAAAACAAGAGATCAAAGTCTGGAAAACAGAGTGCACAATGCAGGTGACTTCTTAATAACCAACACAGGCTGCGGATTTCAAAAAAACCCTGAAAAACAGAATCTAAATATTTCCATAATGTGGATATGTTTAAAGAATTTCAATATTCATCCAAGTTGTGATTAACCTAGTGAATGGGCCATAAAACAGCTGAATCTTTGAGGCCTAACTAAGGTCAGGTGCCCTGACTCATGCCTGTAATCCTAGCACTCTGGGAAGCCAAGGTGGGAGGATCACTTGAGCCCAGGAGTTCCAGACCAGCCTGAGTACTAAAAATAGAAAAATTAGCCAGGCATTGTGGGAGGCACCTGTAGTCCCAGCTTACACCAGAGGCTGAGGCAGAAGAATTACCTGAACCTAAGGAGTTTGAGGTTACTGTGAGTTAGGCTGAGGCCTTGGCCCTAAATTTTAGCCTAGGGCAACAAAGTGAGACTGTCTCAAGAAACAAACAAACAAACAAACCCAACAAAAACCAACCAACTGAATTTTTAATCTACATTTAAAATTAGGTCCTCTGGCTATCTACAATTACTAGATCTTAATTTGTCAAAAAAAAAAAAAAAATCCAAGACGATTTTCAGGACCAACAATATACTTACGGCATTTTCTTTACTGATATAATTCATGATATCAAGTGGGAAAAGATCCAAAATGAAAACAATTATAAAGAAACAAGTTGTCATAAATTTTGCTAAAAAATCCAGCAAACTGGTTACCAGGGTTTGCCCCCCAAATTGAATATGCTAATTAGTTCTGAAAATGAGTAGTCTAAAACTTGGCAGTTTTGCTCAAAGTCTCACCTTGATTTTTGATACTTGCACACGTTTAACACTCAAAATGAAACCAGGGTGTGGGAACTGTCCCCGGCCACATTCACCTCAATTCAGACGATTTGTCCCACGTTCAATAAAGCTCATGTGAACTGAAAATGATGACTTTGGTAAGGTTCTAACTTCTACTTCACAGCAGTCCTTTATGTGTTGAAAACTGATTTCATTTCTACAATATCAGCAATAATAAGTGATGACACAGTGAATACTATGTGCTTAGTATTATTTTAAGGTTTTTCATTTAATCATTTAACTCTTTCACCACTCCCATGAAAGAGGTGCTATTACCATCTTCACTTTACAGATGAAGAAACAAATAATAAGTCGTATTCTCAGGGGTAACATCTACTCTGTAGGCAATGTTACCACGAAGAGGGCTGGTTCCAGAGGTTGGGCTCTTAACCACTATGCTATACTATTCTTTGTAGATGTGTTTTGAGTGCTGACTTTTTTTATAAACCAACATGACCTACACGTAAGATCTGCCACTGGGAAAAGATCTGACAATTTTTTCTTCAATTATGCAACTAATCTGAATTTTTTGCTTTCACAGACCTGGATGTAACTCAGATGAAAATGTTTCTGAGCATACGTATATTGCTTAAAACAAATTCTCTACACATCTGAATAGTGTATTAATCACACAGTGACACATTTATCTGGACTAAAGATATACCACCATGCTAACTTCACTTGTTTGACCAAACTTTATAACCAAATATCTTCTTTGACATTATTTTTGAAATTATAACTAGGATAAAAATATATTCATACTTGTCTTATATCTTTGTTTCAAAACTTTGATAAATTAATAAAGGCAGAAGGATGATAGTATTCCCATTATAACTTTTTTAAAAATTGAAACAATCCACATAAAATTCAAATCCCAGAAATAAACAGTCTGAAAGGCCTAGATTTGTCTACACCCTGGTCAGGGAAAGGCAGGGTAGCTGGACTGACAGTCCAGTGAGACACAGGTGCACACAATGGAAGGAATTTAACTAAAGGCACTGTCGTTAGCAAGTGAAAGAGGAAGGAATTGGGCATGCAAAACAACTACTCCTCTTTTATAATACATTGTCATGAATTTTCTCCATTCTGCCAATAAAAACCCCTCAGTTATCTTATTTTCTTGACAGCATTTCCCAGTGCTGAAACTGTCCATGTTCCTATTCTGCCCTTACTCATCTCCATGACTTCTTCCCCCTCCTGGTGTGTACCTGGCCTTCTGGATGTCTCTGCCTACACTCATCCATATTACTGTATTAAAACCTACTCCTTAAGGCTACTACATTTATAATGATGGTTCACAGACTGTTATTTCCGACTCAGACCTCTCTCAAGAGCTTGAGATCTATGCAACTTTCTCCTCGATAGTTTTTGTTGGCTCATTCACGGGTACACATGAGTTATCAACGTGTTGAAAACCAAAAACCTCCATTTTCCTACCCAGTTTTCTCCTATTTTCCTAATTCTCATCTAATTATGAACAGCACTACTATCTAGTCCAGCATTCACGCTAGATACCTATGGCAAATACAAGATTCCTTCTTCTCACCCGTCTCCCATCTCTCCTCCTCTCTGCCACATCTCCTTACAACCACACATAAAGTTACAACGGTTTTGGCTCAGTGAGTCGGGTGCCAGCCACTTACACTGAGGCTGGAGGGTTTGAGCCCGGGGTAGGCCCACTAAACAACGACGACACCTCCAACTAAGAAATAGCCAGGTGGGCGGCACCTGTGGCTCAGTGAGTAGGGCACCAGCCTCATACACGGAGGCTGGCGGGTTCAAACCTGGCCCCAACCAACTGCAATAAAAAAATAGATGGGCGTTGTGGTGGGTGCCTGCAGTCCCAGCTACTCGGGAGGCTGAGGCAAGAGAATCACTTAAGCCCAAGAGCTGGAGATTACTGTGAGTTGTGATGCCATGGCACTCTACCGAGGGTTGACAAAATAAGACTCTGTCTCTTAAAAAAAAAAAGAAAGAAATAGCCAGGCCTTGTGGCGGGAGGCTATAGTCTATTTGGGAGGCTGAGGCAAGAGAATCGCTTAAGCCCAGGTGTTTGAGGTTGCTGTGAGCTGTGATGCCACCGCACTGTACCAAGGGTGACATAGTGAGACTCTGTCTCAAAAAAAAAAAAAGTTACATTTGTTTTAACTTCTACATCTCGAATTGCTCTCAATTATCTAACTTTTTCTACATTCCAGGCTACTAAGCCCATGTCGACCACTGCAACAATCTCCTTAACTAATCTACTCATGACTCCTGTGATCTCTCTTCTACATTTCTAGCAATAAATTATAAGCATAATCCTTTATTTAGGATAAAGTACAAAATTCTTTGCTTAGCACAATAGGCCCTTGATGTTTTATCCAGAGCCTGTTTATCTACCCTTATCACCTTTCAATTTCTCTTGTCCTTACAAACTGAGCTGGGATTATATAAAGCTATTTGTAGGTCCTTAACCCTCCACGGTCTTCTAGACTTCTGTTTCTTCACCTGTGCTGTCCTCTCTGCATGTTCTACACTTAACAGCTTACTATTTGTGCCTTTCTAAAGTCAGCTCAAACACAAATTCACAAATTTCCCTTGAAACTTTTAGAAGCCCAACTGATCTAGGTATCCATTTCCTATTCCCCTATTCTTCCCATTACACAGTGTTCTAACTGAAGCTTTACTGTTCTAATTCTTAAAGTAGTTGGTAAATAACCTTAGGATTTGCATTTTATTTGAATTTTTATCTCCAATGCCTTTTATGATATGAGACATATATCATCAGTGGATATTTACTGAATGAATTAATGAAGAAAATGATTTCATTCAATGGAAATAAGTCAAAAAAGTTTACCAGAAAGTTTGAAGGTACTCAGTGCCTCCATACTAGCACTAAAGAAGCTTCCATTCCCAAATAATTCAGAGCATAAACCTAACAATACGTAGGTTTAAAGTTGGCTACCTTCCTGGTTCACACTTTCATTTTTGTCTTTAGGTTAGAGGAGAAAGGTAATTACATAGCTTGCTTTTTAAAGCTTTTTCTTCAAACTGAACAGACTTGAACAATGAGCATAAATATAACATTTAAATAAGATAAATAAGCTACCAAACCCAATTCATTCTTATCTTCATTTCTAAAACTACAAGTCCCCAAAGTTCGTCCCTGTCCTCAAAGTCAGTCGACATTTCTAAGAACTTTTTATGCCTCAGTGCTGCCTCTTATTCCATCCTCCTGTCACTGACTTTTCATCTTTTCCTTGGCCTTCTCACTTTTAGTGTTTCCTCACATGCCACCTGCTGCCCCAGTCAGACAGCTATCCTATATTCTACATTGGTAACATTTTTCTTTGGAAGACACAAATTTGATGATTCCAGTGCTCTCTTCAAATTCAAACAAGAGACTGGCAACCAAAGGCTCTTTCCTTGCATTACAACCTATTATTTCAGTCTTATTTCCCATCACTCCTTTAACTTCCATAGCGCTCAGCATCTCCACGTCTCCTCCGTGTCTAGAATATTCTTTGCATCCTTTGCAATTGGTGCTCGCCCTTCATGTGTAGATCAAACACTGCTGCATGTAAGAAGCTTTCCATGACTTTGCCAGACACAGAAGTCTATGCCTGTGTTCCTAAAGCATTTTATACACCTTTATTATAACTTTTACTTCATTTTACTTTTCATAGTTTGTATTCCCTAGTAGACTATTAATTAAAGTATATAAAGAAATTGTGATATGATAAATGGATATGATAAATTATATCCATTTATCTGGATATTCCTAGAATGTCCCATAGAACTTGGCAAATACCAAGCCCTCAATAAATGTTTTCTGAATAAAGTAAAAAAAAAAAAAAAAAAAATGCCCCTTTTTCTTCAGGTATTTCCATACCTGCAGAGTATGGGAACATGGGAAAGGATAAACTTTCAGAAAAGAGAGGGTAAAAAATATGACTGTGTCAGATATTTTAAAAAGAAGAGTAATTCATTTCATGGAGCTAATGGCAACCACTCTGATGACAAACCTACCACTAAATGAAGAAAATAAACGCATAAATAAATCAACAAGCTACAGCAGGACAGAAAGAGAAGGAAGGACATAAACCCACCTTTCACTGTGCTCTGTTTAACAGGAGACACGTGCCAAGCTATTTATATGAGACACATGTTGATGATGACCTCCAGGAGTACTTTACCCGTGTTTTCCCCTTACGACATTTATCAACTACCTTATACAGCCAATTCCCCATTAAGCATGTTATCAAAAGGAAAAGGAGATTAAGGATAATCTCACATTATTATGCAAAAAATCTAGAAGAAGTATAGCATAAAATGGCCTTGATATAAATTTATGTAGTTAAAAAGGATATCATATGTTTAAGAATACATATTTGGGCATGTACATGACAGCAAAACCCACCCTCCCATCCCCCACTCTATTGCATGCCCTAATCTCTTTCCCACTTCCCCCCACTTTGTTTCAGCCTCAGCCCCATCTGTAAAAGGCCTCTGCCTGTCCCCTAGCTAGGCAATCTGGAAAATAGGGGTTAATACTGAGGCCCCAGTTGTTTAGAAAACATGACTTTTTCTCCTGCAAAATATACTTGTTTAATTTTTCGTTAATATTTTATTCTCTAAAAGGTCAATCTGCTGACAGATAATTAAATGTTGATTATCATTATTTATTTGACCCGTATCTCTCAAATACTGTATAGTTTTCTCAGAGACTCTATTTCTTATTCAATTATTATGCAATGTAGTGTTCCATAAATAACTATGACTGGAAAAATAATCAACAGAATTTGCCCATGGATAATTCAATCAAATGTTAGAACTTCAAGGGAAGAACATTACATAGAAAAACTAACAGCGGTGCTGGTCAGGTGTCTTCGGGAAGCTCCAGCATCACCTTAAGCCTCCATCAGCTCCTTCACTCAAGTTCCCCGTAAAACCAACAATTTAAACAGAAACAGTGTGCTTGGTAGGCGAATGAAACCTGTAATGTTTAAGTTAACCCTGGTAAATAACAACTTTATAGAGGATAGTGTTTTTATTGGTTTCAGTTATTTAAGTCCCTGAAATAAAATAGTAAAAGGAACCATTTTTTAGGTATTTGTTACCAAATCACATTTAATTCTCATACACTGCCTATGTGGGTGACACATTCAAACACCATGTAGCAAGAACAATTTCACTGGAGTGTGAGACCCACCATTTCACAACCCTTTTGCTTTGAATCCTATGCTATCTTCATAAGCCCTGGTAAAGAGTGCAAGCTTCCAATATCAAATTCACTAAGATGTGAGACAGACAAGTTGGTAAAAATGTTAATGATAACAATATTAAAATAAACAGACTCAGTCACAATAATGGATATAATCAAATCAGATTCTTTAAATTTAGAAACTATCATCAATAGAAGGAAATGCTTCAATTATTCAGAATAACAATAGTTTCAATTTTAAAAATTCTCAATTCAATAATAATCACTAGCTGTCCAATAAACAGTTCCATAGTATGTATCTTATAAAAAACCAAATCTACAATTAAGCCTTCACTTAGCTACATCTAAGTCAATAAATGGATTACATTTTAAAAATGACTACAGCAATCTCAAGTATGCCATTTAATGCTGGCCAAATCTTTTTAAAAATAAAAGATATACCAGTAAGTTAACAATTTTATATATATTTGTATAAATGATGAAACTGATCAGCATAAAAATACAAGTTGTAAGACAATACAGATACTACAAATCTAAAGTATTGAAATTCCTATCTCCCTTTGAAAGGCTAATTACTAAAACTAATCTTTAAGGAATAAAGAATTACTAATTGATAAACATTAGGGACCACTTTCCTACCTGCAATAGTGTGGAGCTCAACATTTCATACTTAGAGGATATTTTATATGGAAGAAATTGTGTCTAATTTTGGTCTAGGTTGTTTCTCACACTTGTTAAAAGCAAAATCAATAATTTCCCAGATAAATTACAAGACAGATTAGAGAAGTTTCAAATTATATCACCAATCACTTACCTTTAACAGGGGAAAACATGCAAATAACCAATTTATTCTTTTAGAAAACCTATAGGCTGATGTAGGACCATCTCTAACTATTTGGTTAGAGAAATCAAACAGAAAAGTAAATAATACCTCCTTTGTTATATTAAAGGTTGACTGCTGTTAATGTGTTCATTTAGACATATCAGAAGTAATTTGGGAGTATCACAAAAATCTAATATCATTTGCAATGTATCTTAAAGGTCAACTTATTTAGGTTAATGTGATAACAGAACAAGATTTCCACCTTCATGTTGAAAGGCAGAAGAAACCAATTAATACATAAAAATCTACAGAAGCAAGCTAGAGGGGGAATGGAAATCACAAATGCTGTTTCTACCCACCATGGTGACTCATGACCTGCCCCGCAGCCTCCATGCTGACATTCTGGAGATAGTTGTGGCAGCGTTCCTTGTGTTCCTCCAGCGAACTGCGCTGCTTATAACTTCGTCCACAGTAGTTGCACTTGTGAGGTTTGCCCACTGGAAAGAGAACTTAAGGTTAGTGTGCTGCCAATCTCATCCACCTCCAAAGAAAAGTAACCGCTGACTTCTGAGAGTCGGGAGGAAGTATTTATATGATTTTTAGACCTAAATCTCTTCCTCCTCCACATTCCCATTGGTATCAAGACTAACAGTGAGAAGACAGGCAGACTGCACCTCCAGCGACAGGGGAAATACTGAATCAAACTCATGCTCTGACTATATTCCAGACCACGAGGGATGATGATCAATCTTCAAATTATCTGACTTGTAATATATTTACACAATTATCTCAACTTTGACTCATTCAAAAGATAAATCAGTACAGATACATGATGAGATTTTGTGTTGGAGGGATAAGGGCAGAGAATTTTACTAAAGAAAGCTAAAGTGCAACAACTTGAAATGTCATGGTTTAATAAAAAGAGGTTATTCATGAGAAATAAGTAGATTAAGAAGAATTCAAGTGGTGAGACAAAGTACAGATAAAAGTGGAGCGTTTCTCTTTTCTTTCCACCTTGATAATAGTACTTTGCCCATGCAAAACATAGCGGCAGATAAGTCTATCCTTCCTCCTCAGCACTCCTTTTACAATACCAAGAATCAGCCCACTAGGTGCTTTCAGTCAGGATTATTACACAATGGTTAGTTACAAAAAAATGGTAATCTTTTCCAAAACATCTCACATCCAGGAGATGAGTTATTCCCTAATAGTTAGGGAACCATTATCTCTGTGCCATTAACTCAATAAATCTTTTAAAATGCTATGATGGTCATGAAAACAAACTTTAAAAAAATGATTAAAAGAACTAACCTCTATAGAAAGCAGTATGTTTTCATGTATGACTATTCATAAGGATATCACAGAGAACTTTGACTCTTGGTTTTGAATGGATATAGAACAACATAAAACACCAGGCAGTCTGTGCCTAAGCCCTCGGTAGTAAAGCGCAGTGCCATTCAGGCACTGTCCTCATTGGACTCCCATAGGAATCATTTAGTTTTGCCCAGAGAACAGACAACTCTTTTTCATGAACAAAGATAGCATCCCTCACTCCAGTCACCTTACAAACCCCTGCTATGACACTGGTCACAAGAGGAACTGAAATAATATATCCAGGCAAAGGACTCATGGGTGCCTAAAAGTTCCACTATACTGATTTAAAAAACAGAACAGAACAAAACAAAATCAAACCTGTAGATTGTATTTGAAGTGCACATAAATTAAATCAGTTATTTCACTATCATTAATTATTTTTAAACAATTTTCCAAACCATTTAAAGCATGAGTAATCCTTTGAAAAAATACTAGGCAAAATAACTTCTATATTTTAGAATCAAGAATTTCTAGGAAGTTGCTATAAATATTGTGCAGAATTTAAACCACCAGGTGAGAGCAGAAAAATAAGATAATTTTTCTATCAAAGTCATTTAGTGTAAATAATATAAATACATTTATGTGTAAATTACATTCCAAGGTATGGGCTACATGGCAGAAAGCCGTTGTTTGCTAGTAGAATTGCTCAATTTTGGATTCTTTTGTACTGTTTCTCTAGAAATAGTGATGAATCTACACTGAACAGGTTTATTACATCATAGATAACACCCCACTGTATAATATTTCTCTCATTTCTTGGTCTTCCCTGGTGTCTCCCCTTCACATTGTGTCTTCCAACGCCTCTGTTTTTTCATGAACCTATTCTCCTACACACTCTTCTCATTATTTCTATAAGGAATCTTTACACATTCTCAATTTAACTGAAAGATAGTTTTTCATTTTATTCCCTTTGGCTCACAACCCTGTACAAAGTCCCAACTCACCTGGTAAGAGAAAAAAGGACAGCATACATTTTACCACTTTTCACTCATTTTTTTTCCTATTTCATTTTTGAAGTCTATCCCATCTGCTTTCCTTCAGCATCTCCCATTTTTTCATCTATTTATTTTAAAACATCATTCCTTCTCCTTCATCCCATCCTGTTCTCAGGGAGTCCAACAGGAATCTGAATAATTGTTCTAAGTGTGTAACTTCAATTTTCTCAACTTTGATCTCCATTCTACTCCAGAAACCCAAATACTGGGTTACATGCTGGATTTTGACATTTCTTACAACCATCCTATCTCCAAGAAAGCTGCTCTAGGAATACTTAATTTTATCCTTTTACTTCTCTCTTTCATTCAATACTTATTTACTAACAGATTAATATGTAACAACATTGTGACAAGGTTAAATTGTAAAGTGGAAAACAAATTCTCATGGTTGTCTGTCCTCATGCAACTGACAGTCTGGTAAGGAAGGCAGACATTTAATAAATATACAGCAATATATTATAAATTGTGTGAGGTTGTACACAGAGAGGGAAAAGAAAGATGTGCTAGTATAACATGGAAAAACTAGTTTGAAGGCAGTTGGACAGGAAGCTCTGTCTGACGTAGGAACATTTGGGGTGACGACTGAAGGAAAAGCAATAGTCAGATAACTGGGGACCAAGGGAGGAGGGGAGGCGGGGTTTCTGAGAACTGCCATCATCCATTTTCTCCCATATGTGGGTCATTATGAAAGTTCTAAGATACACAAAAATCAAGAAAGACAAAATCTGCATGGATGGAAACCAATGAAGTCCTCCGAGCAACACCCATATGCCTAGCAAATTAAAACGCGTATGGGAGAATCAGAAAGGATGCTGTTAACTGTTTTTCTTGGGTGTGAAATAAAGGACCATAACAGTCTGTCTCAAAATTTTCTATACTTAGCTCCTTCAAAGTCTAAATTTTGTCCGTACTACTCTTCTTTTGTTTTTTTTTTTTTTTTGCACTTTTTGGCTGGGGCTGGATTTGAACTCACCACCTCTGGCATATGGGGCCGGCACCCTACTCCTTTGAGCCACAGGAGTCGCCTCCTTACTACTCTTCTTAAAGGTGTTTGCAAACATCAACAAAATCTCAGACAAACCGATGGCTCTACTATCCCACAAGACCATTTCCTCTCAGTTGATACGATTTTTTAATAAATGATGTTCATAAAAATATGGTTTATACTTATTCCCTACACAAGAGTTTGTCTCTGTTATGAATTTATCTTTAATTTATAAGAAAACACATATAAATTCTAAGTTAATACGTGTAACACATATATTCATAGAGCAGTATTTTGTTACCTTTATTTCTATAATCATTATTATTACATATGCTTAACAACTGAAACACTTTTATTCTAATATTTCTGAAACATTTTTGGAAGTTAATACCCCCTGAATCACTAATCCAGTGTACTTTTAGCCTAAATTTTCCTACTCTCTTGATCGCTAACAAACTTCCTCGTGTCTTGTAGCTTCTGGGATCTGATTACAATTCTCCCTCCATGGCTTCTCAATCTCCTCCTACCTTGCAAACATATAAACATTCCTCAAGATTTTGTTCTCAGTTTAGTGTTCTCTACCTCTGTGCTCTCCAGACTAAGTTCTTGTTTTCATGAAACATCCACATCATGCCTGGAATAATTTCCCATGTGCGTAAGCTCCTACTAGGCACACAAGCCTTCTTTCAGTGACATGGGTGAGTCCTTTCCACGTAACTAAACAAAGAGGTCAGGACATAGATTTTTCCTCCACGCTCTCACAACACTCTGTTCATACTTTGTTGATATATTACTTAAAATTATTGGATTATAATTATCTATTTCATAGCTATTTATTTCCCTATTCCAAACAAGTGCCATAAGGACAGAGATCTCGTTTTAGTCAGTTGGGAACAGATAATGCTCGTGGAGTTATTAAACACCAGAGACGCTCAATACCTACTTGCTGAACAAATGGCTGCCCTTCAGAATCATACTATCAACTGTCTTTAGATACTTTCCTGAAACCAAATCTAACACTCAAGATACCAAAAACTATCTTCCTCTACAAAACTCTCTTTATTCTGCCTGTGCTTTTGTGCTATTGTTCCCTTTGTTGTAGGACTCCAGGCTCCGAAAATGTGGTCCCTTTTGTTGCTTCGTGTCTCTTTTGCCATGTACAAATCATCGCAAAATTCTATATAATACACTCTTGAATTGTTTCTCAAGTTTATCCCTCCTTCTCATTCTCACAACCCATATCTTACTGCAAGACTTCAGACTTCATATATGTTTTCTCTACCCACATGACATTATTTCATTTTCCTCTTCAACAACCTTCGATGACTGCAAACTCCTATTGAACGAACTTCAAATCCCTTTACCTGGGATTCAGCACCCTAATCTGGCCCCAAAGCATAATCCCTTTGCCTCTACAGGCTCCAACCCAAAGTACCTAGCATTTACACTTCTGAGTCATGTTCTTTCTGAAATGATTTCACACAGTTTCTGCTACTTGAAATCCTTTGTATACCTTCTACTTCCAACCTCATAACTCTGCTCCATCTAAAACAAACTTTCTCACTGAAGAATTATAACTGTATTTCCCTGGATGCTTAGAATATTCTACCTTGCATTTGCATTACCTGCGGTCTTTATATGTACTATTTATACATTCCTTTTTATCTCCCATGTTAGATATTGATCTCCATGGGAAATTATAACAGTATCTTACGTAGCGCTGTAAACTCTGAAGAGTTTAGTTTGATGACTTGTTCACAAAAAAGAATAAGTAGAATTTTCATGAATGTCATCCTTTCCAAACTCTTTAAATAGCTTTCACTCATTGTTTTTTTTTAAATCTTTTTTCTAATTTCAAAAGCAATATAGCCATATAAATTAAGTCACAAAAAATCATAATTTAGAAATAACTGTCTGTAATATTTCTGTATCATAATTCTGTTTTTCCTATGCATGCAAAGGTAAATCTTGTTATGAAATTAGGTTATCTTATATACCAAATTTTATCTACTTATTTTACTGAGCAATACATTTTGGACATTTTCCCCATGTTATGAAATAATACTTCTATTATTGTTGTTAGATAACAATTTTTCCCCCAGATTCTATAATTATGGTAATGGTGAATTTTTTGTTTGCTTCTCTTAACACTTTTCCTCTTTACCTTCTATGATTATTTTTCTTTTTATCATTATTACATATGTCTATGCTTTAAAATAAAATCAAATAGTCCTACACAGCATTTAATGAAACAGTTCCCTCTCAACCCCTACGCCCCATAAGGAGTCTAATCATAATCACCCAAGGCAACAATTCTCCAGTCCTTCTGGTGATTACAAATACTATATCTAAGTAACATACAGGCTTTTCATTATTAATCAGTTTTTAGAGATAACCCATTGGCTCTCTGTTCTGGTAATTAAGGGTTCAGCTCACTTACAAACATCCTCTCAATTCTCCTTTCTGCTGTCTTTCAGTAGTTATTATAGAATAATTTCTGATTAGTAGCATAGAAACGGAAATTTCCAGTATCAATGGAGACATTAATCATAATATACTACTTGGCTCAACAGTAACTTTTCTTCTTCTTTTTTATGCAACTATTAATTTTTTCTGGAGTTAATAATTGTCTCGTTTTCAAGAGACAATTATTTTTTTTTCTGTATCCACTGCTGCTTACCCTGCCCTCTAAAATGGTCTCATACCTACTAATAATTGTTCTAAAAACTGACAGTCCCAATCTCTCAGACAGGGCTACGTTACCTATACTCTTCTCTTGCCTTCCCACAGCCATTGATACTTTTTGCTCCAATTGGGACTGATGGTACCTTGGGTTAACTAAACAACTTTTGACCTAGAATTTTCTTTGTCCTCTCATGACTGGATCCCCTGTTACCTGAATCCTATCTTTTCCTCTCTCTCTCGGGTATGGAATTTCTAGGCTAAAAACTGTATTCTCTTAACATTTTGAAGGCTTTATTCCATTGGGCTACTAAATGCTAAAGTTTCTTTTATTTTTACTTTGTTTATTTTTTGAGACAGAGTCTCACTTTGTTGCCCTTGGTAGAGTACTGTGGTGTCACAGCAACCTCAAACTCTTGGGCTTAAGCGATTCCCTTGCCTCAGCTTCCCAAGTAGCAGGCACTACAGGCGACTGCCACAATGCCTGGCTATTTTTAGATACAGAGTCTTGCTCTTGCCCAGGCTCATCTCGAACTCTAATCTCAGGCAATCCACCCGCCTCGGCCTCCCAGAGTGCTTGGACTGTAGGTGTGGCCACTGCGCCTGGCCATAGAGAAATTCATGCAAACATAGCTCTACAATGTATATATGGTCTGTTTATCTGAAAGCTCTTAGTATCTTCTATTTGTGTGTGGTGCTCTGAAATTTCTGAATTAAGAGTTATATATCTTCAGTATAAAGTCTTTAATTTAGATACTTATTCCTTAGCTCTAAAGAAATATGTGTATTATATATAACTTATAGCATAATTCATAAATGCAGAACATTTATAAATGTACACAGATAACACATATAAATATATGTACAATATATACACATTATTCTAGTAGTTGTTGATAGTCTATGACTATTTGAAATTCATTTTTATGTAAGGTGTTAAGAGAAGAGCCTTACACCATTCTTTTAAAGAGCCTTACACCATTCTTTAAAAAAAAAAAAAAAAAAAAGTCTAGGTATCAAGTTGTCCTAGCCACATTCATAGAAAACATTGTCATTTCCCCTTTGAATTACCTTTGTTGAAAATCAATTAATCACATGTTGTGGGGTGTATTTCTGGACTCTACTTCATTCCATTAATCTCTATGTCTACCCCTAAACCAACAGAGCGAGTCTTACCAATTCTTAAGTCTTTAAATCATGTAGTATAACTTATCTAACCTTGTTTTCTCAAAATTATTACAGCTATGTAGATCTTTTAAATTTATAAACAAAATTGGAATCATTTTGCCTATTTCTATTGGCAAATGGAAAGTTGACTGGAATTGCATTGAACTGAATGATAGGCTTAATTTCAAGAGAATTAAACATCTTAATATTGAATCTTCTAAATCACGATCATATATCTTTCCATTTACTGAGGTCTTTAATTTTTCTCAGCAAGGCATCATAATTTTAAACGCACAGTTCTTACATATATTTATCTCTAAGTATTTCACACATTTTTAGATGCTATAATATATGCCATTGCTTTCTAAATTTCAATTTCCAACTGCTTATTACTAGTATATAGAAATAGACTTGGTTTCTTCTCATTATGCTGAAGACACATCTGCATTCCATGTCCACTGCATCATTATTCACCATAGTCAATATATGTAGTCAACCTAAGTGTCCATGAATGATGAATGGATAAAGAAAAGGCGCACATACACACATACACAGAAATACCATTCAGCCTTAAAAAAGAAAAAAATTCTAGTCATTTGTAACAACATAGATAAACCTGAAGGACAATTATGTTAAGTGAAATAAGCCAGGCACAGAAAAGAAAAATGTCACATGATCTTATTTATATGTGGGATTTAGAAAAACTGAACTCACAGGAAGCAGAAAATGGAATGGTGGTTACCAGGCACCGAGGCAGAAGTCGGAGGGGGAGGAAGTTTTGGGAGGCGTTGGTTAAAGAATATAAAATTTCAATTAGATAGAAGAAATAAGCTCAAGAATCCTATTGTACCACATGGTAATTATAGCTAATAATATTGTACTATATTCTTGAAAATTGCGGATAGTAGATTTTAAGAATTCTTAACACACAAAAAAGTATGTAAGCGAATTAATGTTAATTAGCTCTATTTAGCCATTACACAATGTTATGTATATATTAACCTTACATCTTTATATTGACTTTACATCTTGCAATCTTAATAAAATCACTCATCAGTTTTATTTATTTATTTTTGGAGATTGCTTGGTGTTTTCTATAGGTGATCTTATCACTTAAAACTAAAGTTTTTCTAATTCCTTTCCAACCTGAATGTCGTTTCTTTCTCCTTCATTACCACACTAACAGCTCAGTATGATGTTGAATAGAAAAGAGTAGACATTCTTGCTTTGTTTCTGATCTTAAGGGTAAACTTTTCATTGTAAATAAGATGTTAGCTTTTTCATATATGACCTTTATCATGTTGAGGATGTTCCTTTCTATGCCACCGCTGAGATTTTTATTATTCATGAATGCTGAATTATGTCAAATGCTTTTTTTGCAACCCTGAAGATAACTGCAGGCATATGGTTTTCCTTTTTACTCTGTTAATATGAAGATTACATTGATTTATTTCCCCAACATTAAATCAATTTCAAACTCTTGGGATAAACACCACTTGGTTATGATATACTAGCATTTTTTGTACCTATATTCAGAAGGGATATTACTATACAGTTTTCTTTTCTTATAACGTACTTGATTTTAGTATCAAGGTAATGCTGAACCCAAGAATTCATTTAGAATTCTCCATTCTTCTCCATCCTTAAATGTTTATGGTTATGATTATTATTTTATTTTAGGATAACATGAGAGTACAAACAACTAGATTACAATGTTTGCATTTCTTAGATAGAGACACGTTTGTAGTTATGTCCCAAACTTTGGAATTGAACGTTGGTTTGGTTTTGCAAATTGATAGTCACACACAAGAGGTGAGCCATGTACCCTTACATTATGCCCATTAGGTGGGAGCACACCAATCCCCTTCTCTCCTCCCCTCGACCCCCTCCCTTGTTCCTCCTCCCCTCAATTTGAAATGAATTCAGTCATTCTCCTATACAGCCCTGAATTAGACTGTCTGCTGGCTTCATTATAGTATTGAGGACACTGGATACTTGCTTTTCCATTCTTCTGATACTTTACTAAGAAGAAATGTGTTTCAACTTGAATGTTAAATTATTTTTTCCTTAAATGTTTGACAGAGTTTGCCAGTGAATCATCTGGAGTTATCTTTGCAGGAAGGTTTTAAACTTTCATTTCAATTTCTGGAATAACTAAAGGGCTATTTAGAATAGCTATCTTTTCTTGAGTGAGCTTCATAATTTCTACTTTCCAAGGAATTAATTTATTTTATATAGTTGAATTTATTGACATAAAATTGTTCATGATATTTCTGCATTATGCTTTCAATGACTATAGAAGTTTCAGCGATCCATGATTTCCTTCTGGATGCTGATAAATTACATGTTCTCTCTTCTTACATAGATTAGTCTTAGCTAGAAGTTTATCCCTTTTATTGACATTTTCATGGAATCATTTGATTTCATTGATTCCTTTGATTTCATTGATTCTTCTTCATTATTTTGTTTTAGTCCTTCATTGGTTTGTGCCTTTACCATTATGACTTTTGAATTTAACTTGTTCTTCAATTTCTTAAGAAGCAAGCTTGATCATTAGTATGATACTTTTCTTCTTTTCTAATATAACTACTCAATAGTATAAATTATTCTCTAAGCACCACTTCTATTCTCATTATGTTCCTATTTTTCTCTCTATTCTTGAACATATGGAGTATATTTACAATAGCTAAATTTTTGTCATTTTTGAATTTAATTTCTTTGGATGGATTATTCTCTTGATTATGAATTACATTTTCTTCCTTTTTGTATTACCTGTTAATTTTTTAATGGAATAGTAGATATTGTGAATTCTAGATTTTGTTGTGTTCTTTAAAATATGGTTTATTTCTTCTATTATGCAGTTACGTCACTTGGTATCAGTTTAATTCTTTTGAAATTTAATTTAAGTATTAAGGGAGATTTACAGCATGCTTTAATATAAGGGCTAGTTTAGCTCCAGTATTAAGGCTATACCCTTCTAAGGACTTTACTCAATGCCTTGCATATTACAAGATCTTTTCACTTTGGTGAGAATGAACTATCCGCAGCCTTGAGCAGGCACCAGGAACTCTTTGGACTTCTGCTTTCTAGAGTTTCTTTACCCGGGTTCAGATAGCTACCTCACACATATATGTTTAAGTACATCACGATTTAGCCAAAGAACCAGAACTATGCAAAACTCCAGAGATTTTTTTCTGTGCAGCTTCACCCTACCTAATACTCTCCTTTGCAAACTCTAAGCCTCCTAGTCTCCCTGGACTCTGACCTCTGTCTCCTCAATTCAGCCTTCCGCTGGGCTCTGTGTGGGTTTGTTGTCCCTGAGCTATGGCTTCAAAATTGCCTCATGGAAGTAAGCAGGGGCAATCTAGGACTTACCACCAATGTTTGTCTTCTCTTAGGGATCACAGTCCTGCACTGTATGTAATGCTATTATCTAAAAATCATTTAATTTATGTATGTTCTAGTTGTTTATGATGAAAAAATAATTCTGATTCCTAATACTTCATCATGGGTGCAAAAGTTATTATTTTTAATTTGACTAAATACCAGGAAATCAGACTAACTTTTAAGTTTTAGTAACAATACAACTCAGTTGACTAAAGAAATGTTTCTTATAAATATGATTTTAAGAAGACATGTGATAATACTAAGAATTTTAAGACACAGAAGATAGCAGGGTCCCTGTTCCCAGCTACCTCAAAAGTTAACCTATAGTTATTCACTTCTTGATGTACTGTCCCTTACAAAAATCGTACACTAATGAAAATGGAAGAATTACGGATACAATCTATCAGAAATGCAGATAGAGATTCTTGTCTTGAAAAATGAATTACAAAGTAAAGATCTTCACAAAGTAAAGAAACCTTGTTGATTCTGCCAACTGATTGATTGGAGAAATAATTTTCTGGCATTGACATGTATGTTCTCTACCTGTCCTTACATGGAATTAGAAATAATAAATACCTGCTCCATATACCTCCCCCAAAGTAAGAGCAAATCAAAAGCCATAAAGAATTTTGAAATAGGAATGTTTACCACAAATTCACAGAGTGTTATAAAGGTATACAGCATGACCAAGTCTTACTGATTTATATTTTCTAAAAACAGGTCACTTTAAAAGTTTCCTAATGAAACCTATAAAACAATTTATGATAGCACTAATAAATGTGATAAATGTTTTATTCCTTGTATAGATGTTTATGTTTACACATGCAGAAACATAAAGAAACACATCTGTCTAGAGAAAATATGTTTCCCATTTTTCATGATACATAAAATTAATAACAACATTATGCATGTAACATTTAGTTTTCTTTAATAAAATTAAATGTATCTACTTTCCTATAAATACTTCTAGGATAAAAAATATGAGTCTGATGTCTGACTTTACCTGGTAACTGCCTATAGAATTATAAATTAATCTGAAGGAAAATTAGCACTGACAATATGGCACAGCTGACACTTAATTTCGCAGTACCTGTAAGTTATAAACTAAATTATGATCTGTTTCATTGTATGAACTCTGTATATAAATATTTTCAAGGTTATTGATACCTATTGCTATAGTGCTGTTTTATAAAAAGGTTTTGAAAATTGATAGTCACACCAGGAGTCTATGACACTTCCCACCATACCATAGCCAACAATGAATACTCACATTAGAATAATGAATTCTCCACTAATGAGCCAAGCCTATGTACTCCAACTGCAGAAAGCTACTTCAGAATGTTAAAGCAAGCTCTTAGGGATACTGTAGGATATTCTCCATTTTTAAGGGAAATAATAATATTCAACACCTCTCAGACACCACGCTAATTACTCACTCAGTTTCAACACTGCATATCACACTGTTCCTTTTAGTGGATGTCCTATTTTGTGATGCTGGGTTTCTGTGTTTGCTGCCGTCTAAAGCAAGTACTGCATAAAAATCAGTCTGGAACAGGAAATGACAGTGGCAGGGATCAACCTGATTCCAAAGTTTGGGAAGATGTGCAGTGCCCCAAAAGACGTATATTCCCATCAAATATGTAATATTAAATAACTGTGGCTATTTGAGAATTAAATAAAAACACTATTTTGTATTTAATTTTATATACTATAATTTTTTGAAATGGCTGTAAAGGTGTCAGGAATCAAATAATCACCAAGTGTAGGTGAAACGGTTAGGTATTTCTTTTAGGGCTAAAAGCACTTTGAAAAAATTACAAAGACACTGAGAACACAGTGAGCCAAGGAAGTTTTGGAACCTCTGTACTAGGTGGTACAATATAATTTATATTTCTTTATATTTGGCATTAGTGAAACTAACCACTAAACAAAACATTGATTCACCATTTGGAGGCACCCTTTCAAGTTATCCATTATTTTCACCGATTTGTCAATGATGGTCTCATTGCTATTACCTTTCCCATCAATTTGTTCAATCTCTGTTGATATTAACCTAAATAACTTTTTAACTTATTTCTTATAAATATTTAGATTACACATTTTTTGAAGTTTGGAGGTTTAAATTTTTCATGTGGTCAAAACTGTTGGTAATTTTCCCTTTGTTGTTTATTTATTGTGATTTATTTATTTAAAATTCTACCTGATATAAAATTTTTGAGAAAAATCCACATCTATTTTTTTCTATATCTTTCAAAGTCTCAATGACTTTAGAATTAGTTTCTTATAAAACAGCTGAGAAACTAATACTTTAGAAAGAAAACAGATCTCTCCCTGAAAAGTGAGTTATTTTTCAAAGAGAATCTATCTTACTAAATCATTTAAGTATAATTTTCGGTGAAAAATTATTCTACTAAGGTAACTTTTATTTCCCTAAGAAATTTACCAATGAAGGTGGAATAAAGGTAGTGGTGATATCAACATTTGAACAAATCTGTGAAACTGTATGTTTCCAAGTGGATTTCTTAGAGATTTGTAATATACATGAGCATTAGCAAAAATCTATTTGGATGTATAGATTCAACAAGAAAATAAACCACAAACCACAACTTGTTTAACCCAATGTTTTCCCAAATTGTACATATAGCACTATTTTCTCCTTGAACAACTATTAATTTCCCCAGTAAATAATTTCTCAGTGAACGTAGTTTGAGAAACACTGCGCTGTGATAATAAAATAGGCACATATTTGCTGGCATTAATGTACTTTACTATTTTTTAAAATTTGCCTTGTATTGAGCAAGGAGTATAGTCCCTTTAACATTCATTTAATGTATATTTATCTAGCATTTCCAGCATCCCATATACTATGATTTAGGTGCTGTGGATATAGCATTGAACAAGAGACATTATCCCTAGGTTAAACAGGGCTAATGTTAATTATTCATATACATCCACTTGTTCTATTATGTAATAACAATTTTCAAACCAAATTAAAGACTTTATAAAAAAGAAAATGCTCATGGAACATTATTTTCATGAGTGTAAATTGTTGGCATCTATTTTTATATCACTTTAAGTAACAGATTTTCCCCAGATTTCTTTAACACCTGAAATAAGGGAGCAAAATGTAATTAAGCAAAATACACACTGCAAAATATTTTGGCAGTGTAACAATTATGCTTTTGAGACAATTCTGTATAGTGTAAAATGATTTCTATTTCCTAATAGGTTTGCAAACAAAATTACTTAAATAATAAACAGATATAGATGCTTAAATCTCTCAGAATTTTTGCAGCTCTGTTAAAAATACATACATGTCAAATGTTTATTCACACCACAGATATTTATCAATTGCCTAAAGTGTGACATGTACAATCATAATAATATACAAGATATTCATAAACCTTCAAACTCAGAGGATTGATCACTTCTTTCATTGTAACTATAACATAAATTAACTAACTGACTCATTATTACAAATGCACATAACATTCACCAAGGGAAATAAAAGTTAAAACAGAAAACTGAGTAAGAACTTTTTAGTATATGGAATAAAAAAATCCCATCCCATAAACTTTTTTTGATGTGTTTTACATTCATCAAACTACAGGGATGATATTGATCATCGCAAAGATATTGATGGTTTAGTTCAGACCATGGGAATAAAGAAAACTACATGATAAAGCATGCCCACAAATTTTTTGATTTCCCAGTGCGTATGAAAATTATGTTTACCCTATAGTGTATTAAGTGTGCAATAGCATTATATCTAAAAAATAAAGTACCTACTTTAATTTATAAACCCTTTATTGCTAAAACATGCTAATAACCATCTGAGCCTTTAGCCAATCGTAGTATTTTTGCTGGTAAAAGAAGATTTTTGCCTCATGGTTGACAGCTACTAACTGATAAGCGTGGTGGTTGCTGAAGGTTAGGGGTGTCTGTGACAATTTAAATAAGACAATAGTGAAGTTTGCCACTCCAATGACACTTCACAAAAGATTTCTCTGACACATGTGATGCTATTTGATAGCATTTTATCCACAGAGGAATTTCTTTCACAGTTGGATCAATTCTCTCAAAACCCACTGCTGATTTACCAATGAAATTTATGTAATATTCTAAATCCTTTATTGTCATTTCAACAATGTTCATAGCATCTTCACCAGCAGTAGAGTCCGTTTCAAGAGTCTAATTTCTTTGCTCATTCATAAAAAGTAACTCCTCATCTGTTCAAGTTTTACCATGAAACTGCAGCAATGTAGGCACATCTTCCAGCTCCACTTCTAATTCTCATTCACTTGCTATTTGCACCACATCTGCAGTTCCTTCCTCCAAAACTCTTGAACTCCTAAAAGTCATCCATGGGAGTTGTAATTATCTTCTTCCAAACTCCTGTTAAGGTTAATATCTTGACCTCCTTCCATGATTCACAAATATTCTAATGGCATCTAGAACACTGAATCCTTTCCAGAAGGTTTTCCACTTATTTTGCCTTGATCCAAAAGAGGAATCACTAAGCTATGACCTTACAAACTATTACTTCCTAAATAATAAGACTTGAACATTGAAATTATTCCTTGAAGCATGGGCTACAGAATGGATGTTGTTTTAGAAGTCATGAAAACAAAACTAATATGCTTGTATTATCTCTAACAGAAATCTTGAGTGACCAAGTACATTGCCAATGAGCAGTAATATTTTGAAAGGAATCTAAATCTCATTTTCTGAACGGTAGATCTCAACAGTGGGCTTAAAACAGTCAGTAAACCATGCTGTAAACAAATGTGGTATCATCCAGGCTTTGTTGTTCCATTTACAGAGCACAAGCAGAGCAGATTTGGCATAACTTTCAAGCTGCTCACATGTTCGGAATCATAAATGAGCACTGGCTTCAACGTCAAGCCACCAGCAGCATTAGCCCCTAACAAGAGAGTCAGCCTGTCCCCTGAGGCTTTGAAGCCACGCACTGACTTCTCTTCACTTGAGCACTCACAGGCCATTGTGGGGTTATTAACCTATAATGAGACAACTATGACAAGAACTTGGGGAACAGCTGAACGTAGCGACTTCTATGCTTATCCATCAGTGTAAAATCTCAAGTGGAGGCAAGGAACCTTAGGTGATGAAGATAAGACAAAAGAAGATGGCAGAATCTCCAATGGCCATGATAAATAGTTTGATTTTATTATAAAAGCAACGGAAAGCCATTAAATGATTTAAGTAGATTTTAAGATTTAATTTTAAAATAGTATTTTGGTTGCTAAAAGGAGTATAAATTGGAAAATAGGAGTAGAGTGAACCAAAGTATGGGCTCTGGAGTGAGGCAGACCTGAGTTTATATCCCACCTTCTTATGAGTATATTGGAAGTTGTATAAAATGTACATACACAGTTATAATGGTAAGTATTTTACTATAAAAAAATACTTTTCACAAAGTAAAAGTTGGCAGAATCTCCAATGGCCATGATAAATAGAGCCAAATCTGCTCTGCTTGTGCTCTGTAAATGGAACAACAAGCCTGGATGACACCACATTTGTTTACAGCATGGTTTACTGACTGTTTTAAGCCCACTGTTGAGATCTACTGTTCAGAAAATGAGATTTAGATTCCTTTCAAAATATTACTGCTCATTGGCAATGCACTTAGTCACACAAAGACAATCTACACTGTTCTTAGATTTATTTATTTTATTCTATACAACTGTATGTCCTCCAGCATTATGAGATATTTTTGTTTATAAGAGGGTGTTATAAATCTTTAGTTTTATTATGCTGCGCTTGTGTGTGTATTTTAAATCTAATCCAATGATATAGTATTAGCCAAGTGTGGGGAAAGAGAAATAAGGCAAAAATATAATCTTAATATGCTAAAGACCTAAACGCACAATATGTAAAATCATAGAACGTGGGGAGGTTAAGTTAATATCTCTGTCCTTATGCTTGACTTTCCTTATCTGTTAAAATAAGGTTCTTAAAAGGATGCTTGTGGCAAAATAAAAAAAACATTAAATATTAAACATCATTTTTAGTTTTTATAATAAGATATTTATCATCTACTGGGAAACAGACCCAAATACCAGTGACCTCCATTAATAAAAATTTCCTAGTTAACATAAGAATATTCAGTTGAAATCATTCATTCAGTCTATACAGTGTACAAAGGATGGGGATGCAAAATATAAATAATAAGATCTCTTTTTTTTCTGCAGTTCTTGGAGGGGCTGGGTTTGAACCCGCCACCTCTGGCATATGGGGCTGGCGCTCTACTCTGTTGAGCCACAGGTGCCGCCCAATAGATCTCTTAAGATACTGAATCTCGGACCTTTCATTCTTATACATGCTTGTTGTCACCACCCTTCTACACAATTTAAAGGGATCCTACTCTGATAGATGATTTATGATACCTTACATACAATTTTAACTATATTCTAAATATATTTTTCATACTTAAGATGAGTGATACTTGGTTTTTATTTCGTTTCTCTGATTTTCTACAATTTGGGAGTTTTCTCACAAGATTTGGCAAGATAATACAGACTGTGGATGACCGGGTTTCTTTTGGACACTGGGTGAGTAATGAAGTTTGTATGCAGCCTCTCCACTTCTGCCATGGAGTTCCAAACATGCCACACCTGCAGACTCACGGGGTGGAAGGAAAAATGTGAAATGGCCACAGAAGGTGCAAAACTGTGCTAGTGAATCCTGGAATGAGGACAATGTCAGTAGAACAGAATGATGAGAAACAGGCCCATGAATCTTGCCCATTTCTTTAGAACGCCTGAGAATAGAGAAAGGTAGGAGGAACACTTCTTACATTAAATTGATACAAAAAAAGTCTTTGTACCAAAATGAAGAGAACTACATCAAATGAGTATGCATTATAAAAGAAAGACTTCTTGTTACATAATTCCTTCTAAAATACGCACCTCAGTATTTGAAAGAAGCATGACTGTTATTATTCTTAAAGAAGAGATTGTGTATGCTATTACATTTTTTAATTTATTTTGTAAATAAATGTATAAAGAATATGTAAGATAGGGTAGACATATAATGATTATTGGTCAGGGGTTGGGGTGGGGAGAGCAGTGTTCTACTGGTGGAAATCACATGGACTATGTTAGCAGCTGACCTGACAAAGTGACTTTTACTTCCTGGACAAATTTTAATGGGCAGTGCCTTAAGTATGTCTTTACAGAGTCAAAAATGAATGTATGAATTCCATCCCATCTCTCCAGTGTTTAATGCAAAGCACAGAGAGAGGCACCAAGGGCACTGATATCAGGATGTGATGGAGGAAATCAGCACAATACAAATGATGTGTGCAAGTGATACTGCTTGTGTAATTATCAGTGTAATCCACCTCTATCAACCACCAGGAAAGAAAGGAGGGGTTGAGGGTGGGGAAAGTTCACACTAGGGAGATCACTCACAAGTGGGCTAGATGCCAAGTCTACAATCAGTTTAAAACAGTTCCTTCTCATGAGACGCCTGCAGGGCAAATTATACTACACTTAATGCACCATTACTATTATGAATGAAATGCACTAGATTTCATTTCTGAATGAGCATAATTTAATCCAACATGTTTATCATTATACTGATCCCTGGATTAGCAATTATTTTAAAGGACCTCCTTGGCAAATCTGGTAGAAAAACCACAGCGGTCTGATTTTAAAATAATGTAAATATGAAAATAACTGATTATAATATTCTGCACAAGTACTCAATTTTCAGACTTTTAAATTCCTCAATCATTTCAATAAAATAATTAGTACTATTATATTAATATACAAAGGTCTGTAACCTACAGAAGCCCTATATTATATAAAACATGTTGCATGTTATATAAACTAAAGGAAGTTATTTATGTACTTTTTCTGGCTATTACAACAAAAAATAAAATAATGTTGAAGCAAATGTTTCAAGAATTAGAGGAAAGACGAGAAAGCAAAAGAGAAGAGATAACAAAACGAGAGAGAGGAGGGGAATTAATTTAAATAAAACGAAATATGGAAAGTGGATATTACAAAAGAAAGTGACTACAAATTCTGTATTTTCATTAGAATGTATTTTAGCTCTTGGAATTGCTGATTGGTCTGTAATTTAACAAACGATGTGGTTGTTAGTATGAAATGACAATATATTTGAGGGCGAACTGCTGTCATGACAAACTAACAGACTGTCTCATATGAGATTTAAAACTGGAACATCAGATAAGTCGTTCCTTTAACAATATGGTCAAAGATTAGCTCTATCTCAATCCCAGCCAGATACTACTTTTTATTTTTTTTATAAGAAATTTAAAGATATGGATGGCTCATGCCAGTAATCCTAGCATTTGAGGAGGCAGAGGTGGGTGGATTGCCTGAGTTCATGAGTTCAAGACCAGCCTAAGCAAGAGCGAGATCTCATGTCTACTAAAAATAGAAAAACTAGTTGCCTGATGGCCAGCATCTGTAGTCCCAGCTATTCAGGAGGCCAAGGCAAGAGGATGGCTTGAGTCCGAGAGTTTGAGGTTGCTATCAGCTATGATGCTATGGCACTCTATCCATTGTGACAGAGTGAAACTCTGTCTCAAAAAAATATATATATATCAATATTAGGAGCTAATACCACATTCAAGTTTTCTGAGCTTTTTTTTTGGATAAAATACAGTCCTTGGAATTGCAGAGACTTGAAAAATAGAGATATTCCTTATATTAAAAAACCAAAAATGTACAATGAGGAAGTTGTTTTAACAGATGGCCATTTATATGGTACATCTGGTCCACTTCCTTTTTATAGGACAAAATTGCCTTAAACTGACAATTAACCATAGACAACAAACTTCTTAAGCTCAAAATTGTCAAACACTGAATAGGTCACAAAACGGTGTTGTAAAAATCAACATTCCTGAGGTGTTTGGAAACAGGTATCTGCTCAGAATAATTTATAGGCTTACTGACCCTAAGTCAAAAAAACTTTGACAGTATAAGCTTTCTCAAATCTCTCTTACTATAGGGTTATGTAATAGAGACAGATCACACCAACTAATTTTATAAATTATTTACTTTTAAATGATTTATACAGATAAATAATTAGATTATTTAGATTACTAAATACTGGTTGATCAAAAGAGTTTTACTTATTGAAAACATGAATAATTCTTTTCTGAAAATGCAGATGAATAAAAAAAAATCAGAAGCAAATCATGCACTGATCTTTTTGCTTAATTAAGAATATAAAATTTTTGAAAAATAACTTTACTGTTAATAACAAACAAGTATCTTAAAGGTGGTACTTTTCTAGAATATTTGCCTTTATCTTAGACAATAAAAGACAATGAATAGGTTTCCTTGGGACTTTGGGAACTTGTCATTTTCAAATGTTTTTCAATCATTTCATTTTTGAGCAAATAAATATTCATAATTCATTGGAAGTGAATTTTTGATATGGTATAAAAAATTGAGACTCGAAGGATTCTTACTCATTTTTTTCTCTTTATAATTTATAAAAAAGAATGTATAACACATTTATATTATGTTTTTCATATGTTAAATATATATACTTTTCTGTATTGAATCTTCAATTTGGGTATAATATTGGAATGCTTGAGAAATATAAGTGAATGCTAATTAGAAAAAAATATGCAATTTTAATTCCTCCTCAATTTTTTAAAACAACAAAGTATGCTAAATATTATTTTGACTAATGGGGGTCCAGGTCTTAATTTAAACACTATTTCTCCCAGGGCATTAGGTATAATAAAAATAATCAAAAGGAATAATACATAATGACAAAGCACACTAATCAGATTTCTAGGAATGATAGGACTATAATCACTCATTAAACTGAAATTCCAAGAAAAAAAATCTCTTTTTTTTTTTTAGCAGGAACACTGATTCATCATTTAAAAAAATCACATAAATACTATACTATACTGCAAATATATATAAAGCAAAATAGAAGATTTGTGTGGTAAATCTCAAGATCACTGAACAGTAATAACACATAGAGTGTACCTTTATATTCCTGCAACTTTATGTAATGTATTTCTGAACATGTTTTTAAAAGTACAGGTTCATTTTCTCATTGGGCTAAAAATTTGACTATAATCTTCAGATGCTATACTGTTGATAATACATTTCAATTCTTTCTCTCCCCTTTTCCTCCTCTCTTCTCCCCTCCAAAAAGGTCATTTTAATGTCACATGGAGAAAGGTCTTTTTTTTCTTTCTTAAACACATCAAGGCTATCAGATGTAGGATAGCAAAGAGTGGTAGACCAGAAATACAGCCACTGTGAAGACTCAATGAAAGCCTTAAGATATTAATTCTGCTTCATGAAAATTTATTTCAGAAGTTAAACAAGAGAAAACTATTAAAATGAAGTAGTCAAGTAGTTTGGAAGACTGGAGACGGCTCTTTAAGGCTGGGTAGCAATGACTGATCAGCAGCAAGGTTGAGGAAGGAATAACAACATGCTGTATGTAGCACCACGTGACAGCAGCACAGGGAGATGTACGTAGCACCACGTGACAGTAGCACAGGGAGATGGAGGTAGCGCCACGTGACAGCAGCACAGGGAGATGGAGGTAACGCCACGTGACAGTAGCACAGGGAGATGGAGGTAGCGCCACGTGACAGCAGCACAGGGAGATGGAGGTAGCGCCACGTGACAGCAGCTCAGGGAGATGGAGGTAGCGCCACGTGACAGCAGCACAGGGAGATGGAGGTAGCGCCACGTGACAGCAGCACAGGGAGATGGAGGTAACGCCACGTGACAGCAGCACAGGGAGATGGAGGTAGCGCCACGTGACAGCAGCACAGGGAGATGGAGGTAGCGCCACGTGACAGCAGCTCAGGGAGATGGAGGTAGCGCCACGTGACAGCAGCACAGGGAGATGGAGGTAGCGCCACGTGACAGCAGCACAGGGAGATGGAGGTAGCGCCACGTGACAGCAGCACAGGGAGATGGAGGTAGCGCCACGTGACAGCAGCACAGGGAGATGGAGGTAGCGCCACGTGACAGCAGCACAGGGAGATGGAGGTAGCACCACATGACAGCAGCATAGGAAGATTTTATTGAAGAGGAGACTAAGTTATTTGACTGAGTTCCACAGCCAATTTGGAGCAAGCCCATTTCAAAATCCTGATGTCTTGACCTCTTGACTTGTAGATAGTACTTTTTTTTCCTTTACCATTAGGAACTACTTTAAAAGTTTTAGAAAGTAAATATTTGGGGCTGTAACATTTATCCCATCACATAATGGCACAGAACTCAGATTGTGGAGTGTCACTCCCTTGGTTAGAATCCAGGCTCTGTCTCAGTCTCTTCACCTACATGTCAGGACTAGTCAGGGTGAGAGGCTCATGTAACTGACGTCTTGACTGCCTGCCTCTTCATTCCCTTTGTAAAACATGCTGATGTGTAATCCGAATCCCTGAGTTCCTGAAGTCTGTAGGCCCTTCTTTGGTATGTGCAAGCACTCCTAGCAGCAGAACTGTACAGCTACTGAGTCAGGTATGATTGTAGCCAAACCTATTTATTCCAGTTTTACCTGCTGTTATAATTACATAAATTACTTAAATATTAAATTTCCAATGAAATAATTATGTAGAATAATTTCTACATAAACAAATTTTGCCACTTTGAAAAGATTTAATAAAGATGAGATGCTTAAAAATGTTGCTAAAGAACTGGATGTAGACAAAAGTAATCATAAAAATTAGGGGGAAAAGTCCTAAAAATGGAATAAAAGGCTAATTGTTTCAAAAGGTTTTTAAAGTTTTTAAAATAACTGACAATGCTATTAGAGATGATAGGTTATAGGTATAGTGTAGGCCAGAAAAATTACATGGTGTTCAGAGACCAAATTCCTCACTGACAATAAAAGGCTTGGTTTACAATACAGGAAGCAGAAATGTGGTAACAATACAGTAAATAAACAAATACAATAAAGCAATCAGCAGTCATTACCAGAGGAAAGGAGGAGGCAAATACTTTCTACTAATGACAATATTCACAAAAATAGAAATTAGATTTACAATCTTGATATGATACTTAATATCTTATACCAGTAATTTTAAGCACTAGTTCTTAAGTTTTAGTTAATTTGTGGCATATTCTCTGGCTTCCATAGCCATTTTCCACCCTTTCTGCTCTGCTCTGCTCCTGTACAAAGCTAATTTCCACAGGCTTTAATCAATAAGCTCCCTTGTCTTCTGGTTGAGTTTAGTCAACATAAGGCACTCTTTAGAGAATGGAAGGTTGAAAGAGTGAAATCAGGGTATTTATTCCCTAAATCATAGGTTGGCAGGGCTACTGTCCTCTGCTGAAGGTCAGTGCTCAAGACCCTTTCCTTGTTCTCTTAATTCCAATGACCTCTAGATCTCCCAGTATTGGTCCTTCTGTGATTGACTTTTGACTAAATGTCTTCCAGGTCTATCCACTTTGTCACATATGGCAGGATTTCATTCCTTTTAAAGGTTGAGTAATATTCTACCATATGTATATATCACATTTTCTTTATCCATTTTTTAATGTACATTTAAATTAGCTCCCATTGTGAATAATATGGCTGTGAACATGAAAGTGGAGAATATGGCTTTACATTTAATTCTCTTAGATATATGCCCAGAAGTGAGATTTCTGAATCATATGGCAGTTGTATTTTTAATGTTTTGAAGAAAGTCCATACTGTTTTACATAGCAGCTGCACCATTTTACACATTCCCACCAACATCATATAAGGGTGCCAATTTCTCCATAACCTCCACTGACACTTATCTTTTGTGTTTATTTTTGATGATAACCATGAAAATGTTATGGATCAATGTATCAAAATCATGTGGTTTTGATTTTCATTACTCTTATGATTAGTGATGTTGAACATCTTTTCACATACCTGTGGGCCATATATATGCAGTCTCTGGGAAAATATCTACTCGAGTCTTTTGCCTATGTTTAAAATCAGGTTATCTGTTTATTCACTATTGAGTTTTAGAGGCTCCTTACGTATTTTAGAAGTTAATTTCTTATTAGATAAATGGCTTCTAAATATTTTCTTTCATTCCATAGGCTGCCCTTTAACTTGTTGTTTCCTTTGCTGTATAAAAGCTTTTTAGTTTGATACAACCCACTTGTCTATTTTTTCTTTTGCTGCCTGTGCTTTTGGTGTCATATCCAAAAAATCATTACCCACATGAATGCCAAGGAACTTTCCCCCTGTGGTTTCAAGTCTTATGTTCAAGGACATAATAGATTTTGATGATCTTTGTATACGTTGACTAAGGGTCCAATTTCATTTTTCTGTGTATCGATATCCAGTTTTCCTGAAATAATTTATTGAATAGATCACCCTTTCCCTATGGTGTGTTCTTGGTAGCCTTGTGGAATATCAGTTAACACTACATGTGTAGTTTTATTTCTGTGCTTTATATTCTATTCCATTGGCCTACATGCCCGTATTCAAGTCAGTATCACATTATTTTCATTGCTGTGACTTTGTAATATATTTTGAAATCAGAAAGTATGATGCCTACATATTTTTTCTTCTTGTTCAAAACCAGGGAAGGTGATATCTGATAAAATTCTCAGGAGGCTCAGAATGTTGAACTTCCAAACACTCCTGTACTATCCTTGCAAAAAGACACAGTATTTCTCACTCCTCACCTTTTCGTCTAAGAAAACTAGCAGCCCCATATGGTAAAACTGAATTTCAATTACATCAACTAAGACAGGAACTCAATTAGAAAATGACAGTTATTTTTAGGATTCATTCCTATTTCTTCATGGCCTATGGGTTCATAAGTTAGATCCTAACATAGTCAAAAATCAAGGATTGATCCAGGGGAAGATAGCCTACACAATGAAAGAACTGCAAAACTTCAGCAATTCGTGTCAGCAGGAGTCCATGTACCATGTAGCAGCAAAAAGAAAGTCCACGCATAATTGTCACGATACCCGTCACCACAGATAAGCAAAACAGGC
This sequence comes from Nycticebus coucang, assembly GCF_027406575.1. Lineage (NCBI taxonomy): Eukaryota > Metazoa > Chordata > Mammalia > Primates > Lorisidae > Nycticebus > Nycticebus coucang. The sequence continues at coordinate 110,326,316 of NC_069786.1, forward strand.
CTCACAAAGTCTGCATGCAGCCTACAGGCCACAGGTTGGACACCCCTAAATTGTAAGGGAACGTGTTCTACGGGTTTTATACCAAGAGGATGAACAAAAATGCTAGACTGGGCAAAATTTAGCAATATGTCTGATTCACCTAGGATCTGAAATTTAATGCATTGACTTGAGCAAGCAGAAGTGACTAGTTAATTGAATCATTGATTCACTGGCAGCTTATATAGTAACAACTTGAAATGCCAGATCCTTCCTGGCATACTACGGTGGATGAAGTCCAAAATTTAAAGTAAGTAAGAATATTGGAATTGATCTCGTATTATGGATCACTGTGTTCAGCCATCCCCTAACTACACCCTGGATGAGCTGGTGGGACATTCCCTTCACTATGGAATTAAGAAATACAGCAGTGAGGAAGGAACCAGCATACTTGAAAAGGTTTATGATAACTGTCTTCTCGAGGCCAGTGACAACAATTCATATAATGTCAATCTCAAAACAGTGGTGGAGTTCACACAATAGTTTGAGGTAGGTGCAATTACCTTAATAAGACATATCATGGGATGATAAAAAGGGTTTTATGATTACAGCTAACTGATCATGGGGCCTCTGAGAAGGAAACACATAGACGAGTATACCAAGCTGCTAACTGACTTACACAGACAAAGAAGGTTTGAGTCTTTTAGGCAAAACCCAACCGGAGTCGCCCTGGTGAGGATTCATGACCTTTTATGCTGTGTCTAGACGTAAGCCTATTCACAGCCCCAGAGTCACTCAGTTTTAAGTGGAGACTGAGTCCCTTTCAGGAGTGGCCCTGAAACCAGGCCACAGGCATCTGTTGTGAATTCTTTTCCAAGTCATTCCAGAATCACTGTGGGTGGTTATTTATGGTGACTATGGATGGGAAAAAGGAAAATTCCAAGTCCTTCCAGGAGTTATTAGATTGTTCTATTGGATTAGCTATAAACTGTCATTAATCATTAGGACCCCAAATGCCACTGTGGCCTACCAGTCAAATGGGGGCATATGTAGGTAAATATATATATGGAAAATTGACTCAAGTACATCCTATAGTATTATGGGAATAAATATACTTAGGAATGGGGAATAAGGCTTACATTGGTTTCCTGACATATGAAAGAAAAGTTATTATAAGGAACCAAAGACAATGCTATGAAATAGGCATATAATGTGATTATGATTCATATGTGTAATTTTAAATTTTCTAGTAGTCACCTTTAAAGAGTAGAATTAATTTTAATACATTTTATTTAATCAAAACTATTTCAACATGTGGCACTCGCTATGTTTATGTGCTTAATAGCCACATGTGGCTAGTGGCTACCATATTGGACAGCATATCCCTACAACTACCACTGCTTCCAAGACAACCAACTAAAAGAAAGAATGCATATTTGGGAGAGTTACAACTAAGTGTGAGACTATCAGAAAACTGAAAGATAAATTCATACTATCTACCCATTTAAACTGTTAGGCTAATGCATAACTTTGATGGTCCTGCACATAAATACATACTTGATAACATAATAATGAAAACCGCAGATGCAGTTCTAGTTATAGAATCTTTACTACAGCGTATCTACATAGCCCCTGTCACCAGGTGTGAAGCTACTGACTTGATTTCTTTTTAAATTCCATAGTAATTCCTATCAACACAGATAATCAGGAGCAGTTTGCCTTTACAACTGCAGGCACTGCATACTTTCGCTATCTTACCTTAAGGCTAGGTCAACTCTCCTCTCTGTCATGACAGTCTGGAGAAATCTTGTTCATCTTAACATCCCACAAAACTTCAAGCTGGAACATTACATTCATGACACTGCACTGACAGGACGTGGTGAGCAGGAGGTGGTAGTTAGATGCATGCTAGAGAATGGGAGATAAACTCTAAGGAAGTTCAGGGACTTGGGGACTTTCAACATTGATGAAATCTTATGTTTCCAGAAATCTGGGCATGCTGAAATAGATCTTCTATTATAAATGATAAATTTTTGCACCTTACACCTTCCATCATGAAGAATGGGGCACAACAGAGGTGGCGTCTTTAGATTTTGGAAGCAGACCACGTTTGCGACTGCTCTCATGCTAGGTAATTCACAACTCTGCCTGTTTTCAGAGGAGCTTGGGGCAAGATAAGGAACTGTAGCACACCCCTGCAATGATGAAAAGTGCTCTAGACCTTTAATTCTAAGATCTAGCAGCTATAGTGACTTCTAGTAACATCTGTGGGAAACAGAGAGGCCATATAACATCTCTTGTCAATGGAAACCTCAGTAGACAGATCCCTAATGGTTTTGTAAGAAAGATATGCAGATAACTTCTACCAATAACTATTCTCCAATTGAAAAGTAGCTCTTCATTTGCTTTTGGGTTATGGTTAAGACTGAGTACTAGGCCATAGGACTCCAAATGACTACTAACCCAAACGGCATATAATGAATTTGGTGTTATCTGATTAAACATTTCATAAAGTAATAAATGTACAATAACATTTCATTGTTAAATGAAACTGGGATCAAGTAGGTTGGGAAAGCCTAAATATACTGCATGATCAAGTAAGCTGAGATGTCCCTGATACTGCTACTTCTGTTTTGCAATCTGTTCCTTCAACTTTCACCTTTGCCTTCATGAGTCTACTCAGCGATGAAGTAATGGAGGTTGAAACCGTGTGGATCTAGTTTATAAATGGGTTATGTGGTGTTTGGTACAAGCTGTGATTACTATGTTTACAGGTCCACTTAAGGAAGCTGACCCTGAGATCCAGTGGTAAAAGGATATCCCCACAATAGCCAGAATTTCAGCTAGTACACTTGACTGTCCACTTTGCAGGGAAGAAGAGATAACTGAGGTAATAATATATGGCAGGAGTGTATGGTCAAGGGCCATGGTATGCTATGTGAATTACTTCCAGTGGGCATCCACTGTAGAGAAGGCTCTTAGTAATCTGGACAAGGTTCTGAATCTTCAGGATATCATCAGATTCTTTACTTGGCTAACCTGGAACTTGCTCAATGGGCCAATGTACAAAGTGATAATGGGAGCAGGGATGGCAACTGTGTATGGATTGAACTGCATGGACTTGCTCCTTTCCATGACTGATTTAACTATTACCACCGCCAGGCTCACAATTTGCCAGTACCAGGACTCTACCTGATATGGCACCCTTCTCCAGGAAGATCAACTCCTTCCCAAATAGAGGAGACTGAAATTTTCCTAATAGGAATCGACAGATTTCCAGGATATGAATATGTCTTCTCTTCCTCTTTAATACTATTGCAAACTCCTTCTTGTTTGGGTTTAACAGAATGCCTTACCAATTACCAGGGTATTCTTATAATAGTGCCTTCAACCAGGATACTCATCTCAATAGCAAAGAAAATACAACTGACCCAACTGTATAGAATTCACTGGTCATACCTCATGTCGGACTCAGGTGGCTAAATGGACCTGTGAAAAGGCCTCCCAATGGAGTGTTTTATATATGGTTGCCTGTTGGGAGAAGGTTGGGTGTGTTCTACAGGAAAATAATATGTGGCCAAAGTTGTCTCCTCCATAGCAAGAATGCTTAAGTATGGGAACAAAGAGGTTATGATAGAAGTGGCCATGTTAACACCTCAAAGGTTCTTTACTCTGTCCTGAAACCTTCAGATTGGTGGTTTTGGAAATCTCTAATACCAAAGGAAGAATGTTTTCAGCAGGGTTCAGAATTTTGTGTCTGAAAACCAGGAATATTTGCTGGCTATTTTGTGTATCTCAAGCTGCTGAACTTAGAGACTGGCTGGTAATGTTGCTATACTACCAAGGCGATTGGGGGTTGCTGCTATATGATGGGGTCAAGGAGAACTATGTTTTGAACTCAGGAGATTCAATGGGGCTTCCCTTTAAAAATACCTGCCCTATAATTTTGGTTACTAAACAAATGCAATAATCCAAGAAAGAGAGGAATACCAAAGACTCAGAACTTATAGGAACTAAGTTAAAACTTAATTAATTAATGAAAAACTTAATCTAGCTAAGGTTCTAGACAGGGTAAGAGCAAGATAAAATGGAATTGAGTGGATGAAGAAAGCTATAATGATCATTTTTGAGCTTTCTCACCAATCAGAGAAGCATGGACTTACCAGCTCTGTTTTATGTTCTGCCTATTATGAAGAACATAAGTTACAGGTAATATTTTAGATTCTAGTTGTAAGTAGGAATGAATTGATAGGACCTTTGGATGATGCAATAGCTGGATGCCCCTTCCCTACTAGACACTCTGTTAAATTTTGTTGTTGTTGTTGCAGTTGTGATTGTTGTTTAATTGGCACGGGCCAGGGTTCGAACCCGCCAGCCTTGGTGCATGTGGCCGGTGCCATAACCACTGTTAAATTTTCTTTAATTACTCAATTTGACTGTTATCTCTTTATATATCTGCAAAAATCATGACAAGGTAAACTAAATAGCAAAGTCACCACAAAACAGGTATAAGCACCATTTTTTTTAATGAAAATGAAGTAATATGTATACACAAACCATGATACCAAAAGCAACACAATTTTAAAATGAATGAAAGAGATGTGTCAAGTTACTTACTGTATATAGCTGAGGCAAAAATATACATTCATGAATATATGTGTGTTATATAATCTTGAGATAACTCAAAAAACTTTAATAAGCTAGCGTGTGGCTAGGTAAAGGAAATGCCTGTCATGTCTCAAAAATGTCTCTCAATAAAGAATATTTTACATAATAAAATACCACTTTAAGACATAATTTTCCTAGCATAATTTTAAAATAAAACAAAATGTTATAGTTGAAAATGAGTGAATTATTTTATGTCAGGAAGGAAAGAAAAATGTATACACAGAATATTTTGTTTTATGTTCATTTTTGTAACTACAAATTTAAGAGTTAATGTTTACAGTAATTTCACATAATTCACATTCAAGTTAAAAACTTAAGGCCTAGGCTTGGAGCTTGGAGCTCAAGCGGGTAGGGGCCAGTCACATATACCAGAGGTGGTGGGTTAGAGCCCAGCCCGGGCCTGCCAAACAGCAATGATAGCTACAGCCCAAAAATAGCCGGGCGTTGTGGCGGGTGCCTGTAGTCCCAGCTACTTGGGAGGCTGACGCAAGAGAACTGCTTAAGTCCAAAAAAGTTTGAGGTTGCTGTGAGCTGTGATGTAACAGCACTCTATAGAGGGTGACATAGTGAGACACTTTTCTTTTCAAAAAAAGAAAAGAAAAGTTAAGGCCTTAAAAATTAACAGGAAAAATGCAAAGAAAGCACAACAAGCATTACCTCACAACTTCAGCAGTGGCTAATGCAATTTGTCAATGCACAGGTGAAACTATTACTTCCACTGTAACTTCAGATTCAGTTAAAACTTAGTACATCATTATGAACAGAAGGAGCAAATAAAACTGGCTTGAGAGCATTATCTATAATTTTCCACCTTTAACTTTTTGGTTATGGCAGTTGACGTAAAAGTCAAATGAGATTATTTCAGATTTCCGATCATTCTTTCTCTTTTATGCACTATTATTTTCACTTGTTCTAAAAAACCAAACTTATTCTAGATTTTTAAATGATTATAAAGTGGAGACAAGTTTCAGATAGTGTCCAATGGCTACAGGTTGAGAACTAAAGATACGGAGAGAATTAAAACAGAGTATAAAATATTCTAACAGTCAATTTTCTCATACGTGTACTATCTTCAAGTTTAAAAGTAACAATACTGATTTTCTCCCTGAGGTCCCAGTCTAAACACTGCATTAGTCAAAAAACAAAAACAACAAAGAAACAAACAAAAAAACAGTTTTCATCTCCGCTATAGTAAATTCAGAATGTCATTATAATATTTCACTGGATCTTCAATTATCCTGGATTAATCATAATTGCTGCATTAATAATTACAAAATTTAAAAATGTAAAATTTATATAACAGCTGTTTTTCTTATTCTAATATCTTGAAACTCTGCAGTTGACAGTGCTCCTCTTTGCTAAGTCCTAAGACTAAAAAAGGATCATATACTTCCTGCATCTGAAGTATGATCAAGTACTTCATCAGTTATTTAATGAATACAGATGAAGTATTATCTGGGTCTTTCCTTGCTATAAACCAAAGCTATAAGTTGCTTGGTATTGTTCTAATACTAAATATTTCATATTTTCGTATTTTAGCTTGATTCTCAAAGAGTTGGTGTCACTTACCTGAGTGGGTCCTGAGGTGTCCTGTGAGGGCGTCCCTTCTTCTACAAGCGTAGCTACAGAAAGGACATTTGAACGGCTTCTCTCCAGAGTGTAACTTTATGTGTCTCAGAAGGTTGCCCTTCTGAGTAAAAGAAGCTCCACACTGGTTACAGTGGAAGGGGCGTTCACCTGCAGAAGTAGTAGAAACGGGAGAAATAAAGTAGGTTATGTGCAAGTGACTGCTTTGCCGGCCACTGTTAAGCTAGTTCTCTATGCTAAAAAGTTCATCCCCCTCGCCCATATTTTAAACATTAATCTTCCTGGAGTTTGTATTGGCCAATACAGCCCCAAAATGTCAAACATTAGGCCAAGTGGCCATTTCTCCTCATTATACAAATTTGGCAAGAGTCCTTTCATGGACTTAAAAAAATAATTACAGTGCTGACCAGTGGTTGAACCAGGGGCCATCACTTTACTGCTTTCTTGGTTTCTTTACATACAGTATCTTGGTCTTCACAATGACACTAATAATACTAATAATATTAGGTATTATTAATTTCAATTTTAAAATGAAGAAATTAAGGTTCATATGACAAAATATCTGATTATAGTCACAGAACTTGTAAGTCCTTGAGCTGAGAACTATACTTGCTTTTCTGACTCTAAAATCTTATTCTCTTTATTTTACCATGATATCTTTTTAAAATGCACAGGAATTTTGAGTTGAGAGGGAACTTGAGTTTAACTCCCTCATTTAGCAGATAAGGAAAAGGGGAACAAAAAGAGGTAAATCAAGTGAACCAGCTTACCCCAAGCTCATTAATTACCACAAGATTTATAGATATAGGCCAGTCTTTTGATTCTCCTGGTCACTAATAGTAAAACCTTTGGCAAAACTTCCGAAAATATCAGGGAAAATTCTAAGAAAAGTATTCATATTGACATTTCCTATATATTCTCTTTATTTTGTGAAAATTATTTGTTTGACAGGGATCTTTTCTCCCTCTTCTCCCTATACCAAGATTGCTATGAAGTTGTTTAAACCTCAATTATTAATTCAGTCTATTGCTATCACTGGCTGTCACAAATATCAAACATAAAAACATGTGGGTCATGAAGCAGTAAAATTGTCAAATAGCATCAAACTGATAACATTATTAAACCCAAAAGAAAGTACAATCATTGTAAGTTTGTCTTTTGCTAAAGATAGATGTGAATAAAATATAAATACATAAAAAAATAGTAAAATGTTGCATACTAAGTTCAAAGTTCAGAATAAAAAGAAAATTAGAAAAAAACAATTCCCTTTAGGTGGAACTGGATCGTCTCTGTACGTGAGGTTAGACAATGATTATAATTTTTTGTACATTTTTAAGAAAATGTACACATTTCATATGTTGTTTAACCTAACAGTAAATGAAAACAGTTAATAAAAGCTAATAAAAACCTCAGGAGTTTTTGGCTTTTGATATAATACAAACTCAACAATTCTTTTCTTAAAGAAAGCTAGGAGGTATAAAGAAGATCAAGTGCAGTCACTTTCTGGCATCAGCTCTGAAAATTCTCTTATAGATGTTATAAAACATAGAGAAATTGAAAAGTTGATAGATCAGATGTATCTCAAATTCCATAGTACTTACTCTTTCTGGAGCTTAGTGATACCAAAAAAATATAAACTGCGTGTGCAGTGAGAGTTTAGGTTTTTTCTTACAAAATCTGCAGCTCTCATGAACTACATGTACAAGAGGGTACTATATTGATGTATTTGATTGAAAAAAATCTATTATGTTAAAGTTACCTTGAATTGTATTTTTCTTAACTAGTTTGGTAAAGCCTACAACCCCTATACAGAGTCTTACAAAATAATCAAAGTTTTAAAATAAATCTAATTTTGGAAGAGATATTTTATTTTTCATACACATGTACAACTTAATTTGATTCTTTAATTTTTTTTTCTAACAAAATGACCATCTTTTCTACTGTTCACTCTGCCATGAAATGTCATAGTAATTAATAAAAGGACGGAAGCAGTTCTTTCAGAAATTAACTTTAGGAAAATAGCAAATATCAATTATATTTTTACTCGAAATAGTTGATACTTTCAGAACCCTTGTATGTAAAATTTCCCAAGCAAGCGACAATTTAGAATGCGATAACTTTAAACAGGAATTAAATCAGTGAACAAAACAATTTAATGTCACGTTTGTCTTTAGAAAATATACCTATAGCATGCTAACTTAAATTTTCTTTAAACCTAATACAATCTTTGAGTTAAAAATATTTAAAAATCCCTAGTTTACAGTACTTAGATCATTATTCAAAATAACACAAATCTAAAAAAAGAAAAAATTAGGACAAACCTTTTTTAAAATAATTCTTTTAATTCACCTACTTGAGTTTTATGAGACTAATGACAGTGTAATTTTGTTTTTAAATTTACAAAACACTCCAGATACTTTCAATTTTTAAAATAAGAAACGACTTCTGAATTTACATGATCATCCTTAAGTGGAGTAGAAGAAATGAAAGGTGGGCTAGGTATATCTGGAAAGAGTGCCCTATCGCTGAAGGTTGAAATTGTAGTGCAGAGGCAAGTAACCATGGTCAAAAGCAAGCACAGGGCATGAGGAAAGTCATCAGTCACGCTTCTCCCTTGGTGAGAGAAAAGGGCATTGGAAATTATGCACTTTCATTTCAACCAGATAAGGCTTTGAAAAACACTGACTTGAACTATTAATAAGGCTTGACAGATGGTTTTTACCTTTGCATACTAATTCTATGGCTTTCCTCCTATTAGGTTAAAATCTGCTTAATTCCTCTTAATATCTTGATTATAGGAAATGATAATTGTTTTAACAATTCAGTTGTTTTAATATGTTCCACAGTAATGTTTCCTGGAATTACAGTGAAACCCTCAATAATGCTACTGTTGGAAACCAGGATGAAAAGAGGTGAACTTATGAGATTGGTTGTGATTGGTATACATAATTATAGTTCATGAATTACCAAAATAAGGAGTCATACTCATGTCTGGTTAATAACAAATAAGAAAATTAACTCAATTTTTGAAAAAGCCATTTCTAGAAAATATCAACGACACTTTTCTTCAGTGCTTGTGGCACACTTCCTAGCCTAGGCATACAGAAGTCTAGGACCAGAATAAAATCATCTGAGAAGTAAAAGGTTCAGTTAATTACTTTTTCTCTATGCAAAAACCTTCATTTTGCCTATGCAACTTTAAACAAAAGATTTCAGTTATTCTTTTTTAAAAATTTCTGCTTTATTTTATTTTTGTGTGTGTGTGTTTTTTTTTGGCCAGGGCTGGGTTTGAATCTGCCACCTCCGGCATATGGGACCGGCGCCCTACTCCTTGAGCCATAGGCGCCGCCCAATAATTTTGCTTTAAATGGACTGAATCGTTTGTCCTTTTTGAGTCAGTTTAGACTTTGGAAACATATTAATCATGTTTTTATATGTAAATCAAAACTAATTTTAAGTAAACTTCACAAATTTACTAACTGTATCAATGATACTATAAAGTAATCCAAGTCAAAAAAATTAAGTAGGTTGTTGTATTTGTAACAGTTAATTTTTTCCCTTGTGGGTACAAAAATCTGGACTAACAATTCTGGATCCAGAGAAAAATTAAGATATGGCCATGATATTGTTCATGTCCTTTCTCAATCTGTTGTGGTTTTTTTGTTGTTGTTTTAAACACAGTCTAGGAATCTTCTGGTCCACTTCTAGATATTAACTGGAAGATGCTATACATTATTTTTATAATGGAATGAATTATATTTCAATAGTTAATGTACTTTTATAAGCACATGTTTCTAGATTCTCTATGCTTAAGAGTTTAATTGAATTGCAAATATAGGTCCATCAATTTGCTTTGGGGAAATCAAAGGCACAGGGTGCTCCTATCTTGGAAGGGACAACCATCTACAAATACGCAAAATCCTTGCTTGGAGCAAGAGAATGACTTCACAAGGCTGCAATGTACAAAATATGCTGCTGAAAATACAGTTACAGAGATGGGAGTACTATACCCTAAGGAGGACCAAAATCTAGAATATTCTGTATTTATAATGTTCCCACAAATTTGTGTTCATGCATGAATTGATTTACTATCCCTGCTTGTTTACTTCTCTCTATATTCCCAGTGAAGAGTGCCTGGAGTATCCGATGATAATATTACCTGAAAACTTACTAAAGTAGGAATACCAAAGAAGTAACATCAAGCCATGTGTAACGCACTAGAATTGGCACCTTACTAGTAGAATATGAAAGAAAGAGAAGAAGTGAATTAGATCTGATACTCCATGTTGTTGTAATGAATTAGGTGGTTGTGGATTTTTTTCACTATCAGTTTCATATTAGATAGTCTGCTAAGAACTAAGAACATTCAAAAATGTATTTCCCAAAGACTTTGTAAGAATTTAAGATAGTGCCTTTTATACTAGCTAAAAATAATTCGTAAGGGTGGGAATTTTTAAGATAAAGATAGCACATAGGGTAAAGGGAAAAATATCTGGCTAATGGCTTGATTTTGACTAAATTTTTCTCAATCTAGTTTAAATTACAGAAACACAAGTAGACCTTCTATTCTCAAATAGTACTAAAATGGAGTTGAAAATGTTAGGACCCACTCAGATGTATAAACAGGCTTATCAGAAATACCTGTTAAAATGGCTAATTTAAAGATATCATATCCACAATTTTAAAGTCAACAAAACATGGTATATATCTCAAGTTCCTCCATGAATAGCTATTAGCTTTAACAAAAATCTCCCAGATCTGAAGAAAGTGTAATAATTTGAATAATACTCCAAAACCATTGGTTAATAAAAAAAGTTCATAGTCTTGAAAGTGTACTTTAAATGATTGTTTTAGGTCATACTCCTTGGGTTATATTCCAGGGCAATGGAACTCTGTATAACTACTATAAACATTTTTCATGCCAAATATTATTTTCAGAAATCAAAATAATTCAACTTTCCCACCATAGTCAATAGTAAATGGACAGTAGAGTAGGTATCTTAATTGTAATTGCATTCACACACTAACAGTCCTCATGAATATCACCATAGAAACAGTAAAACACTGATTAATTTTCAAGAAAGAGTACTCTGAGAACTCAATGGAAAGCAAGGAGGTGGGAGGGGCAGGAGAGGACGGGTAAGTTTACACCCTGCAGGTACAATGCACACTAACCAGGAGAGAGACGCACCTTGACTCAAGCTGTACAAAAGCACTTAGAGTAATGAAAACATTTGTACCTTTGGGATAGTCTAAAATTAAAAAATAATTTTAAACTAGTTGAGAAACTTCCAAGTTAATCCTTACCCAAAAAAGATATTCTGATTTATTGAATTTTCTTAACTCAGAACATAAAAGGTTTACTAAAAATTTTCAAAAAATTGTTTTTAGTATATTATTCAGCCTTAACATAAATAGGCACTACATACAACTCAAGTGAAAAGTCATTAAACTGATTTTGTTTAGTTTGTATTTTAATAGGAGAAGTTACACATTTGAATGAGTGTTATCATCCCAATATAATCTGATACACTGTACATATTATAGTTTTGTGGAACTCACTTGTCAGAACTATAGTTAGAATTACTTTGTAAGTATAGATAAAAAGTATATCATTTTATAGTAATTTCTATTTTTTCTTATCGAATAGATAACAAGCTTGATATTTCAGCCTTTCCGAAGATATTTTTAAAAATGAAAGAAAAATATTTGTACTCATAATATAAATACTTTTAAAACACAGTGCTATTTAAAAAGGAAATTTAAAAAATTACCAAAAAGCAAAATGTAACTGACCTTATGGTTGGAATAAGTGTATATGTTGTAAAACTGATGATTTTGATTATTATAATAATAATTTTAATGTGTAAGTTCTCACTGTAATTTTTAAAATGTTAGCCTGGGTCATACCTGTTAATAAATTGTTGGTATACTGATACACCAAGATTGGTGTAGTTGAACAAAACCAGTCTGAGCATCAGAAAACCATAGTTCCAGCCTCAAAAATGCCCTTATTTTCATAAGGGATAATGGACAAATAACTTGATAAAATGAGAGATTTGGACTAAAAAATACTTCAATATACTTTTATCTTTCAAGTTTTAAGCACCTGATTATTAACTGTAATATTTAGAAATAAAAACTTAAAGTAAATTGTTATTATCTCTCTTCAAAAGAATATTATATTTTAAAACTAAGAATACTAGTTAGTAACATTTTATAATGTATTACTACTTTGCATTGTAGTGAAAGCTATCATTTTTATTATTTTCTTTTGCTACTATCTTTAAATTAATTTTTATATGAACTTTAAACTCTTTTTTTTTTCAAAGAATCAACAATCCTCCTTTCCTACCACAATATCATTTCTGTTGCTTTTATTTATTTATTTTTTTAATTTGGCAAAGAATTTGGTTGGTTTTCATGAAGGAGTTTCCACCTCTCAAATGTCTAAAAATATGCATTAAATTAAGCTGAGGGTTTTTCCTAACCCTACTTCAGATCATACATTTCCACCTGTATGTATGCACCCTTTGTCATATCCAATCCTACATACCTCCTTGCAGGAGTTATAGCCAAAAATCACAGGAAAGTAATAACATCCTTGAACTACAAAAAGAACTTGTCTACTACCAAGTGGCATGCAAAGATTGATTAGATATTCTATTCCAAGGAATTAACTTGCTAAAGTGAAAATGATTTAGTCCTATATAATTGCATGAGTGCCATTTTGTAGTATAAACTTTTAGCTACCAAACTGTATTACCTGCCCATGGGTATGGTAAAATATGTATAGAAATACAAAAAGATTAAGTTACACAATGAAATTCTCCTATACCTTGTGAACCCTTATCATATTATTGCTATATTAAGAACTGTGGAAACTGAATCCCAAACTTCTTTTCTGATATGTTATTCAGATTTGAAGGCTGGAAGTCAAGACCCAGGCTACTCTCTGTTTTTCTGCAATCCAATACTAGCAGAATTCTGAAAAGGTAGTTTCACCATTGCCACCCCTGAATAAAAAGGAAAGAGAATAGATGTCAGGTAATATCAACATCAGATGTCACAGGCAGTCATCAGTTATTCTTTCAGCTGCTTACCAGTGTGACTCCTTTTATGTACCATAAGCACATTGGGCCCAATGCAAACCATGCCACAGACGTCACATTTCAGTTTACCATTCGGAAGCCGGATTCCTCCCTCGCCTTGAAGCTCCTGGACTTTCCTGCTGTCGGCCACCTCGCTGCTCTCGATTAGGGGGTCTTCTAGGCTGCTCCCCTCATCATGGCCCCTGATTTCGTCTTCGCGGCTCAGGGGTTTCCTGTCACACTCTTCATCACTCTGCATTTCTAGCTTTACTGAATTTGCTGAAATGTGAAAAAATAATTAAATATACCTAGTCCATCACCAAATGCCATGCTAATGTGTGTACACAGTGTGCGTTAGGATATGTTAGTAAAGAGGGATGTGTGAAAAGACGACTCAGGAAAGCTCTAGATAAACACGACGACCCTTATTTCTTCACACATTTATTTCTTTAACTCAGGTAATTACTTTTTAAGCAAATCTTTAAATAATTCTGACATGGAATTTGGACTTTGTCACTAAGGCTACTACAATTGAGATAGGATTAGAGAAGAGACAAGATTAAATATTACTTAACTCACTGAGTTATGCCTCCTCTTACTTTAACAATCTCTATACATACTTCATATTCTCTGTTTCACATCAGAGTATTTGTGTAAACCTACTGCTGAATGGAGCAAGAGAAACAACTCCGGATCTTAATCCAGCAAATGTCTTTGGCTTATGAGGAGGTACACTGTCACAGCAAATGTTCTAAAATCAGACTAAACACATACATCCATTAAAGGCCATACAAATGTAGAGCAGGGCACACACACCTCACATGCTCATAAGTGATTCTGCTATTTTTTTTTTCCTGTATAAAGAAATTCTCTATGGAACATACTAGTCTGCAAATCAAAGTATCCTAACTCTAATCTATGCAGACCAAACAGCGGCTAATGACAGGCATGGCATAGCATGTGTGTACACGCTTGCAACTGTTAAGAAATTTAATGCCTTCTGTTTGCTGTTTTTGGATCATCCCACAGAAAAGTTGGAATTTTGTTAGCACTGCCCTCATGTCTGCATTGCTGACAGAGTCTTTTCACAAAGCAGAAGCAAGCTTTAAGTGAGTATGAGTATTTTATCAAGTAATCTTGAAAATTTCTTAAGAAATCATACCAAAGTTACTGAGCAAAACAAGTTATTTGGTACTACATGAATAGAGGAAATATTTTCATAAAAAGGAAGCAAGGTTTTTTTTTCATTGCCAGTGTTTTCTTAGAGAAACCGCACATTCTGTGATTTGTTATTACTTATCACTAGAGAGAGGGCTTTAAAACGGCTCTTCCCCGCTCCTTTCCGGAGAGTGCCCCTATTAGCTAGAGGCAATGTGGTTCAAGAGTACTAACAGTATAATCTTGAATTAATTATTTAATCTCTGAATCTTACATCTTTCCTCTGTAAAGTGGACGTGAGTTCAGATTACTGAATAAAGTTTGAGCAAGATAGTTTATCTGTTAAAGTGAACATCTTTAAGTTCTTAAGCATCTTAAGGAACTTAGATTCACTATGTTGTCTCTAAAGTGTAGATGATGAAGGTACCCACTTCCTAGGCGTCACGTGAGCATTAAATGAGTAAATATAGGAAATGTGCTTATCTTTTATTTTTCTCCGGACATATTGTGCTCTATTTCATAAGGTTTTGGTGAAGCTCCCTTAACTTTCGGTATGTAAACTACTCTGAGATCTACAAAAGGATATACATCCTCCCTGGACCCACGTCTAATAGAAGAGAAGCTACATCAAGTTTCACACAATTAACAAATCTGTACTCCCTTACTGATTATTGAGAAGAACAGGGACAACATTTTATCTACCCTTATATCCTTAATCGATTCATGAACTTTGTGGGTATATAGGAGATGTTAAGCAGTATTTACTGAGATGTTTCACCCAATTGATTAAGAATTTTATTGCTTTAAACTTGTTTTCTTATGTTTAAAGAAACAACAGACATAATAAAGAAGAATCAAACAACATAAAAGATAAAAAAATAAGGATTAAGGGCTAGGTTCTATAGCTCACACCTGTAACCCTAGCACTCTGGGAGACTGGGGTGGGAAGACTGCTTCAGGCCAGCAGTTCAAGACCAACCTGAGCAAGAGCAAGACCCTGTCTTTACAAAATGTAGAAAAATTAGCCGGGCATGGTGGCCTGTAGTTCCAGCTACTCCCGATGATAAGGCAGGATAACTGCTTGATCCCAGGAATTTGAGGTTGCAGAGAGCTATGATAATGTCACTGTACTCTAGTGGAGGTGACAGAACAAGACTCTATCTCCTCCTCTGCCCCCCACAAAAATTAAATCCATTTTTACCTAAGGCTCACAATCCCTCAATCCCTGTCTCAAAAGCAACCATACTACCATAATTTTCAAATTCCAAAGTGTGTCTAATCCATTTTATAAATATGATTTGTTCATTCAGACCCTATTGCTGGAAATTTAAGATTTCTTGTTTATGCTATTACACATTATTTTATAATAAACAGAACTGTCCATTTGATATGTTAAAGTGGTATTTTACAAATTTTTAATATGCATTTTTAAATTATAAGTGAAGTTGGGCATTTTTTTCTATACTTAAATCTTCCTTGTTTTTTTTTTCTGAGAATTGTTTATCAAAGTTGTTTACCCATTTTGCTACTAGTTTAACAATCTTCTCACTGAATTCAAATGCTCTTTATATACTAGGAACTTATAGCACTGAGTTTATGATGCATTTTGCAAATAGTTTCACTTATCTATTTAACTAAGGGTATTTCTGGCATATATGCTAATTTTACTTGTTAAATTTTTTAAAGTTTTCAATAATAGATGCTGGGGTCTCTATCTTGCTTCAACAGGTTTTTCCATTCTCCAAGAATTCTTCCATGACATTTTTTTTTTTCTGATAAGGGAGACTTTTATAATTAATGCAAAATGCTATATTGGTTACCCTGTATTGTCCCATATTTCATTAATAATTACCATTTAAAATAAAAATTAAGAAATAAAATAAATGAAAAGCATAATTTTATACACTATGACTTTACACCAACCTGTGAGCCAATTGTTCCACGTGTTTATTTCAAGCAAAGTATGAATGACCAGAAGCTTCACATTACTACATCATTTATATTCCTCACTTATAGCCAATGTTTGGTCAAACACACTTAGTAAGGATAAGGCTTATTGGAATTCCACTTCAGGAAATAAAAAAATAAATACTTAAAAGTGCAGTTTTTGGGTCTAAAACTATGGACTTCATAAATTTTAAAATAGCACAAAATTATAAAGAACATGACCGACATTACAATATTAAATTATCATTTCTCCCTAGTGAGAATCTTATAATAGGGACATTAAAACATAACATCAAATATTGATAAAAATGTCATTTTAAAAAGCAGTAGCTACTACAAATGTAGTTAGCCCTTTCTATCCTTAGAAGAACATACTTAAAATAAATCCAAATATATACATATTTTTGTGAAAATGGAAGTAGACAAGAAATGGTTAACACTAGGATAATCGTTTCTCAAACAACACTATAAGGAATTGTCTGTTTGTTGTGTATGAGTGTACACTCTTTGCTGTGCGGATATAGGAAATCAATAAAGTGCAACTCATTTTCATAGACTAAGTTTTGCACAGGTGCTTATGTGTAAGCAAAAGCTCACAATAATTAATTTTTGGGGGTGGGTGGGCTTTTTTTGGTGGGGGTGAGTCTCACTATGTTGCCCTGGGTGGAGTGCTATGACGTCACAGCTCACAGCAACTTTAGACTCTTGGGATTAAGCAATTCTCTTGCCTCAGCCTCCCAAGTAGCTGGAACTACAGGTGCCCGCCACAACACCCAACTATTTTTTGTTGCAGTTGTCATTGTTGTTTAACTGGCCCGAGCCAGGTTGGAACCTGCCAGCCTGGGTGTATGCGGCTGGAGCCCTACCCACTGAGCTACAGGCACCACCCACAGTAATTAATTTTTAACTAATCTCACTAAAATTAGGTTGATAATCTAGAATCAAAGAAATTATTCTTTAAATTTTACTTATTAAATAGAAAAGTTTTATCTACTCAAAGAAACTCTGCCATGACTTGTTTTTACTATTTAAGATGTTTCTAATTAATACAGAGCACTTAATATGTTAAAGATTAAATGTGATTATTTAAGTATATTCTAAATTATAATTTACATATTAGTAAAAGTTGCATATGACTATTTGTAGTGATAATATGTAAAGTTACAACTACTGAATTATAACTATTAATTTTGCACAATAATATTCATACAACTTCAGTTTTCAAAATTTTGAAATTAGATTTTTAACATTCTTTTCTTTTACAATTTGGTAATGGAAAGACATTTTCATATATGGTCTATGAAGATGAGAACTTATTCAATTTAAGTGAAAGGAAATTGTGCTGTTAGAATTCTCAACACCAAGAATTATTTTTCAAGCTTGTTTCTCTGATAGAAAATGATGAATATAAAACTCAAGCCTACCCATGAGAATTTATACAAATTATTACATACTGACAAATAATAATGGCTTAATTTTTTTTTGTTTTTTTTTGCAGTTTTTGGCCGGGGCTGGGTTTGAACCCACCACCTCCAGTATATGGGGCCGGCGCCCTACTCCTTTGAGCCACAGGCACTGCCCAATAATGGCTTAATTTTTAAAAAGTATTTTGCCAAAATAAATTGTTAGCAATGAAGAAGGAATGTGAAATAAGATTTTAGCTTTGATGGTAAAGCTGTTTCTTATATTTAAGTTTAATGGAACACCTATTTATAACTTACAGCTAATTGTTATATCTGTTTTTCTAGTAGATTCTGAGATTTGTGGACTCAGACAGGATAAGTTAATACTTTTATTACAAAGTATAAATAGAAAATGCTTTGAATATATTTCAAGATAAAAAGTTCCACACATATTTCAAAAAAATTCTTTATAGTACAAACACATTTAAGGATTTAAGCCCCCCCCTTCTTTCTACTTTCAAAATACTATTCAAGAACATTAGAATTTAATCTTACAGATGTGATAAAAACACACAGTTTAATCATTTCCATTTTCAAATGATTGTACCAATGACAAGAAGTCATTTAGAGGCTCTTTTTCAAGTGACTTTCAGGCCAAACTATTTTCAATTATAAAAGTGTCTTTAGTATCATACTGGGTTCTTTTTACTCAAAGGTTCATAATTATCATTATTTCTAGATGTATATAATAGTAAATGAACAGTTACACTACACTTGCCTTTAACTGTGTGGTCCCAGTTCTGGGGCCAAGGAACAGTGCCAGTTTGTGGCCTGCTAGGAACTGCACACAGGAAGCAGTGAGGGGCAGGCAAGTGAATGAAGCGTATCTGTATTTACAGCTCCACCCCTCACCACCTAAGCTCTATCTGCTGTCAGGTACACACCCCTCCAATTCCCTAGCTGGGAAAAGAAAAATTGCCTTCCATTAAATTTGTCCCTGGTGCCAAAATGGTTGGGGGACTGCTGCTTTAACTCACTAATACAGCAATGAACACAGTGATAACTGAATAAAGGTTTTTACACAGGCAAACACATATAGATCACTGTTTAAAAAAAAAAAAAGTTGTAATCCAAAACCAAATGTGGCAAAATTATGTTAATCTGTGATGCTATTAAAGACAAATTGATTTAATTCAATTTATGCCATAATGAAAATTTTCTTGGCCACAACTGTTATCTTCAAAAAGTTAAAAAAAAAAACAAAACCCAAAATTTATTTATGTAAGAATGAAATGAGAAATATATACACTCATTGACCTAATGTTTAAGGAACTCATCCAATTCACATAAAGACAACACTGAATTCTCTTTAAAAATCACTGAACCAGAATATATATTTTAAGTACCTACTCCTTGCCTAAAGTACTAATAACTTTGCTAAAAATGACAGTGAGGATTTAAGGCTAAAAGCAAAAGAATTTTATTAATTTAAATAAGAAATCCATCTTAACAGGGCAATATATATTCTGACATAAGCCATGAAAAGTTCATGAATAAGAGTGCAGGAAATATTTTAATAAAATACATAATTTGTTTATGCAATAAATACATAATACATTCATATGCATTGTAAAATATATTCAGTTGATTTTGAATTGTCAAATTAAGAGAATAATTTCCATCTTCATCATTAGAATTTAGTTTTCACAAACAATCCTATAATTTTTTAAGGTCAAGTTCTGGAAATAACCATATATAGTAACTGGAACTAAAAATATCAATATTAAAATGTTTTTATATATCTAAATCAAACTTTCTACAACTTACTATTAGTATGATCCGATTGTACTAATCCAGATTAGTTAAGTTACGTAGCCAGGAAAATAATACAGAAATATTATAATTTATTTACATTTTTAAAACGATAAAATATTTATTGATCTTATAGAGTAGAAAACACGTTTTCTACATTAATTTCTATCAAATTAGCAACTTCTGTTTAGTTTTCCAATTATGCTTTTAAAATTTTAATTTTTAAGGAGGTAAATACTATGGAAATTAAAGAAATATATGTTTCACAGTGTTGAATAAAGGATAGCTAAATTATCACTCTTGACTCTCCATATAGGAAAAAAAGAAACCTTTCAGGTGTGATATGTAAGTAGATTTTATGTTTGGTTTCTGTTTCGTGAGAATTTAAGAGGACACTGAAGGGCTTTTATAACTTACATCAATCTGGCATCAATTTCTCCCAGACTATAATAGATACTTGAAATGGTATTATACATACTAATTGAATCACTATGTCTCTCTATTGAAGTTGCTCCTGTACTAATATAACTCTCTCATTTAAATTTTCAAAACAAACACCAAACATGAGTAAGTCTGTGTTAATAGCTCAGCAACCATTTAAATAATGTGTCAGAAAAACAAATTGCCATCAAAATTTTAATGTAAAGCCCAATTATTTGCTAAGAATTTACTAATAGTCTAAACAAAAATAAAATCATCACAACAAAAAATTATTTTAAGGTATACATGCAGCCATTTTTCAATATCCTCAACAAAATGTCATACAATATAACACTTTTGTTTCTTTTAACTGTGGATTAATAAGTGGGTAAGACTTGCAAAGCAGCTCCCTCACACAGTGTCCTTTTAATGTATTCATTTTATAAATGGGACAAGTACTGTCACTATTGTCACCAAACTGAAGCTGTACCACTCCTGGGTGGCATCTAAGTCTGTACCTCGCCTCACTTCATCTTTCTCCCCATTTTCTTTCTTTTCTCTCCATTATAACTAGATTGTTCACTTTTTAAATGCACTGGATAACTTCAAATGAGGATAGTACTGATTTCTGACAGTTATTATTCCAACAATAGTACAGTAAAAGATACCCTCTCTCCCCTTCTGCCACTTAATTTAGTTGTAGGACCTTGGGAAATTTTTTATCCTCACTCAGCCACCTGCATCCTCTAAAACAGAGGTCTTCAACCTTTTTGGCACCAGGGACCTGTTTCGTGGAAGACAATTTTTCCACGGACTGGTGGGGGTTGGGGGGATCAGACAGAGATCTGGCCGAGTTCAGGCAGTGACGTGAGTGATGGGGAGTGGCTGTAAATACAAATGAAGCTATGCTTGTTCACTGCCATTCACCTTCTCCTGTGTGGCCGGTTTCTAACAAAGCACAGACCAATACTAGTCCCTGGTGTGGGGCTTGGGGACCAAAGATCTAAAATATGGGGGAAATAACACTTGATGTTCTTAAAAACAGAAGGCTAGATAATATAACCTCTTACGAGGTAAGGCTTAGAACACTTTTTAATAATAATACTAATATAATAATGATAACTGAAAAATAACGAACATAGCTTTTATGATTTATAAAATACATATTCATTTAATACTCATAGCAACTGTATTATAAGCAAGGCAGCCACAGATGAACAGTGAAGCATGGGTTATTAGATGACTTTTCAAAGAATACAAAGTAAGTGTGAGCCTGTTACCAACTCAAGATCTTCTGCCTCTTAGCCTGCACATTTTTCTATGACATAATACTCCAATTAAACAAGTAACTGACATTACTATTAGAATTAGGACAAAAATCAGTCATGGGCAAATAGAACTTTCAGTAATTATAAAACCACGTACATCAGTTGAAGACAGTTGGAATACAAGTCTACAATGGTCCAAAAAAAATACTTTAACGTTTCTATAAACCAAACTTTTAAACTAACACCAAACTGGTATGTGTGCCTAACTCAAAACAACTACCTCCTAATTTTAAAATTTATTTGGTCTTAAGGCAGTGATCGGTCCAAAGCGGATGGCTAGTTGCTGAAGAATTTGTTGATATTCATCTTTTCCTTCCTCCCCTCTACTTTTTGCATTAATTTCTATATATTTTTTGTCATGTTCTTCTTCAACTTCTCAGTGATAGGAAAAGACAGAAATTTGAGGAATACAGCAATATTACCAATTTTATTTCCTAAACCAACAGTTAATGAAGAATAGCATTTGAGGGTTTCCTTTGTGATCAGGTTTTGACAGTCTTGTGTCTATTATTGATATAAAGATAAATCATACCTGTGCATGGCTCATGTAACATTTAAGTTACATTTAAAAGGATCTTTCACAGCAAAAACAAAGACCGAAAAGGTATCTTTCCTACTTTCTTGAGGAAAAAAATATAAAACAAAGAACAGCAAAACTTGTAACTTCCTGACAAGCTCCCAAACACAGGAAACCTGTTACACGCACGTGGTCAGAACTCACGCCGTTATTACTCAGCACAGTGCTAGCACATAGCACAAGGATCAAGTTTATGTTTTTTAGCAAACAACTAGTTCATGAGAACTGTACAATGTGTGTTAAATACAGAGTTTAAATAGAAATCCCACAGGCAAATAGCAACCTGTTCCTTTATCCATACTTTAAATGAATGATGCGCTTTGGCAAATCCTAAAGATTCAGCATCTGCCCTGTCTTGACGGTCCAAATCTGTTTTGGCATTTTCTTGGGCAATGCAACATCTCCATGACCCTCTCAACTTGGAAAAATCTCAATAGCTTTCCCACTGGTCTCTGCAGTCTGTTGCCATATTCTACTCCCCCAACTCATCCTCTATTCAGTTGTCAGTCTTCCTAATGAAGAGCTTGTCTCCTAAACCTTTCAAGGATTGCCCACCGCCTACAAGTTAAATACAAAGGTATTGCTGTAGAATTTAGGGATGTCCACAGCATAGTCCTGTCATATTGTCACTTCTCTTGGAAAACATCTTTTATATCTCTATTTACTATTTTTTCCCAACTCATTATTGTCTGGAATTCTTCCCCTATTTCCATCAAAATTAGTACCCCATTCAAGGTTCAGTTATTTGCTACTTCTTTTCATGAATGTTTTCTGAGCACAAAGTTCTTCTCTAAAGACACTTACATCACCTTACATTACAGTGTGTTCGTCAGTATAGCTACCTTAGCTCCATACCACCTGCAGTGCAAGGTCCTTGAAAGGAAATACCCTCTTATTCACAGCTGTAAAACCATCTTGTCCTTATATATACTAGGTACCCAACACCTATTTGTTGAACTGTTGTTGATTTATACATTATACTTCTCTTTTTAA
This sequence comes from Nycticebus coucang, assembly GCF_027406575.1. Lineage (NCBI taxonomy): Eukaryota > Metazoa > Chordata > Mammalia > Primates > Lorisidae > Nycticebus > Nycticebus coucang. Next base: position 110,349,276 of record NC_069786.1, read on the forward strand.
GTTACTGAGATATTGCATAAATTAACTACAGGTGACAAACACATACATATACCAACACAGGTTAGGTTTTAAACACAAATCCACACAACATTAATTAAAGGGCTGCTACACGACGGGAAAGACTGCAGGTGCACCGTGTGCATCAGCTGACTGAAGCATGGCAGGGACTCTGACAAGTCTATAATACCCATTTTAAAAACAAGGAAGTGTCCAAGTCCTATGATTATTCAGAGTAAGAGCTGAAACTGGAACCCAGATCTAACAGATGACCAAATTCTTGCTATTTCCTCTATGTCAGCAAAAGCAAACCAAGTACTAGTCATCAGTCAAGAAATAAAGGGATGTCAGTATGTTAAAGATGACTTTGAATTATTGCGTATTACTTGATCTGTTTTTCACTCCACATATAATACAGGTGTACTAGTTTGCCAGTTTTGAATACAGAGAAATTTGTCTGAGAGACTGTTTTGGAAGACGACCAGCTTATGCTGCCAAATTTTCTGAGCGAGGATTTTATTTCATATAAGAGCAATCTACTTCGAATTGGTGTTTGGCAACCATCTGCTTAACATAATTGTGGGAGGCTTGTGAAGCAAATTACATTGTGAAATTATCTCTTTAATAAGGGGAGTACAAAATTCTTAACTTCTGTAAGAAGAAAATCATCACTATAAAATCCAGCCGAGTGGGCAGGCTCCCAAAGGTACCCACAACATAGGATTGCCAGAGGTCACTGAGGATGCCTGAGCCAGGTCAGGAGGCAGCGCTGCCTTGCGTGCTAAGGAGAAGGTAAAGAGTGGAGCGGGGTTTCTGTCGCCGGGCAAGGGCAACCAAGGCAGGAACCAAAGCAGTGTGCCTCACTTCAGCTTTCCTGAGTCCCCAAAGTGAAGTGACAGCTTCCCATACCCTAGTTTCAAACAGCCTTGGATCACACACATTGGGATCAAGGCTACAAAAGTTCTTTCCCGGGTGTCTTTCATAAACACTTCACTATTTGTCTGAGTCAAATAAATGGCCCACATTTGGCCCTGAGATGTGGGGACTGACCACTCAGAAATATATAACCAATAAAACACATCAGGTAGTGACACAGAGAAAACTTGCAGCGATTAAAGGGCATTAATCTGGACAATCGCCAAGCAAATTGTAACACATAGGTGCCAGATATTTATTTTCCACACTATAGCAGCACCAATTTTTTTTCAGTGCTCATACCTAGTTTTCTACTCCTAATGAACAAAACTAAATAAGCTGTAAGTAGGCATATAGAATGCATAGGTTAAAAGGTAAAACCTAACTAGAAAATGACAAATGCAGTATTGGTAAATAAGGGAAATGCTCATTAAATTGCACATATCTATTTAAATGTGTGAATGTTAAGAAGTCATTTAATATCTCTCTGCTTCCTACTATAAGTGAGCAGTATTTTCTACATGAAAATCTTAAGCTGGGGAAAGCATGCGGTCACTGAGAGCAAGCAATACAGCACTGTGCTCCAGAGCACGGGAGCTAGACCTAGTGCTCTAGGGATTAAGGCCAGGTTATTTCATTTTTTCATTACATGACCTTAGGAAATCGAAGTCTCTATTTTTTTCATCCATAAAATCAAGATAATGACAATATGTGCTTCCCAGGGCTCTTCCGAATATTAACTATAATTACATATATAACATATTTTGCTTAATAGATCTGCATGAAAGCAATTTATAAAGATATGACAAATATATATAACCCTAGTCTAGAGGTATGTTTACTACATGTAAGTACAGGAAAGACATGGCAGGCTTCTTGAAAGAAATGGCATTTATGATAGACCTTCAGGTTGGATATAATTTATCTAAAAAGAGAAGACAACACTCAAGATAAGGGAACAGGGTTTGAGTGACACCATTTTTTTCTGGAATGCATACATTCAATGGGTAACATAGGAATAAAATATATTCTAAAATTAAAGAGGGTTTAAAACAGTATAAAAATGAAACAACTAATGCTTCAATGAGAGTAATTTCAAAAGTGCTGTCAACCCATTCGTAGACTTGTGTTGCAACAACCAAACTACGAAGAATGGAACTCTTAAGAAATTATTCAAAATTACTCACTATAAACACCTGCTCTGTACCAGGTACCACCATGCATCCGTGAGTAAGACAGATCCGGCATGGGTGAAGAGTGTGTGTGTATCTTTTTTTCCTCTTATGTGTGAGCTACCCGGCATTAGAAAATATTGTGATGAGAAATACAAAGACTCAGAAGCACACTCCAACTTCAGAATATACAATTCATATAAAATCTCAGTGCAAAATATTGAGCTTAAAGAATCAAGAAATATTCTTATGCAATCACTAATTCAAAAAGATAACTTCTGATTATAAATTGTTATGTTGAGCATTTCATCTATTTGTGAACTGAAGTTCTGATGATTCATTGAGTTGTCTGTTTTCATCTCTAAATCTCTCTTTTGGCAGCTTTCTGAAGCTTATAACTAGAGTATATTAAACATATGAACGTAGTGACATAGTTCTCTGTATGTCACTATGTATTCTACGTACTACAGAAAGCAAAGTAGACAGACATATATGATATAGTTAAGGGGCATGTAAGTGGTTTTCTTTTAAAGCTTGTAAACATGATATTACATTTGTCAAATGTAGGAGAGCGTCTTGTCCATGTAATAAATATTTGTTTTAAAATACTTCACGTTTTCTGGTTAGATAATAAGTAGACTACACTTTATTCAAACTGGGTTTTATTCCTCCTATTGACTTGAGATGTAGCACTGATGATCACATCTATGCCACCGAGAACTGCACAGGCCACTTTCTACGAGGTTTAGCATCCTCATCTGTGAAATGCAGGTAATGCTACTTACTGGTGCAGGCAAAATAATTAACAGCCTACCTGCCTGAGGGGAGAGGTTCCGTCAGCCTCTGGCCCCTATGATTCTAGGGTAAAACCAGACTATGATTGAAGTTTTATGTAATAACGATTTGTGTAATTGGTAAGAGTAATTACTAGACACAGTGTCAGAATAAAAATTTATGAATATAAAATCTGTTCCTAGGTTTAGGGTTTGGATAAAGCTCTAACCTTTAGAACCTCTGGCTTAAAAACAACATGCCTAATTCTAAGTCTTAATGAGTTTTTTAAGGTCACAGGTGAGAGCATATTTAAAAGTGAACGTACATTTATACGTATGCATGCAAACTGAGAACCTTGTTGGTATATGTGCAAGACGTTCTTTATTAAGCAACAAGTGTTAGCTATTTAAGTAGAAGATAGTGTAACGTGATTAGTGTGCTATTCTCACGCGTTTCCTTCAGTTGAATGTTGGCTGGCATCCAGGAGAAGAGAAAAAGCAAAACAAATGCAACATACTCAAAACTTCAAAAAGAAAAAAAAAGTGCTGCAACCTTCACAGGAAGCATAAAGTCCTTGACTTGAATAATTTTATGGAGACTCTTTTGAATGTTTCCTTTATTCTACTTTGTCTTGTCAGGACGTGAACCCTGCCATTATGTGTGGCTTGCGGCTGTTTGTGAGTTCCCTCCCCATCTGGGACTAAGAGGCAAATTGCAGGTTTCCAGGGAGGGGAATGCTGTTACAGTAGGGATCACCTCAGCGCTTCACACGGACTACGCCAAGCCCAGTGACACGAGCTGCTGTGCTCCCTACTATAACAGCTCAGCCACCAGGTTTTGTACTTTAAATACATAAGGTGCCTGGAGTCTTTCTTTACTTGAGGACCATCAACCCACGTCCAACCATTAAAAGTCATTGTAATCCTCTACTTCCTTCAAAATGAATGCAATTATTTCAGGAGCATGAGAATTCCCCTATCTACCTTTTTGTCACTCTTATCTTATAAAACCCACTATCTTCTTTCACGTGCCTAGCAGGCTGCCTTTTTTCAAGGCAGCACATGCTTACTAAAAGCACATCTCATTCTGTGGAAGCTGTCAGCAATTACTGCAATGAACTTTAAATCTTTTTCTTCTAACTACTGTAATATTCTAGAAATGATGCCACAACTTCTCGCTGCTTTTAAATGTCAAGCTGACCACTCCAAAATTCAAGCTATGTTTCCCCAGGAAGATCCAAATGATAAGACATTTTATGAGCCTTCCATTTTATCTCCTGTTCCATTACTACACCGGCTCGCACCTTCACAGTATAGCAACACCTTCAACGTATAGCAATACCTCTCAGACAAGCGAAACCTAAATGAAACACAAAACTGCCACCTGAACAAAATTAACAGTATGTGCCTGGCAAGAGTAAGCTATTATCTTTTACTTCCTTGATCTGATACTGTCACTTGAATTAATTTTATTTTCTTCCTCATAGTGTTTTTTCTAAATGGTTTAAACCTGTTCTATGACTAATTTACCTAATTTCAAGGTAGCCTTCCTTTAATTGTGCAATAATATTTTAATGATCTATACTCAGTAAATTCTATTTATTAATGCCTTTGGTTCAACTTTTGCACTAAATGAGAAGAAAAAAATTACCTTCTGAAAATTTGAACTAACTCCTTAAACTCTCAAAGCTTTAAACATCAGTTATAGATTTACAAGGTTAATGGGAACATAATAAAATCTTGATATAGTGTTTCAAATAATATGAAAAGCATACTGTAACTATTCTTAATTACAGGAAAGACAGGTACATTTTAAAGTAAGAGATCAAGCAAGGCTTGAATGGCATATCTTTAACCATACAAAGGAAAAATGAATTAAGGGATAGGATCCTAAAGAACAGTTTTGACAGACAGAAAACTTCGCTTCTTTCTTCATATATTAAAACTCTTGTTACTCATTCCATTAAATATATAAAGAGTGGGCTTGGGAAGGCACTGGGTTGTACTCCGGGATCAAGGAATCTAAAGGCTTTCATCATGGTCCCTTCACATCATCTCTTTAAGAGACAAAGAGTAGACAAACAAACAAGAAAATCCATTCACTTATTTAATACATGTTTACAGAGTGCAATCTCTGTTAAGTGATGAACATGTAGGCATGGCTTATATTCCAAATGGGCAAAAAGACAATCTCAACAATATTAGTAGTTCTCGGACAAGGACAGGACAGCATTACTGGATATGGGTCACAGTGACAAAACATACAGAGTGGAGAGGAAGAAAAGGAGCACACTGGAGAAGCAACGATGGTGTCCAGACCTTCCAAAATATTACTGCTCAAAAAGAACGATTTAAGACTCTGAAAGGTTAAATCCAGTGCCAGTGTTAATTCCATATGTGGCCCAGTTTTCTCAAATGCTAGCAATGGAAAGAGCAATTGAACAGAGAGGAAAAACTACTAAAAGGCACATTTAGATGTCCTTCGACAGTAGCCATTTCATTCCCAAACAAATCTTTCCAATATGTATTAGCTTCATTTTGTAGAAAAAGAAGGGGAAGATCAGGACTACATTAGGAATACCATGCACCTCTGAACCAACTAAATACCCTCATGATGTGTCTTACTGGCCATGAAAGAAACCAAGTTGGGGGTGGGGGCACTTGTACAAACATGGGAATTCCATTTTCCGGTAATAGTGTCGTCGTATGTTACAGAAACAACTATTTACATCAGAATATTACAGACTAAAAGAAAATGTACAACGTTAAACAAAACAAGCTCATTTACTAAGTAACAAGCATAAGAGTGAGATGCAACAAATAGAAATGATCAAAGAACCTGCAGAGAAAAGAAACTAAATCCAATGTGTGAGTCTACGAACTGGACTTTTATGCCTTATTTCAAGGTGGCAAAATGTGAGTGTTCATTCACTGCACAAATATTTACGGGGTCCAATTTCTGTACTAGACATGTTGCTGAGCACTAAACATACAGTGACAGTCAGACCAGACACGGTCCTGACGGCATATTCCGCTTACTGAGCACTGAACATACAGTGACAGACCAGACACGGTCCTGATGGCATATTCCACTTACTGAGCACTGAACATACAGTGACAGTCAGACCGGACACGGTCCTGACGGCATATTCCGCTTACTGAGCACTGAACATACAGTGACAGTCAGAGCAGACACGGTCCTGACGGCATATTCCGCTTACTGAGCACTGAACATACAGTGACAGTCAGAGCGGACACGGTCCTGACGGCATATTCCGCTTACTGAGCACTGAACATACAGTGACAGTCAGAGCAGACACGGTCCTGACGGCATATTCCGCTTACTGAGCACTGAACCTACAGTAACAGTAAGACCAGACACGGTCCTGACGGCATATTCCGCTTACTGAGCACTGAACATACAGTGACAGTCAGAGCGGACACGGTCCTGACGGCATATTCCGCTTACTGAGCACTGAACCTACAGTAACAGTAAGACCAGACACGGTCCTGACGGCATATTCTGCTTACTGAGCACTGAACATAGAGTGACAGTCAGACCGGACACGGTCCTGACGGCATATTCTGCTTACTAGCACTGAACATACAGTGACAGTCAGATCGGACACGGTCCTGACGGCATATTCCGCTTACTGAGCACTGAACATAGAGTGACAGTCAGACCGGACACGGTCCTGATGGCATATTCTGCTTACTAGCACTGAACATACAGTGACAGTCAGACCGGACACAGTCCTGACAGCATATTCCGCTTACTGAGCACTGACCATACAGTGACAGTCAGACCGGACACGGTCCTGACAGCTTATTCTGCTTACTGAGCACTGAACATACAGTGACAGTCAGAGCGGACACGGTCCTGACAGCATATTCCGCTTACTGAGCACTGAGCATACAGTGACAGTCAGACCAGACACGGTCCTGACGGCATATTCCACTTACTGAGCACTGAACATACAGTGACAGTCAGAGCAGACACGGTCCTGACGACTTATTCTGCTTACTGAGCACTGACCATACAGTGACAGTCAGATCGGACACGGTCCTGACGGCATATTCCGCTTACTGAGCACTGAACATACAGTGACAGTCAGACCAGACACGGTCCTGACGGCATATTCCGCTTATACCAGCTGGAGACAGGGGAGACTGGCCACAATCCTGCAAGAGCTTGTGTGGAAGGAGGGGTTTACTATGTAACATGGAATTGGGAATAAGAAAAGCTCAGAGAAATTCACTTAAGTTCCTGCAGCTAGGGACTTGCAGCTCTACCATATATTCCTTTATCAGAAATAGCGTCATTTCATCACTGCTTTACTGATGTGGATTTTTGCTCTTATTTATGTAAGCATCTAACAAAGCAGACTGTTTACTTTGGAAATCTACATGTCAGCCCCTTCATATAAACATTTGCCTTCTGTTCACCATGAAGGTAACTCCACAATGTATGCAAAACCTTAAAAAAAGAAAATGAAACAGATACACACACACAATTGTGAATGAAACCCTTTCAACCTATTATATCCACCATCATGACAAGTAATAGAGCTCTGGTCAAAGAGTAATAGCTTGGTTAAAATTTCTACATGCTGATAATAGTTGCAAGCGTTCACTATGCTGCCATGTTATCAGTCTTAATTAAATTCACTTGTCAGCTCAATTTTGAAATCGTGAATTCTTGCCCTACATGACAAGGATAAAATTAAAATCTCTTTTCTTTTCCCAATCAAATCAGCTAACAATGAAAAATAAGAAAGGAGTAACTCAGAAATTTCTGTCACTAATTGGTCAAGGAAAGATTAGTTTTCACATTCCTTTCCTTTGCTTTTTTTCACTGGAGATATCTCCAAATGTTACTAGTCAGCTACTTCTTTTCTTTTGACCCACGTTATCACCAGCAAATATATTGATTGAGTAAAACTGGCTGAAAATATGTAGTACTAATCCATAGTAAGGAATAATGTAATAGACAATCTACGATGTGCAGATTTCATCACCATTATTGTTCGTTCAGTATTAATCCTATCCTGTAGTGAAATGTCAACAAGCAGCTCCTTTTAAAAGAGAGAAGTAGAAGATACCTTTCCACATCTTTAATTAGGAAGTTCTATACGTCTTTCAGAGTTCTTGAAAGTAAGGGACACTCTGTCAAGACCCAGATATTAGGCATATCAGATTTTTTTATTTTAAGCTTTTTCTTTTCACATTTTTTGTCAGGGGCTGGGTTTGAACCCACCACCTCCGGCATACGGGGCCAGCATTCCACTCCTTTGAGCCACAGGCGCCACCCATTTTAAGCTTTTTCTAAAAAGAGTTTAATGTGGCAACTCAATAAAAATAAGTATGGCCTAAAAGCAAATATGAAAAATTCAACTCAAATGACACATGAACATGAAGTCTAGGGCCCTGAAACCCATTCAGTCGAGGCCTGAATTTATGTTCTGTTCCATGAATCTTATTCTGTTTAACCTATTCATTATTCTCAAATAATGCTAATCAATGTTTCTTTTTTTTCACTCAGTCAATAATACATGAATTCAATAAATGTTAAGGGAAAATACTTATCCACTGCAATTATAATTTTATTTTGGATGCAAAAAGGTAAAAAGTTTAAAGAAATAGATGTAAATACTTAAACACCTTTAAAATCTACTTCATATCTAATTAAATTCATAATCATGAATTGGAGGAATTGGAAAATGAAGACTATTTTCCTGTTCCTTGAGAAATATCACAAATAAAAGTTAATAAAAGGAATTTAAGGACATTAATGCAGTATTAGGAACCGAGGTATGATCCACCAATCACAGAACTAGAAGATTCCTAAATGATATTGATGGCTAGTGATGGAGTTTAGTGAGTAAAAATGGAGGTAAACATTAGCATCTCAGTTTCCCAATGAGTAAATGTGAATAAACTAATTCCCTACTCACCAAAGGACTTGACAAAAGTTAAACAGAAACATATTCAGAGATGTATTATACAAATGATGTTAATTCATTATTGAAATAATTTTCTTCTCAAAATCATAAAAATGTTTAGCAGTATAAGAGAGAATTATTACAATGCTTGTTCAGCAATTTACAGCATGTTAAATCTTTGAAAGATTTATCTCTTGTACCACAAGAAAACTACCAAAAAATAAACATACACTTTACATTTCCAAAATGTAAAGCACATATTAAACATACAAAATGCAAATAAGGGTATTGAAAGCCAGGCTAATTTCTAAGGAACCAGAGGTCTACAAAAACAAATAACTTAAATTCTTAAAGTTCAAAATCATGTCAAGCATTATTTGTCAAACAAAATCCAGAGTCTGAAAAAGTGAATTTCAATTTCAAAATGCCTGTGGTCCAGGAACTTGTACCTATTTGATAGTTTCTATAATCACATTTCCCTGGTCCCTAGAATGTATTTTAGTATTCTCTCAAACTTACAAAAGTAATAGTATTCCTCATTATTTTATTTTAAACATCCAGAGCATTGATCTAAATATCAGATCAATGAAAAGAGTAAATTAGCAAGAAGAAAATAAAAAATTGAAGAGACATCCATGGTTAATAAGTAAACATAACAGCAAATTATTCGTTATGTTTTGTCCTTTGCTTGTGACCCAATATAAACCAAGTCGAAGAAAAATTATTCTGACATTTATAACTATGATATGTTGTAAGTCAAGCACTGCTTAACGAGAATACGTTTTTTTGTTTTTTTTTTTTGAGACAGAGTCTAAAGCTGTCGCCCTGGGTAGAGTGCTGTGGCATCATAGCTCATAGCAACCTCCAACTCCTGGGCTTAAGCCATTCTCCTGCCTCTGCCTCCCAAGCAGCTGGGACTACAGGCACCTGCTACAACGCCCGGCTATTTTTTGGTTGCAGCTATCATTGTTGTTTGGCGAGCCCAGGCTGGATTTGAACCCGCCAGCTCAGGAGTTATGTGGCTGGCGCCTTAGCCGCTTGAGCCACAGGCGCCGAGCCGAGAATACATTTTGAGAAATGTTTCTTTAGGTGATTTCATCTTTGTGGGAACAGCACGCTTATACAATTTAGATCAGGCGTCCTCAAACTTTTTCAACAGGGGGCCAATTCACTGTCCCTCACACCGTTGGAGGGCTGGACTATAGTTTAAAAAAAAAAAAAAAACTATGAACAAATTCCTATGCACACTGCACATATCTTATTTTGAAGTAAAAAACAAAACAGGAACAAATACAATTCACACCGCTTCACGTGGCCCGCGGGCCGCAGTTTGAGGCTGCCTGATTTAGATAGTTTAAAGCTTACTACACACCTAGACTATATGGTGTATATAGCCTGTTGCTTGTAGGCTAAATGCCTGTACCCCCATATTACTGTACCAAATCCTCTAGGCACTTGTAACACAATGGTAAATACTTGTGTCTAAACATAGAAAAGGCCTAATAAAAATACCATATTATAATCTTATGGGACCACTGTCATATATGTGGTCCTTCATTGACTAAAACGTATGTGCACAGTGCATGACTTTTCAAATATTTATGTCAAAGTTTAAAATCCAAGCCAAATGGGTGGCACCTGTGGCTCAATGAGTAGGGTGCTGGCCCCATACACTGAGAGTGGCGGGTTCAAACCCGGCTCCAGCCAAACTGCAACAAAAAATAGCCAGAAGTTATAGCAGGTGCCTGTAATCCCAGCTACTCGGGAGGCTGAGGCAAGAGAATCACCTAAGCCCAAGAGCTGGAGGTTACTCTGAGCTGTGATGCCACCACACTCTACCAAGGGCAACAAAGTGAGACTTTGTCTCTTAAAAAAAAGAAAAAAATCCAAGCCAAACATTAGAATTTATAAGAAGCACAACAAAACTCTTCAATCAACAGGTTGTGCTTATACATATATATATTTTTGAAAACACTGACATAGCCTTACTTACCACATAAAAGCTATGATTTAAAATTTATTTAGAATCTAGATTCTATTCTATAACTTCAGTATTTGCCAAGTTTTGGTACAGTAATATAACACCAAATTTTCTGGAACTATTTTAGTAAGGTAAAAACCTCCCCTATACACTCTGTAAAAATCACCTATCAAGCTTTTTAGTATATTGATATAGTGATACAGAAATTTATTAAAATTTTATTTAAATGTTCATTGAATGTAAGCCCAATTTATTCAGTCCAGAGAGATAAACATGGATGCTGAAAAAGCAGTTTCTTTCTTACAATTAATTTTCATTTATTTCGGATTTTAACTATGTTATTTTTCAAGAAAATATTGGTTTCCTAAGTATAAAACATTATTATACACTGGCACAAATTTGCCAAAGGGAATGTGAAATATCTTCTTATAGGCTGTTATAGAAATTATAGAAATATCCATCTGATGAATTTGGTCCAGAGAAAGCTTGCTTTAATGACTTCCTAGTGACTTAATTCTTCTTTTCTAGCATTCTAATAACCAAAGGAATATCATAGTGGAGACCACATAAGTGTATTAATTTGTTTTTTGTTTAAATTGGTATCTCTTAAAATTTCTCTCTGAAAAGCCCAGTGTTACATACACTAAATTGTAGCATTCCACAGACCAGGTAAAATAATAATACTAGTATACTCCCGACACAGAAATATTGATCTCTTATACTTTTTATTTAAATTTTCTTTAACAATTTATATTAAATCACTGTCATTAACTACCCTGTATCTATAAGTGAATACTGGCAAATAATAAAACAAAGGAAAACAGACAATGATTATGAATGACAAAAATGGAAAACAATCTAGCATCTTTAATCTGTCAATTTGGTCTGTTTTTCTTTTAACTGACCTTTTGGATTTCACTTATGATTTTATGTATTTATTTTATTAAAATCATGTTTACACTAGCTTGAATGAATGATGACATTATAGGTATAGTTCTCTCTGAAATCTTAAGTGTTGTTTTAATGTAAAATTACACTTCTGGTCTCATTTTTCAAAGGGATAAAAACACGCAGTATTTGGAGGATACAGTTAGTAGGTTAAAGAGCCAGGGCTTTGATTTTGTTTTGTCCTCTAAATTTTACATTTTGGTGAAATAAAGTGGCTACCTAATTTTAATAGTCTCATTCATTGTCCCATAAACAAGGATGTGCCAAATGGACAACCCATCACACAGAATGGGACTCGGAAGTCACTCCCTGCCACACCCAGGTCATTCTGCTCTTCCACGTCCATCAACTATATTCACAACCAAACTGCGCTCCTTAAAATTTCTACTTCTAGACCTATGAAAGACAATAGCTGCATGGTTAATGGCAGTGATTTAATATAAATTTTTAAAGAAAATTTAAATAGACCTATGAAGGACAACACTAACTTCTGATACATCAGGTTGATAGTTCAGGACTAGCCCACCATCCTGAGGCTAATTCTCTTGAATAATAAACTTCAAATACAACACTTGTTGTTTTTTGTTTTCTTTAATCTCCTTTCCTTTCCCCCCTTTCCTTCCTTCTCTTTCTTCCCCTCTTTTACCCTCCCCTCCCTTCCCCTTCCTTCCTTCCTTCTTTTTTTTTTTTTGATGGAAAAGGCAGAGTAGGGTTTGTATGAACAGTCTCCGTCCATTGCCACCACCATAAATTTCTCCAATCATAAAACACCACCATAAATTTTTTGAATACTACCAAGATAGGAAGTTTGTAATGTTACATGTTTGCCAGCCCAAGTAAAAATATGAATAAAATAAGCAAAGCGTGTCATCTTTTCCTTTTTCTTTGTCTCTCTTTTCTCTCTTCTTTTTCTGGCAGCCAATTCCATTTTTCCCAAAGTACTAGCCCTTTCAGACATCTAATTAGTGCCTATTGTTTCTCTGCTCTCCAATGGATGTACGGTTTATCCTTTCTATCATATACCTTAAATGAGTAACATTTTTTATATGTTTTCCTATTACTTACCCCAAACAAAACTCACCTATCATTTCTCCCATTAGCTCAAACCCTGCCAAAGCTTTTCGAGAAACCAATTCCTTAATCTGATAAATCACTGTGCTATTTCTTGCAAAGAACTTAATTTCAACACTTAAAAACTACATTTATCCCAATTCAACTTTGTGTAACTTAAAACTACAAAATTCAAAGGAACAATAACAACAAAAACAAAAGCATTCTTTTAAGGAAAAAGATACAAGCACCAAGGTTGAGTTTCTATATACCTTTAAAAATAATCTGTACACACACATGTATATATTTATCTTCAGAGAGACAGAAAGAGATCAATATAGATATAGATATTTTAAGTTCTGTTCTGATGTGGTAAGAGGAATGGAAGAATCTTTTGTTTATGTAGTAATTTACAAACATTGTATTAATAGTAGCAAACTTCCAAAGAAGTTGGAGATTTGCTTTAAAATAATCTGTGAAGGAGATTGGCTTGGTTATAGCTCAAAAAAATTGACTTTGAACTGATACCTTCTGAAACTATGTGATACATACACGAAGGTTCATTAGCTATCTACTTGTTCAGATAGGCTAAGGGGCCAGCCATACACACCAGAGCTGGCAGGTTCGAATCCAGCCTGGGCCTGCCAAACAACAATGACAACTGCAACCAAAAAATAGCCAGAGGTTGTGGGGGCACCTGTAGTCCCAGCTACTTGGTAGGCTGAGGCAAGACAATCGCTTAAGCCCAGGAGTTGGAGATTGCTGTGAGCTGTGATGCCATAGCGCTCTATACAAGGCGACACTTGAGGCTCTATCTCAAAAAAAAAAAAAAAAAAAGTAAGAGGGAGAAAAGGAGAGCAAATTAATCCATCAATCAATCAGTCCAGGGCAACAATTTGAAAATATAGTAATTATAACTCAGAACTTTGAAAACAGTGAAATAGAAAATAAAGGATCAAAAATTAAAAAAAAAAAAACTCTAAAAATGTATGACTATAAAAGACATGGGTAACATGCCAGTGACTACGACTTTTCTGTATAAAATAAATGAGAAGAACAAAATGTTTAGAGAATACTTCCAAATTATCGCTCAATTACAGTAAATCTTCACATTATCTAGTGAAATATTGTTAGAGGATCAACATTTTAATTTTAAAAACAGCAGCAAGTTTAAGATGAAGTGTATGGGTTAGGCATGGAAAAAAATGATTTAAGTGGTAATTAAATTATACAAAACCAAAGTACTGATGGAAAATCCTAACTAATTCTAACTACTTTCATAATTGCAACACCGATGGAGAAACTAACTTGTCCTGAAAACTTAGAATAGCAGAGGTCAGGCTGCAAGACAGGGGACCACTGCATAACATAGTTTTATAAGTTCTTTTATAAATGGAATGGTTCCATCTTTTATAAAAGGAATGTTTGGCACTATCTTGACCTAGCCTTAAATTAGTCCTAATCATTAAATATCCTTTTTATAAAGAACACTTTTTTCTGTGTTAGGCTATTTTTTTTTAACTCTTTTAAAACTGATAAACAGTAATTAGAGTTTTATTCATTTATCCAAAACTCATTAAGTCAGGCTAAGTCACAGGCCTAGATGCTTGAGAAGTGAGTAAGACAAAATCCTTGCCAGGAAGCTTGAAGCTTGAGTGAAGACACAGCAGGCCTGGGACAAGCACAAGAAGTTGTTCGGGAAGACTTACAGCATATAGAGCTGCCCAGACGTTATTCCAGAAATCAACAAACAGGAGCATGGCCCTACAATGAAATTAGGATATTAGCCAGAATAGAAGAAAAACAAAAAAAGAACAGGTATATTATGAGCACATCATTAGAAGATTCAATTCAACTTCAGTATCTACAATGTCCTCAAAATACCTGTAGATGCAGGTGACAGATGATTGGCAATGATCCAAAATAAAGTAGCAGAAGTCACTCGCTCTTTCAAAACATTTATTGAACTATGAAAAGTTCAAAGTCCAATAGAGAAAGAAAGTCAACAGAGAACAGATGTGGCATGACTAGCAGATGTGCGGTCCTCGTCACAAGAGGAGGGTAATGGAGGAGATCAGCAAAGCCGTCTGGGGGGATTGTGGAGGCTTCTCAGAGATGCCAAACTCCATTGTGAAAGACGAAGAGAAGCTCACCTGTCAAACCAGGTGGGAAGACATCCAGGCAGAGAGAATGGCGTGTAGGAACACAACGGACCACAAAAACACGTAGTGCAAATTGGTGGTGTTCAGGAACTGGTCATGGGAAAGGAGAATTTGACACAAATTCAAAACCCTGGAAGGAAACCACAGACTCAGGCCCTGAGGAACTCAAGCCCTCAGGTCAGACCAGGATTGACATCAGTGGAAGCCTGTTTTGAACTAAGGAGCCTCCACTCAGCTCCTTAATTCCTAATATCCTCTGTGGTTAGCGTTCAGAATCTGAGACCATTAAGGATAACAGTTGTAAAGGTCAGAGGTCAGGCTGCAAAGTCAGGCAGGTCACCAAATGTATTTTAATAAGAACTAAACTAGCTATGTTTTAATAAGAACGTTATAGACGGGCGGTGCCTGTGGCTCAGTGAGTAGGGCGCTGGCCCCATATACGGGGGGTGGCAGGTTCGAACCCAGCCTCGGCCAAACTGCAACAAAAAAATAGCTGGGCGTTGTGGCAGGCGCCTGTAGTCCCAGCAACTCGGGCGGCTGAGCCAGTGGAACGAGTTAAAAGCAAGCAAAGCTGAGTATGATATACCCGATAATTATGAGAAATCCAGGATTTTTAGTAACATGTCAAACAGGATTTTCTTCTACCCAGTGTTATATGCCATATATTGAAACAATTTTTCATGAAATCTAGAAGCAGTAAAGGCTTGCTATATAAAAATTCCTGCTAAGCTTGGAGAATAACAGGAATGAATAAACCTCACCCTTAAGAAGTTTACAGCCAAATTAAGGAAATCAAGCAGCTACCTAAAAATATGTACAAATATACAAAGACAGGTCTTTGTTTTTATTCACCAATGTACCAATAAAAATACCATAAAAGAGGACAAGATCATTATGGAACCTACGCTAATTGTGGGAATGAATCAAATTCTCTGACCAAGACAATTTTAAAACTCTAAGTCTATAGGACTTGGATCCTAACACACATAGTTAACACCCCGTATCATTCAAATTACTCAAAGCCCTCAGTTTATTACATGTGAAGAAAAATTTAGCCCACATGAATTTACCTATTAAGGAGCAAGAGTTAAAAATATGCTTCTTCAAAGATTGCTGAGTATGTGAATATGAAATATCTGCTGTCAACTCCATACAAAATACGAACGATTCATAAATTTTAGTGATAGTTGTTTTGGATGGGGTATTCAGCTAATTAATTTATTACATCCATAAAAACTGGAAACATTTTCACTACTTTTGACAGTTTTAAGTTTTCCTTTTTTCATTCTGAAATATGTTTGCAAAATCAAGATTCAAAGGAGAAGTTTTGCTTTGCCTGGTAGATTATTGGCAATTTATTTAGAGTTTCAGAAAAGCATTTTATATTTATTTTCCTTCATGTGACTCATTATAAAATAGTAATCCACACCATGCAAGAACATGATTCTTTTCAAACCTTCAGTTAAAGTGAGCCATATTGTTGGAAAAAAACTATAGTAAGAAGGTAAGACATAATAAAGTTAAACACCACATTAAGTACTGAAAATACTCTGCTTTTACAATGTGTGAGGTTTAAATAGCCTGTATAAGCTCCAGTGGAAAAAACATAGACTTTGGAGTAAGCCAGGTCTCAGTTTAAATACCCAAACTGACACTTGTCATTCACCAATTATTCAAGTGCATCTGTCGAGGCTACAGTAAAGTGAGCACTTGCTGTAGAATCCAACCATCCTGATTTCAAATCCCAAAGCTGCCGCTTACCAGCAGTGTATCACAGAGTGTATTAGTAAGCTTCAGTTTTCGTCTCTTAGAATGTTTCCGTAGCTTAAAATTTGAGATGATAAGAGCTACTTTCCAAGATGTCTTAAGTGGTATAAAAGTGTATGAATTCAACAAATTCCCCATTCCTTCTCCAAGAGATTCTCCTAAACTACAGTTTATTCATAGAAATATTAATTTAGTTCCTATAGTCAATGTTAGAAAAGTGCTTAGTATTTTAATTAGAGCTTAAAAAAAGGAAATAAACATATACAAGATCTTATAGAAGTAACACAGTCCACACACATTATTTTTGAACAATCACAAAATGATAAAATGATCTATGATGGTCTAAAACAGGAATATACTTGAGTAGAAAAAATCATGACTTCCCGAATTGTAAAGTTATATTATGGCAGATACCATTTCATGTCTATTTGGGTCATCTGATAATCTTTATAACACGTAGCACAGAACTAAGTGCATAGTATGTGGTTAATTAATATTGCATGAAAAAATAAATGAAAGCATGTGCAAGTGACATAACAATACTTTCTCCCTTTCAAAAATTAAGGGGCTTCATTCTCGGAAATCCTCTTTTTTACTCATTTGGAAACCTCCTAAGTTTCTATCATTTAAAGAAAAACAGCTTCCTTCAACTGTTCTTTTTCTAAGTAGCGACACAGCCCAAAGATCTTGTGATGGGCATTATCTGAGGGCCTTTCACACATGAAAAACATTACCATGGCTTCTGTAATCTGAAAAATTATAATAACACTAACCTATGTTGAAGTCATACTTTGCAACCTTTGCTGCTCTTTCCTGTTTACTCATATGCTAACTCTTTTTATTGGAAGTCCTTGTTTGTCCTCACTTTCTAGCTTTCATGATTCAAGGTCCAGCCCCAACCTGATTTCCAGAGAGAATATCCCTTCTGAACAATTTTAGCAAAACTAATGGCTAAGAGTGAAGCTACATCCCAACTATATGGCGAGTGAAATGATTTAGCTGTCGCTTCTACTACACTTTACACTGTGACCCAATAACAATCTTACTCAGCCTGCATTCCAGGCACCCGGCACAGTGGTTTGGCACACAGTAATGTTCAGAAAACGTTTGCTGAATCAAGTTGAAGACTACGTCATCTTTCCTTTTTGTTATAAAAACACTAAGAAAGAACTGAAGTTAAAGGCAATTCTTAGGAAGCATTTTTAAAATCACAAAGAGCTCTTCTTCCCTTTAAAGTTATGAAGTGCAAATTAAATATTTTTCAGATTGTGTATGTTTTTAAACAAGAAGGCTTTTCGACACATATTCTTGGTATCAGTTAAATTTGCCAGTATGGTAAGCTGACACCATTGGCATCTTAGAGTGTGGCTGGTGTATGTATATATATTGACAAATCGACATTGAATATTAACATATTTCAATATGATGCAGTTAAATGAGTCTTTGTTTAAAAATTTGGTTTAGGACTTTTTGCACCATATTATTTCCAGAAACTATTTTTAAAGTTTTATTAACGAAAGCAATAAAACTGGAATTTATTCATCAACTTGTGAGAGTCGGCAGTGCTGGTTTCACCACGGTGTAATAAAAGAATGAGAGAGTGGATATCTACTCGGCAAGGTGTTGCAGCATTAATGATAGGGAAACTGACCTGAGAAAAACACCCGAAACCCACAACATAATCTGTAGAATGAAGCAGGCAACATGATGTTGGGTCAGGCTGCCAGATAGTACAATGCACTCTATTTAAAAATTATTATATCCTGGTGTATAACCTCTTTTAAGTTTTCATATACACAGGGAAGACAAGTTCTCCTTTCTCTATTACCCTTTAGAAGGCTGCAGCCTTGTTAATGATAGGTGTCAAGATCTCCAAAAGAGATGGACTTCACTCACTGGAAAATGTTGAGACTTTCCGGGATCACTCTGGCCAACTTCTTAAACTTGAGAAGGTGGTGATTAAAACTTAGCAAGTGGCTCTGTAGTGGTGAGATGTGGAGTAAAGAATAATTGCTAACCTAAACTGCAGGCCATACCAAATGCTTACTTCACCAAATCACAGAACACAAGGCTACTTAGTAGAGGACTCATTACCCTGGTAAGCATAGGAATTACTTGAACTTAGGAGAAAAATTTTTGAATTTTCACCTGAGTACTATACTAGAAAATATCAGAAATATTCAGCAATACTTCTTAGTATCTAAATGCAACTCAAATGTAAGCATGTAGAATCCTGGAAAAGAATTTCTGGAATGGCCTGTCCAAATAGTTCATATCCTGCAAATACCTACAATCAAAAAAACAAACAAAAAAAATAAAGCCATGGAAGAAAGCTGCAAATGTTACTAATTTACCAGTATTAAACTACCCCAAAATATAATTTTAACAACATAAAGTAACATACAACATGAGGTATGAATCATGAAAAACTGCCTAAAATATCTCTAAATTTCCTTGGACAAGAAGGTCACATGGCCAAAGGTAAGCTGAGGTGACCCTGACTCTGCGGCATTAAGGCAGTTCATGTGAGTAAAGGGAAGACCACTGGGTCACACAAACACTAACAGGGAAAGCTCATCTTTGTTACATATCCCTAAAGGTGTCTAGAGATTGCTAGGCTTCCTCTGCTGTAACTAAAGGAATTAACAACTTTCAGAGAGACCCCTTTGCCCCCCTTATACAGTCAGGCACAAGTCCAGCAGCCCCTGGCTGTGCTCAAGCAAAGAATTTTAGGAATGGCGAAAGGAATGGCATATTCCCTAGAGAGGTTAGTGTGGAATGGGAGTAGAGGGGGGAGGAAAAGAGGGCACCCTTCACATCCATGTCAATCAACTATTATTAACTATTATGCTGATGGAATGGAATCTAACTTTATACTGGCTACGGCTGACTGGCTGTCCTCCAGGTTCAACACTATTGCCAAAAAAGAGACTGTGGTTTTATTAAGTGATCTAGCGTTTACTCCTTAACATCTCTGTTAATTCAATAGGGAGAGTCTCAACATTATTTTTCTCTAGTATATGTTTATCCTGCTATGAATAAAAACTTCTTCAATACCAGTACACTTAAAATAGTAATCTCAAGTTTTAAAACAAAAAGTAGGGGAGGTCAAATAAATTGATGGAAAATCTGAGCAAATCCAAGGTTTTGACATAAAATGTATGATAAGATTAACCCAAGTAGAGAAGGGGAAAAAATGGTGATTTGAATACTGCCTGCTGCTGCATTCAACTCAGTATTCCTGTGGGAACTTTGATTTGTACGAAGGTATAGCAGATCTTATGGGGCAGCAAACACCTACTCTAATAAGGTATATATTTCAGAAAGCCTCCCACGTGTGCTTATAAAATTCATAATACTGATTCAAATACTTTGTAGTTCTTTCCATTGGTACAAAAATGTAAGGCACTTAAATAAGAAAAAAAATCCTTTTAATAAGAGGACAATATATATTAGTGTGTATGTATATATGTATATTGTATATGTAAAATGACTATCCATCACTATTGATTAACCTATATCCTGTCTAATTTCAAAATTCTTAAAATCAGCTTTCAAATAATATTCCTTTTGTCAATAACCTACAATAACTGAAAATTTTTTTTAGCTGCTACTTGTAATATATGGCAGGTACTATTCTAACAGGATCACAAACATTACCTAATGTGAGCTTTAAAGCAACCCAGTGAAACTTTATATCTCCATTTATAGATTGAGATATCAAGTCCGGCAGTCTTGGTCCCCCATTGTACTATAAGGGGTTTCATAATAATACTATACTGCCAAAGTGTTATGGCTCCTCAATCTTTTGGATAAGACACTTTCAGTAAGGCTTATCTACATTTGAGATTATAGAGACGCATCTAAAACTCCAGCTATTTGAAACATACGTCTTCACTTCAATCCTCAGGTCCACTCCTCCCTGTATCAGTCCATGACAACATTATTCACTAGGCTGCTTAGGCCAAAAATTAGCAGTTACTCCTTACACCTCTTTTTCTTTCACATGCCACTTCCAATCCAAAACCAAGTCAAATAGGCTCTACCTAAAAAGATATTTGGCCACTTCTCACCACCTCCACTGTCCTGCTTTAGCTGGATCCACTGCCATCTTGCACACAGATCACTTGCACACAGGCCTCCTCCCTTTGTTACAGCAGCCAGGACATTACTATAGGCCAAATGACATGTGATTTAAGGACCTCAAAAGAGATGCAAAGTGACCAGAAAACTACAGCAAAGTTTGACATGCTTCAGAGAAGAGGAATGGGGCCAAAGCACCAGACACGGCTGGGGCTAAATTTACAACTTTTAAGAGAATGGATGTGAATCCTTCAGATGTCAGATAAGTAAGCTAACAATGAACCCATTAAAAATTGGCAGGTGAGTGTCTGTGTAACAACTTTAAAAAAGGTCCCCTAAAAGAAAGTTTTTCATTGTTGATAACATTATTATTAGACTGATAATTTTAAAAAAATGTGTACTTTGCTCAGCCTGAACTTAATTACACATGTGAGGAAACATCTCATAATATTCTTGAGGTTAAAATGGAGAAATATGTAGGAAATAATATGAGAGGCACATTCATAACAGGTTGAACAACCACACCCAGACAGTGTTGATTAATGAAAAGAAGTTAATTTAAAAAGAGTTCTCAAGCTGTATGCCACAGGGCTACTTTACAAGATTGAAGAGAAACATGCAAGGCATGTTCACCAAACCTGTCGATGACACAGCTGACAGCTGACAGGGATACCTAATTGTCTCAGGGGCTGAGTTTAGATTCCAGAAATCACCTATCTGAGGAATCACCGAAAAAAATTAGAGATGTTTAACCAACAAGGAGAAAAAGGACAGGGAAGGTAGACATGAAAGATCAAGGCTAGATTTATGGAAGGTGTAAAATCAAAATAGCTTGTGCAAAAAAGATCTGATATCTTGATAAAATTAAGAGTTCTTCACTTCTCTTTACCACTCTTTACCACTGTATTAGTGGTAGTATTATTATTAGTAGTAGTAATAATATTACTATTATTTATCTCTTGCTAACCTCCTCTACATCTACTAGTTTCCCCATTGCTTCTCTTCTCTGTCTACCAATCCATTCTCTAAAAAACAAAAAAAATCTTCTTTTGTAAAAACTATAATCATAATGACCTCCGCTACCACTCAGAATTCAATTATGGTCATGTTTAAATTTTTACATTAAACAGAGAAGGCTAGAGCTCACCCTTACAGTAGAAATACAGTCTCTACACCATACCACAAACATTGGTAGTAAGCCTTGACTGGTGTGCTTCCAAGGCTATTTGTCTTTTATCACCCAGCAATACTAGTCCCCTCTATGATGGTACCATCCTGGCTCAGTGTTCAAGCTACAGTCATTTGATGATCCTGGTTCCTTTGGTGCCCAACTCAGTCAAAGGTGCTCTGTCTACCCCAGGTTTAAGCTACCATTATCAGCTGCTCTTCCTTAGGGTAGAGACTACACTAATGATAGCATCTAGACCAGGCGTCCTCAAACTTTTTAAACAGGGGGCCAATTCACTTTTCCTCAGACAGTTGAAGGGCCAGACTACAGTTTTTTAAAAAAAAAAAATACTATGAAAAAATTCCTATGCACACTGCACATATCTTATTTTGAAGTAAAAAATACAAAACGGGAACAAATACCATCACACCGCTTCATGGGCCCACGGGCCGCAGTTTGAGGATCGCTGATCTAAACAATTCCAGCAATAGCCTCATGAGTTCAATGCTCTTCTCTTAAATACTGGTACCTAGCTGGTTCCCTTTCCTGTCCTCAAGGTAATTTTATTTCAGTAATTTCATTGCCCTTTCCTGAGACAGGGATTCAGTGAGCGCCACATAACTCTAACCCCAATAATGACCAAGTATTAGTTCTTTCCCAAAAGGCCCTGGATATCTTATGTAAATGAACCTCTTCCTCATGGACCAGAAGAATACCAGGCATTCACAGGGAATAGTAAATTCTATTAATGAAAATTTTTTTCAGAAAATTTTTTCTCTCAGATGATGGCTGTGCACCTGCTCTACATTTGCTTAAATTAAGTTACTAAAATACAGAAAATGAGCCTTCTAC